>NC_053490.1:312289344-312902677 GCF_905171775.1 Rana temporaria | reverse complement strand
TCTATGAATGGAGGAGCTGTACATGGTTAAAGGGCCAGTTCACACCATAGAAACTCAAACACTAAAAATAAAATACTAAAAATACTTCACGCATGAGTTCCTACTGGTAAATGATAGCAGCCAAATACACCGTAATATGCCCTGATGACATTGTTCTTATGAAACATTTTGGGTGGGGCTTCTTACATAATTTCTGCTTTCATACTTCCACAGGAGTAATCCAGGAAGTGTTCATGTGTTACAGCTTGTTTATAGGTGAGCTATATGTGTAAGTGCAATTTTTACTTGTTTTTATCCTAAATAAAGTGGTTTTACACTATTGGAGGCTGCTTACTGCTTTTCGTCACTATATATAGTATGTTACTGAAGGAGAACTTTGGAGCTGGTGGAGATAAAAGTCCAGAAGAACAAACCACACAGAGGTGGTTATATCACAAAGTGTTTTTTGACCCACTTATCAAAATAAGGGTTCAAGGAGTTCTGGTGAGTGAGGTGTGCAGGAGCGGAGAACATGTAGTCACATGAGTGGAGACACAGAGATTTATTAGTCCACTTTATGGGTGCACTTTCACAGAAATAAGTGAAGACGTTTGAGATTGGATTGCACTTTATTGAATTTTGCACCAGAGACTGTTCATTTACATAAGAGATATTTGTTTTATTTTGCACTTTATTCAAATAGTGATTCATAGTATGCTGTTGATTTATGGTATTTTTTTAAAATAAGGTATTGTACACTATTGTATGGAGATTTGTATGCAACCACAACCACCGGGCCAGGGTTGTGGAAAAAAGGCCTTTGCCCCAAAGATTTTTATATGGACTTTGAGTCTAAGGCTATGACCATATTTGGTCAGTGATGTAACTACCACACGACCCTTTGTTTACATGGCCAGAGATTCTTGGCTATAAGAGTAAGTAGGGTGGTGCTTGGCTGGTTGTTAAGGCCTCAACAATGCCTGCACCTGCAGGTGTCCAACAACCACTGTCAGCAGGAAACTGTAATGTTTAATTGTTGCTATGATGCTGTTATTATACATGATGGTCGGCTCAGGCAGAATGATTAAATGTTGTTGGCTTTGTCCGAACATCTGAACATTCAAGGCTTTTTCCAAACTTAAACTTATCCCTAGTGAATATTTAGTAATTTTCCTGAGTCGTAAGTCCTTGCTACCTTTCCAGCCTCACTATTCTTAAGCCAGGAAGCCGAGTGAATATTTATATATCAGAGAGTCTCTTTGTTTAGTAAATCAGGAACTGGAAAACAGACTTTGCATGCAGCCACCTAGAAAGACTGCTCTCTTGTGTCTGTGGTTGTTATCGGACTTCACTTCAGGTTTGCTTTAAATTTTATTCCTAAATATTTATAGGACCAAAAACTGTTTTATCCTGTATAATCTGTGGTAATAAAAGTGAATATTATTTCAGTTTAAGCTATTAAATTATTCAAATGAATTTATCTTATCAGTTGTGGTTAAAAAATTAGTATCACTTAATGAAATTAGACCATTTAATGGTTTTATGTTACTTAGCGGTCATGGATTGAATTTCATAAAAATACCTGCTACAGAAAATGTGTTCTATAATCCATTAAATATTATTTAACATGTGAACATACTTTAGGGACATTTGTGATGTTGTGTGACTTCGCTTTGCATTAGTCAATTGACATTCTCAATTGTCACTGATGGATTAGTACATCGGGAAGATTACCTTGAAAGGAGAGAAAAATAAATCAGAAGAGTAGAGTTGGTGCTCCAAAATGTTTTAGATAATATAGTTTATTGTGAGGATCAGGCAAGGTCATGATTTTTTATCTCCAACTTTGTTGGAGATGCCTAGAAGGTAGAAAATTGTGACATCAATACATATGTTGCATGATATAATGAATAGGGATGAGCCCGCGGTTCGAGTCAAACGTAAATTCGATTTGAACATCGGGTGTTCATTTGTTCTAAAATGAACCTAACATATAAGGCATTCGTAGGAAATTTGAGCGCCGCAGAACGCCCCATAAGAAATCGCAGTGCATTGCTGTATGATTAGCCAAAGCCTGCACCTGACCTGCATGCTTTGGCCAATCACAGCGTGCTGTGCTGAGAGAGCCATAATTGGCCAATCATGGCTCAGGTGGACTAAGTCCATTCCCACACTATATAAGAATGCTTACATAGTGGCCATGTGTAGTGTTGTCGGCGTGGACAGAGAGATACCTTGAGTTAGATTAAGCAGGCAGGTTATTCAGTGGTGTACAGTACTATGTTTCTAGTACACTTCAGGCGGTGTATTAATATATACATGGGCCCAGATTCTCGTACATCGGCGCATCTTTATGCGGGCGTTGCGCATCCAAGATGCGCTACGCCGTCATATCTTAGAGAGGTAAGCTCCGTATTCCCGAATCACAGGCGTTCATTTTTGCGCCGGCGTAGTGCAAATTCGTGGGCGTAAGTGGGCGTAAGTGAAAGTAGGAAGGAAGTGGGCGTGATACATTTAAATGAACCGTGACCTTATGTAAATGAAGGTCTGAACGGATGGCGCATGCGCCGTCACGTGATCGGGTATCCCCCGCCCCTATGCACATGCGCACAACGCGATTGGTGAGTTGCGCCGACCAATTGATTACGCCCAGTGCATAAATACGCCCAGACATGCACCCATCGAGTGCAAAAGTACACCTGTTAGTTTTGGCTTGGTGAGCTAACTTTTGCTGTGCTTTGGGAAATGTCTGCTGAGCGTTCAAGGAGCAGGAAAAAAAAAATTCTCCCATGATGAGAGGGCCATCATTCTCGCTGGCATGGAGAGGCACTATGACCGCCTCCATGGGTCCCGCAGAGGATCACAGATCAAGTGAATGCTGTGGGCAATGAGACAAGGATGCCAAAAGCCAAAAAGATAAATGATCTTCGGCGGAGGGTCAAGGACAAGATGGCCCTCATAGCGAGGCATGCCAGGGTCCGTCTGACACCTGATGAGGAGGTTGTTGCCCGGTGCCTTACCAGGGTGCAAGTTGAGGGAATGCCGGGCTATGATTCTGTTCATCCGCCCTTGAGGACAGGTAAGTGTGTTTATTTCTACTATCTGGTGTGTAGCATGTGAGGGGGGAAGGGAATATGTGACAAGTGTGTGGGTGTGATATGTGACAAGTGTGTGACAAGTGTGTTCCCCTTTTTTTTTTTGGTTACCTATTTCCTATGTCGCCCTGGATCTTGTTATTCTTGTTTAGGATTACCTACTACACGTTCATTGTGAGGTGTACTTTATCCGGGGGGTTGGGTTTTGTCATCTCACCACTTGGGAGCTGCGATGCGCACCGTGACGTTTCCCCGCCCCCCCGCACATTGACCACGGGGGTGGGGGGACGCACTCGCTGCCCCTCACGCACACACGTGGCATCGTCAATTGCCGACGCCACGTGATGATGGTAAGAGTGTTTGGACCACCGAGTTGTGCTCCCCCTCTTCCCTCTCTAGTTATTTACCTCTAACTAGTATCTTACTACCATTTATCTCTTATTATAGGTATCCTTAGCTCCTCCTTGCTCCTGATGAGTGGAAAATGTCCACGAAACGCGTCGAGCCTACCCCATAGATGTTATGTTACCATAATCATGGATACCACCATGGGCATTTAAATGTTCGAATCATGTACCCCTATGCATTATTTATTATGGAATTATACCATTTTGGATACACTGTTGATCACAGTACTTACTATATGCTACATTACCTACCATGTTACCATTTTAACCTCTCATGATCAATCAGTCATGCCACTGCTATATACTATACACATATTATTGATTTACCATGTATACCTAATTGTTGGTTGCATTGCTTATCATGTGTCGCATTGTCCATCATGTTACTTTTACTATGTGTCACGACTGACCCTTCATGTTTTTATTTTTCTAATCTTAATTTTATTATTAATACCAATACTGTTTGCTGCTGATCACAGTAATTTACTATGTGCTATATTGTTTACCATGTGAATATTGGAACCTTGCAAGACCGATCGGTCATTTCTCCATCATGCACTTTCACATATTTATTGATCTACCATGTAAATTACCATGCATTCTTGCTGGTTGCATTGTTTATCACGTGTTACTCTGCTTACTATGATACTATTGGAACTCCCCTATGACTGATCGATCATGTTTCCATTATGCATTTCAATACAGTACATATTACCATGTACCTACTTTGCAACGTATCCATATGTGCCAATAATAAACAGTTTATTTTAACTTACCTACTGATTCGTTCTGCCCCTTATGTTTTGTTTCATATAAAGTCCCAACCTTCCCTTAGTCCCCATTAGTCCCCCATTTTTGCATATTGCCAGGGATGGAGGCTTGTGTACCGGATGGCCACAGTCTCATATAAAGCCCCACCTTTGATTTTTGGATTTAGCAATCCAAAATCTTTCAGTACCAACTGATTAGGGATGGAAACATTACATATATTTACTTTATTACCCCATGTATTTTTGGTTACCTATTTCCTATGTCGCCCTGGATCTTGTTATTCTTGTTTAGGATTACCTACTACACGTTCATTGTGAGGTGTACTTTATCCGGGGGGTTGGGTTTTGTCATCTCACCACTTGGGAGCTGTGATGCGCACCGTGGCGTTTCCCCGCCCCCCCGTACATTGACCACGGGGGTGGGGGGACGCACTCGCTGCGCATCGACGCCACGCCCCTCACGCACACACGTGGCGTCGTCAATTGCCGACGCCACGTGATGATGCCTTGATTTTCCATCCACGTGCGACAATGGGGAGGAACTGGGCGCCCGCGTATAAGAGATCCTGCTTGTGCGCGGCTGTCGCTCCTCTCCTGCACGTATGGCGTGACGTTCAGAGGCACAGACGCTGGCAGGCACGGTCTCCCTCCTCTTTCACCACTCTCATCGTCTATGCTCACCTCCCCACTCTTCTTCATCTACCATCAGGTATCATTAGTATTATCTTCATCCCCTTTTTGTCACCAGATCACGTTGGTGGATTTATAGCCACCACTTTGTATGACTTACATTTCACCCACACCTGTCTCTCACTTGTTTGGGTTTCCCATACCTTTAGTCCTATCTCTTTGGTCTTTGCCTTTCCAACCAAGCTCATTACCCTGATGCACGGCCCCCCCTTTTTTCACATTGTTTTACAGACAGCCCTTCGGGCTCATACTTGACACTTTATTATTGACAAAGGTACTCACCACTTCATCACTTTAACATCTTCAGATCGGATCTCCTTTGCCACCAATCTGCTGCCACGTCAGCTCCCGCTGGGGTTACTCTCCTCTCCCCCCTGATGCCTCTGATCAACACTAGTATTTCCTACCCTGTTATACTTATTATCCCAGGTAAGAGTGTTTGGACCACCGAGTTGTGCTCCCCCTCTTCCCTCTCTAGTTATTTACCTCTAACTAGTATCTTACTACCATTTATCTCTTATTATAGGTATCCTTAGCTCCTCCTTGCTCCTGTTGAGTGGAAAATGACCACGAAACGCGTCGAGCCTACCCCATAGATGTTATGTTACCATAATCATGGATACCACCATGGGCATTTAAATGTTCGAATCATGTACCCCTATGCATTATTTATTATGGAATTATACCATTTTGGATACACTGTTGATCACAGTACTTACTATATGCTACATTACCTACCATGTTACCATTTTAACCTCTCATGATCAATCAGTCATGCCACTGCTATATACTATACACATATTATTGATTTACCATGTATACCTAATTGTTGGTTGCATTGCTTATCATGTGTCACATTGTCCATCATGTTACTTTTACTATGTGTCACGACTGACCCTTCATGTTTTTATTTTTCTAATCTTAATTTTATTATTAATACCAATACTGTTTGCTGCTGTTCACAGTAATTTACTATGTGCTATATTGTTTACCATGTGAATATTGGAACCTTGCAAGACCGATCGGTCATTTCTCCATCATGCACTTTCACATATTTATTGATCTACCATGTAAATTACCATGCATTCTTGCTGGTTGCATTGTTTATCACGTGTTACTCTGCTTACTATGATACTATTGGAACTCCCCTATGACTGATCGATCATGTTTCCATTATGCATTTCAATACAGTACATATTACCATGTACCTACTTTGCAACGTATCCATATGTGCCAATAATAAACAGTTTATTTTAACTTACCTACTGATTCGTTCTGCCCCTTATGTTTTGTTTCATATAAAGTCCCAACCTTCCCTTAGTCCCCATTAGTCCCCCATTTTTGCATATTGCCAGGGATGGAGGCTTGTGTACCGGATGGCCACAGTCTCATATAAAGCCCCACCTTTGATTTTTGGATTTAGCAATCCAAAATCTTTCAGTACCAACTGATTAGGGATGGAAACATTACATATATTTACTTTATTACCCCATGTATTTTTGGTTACCTATTTCCTATGTCGCCCTGGATCTTGTTATTCTTGTTTAGGATTACCTACTACACGTTCATTGTGAGGTGTACTTTATCCGGGGGGTTGGGTTTTGTCATCTCACCACTTGGGAGCTGTGATGCGCACCGTGGCGTTTCCCCGCCCCCCCGTACATTGACCACGGGGGTGGGGGGACGCACTCGCTGCGCATCGACGCCACGCCCCTCACGCACACACGTGGCGTCGTCAATTGCCGACGCCACGTGATGATGCCTTGATTTTCCATCCACGTGCGACAATGGGGAGGAACTGGGCGCCCGCGTATAAGAGATCCTGCTTGTGCGCGGCTGTCGCTCCTCTCCTGCACGTATGGCGTGACGTTCAGAGGCACAGACGCTGGCAGGCACGGTCTCCCTCCTCTTTCACCACTCTCATCGTCTATGCTCACCTCCCCACTCTTCTTCATCTACCATCAGGTATCATTAGTATTATCTTCATCCCCTTTTTGTCACCAGATCACGTTGGTGGATTTATAGCCACCACTTTGTATGACTTACATTTCACCCACACCTGTCTCTCACTTGTTTGGGTTTCCCATACCTTTAGTCCTATCTCTTTGGTCTTTGCCTTTCCAACCAAGCTCATTACCCTGATGCACGGCCCCCCCTTTTTTCACATTGTTTTACAGACAGCCCTTCGGGCTCATACTTGACACTTTATTATTGACAAAGGTACTCACCACTTCATCACTTTAACATCTTCAGATCGGATCTCCTTTGCCACCAATCTGCTGCCACGTCAGCTCCCGCTGGGGTTACTCTCCTCTCCCCCCTGATGCCTCTGATCAACACTAGTATTTCCTACCCTGTTATACTTATTATCCCAGGTAAGAGTGTTTGGACCACCGAGTTGTGCTCCCCCTCTTCCCTCTCTAGTTATTTACCTCTAACTAGTATCTTACTACCATTTATCTCTTATTATAGGTATCCTTAGCTCCTCCTTGCTCCTGTTGAGTGGAAAATGACCACGAAACGCGTCGAGCCTACCCCATAGATGTTATGTTACCATAATCATGGATACCACCATGGGCATTTAAATGTTCGAATCATGTACCCCTATGCATTATTTATTATGGAATTATACCATTTTGGATACACTGTTGATCACAGTACTTACTATATGCTACATTACCTACCATGTTACCATTTTAACCTCTCATGATCAATCAGTCATGCCACTGCTATATACTATACACATATTATTGATTTACCATGTATACCTAATTGTTGGTTGCATTGCTTATCATGTGTCACATTGTCCATCATGTTACTTTTACTATGTATCACGACTGACCCTTCATGTTTTTATTTTTCTAATCTTAATTTTATTATTAATACCAATACTGTTTGCTGCTGTTCACAGTAATTTACTATGTGCTATATTGTTTACCATGTGAATATTGGAACCTTGCAAGACCGATCGGTCATTTCTCCATCATGCACTTTAACATATTTATTGATCTACCATGTAAATTACCATGCATTCTTGCTGGTTGCATTGTTTATCACGTGTTACTCTGCTTACTATGATACTATTGGAACTCCCCTATGACTGATCGATCATGTTTCCATTATGCATTTCAATACAGTACATATTACCATGTACCTACTTTGCAACGTATCCATATGTGCCAATAATAAACAGTTTATTTTAACTTACCTACTGATTCGTTCTGCCCCTTATGTTTTGTTTCATATAAAGTCCCAACCTTCCCTTAGTCCCCATTAGTCCCCCATTTTTGCATATTGCCAGGGATGGAGGCTTGTGTACCGGATGGCCACAGTCTCATATAAAGTCCCACCTTTGATTTTTGGATTTAGCAATCCAAAATCTTTCAGTACCAAGTGTGTGGGTCCACCAACATGTGAATGTTTTGTGTTATCCACAGATGTCCAGGATGTAGCTGGGCCGTCTCGTGCCCCTGCCCGTCCCACACCATCCCCTGATGCTCTTGCCAGTCCCACACCATCCCCTGATGCTGATGCCCCTGCCCATCACACACCCTCTTCATCTGATGAAGATGCCCCTGACCCCCAGGGAAGGCAAGCGGCATTGGTGGAGGAGAGTGGTGCCCACACCTCCATTGAGGAGGTTCTTCAGGATGCGGAGCATTTGGGGGAGGAGGTGTCACTGTCCCTTTTCCTGGAGGATTTGGCGACCTTGGCTGGTCCATCCCAGACCTCAAGCCCACGATCCACCATATCCTCTGACTCCATCTCCAACCCAGCTACTCCCTCTGTCTCCATCCCCAACCCACCCCCTCCATCTAATCCCTCCCCCTATGCCAGGCCTGAAGCCTCTCGTGGACCCAGGAAGGCACCAAAGAAAAGCAGGGGGGTACCCGAATTCCTGCCTGTGACCCTGACCACTGCGCAGGACAACCAGACCCGCCTTATGGGTGCGATGGCCCAGGACAGCACTCGAGTGGCTGACAGCCTTGGGGAGAGGGGACATGTCACCGATGTTCTTCAGGACGTTGCAGGCAACACCACTGCAATAATAACCTGTTTGCGGGATCTACAAAACACCAAGCCTTGTGGAAGAGGTGCAGACCCTAAATGAGTCCATCCAGGGCCACACAGCTGCCATTGTCGGTGTACAAACAGAGACCAATAACCTCCTGAGGAGGATAGCGGTGGCATTAGAGGGCAGGCCTCCAGCCCCGGTGGATGCTCCTCCGCCTGATGCAACCCCCCCTGAACCAGGCAGTTGAGGAGCCGGGGCCCGGGGCCGTGGCAGCAGCCAGGGAAATTAGTTTTATTTTTCTTCTTATTGCTCTGGTAAAGAGTTTTTTATTTATTTTTTGATCTTGCTCTGGTAAAGAGTTTTTTATTTATTTTGTGTTTCAAAAAGCACACAGTGAGGCGTGCAGAATAGTGTGACTGGTGTGTGAATGGGGGGGGGGGTGACACTCCTGCCAGCAAAGGGGTGTGACCCTCTGCCGTGTGAAAGGTGTATGAATGTACAGTGACATAATTGGAGCCTTAGCGTGGCGTTACTGCTCCCTAAAACCATGTGGTTTACTTGGGTCTAATCCAATTCGATGAGGATGTGGGGTGTTTGTGCTAGGGACCACAGTGGTGTGCATGCATGTATTCTCATTGTGCCATGTTTAATGTGTGTGTTTAACGTTCAAAGAGATGTTCAACGAGGCATCTCCTGATTGCTGATCCCTCAGCAGACGGGGTACCCTCGGTCAGGGGGGGAATGTACCCCCAGACTTATCCAGGCATCGGAAACGGGACTTCAGGAGGCCAAATGTGCATTCAACCACTCCACGGGTATGTATGTGTGCAGCATTGTAGTTTTCCTCTCCTGGGGTTTGGGGGTTCCAGAATGGAGTCATGAGATGGGGTCCAAGTGCATCTGCAGAGTCACCTGGAAGGGAAAAGACAGGAGAATGTTAGTCATGCATGTGCCCCTCGTGATGTCTGCATCATGGGGGGGGACAGTCATACCTGACACCCATGTCACTCACCAACCAGCCAGCTGTCCCCATGCACGTTCTGTTCAAATTCCATTGGGATGTCGCTTTGACGGTATATATAGCTGTCATGGCTGGATCCTGGGTGTTTGGCACGGACGTGCCATATGAGGCCTTGGGCATCCACTATCACCTGTACATTGATTGAATGCCAATGCTTCATATTGCGGTATATGTGCTCTGTGTCATGGGGGGGGCTGTAGTGCCACATGTGTGCAATCAATGGCCCCCACAGTGCGTGGGAATCCTGCAATTCTGACAAAATCTGCCCTTGCCTTATTCCGCTGGACCTCCTGGGTGGGTCTGATGATTTGGTTGGACATGCGTCTCAGGATTGCAGGGACAACCTGGTGCACACATCTGCTCATGCTGGTTTGTGACATCCCAGCCACGCCTCCACTTGTGCGCTGAAAAGATCCAGTGGCGAGGAAATTGAGTGTTGCCATGACCTTGAACAGTGGCTGCACTGCATGTGAGCGTTGTGTTGGGCTGGTGAGGTCATCATGCAGGATTGTGGTTAATTCCTGGATGGCTTGAGTGTTGAATCTGAAGAGGCGATACACCTCTGCTCCCCGATGGCAAAGACGTCTAATGGCGTTCGGTAAAAACGCTCCCGTGCCCTCCTCCTTCTCCTTCTCCTTCTAAGCGCCTGGGCGCACACTAGTTGTGCTATGACCATGCCTGCCCCTGGCATGTTGGCATACAGAAGTCTTGTCCTGAAAGTGTGATTGCTCAGCTCTTCCATAAGGGTGCTGCTAAAGCTGCTCTCCAGCTGACCTGCACACGTCTGGTGCAAAGTTGCCCCTGCTTTTATGAGGGGCAAGTTTAGACCGGACGTACAGCTTACGCGCACAGCCTGCATCGGGCGGTCGTACGTTCGGGAATCGCCGTATATCCATCATTTGCATATTTGATTAGGAAATCAATGGGAGCGCTGGGTGCTCTCGGCGTAAATATGCGCCTACGCTACGCCGGCGTACAAACTTTGCGCCGATCGGAACAAGACTAATTTCTGGCGTACATGATTCTGTGGGTGCGGCGCATCGATACGACGGCGCATCTGTACACTTACAACGCGCATATCAAGATGCACCGGCGTAACGCCTTTGAGAATCTGGGCCATACAGTCTAGTGTGTGTATATATATATATATATTTTTATTACTCTGCATTCCGGGTAGCCTATATCTACAATGCATTTGGTGGTGTATAGTTTCTAATACACTTCAGATGTTGTACACAGTATATAATACTAATAGTGTGGTGTTGAAAAACAAAAAATACATCATGTCCGGAAGGCCACCAAGGAGAGGCAGACGCTCACAGGCCACTAAAAGAGGGCAAGCAGCCTCTGTGTCTACAGTCAACAGTGATGGTCGTGGACATTGTGCATCCACTGCAGTTGGCCGTGGGGCACGCTTGTCCTTTTTTTCTGCTGCTGGCCATGTTATTGAGCCACAACAAGGAAGAGTTGGTGGAGTGGATAACTCATCCTCATCCTCCTCATCCTCTGTCACCCAGGCTCAGAATAGTTTTCCTTCCAACACAGCTGCCAAAGCGGCCTATTTCTCTGGCTCCTTGTCCACAGTCACTATTTTCGTAGCCCCATTATCATGCACGGAGGAGTCGCCAGAATTATTCGACCACAGTGTCGGTTATATGCTGCTGGAGGATGTGCAGCGATTTGAAGGCTCCGATGTTGGTTCACAGGTTGAGGAAGGAAGTAACGTGAGCCTAGAGAGAGGGGATGCCACAGAAGGACAAGAAACTGGCAGTCATGTTCCCCCATCTGCAGCATACTGCCAAGTTTGCTCCAGTGACGAGAAGGGAGGAGATAATGAGGTCACTGACTGTACTTGGGTGCCCGAGAGAAGAGAGGAGGAGGAGGCACAGCTCCAATGATGCAGGATGTCCTCAAGGAGACAGCTTAAGGGCAGCCACCCTATTGCCTCACACCGAAGAGCTCCGCAGTTGCAGGGTGCTGCTGACTCCCCGCTGATTTTTAAAAGTTCCTTGGTGTGGGCCTTTTTTGATACGTGTGCAGCAGATCGCACCATTGCTGCTTGCAACCTATGTCTGAAGAGGATCAAGCGTGGCCAGAACAGCAGCTGCTTGGGCACTACATTCTTGACCAGACATATGACAACCTGCCATGCAGTCCATTGGCAACAGCACTAGAAAGACCCACATCATAGAAAAAGGCGGACTTCTCCTTGATCCTCATCTGGGATTTCCAACTCTACTATAGCTCCAGTCCTCTCAAAAACCTGTACTGAGAGGAATGAAGGTATAGCAATAGGTGTACTTTCAGCCAATCTGCCAACAGTACACCACCAATTAATTTTAGCAGGCACATTTCCCTACCCCAGTTGCTGAACCGTAAAAATAAATTTGGTCCCAGCCATCCACATGCTCAGCGTCTAAATGCTAGCTTGTCCAAATTGCTAGAACTGCAACTGCTGCCTTTTCAAATGGTAGACTTTGTCCCCTTTTGTGAATTTGTGGAATGTGCTGTATCTCAGTGGCAGGTTCCAAAACACAATTTATTTTCAACGAAGGCCATTCCAGCTTTATAACGGCATGTGGAAGGCAATGTTTTGGCCTCGTTGGACAGGGTGGTCAGCAGTAAGGTTCATATTATCGCTGATTCATGGTCTAACAGGCATGGGCAGGGACATTACCTTTCCTTCACGGTGCACTGGGTAACTCTGCTGACAGCTGGGAGGGATGCAGGACAGGGTTCAGCATTGTTGGAGCTTGTTCCGCCACCACGCCTCAAAATTCTAGTGGTGATTCTACCACAGCTCTCTCCTCCACCCCCTCCTCTTCGTTTTCCTCTATGGCCTCTTCTGCAGATATGTCCTCTGAACCAGCAGTGCTCCGTAAGTGTTCAAGGGGCTACGCAAGCACTCAGGCTAAAAGATGCCATGCAGTGCTTGATTTGGTCTGCCTAGGGGACAGGAGCCACACTGGGGCAGAGATTCAGTCAGCTCTGCAGGGGCAGGCTCAGAGGTGGTTGACGCCCCGCCAGCTTCAGCCAGTAATGGCTGTATGTGACAATGGCACCAACCTTCTCTCCGCCCTCCGACAGGGACAATTGACTCATGTTCCATGTTTGGCACATGTCCTGAATTTGGTGGTGCAGTGGTTCTTGACTAGGTACCTAGGCTTACAAGATCTTCTGAGGCAGGCCAGAAAAGTCTGTAGTAATTTCAGCTGGTAATACAATGCCAGCGCTTAGCTGGCTAACATTCAAAGGGAATGCAACCTGCCCACCAACCGCCTCATTTGTGACATGCCCACTAGGTGGAACTCAACATTGGCAATGCTGCAGCAGCTGCACACACAGCAGAGGGCCATCAATGAGTACTTGTGTGATTATGGAACCAAGTCAGGGTCAGGGGAGCTTAGCTTCTTTTCGCCACTTCAGTGGCTACTGATCAAGGATGCATGCTCTGTCCTGTCACCATTTGAGGAGGCCACAAGGATGGTGAGCAGCGATAATGCATGAATCAGTGACACTGTGCCTGTAGTCTTCCTGCTGGAGCACACTCTTTTATGGAATCCTGGACAGGGCACTTGAGGCAGAACAGCGGGAGGAAGAGGAGGACTTCCTATATCCAGATACCATTCCTGCGGGCCCACCAAACACACAGGAAGAAGAGGAGGAGGATTGTGTTAGCATGGATGTAGAGGATAACACTCAGCAGCAGTCTTCAAGGGATGGTTTTTAGTCCCCAGAAACCCAAGGAGTTGTACGTGGCTGGGAGGAGTATTTTCGAATAATGTGATCCTTAGTGACCCAGAGGACTCAGAATCAAATGCCTCTGCAAACTTACATGCATGGCCTTCCTGATTCTGCAAAGCCTTGCGAAAGGACCCTAGGATTCTTGGCATCAAGGAAAGGTATCATTACTGGCTGGCAACCCTTCTTGATCCACGTTACAAGGGTAAAGTTGCAGAACTTATCCTGCCTTCGCAGAGGGAGCAGAGGATGAAACATCTTCAGTAGGCCTTGAAGAAATGTTTGTGTGATGCATTTCCAGACCCTGAGAGGTTACCTTTTCTGGTGCTGGACAACGTGTTGCTGAGGCTTCGTTCAGTCAGAGGAAGGTTGCCGGCTGATCGATGCCTTTAAACAATTTTTCAGTCCTCAGCGCCAAGGTCTAAATGGTTCAAGCAACCATCCTGCATTATATGGTGTAGGAATATCAGACTTGCAAGAGCAAGTCTTGGAGACATTTCCAACAGAGCATCCACTGGGTTACTGAGTCTTGAGGATGGACCACTGGCCAGAACTTGCTCAATATGCAATCGAGCTACTGGCCTGTGCTGCATCCAGTATGCTTTCTGAACACACATTCAGTGCTGCTGGAGGGTTTGTAACAGATCAAAGAGTGCACCTATCCACAGACTCCGTTGATAAGCTCACATTCATAAAAATTAAACAGTCTTGGATCAGCAGCTATCAAGCACCTGATGCTGATGTAACTGATTGAATTTGCTATGGATCTGGGATCCCTTAAAGACTGCCTATGCTGACTATCCTATTCCTCCTCAATCTTGATGATGCTAGCTTCGAACAATATTTTTTGGTTTAGGGCACCACCACCCAAAGCCCAATTTTTCTGCCCCTGTTTAACAGGGGCATGTAATTACAATTTATGATATATTTCACAGCAGGGCCCATTCCTGGGCCCTTAAAGAGTAACTGTGAGGGCTTACAGTGTTCTGGCGCCACCAAAACCAAAGGCCCTGTTTAACAGGGCCAAGTAATTACAATTTTTGATATAGTATTTAAAGGAGTTGTAAAGGAAAAAACATTGTTTGATGAAATTACTGTTTACAGGGTATAGAGACATATTAGTTAACTGATTCCTTTTAAAATTGATTAAAAATAGATAAAATTCAATCATACAATGTACCTACAGTTTCAGTTTCATTTTTGCATGCTGTTTCCTGCTTCTGTGATGTACAGAGAAACAGAGCCAATACAGGGCAGTGATGGTTTGTAAAACTAAACTGATTGGTGCTAAGGGGTTTTAGTCACACAGTAATCACACCTCCTTGATTAGTGACCACAGAGAGAAAGCTCCCAGTACTGTGGTTATCAGGAAACAGACAACCAGGAAGTGTGGAGATCAGAGAAGAATTACAGCAACTTGAGATCAAAAACGAACAATGAGGACATGAAAACAGCACTGCATTAAGGTAAAGGAAAATAAGAAAAAAATAACATGTGATAAAATAAATCAGAATAAAGTCTGTAATGCAAATTCCTGTGTAAAAAAATTAATTCAAAGCACATGAACTGGTAGTCCAGAGCACATAAACTGGCAATGAGTGCAAAGAATCAGTCACAGTCCATTAGCCGACATTTCTAATTTCTGACACCAGCGATCCACTTGCTTGAGTATGGGAATATTGCTACATCCATGCAGTGCAGAAAACACATTAAATAATGTAGATAAATGAGCCTCTTACCAGAGAGACGATTTTATGGGCATATCATCCCGGACCTGGGAGCTGTAGTTCCTGCAGGTAGAAAGGATCTCGAGATCCTTTCTACCTGCAGGAACTACAGCTCCCAGGTCTACAACTCTTCCACAATTCACTATGCGTTCATTAAATCAAAGTGAATTATTACAAAATCTGTATACATTATAACACAATATCCATTGTTAGCTTCACAGAATCTGTATATATTTTAACGTAAAGGAACCAAATGTACATTGTGAATGACAACATTCAAGGAAGCCCAGACACAAACATGTATTTTTAAGATCTAAATATCTTGACACTTTAAATTGATGTTGATGGCATCAAGATAATGTTAAATGTATTGACCTTGTTGTGCCATTGATAATAGTGCCAGTTTTAAATTGTTTCTTATTCCATAAGCTTACACAGGTCCTAAATGCGACGTCTAGAAAGCTAAAGTTGACATCCCTTATAATCTTGGCTGGCAGGTTGAGCATTCTGCCATTTGATCCTACTGAGAGGACATAAAAAAATCTATAGACAGCAAAGGATAATCGTTACACTGATGGGGACTCGTTGCAGTTAGGAATATAGCCAAGATTTGTTCTTGTTCTACTGAATTATTAGACATACAAAGGTTTACTTTATTCATTATTTCCTACTTATTTACAATAAGCAATTTTGTAGTTTTTTTTTATTTATATATGCACACCAATGTTTGTATAATAGAGCTAAAATATTAATCAGTTTGTCTTTAATGTTCTAAACCAGCCTTTCTGAAACTTTTTTAAAGTAGAAGAACGCTTAAAATAACTTTCAGGTCAGGTTCAGTTGTAGATATAGAAATAAACAAAAGAGCAAGCATTGGACACTCAGTGCTCATATGGCACAAGTATTCATATGACACAAGTATTTTTTTAGCAATAGTAATTAAATAAAATGAATAATTATAATATTAATGGCAAAAAAAAAAACAGAGACAATGAAAACTGTAGTGTTCCCCCACATTATGAGTCAGTGAAAAGTGCCAGTGGGAAGAATGCTCCTTTTATTGGTGGTTGGTAGCAAAATGCTTTTTACAGTAATATTCAGTGAGTGGACTACCCTTCACACTATTGATCAGTGGGAAGAATTCCTCCTTTAGAGATACAGTGGCTAAAAATGATAATTGACAATATTGGTTATCTGAAAGGCAAACATTGCTCATTGCCAAAGGAACCCCTAGCATTCCATGAAACCCTGGTTAATGGAGTTGTAAATGGAATTTTTATTTTGCCTAAAATTAATGTCTGCAAGGTAGACAGACAGAATAGTGTAATGATTCTGTTAAAAAAACAAGTAAATACCTATTAAATTCCTTCATCTACATCACCTCTGGCGTTCTAGTTTCTGTTCTCTCATTCACTTCCTGGTTTGCAGGGCTCGTTCATTTCCCAGTATGCATTGCGGCACACCCAGTAATTCACACCTTTTCTTGAAGTCTCTAACACGTAGAGAGCGTCCTGACGCACATATGTAGTTCCCAGGAGGGTACGAGCACGTCACTGACCACCGCAGTAAAGCCTCCCTTCACGGTGGTGAGTAACAATCAGACAAGCAGGAAGTGAACAGAACAGAGAAGAAATAGAGCAACTTCTGAGCAAAAACTAACAATGGGGAAGTGAAAAGAGGAATGTCTGCAGGTAAAGGATGCTTATTATGAAAAAAAATGTTTTCCTTTACAACCCCTTTAAATAAGACCGCTGTAAAAAATCCTAAATAAACTTCTGTGAAAAGCCCTGTGCTTTGCACATACATTAACCACTTGACCTCCCAAAGATTTACCCCCCACCCTTTCATGACCAGGCAACATTTTAAATTTTTTTGGCACTGCGTTACTTTGAGGCCTCGTACATATGACCGGTTTCCTCGACCAAAAAATATCTCCCAGCAAGGTTCTTGCTGGTTTTTGACAAGAAACTCGGTCGTGTGTACGAGGCCTGACTGACAATTGTGCAGTCATGCAATGCTGTACCCAAATGGAATTTATATAATTTTTTCCCACAGAGCTTTTTTTTGGTAGTGTAGCACTGCTCCCTTGAGTCCTGCTTTGATCTACCTGTTCATCTGCACTGCCCTGACCCTGTGAACACTCCAACCCAGCTGACAATCTGGGTTTAGACATCGTCTTGCTTTTTGATTTAAAAAAAAGACATCTTCTTGCAAACACCTTTAAATGACAATCCAATACAAGTCAAATAGATATTCTCTTAAGCTTACTGGAGTAAAGATATGTGTTTAAGGGGAGGGTTCATGGATCAACTGAGTTCTGAATATTCTGAATAACAGCCTAACTCAGGTGAGGAACCCCCAAGAATCAGCTTAATTACAGTTCAATAGCACACATGCAGGTTTTACATATATGCAATGAATAACAACTAGAGAATAAACAGGTAATTGTAAAGATTCCACTAGTTAATGCAATATGTTACCAAGCTGAAGCGGAATCCCAGGCTGGCCTATTAAATCTTCACATTCTAATGAGAGTCCAGATAGAATAGGAATAGGATAGGGTGCCCTTTAAGCAATAACAACAGCAGTGTCCTGGGTGCAGACCCGCAGTAATCTTCTCTGGCAGTTGTTGTAATATTAATATTTATGTGTAGGTATGTATGGCACAATATATTGTATTACATTACCATATTGACCAGGAATTCAGTTGAACTGTCCAAGCCAGCTGAATTCTAACAAATCAAAGGTACAGAAGACCCTTAGATGTGTTAATCTTATGCAAGACTACCTAGGTGTGTGTGAGGTATGGCCCGTTAACCTCAAGAGTGATATTGTTTATATACTTTAGGAAGTATTTATTGATGGTAATTAGACTTGAGGGGGTATTCATTCATGAGAAACATTTGGTTGGGGTCATTATCTGTCACTCTGAAAGACAGGATGTAGATCAAAGATTCTCTGGCCAAACCCATTCTCTGGGTATGGCACAGGTCTAGAGCTGATCTAGTCAGATGGGACTTTGAATTACTCTGTCGGATTTGTATCATCTGTGGAATTTGGACTTTATTCTGTATTGGAAGTCAAATAAATGCACTCTCTGGAGAGCCTGGTGTGTTTCTGCGGAACAACATAATTTATAGTCATCATACTAACACCTAAATATCAATTATCTACTGGACACTATACATTTATATCACAACATGTATTGGCCATGACTTCACTACAGCAGTTGTAACTCATTAGATTATATCCAAGATATGACACAGTGATGTGATGATAAGCAGAGCAACTTAATCTGGTCAGTGATAATCCTTTGATTAGCTCCTCAGGATATGAATGTCTATGTACAGTGTCTTATGTAATGCAATAAAGTGTTTCCATGGGCAAGGTGTCTGTGCAAAGTGTCCAAACAAGATGACCAGGTAGGGATTGTGATCGATGGATGACTGCCCTCTCACTAACTGCAGAACTGGATAAGAACCCCCTGAACAGCGATCCTGGATGAGATGTCCTTCTGGTAAGCGAGTGGTGATGGCCGATCGGCTGCTGGACATGGGCGATCGTTGGACCAATCTGATGAAGTTGTGCTGCGGTGATGTCTCACAAATGGCAAGCAGAGTTGGGCCCTCCGGGCCCAGGCTGAAGTCACTGGTTTACCGTGTGGTAGGCCACAGTCCTCTCACCTAGCAGCAGAGAGGTGTTCACTCTGTGAGGCCCAGGAAGAAGAGAGCATGGAGCGGACCTGCTGCCCCTTTCATAGTTCCTCCCAGAGGTCTGTTGGTATAGCAGAGGAGCCTCTGGGATGAGTAGTCCAGGGGGTAGTTTCACAACATCAGACTCGCTGTTAAATACACTACTAGTCCCACAATGCCCCTTGTTTGGCTTAAAGATATGATGTCAGTTACTTGAGCCGAGCACTAGAGGGACACAGGAATAGATGGAAAGTAGGGATGGGCTTCGTATTCGAGTCAAACTCATGTTGAAATACGAACAAAACGGGTCGTTCGCGCCAAATTTGAGTTACGTTTCACAGACCATAATTCACTGCGGCATCGCTGGCTGATGATTGGCCAAGCATGCACTATGACCCGCATGCTTGGCCAATCACAGCTTGCAAAAAACGGAGAGCCATAATTGGCCAAAGCCAGGGTGGCTTTGGCCAATTATGGCTCAGGGGGTTTAGTACACGCCCCACACTATAAAAGGCCACCTGCAGGTCGGCCTTGTGTAGTGTGTTGCGGTGGTTAAGAGAGGACAGAGAGAGTGTCATTTTTTGCAGGTAGATAGAGCAGGCAGGCAGGCAGGCTAGTCAGTTAATGTTACAGTGTGTAGAGGATATATATATACATCCCAGGTGTTGTGTTGTACATATATTTATACACTGTATAGTTTAGCTAGATCAGTTCTTCCTCATTTACTGGCAGGCAGGTGATTGTGCTAGCTGCAGTATTCTTACGTGGTTTATTGCTTGTGTCCTCTGTAGTTTGCACCTAAAGCTACTTGGTGTGTACTGGCCGTGTGCTCTGTAGTTTGCACCTAAAGCTACTTGGTGTGTACTGCCCATGTGCTCTGTAGTTTGCACCTAAAGATTCAGGAGCAGTGATTTTAATGATGCTTAAATAAAAAATAAAAAATAAATGAAAAATTCCTTTAAATATTGTACCTGCTGGGTGTCTATAGCATGCCTGTGAAAACGTCTTTGAGAACCTGGAGTCCTGAAAAAAAGAACCGTTTTTAAAACTTTTTTTCCATTGATACATGTTCCCTGGGGCAAGACCCGGGTTCTCAAAGATGTTTTGCGACAATAACTTGAATATTAGGCTTTAAAATGAGCACTTTTGAATTCAAACGTTCTAGTCCCATAGACGTTAATGGGGTTCTAAATGTTCGCGCAAACGTTTTAGTCGAAGGTTCTGGTGCGAACCAAACGGGGGGGGGTGTTCGGCTCATCCCTAATGGAAAGTAACAGGGGTAGTCCTCGGAACAAGGTAACTGTAGTCCACTGGCAGCTACAGTGGTATTTGATCACCACTTTTTTTTATGCTATAAACAAAAAAAGACCAAAATCAAATTTCGTCATCAATTTAGGCCAATATGTATTCTGCTACATATCTTTTGTAAAAAAAATCCCAATAAGCGTATGTTGATTGGTTTGCACAAAACTTATAGCATCAACAAACTATGGTTTATATAATGAAATTATAATTCATTTATTTTTCTATACTAGTTATGGTGGCAATCAGCGATTTATAGCAGGGCTGCGTTAGTATGGCACTATAGTCCAACACTAACTGACACTTTTGAAACTTTGTAGGAACCAGTGACACTAATACAGTGATCAGTGCTAAAAAATATACGCTGTCATTTTACTAATGGCACTGGCTGGAAAGGGGTTAACATCTAGGGCGAGTGATTCACTGCAAATTTAAAAAGAGTTCTGTGAATTTTCTGAGCACTGAATTGCATATTTGATCAGCTTTGAACACAAATTTGATCCGAATTCATAACAGACCCAATTTTAAGGCTACTTTCACACTGAAGGTGTTTTTCAGTCGTTTTAGTGCTCAAAATGGCAACTGTAAAACCCCTGAAAACCACATCCCATGCCACTCCAGTGTGAAAGCCTGAGTGCTTTCACACTGGGGCGGTGCGCTTGCAGGACATAAAAAAAGTCCTACAAGCAGCATCTTTGGGACGGTAAACCACCCCTGCCCATTGTAATGCATGGGCAGCACTTCTGAAGCACCTGAAAAGAGATTCGGAAGCGCTGCAACAAAATCGGTTTTAACCCTCACATCGACTGCTAGCCGGAGTAAAAAGCACCCCACTAGCGACCCAAAAGCACCGCTAAAATGACAGTAAAGCACCACTAAAACTAGTTACGCTATACTACTAACACGGCGTGGCCCCAGTGTTAGAGTAGCCTAAGGGAAACCCCATGCTGAAATTTTTATATAAAACAGTATGCCCCCCCCCCCATCCATATCAGACCCTTATGTCTGGTATGGTATGCATTATGGGGGGAACACTCATGCCAAAATGAAAAAAACAAATGTGATGGGGTCCCCAAAATCCATACTGGACCCTTATCCAAACATGCAGCTTGGCAGGCCAGGAAAGAGGGGGGGAGGGGATGAGCGAACCCAAAGCACCTTGTCCCCATGTTGAAAATAATAGGATTTTTTGTACTCACTATAAAATTATTTTCTCTGTCTGGCTCAAACCCAGTGGGCAGGACTGATTGCCCCCTTACTTTCTGGTGAATCACAGAAGGCCTACTATGATCTGGAGTCGGCAGAAACGGGAGTCTATGAGAAGGTCAAGCAGGAAATCCTGGCACGACTCGGTGTCACCTTGGCCGTTCGAGCACAGCGGGTCCACAGCTGGTTCTTCCAAGTTGAGAGGCCCCCAAGATCGCAGATGTTTGATCTAATCCACCTGGTGCGGAAATGGCTACAGCCGGAGTCCCTGTCTGTGCCACAAATAGTGGAGCGTGTGGTCATGGACCAATTCCTGAGGTCACTGCCAATTCCCCTGCAGAAGTGGGTGAGTCAAGGAGACCCCAAGTCGGCAGATAACCTGGTGGAACTCGTTGAAATGTACTTTGCTGCAGAGAACCTGGTCACCACCCCAACAGCCGCACGGACTTTCCACCAAAAGCCACGGTTTCCCCAGGCAACCGGTAAGAGTGTTCTAGGGGAAGTGGGGGGTAAGCATGGCAAGGAAGTAGGGGGGGAGGATTTTTGGTGCCAGGACTGAAGTTTGGCATCTCAAACAAGGGAAACCACTGCCTGTCAGCAAACCAAACTGGGGAAACATCAGGTGTTTTCGTTGCCAAGAACTGGGACATGTTGCAGCAAACTGTCCATTGACAGATGAACCAATGGGCCTGGGCCTCACAGAGTGAACACCTCTCTGCTGCTAGGTGAGAGGACTGTGGCCTACCACACGGTAAACCAGTGACTTCAGCCTGGGCCCGGAGGGCCCAACTCTGCTTGCCATTTGTGAGACATCACCGCAGCACAACTTCATCAGATTGGTCCAACGATCGCCCATGTCCAGCAGCCGATCGGCCATCACCACTCGCTTACCACATCACTGTGTCATATCTTGGATATAATCTAATGAGTTACAACTGCTGTAGTGAAGTCATGGCCAATACATGTTGTGATATAAATGTATAGTGTCCAGTAGATAATTGTAGATAATTGATATTTAGGTGTTAGTATGATGACTATAAATTATGTTGTTCCGCAGAAACACACCAGGACTGAAGTTTGGCATCTCAAACAAGGGAAACCACTGCCTGTCAGCAAACCAAACTGGGGAAACATCAGGTGTTTTCGTTGCCAAGAACTGGGACATGTTGCAGCAAACTGTCCATTGACAGATGAACCAATGCAGTGTGATCTATCTATTAGAAGGCAGTCTATGTTTGCTGCTGTTTCATGCGCTGCAGCGCCAAATGTGGGGAAACACATGTGTCAAATGACTGTTAATAATAAGCCTATTACGGCCTTGCTGGACTCTGGAAGTCTAGTTACTTTGGTTACAGCAGAGATGGTTGAAACTGTGAATTTTCATGAAAAAAAAGTTGCTGTGATCTGTGTACATGGGGATACCTGGGAGTATCCTATAGCCACTGTTCAGTTTAAAACTGGCTTAGGTACGGTGTCCAATGCGGTCGGACTTGTGCCCCATTTGGTGCATGAGGCCATCATTGGTAGGGACTTCCCTAAGTTTTGGGAACTGTGGGATCGTCCCGACCCGGTCGCAGTACCTGACTCAGTCGCAGAGCCAGAACTCCTGGCTACTACTGATATTATGGGTTCAGGGGACTCCTCTCAGGGCTCTCTGGGTTATTCTTTCTCAGTTATGGCAGGACAGCTGGAGGAGCCTGTGGAAGTCCCCACAACCAGTAGAGCTGGACAACCGTCTGCTGAATCTGAGCCTACGTTGGAGTTTGCTGACCTTAATGTGCACAAGGAAAATGTTGGTACTGAGCAGAGAAAAGACCCTACCCTTGCCAGGGCCTGGGAAAACATAGTGGTGATTAATTATGTACCTGTCGAACCAAGGGACAGGCCCTGTTTTCCTTATTTCTGCAGCAATGAGGATTTACTGTATCGTGTATGTAAAATGAATGACAGAGTGGTTGAACAGTTGGTGGTCCCTGAGCCATACAGACGGGTGGTGTTGGAACTTGCCCATGGGAACTTGCTAGGAGGCCATTTAGGGGTTGAGAAAACAACTGAAAGGGTGTTGCGCAGGTTTTACTGGCCTGGGATACAGAAAAATATTGAAAATTATTGTCAATCCTGTCCTGTGTGTCAGATGGCAGCCCCACAGCCCCACTTCCGAAGTCCTTTAGTACCCTTGCCCATTATTGAAGTGCCTTTTGAGAGGATTGCCATGGACCTTGTGGGTCCGCTCCCCAAATCTGCCCGCGGTCATCAGCATATCCTCATGATCATGGATTACGCTACCCGTTACCCCAAGGCCATTCCCTTACGCACGCGTCTGCTAAAAACATTGCCAACGAGCTGTTTATGGTGTTCAGTTGGGTTGGCATCCCTAAAGAAGTCCTTACAGACCAGGGTACCCATTTATGTCACAAATAACTAGGGAGCTGTGCAAGTTATTTAAGGTGACGCAGTTACGAACCTTGGTGTATAATCCTCAAACGGATGGCTTGGTGGAACGCTTCAATAAGACATTAAAGAGTATGTTAAAAAAGGTTGTGGACAAGGATGGGAAAAACTGGGACTTCCTGATACCATACTTGATGTTCGCCATCAGGGAGGTTCCCCAGTCCTCTACGGGGTACTCTCCATTTGAGCTGCTTTATGGGAGACACCCTCGGGGACTCTTAGACTTAGCCAAGGAAACTTGGGAGGGGGAACAGACACCCCACAAAAGTGTCATTGAGCATATCGCTCAAATGCAGGAGAGGATTGCAGCAATCATGTCGGTGGTAAAAGAACACTTACTGCAGGCCCAAGCAGCCCAACAGAGAATACACAACAGGGGGGCCCAACTCCGTGTTTTCTCACCTGGTGACAGGGTCCTCGTGTTAGTTCCCACTGTTGAGAGCAAGTTCCTGGCTAAGTGGCAGGGTCCCTTTGAAGTAATTGAAAGAGTTGGGGAGGTCAATTACAAGGTGTATCAACCGGGTAAAAGGAAGCCCAAACTGATTTACCACATAAACCTGTTAAAGCTCTGGAAGGAAAGACTGGCATTAACTGTGAGGTCCCTCCCTGTAACGCCTAAGGGTACTGAGTCCCCTCTGATCCCTGAGGTCACAGTTCCAGACACCCTGTCATATTCCCAAAAACAGGAAGCTAGAGAGTTCCTGATAAGGAATAGAGAGAAATTTTCAGAGTTGCCTGGCACGACTTCAGCAGTTCAGCATGATATTGTTACTGAACCTGAAATCCTTGTCAAGCTCAAACCATACCGAATTCCCAAAGTTAGAAGAAAGGACATTAGTTATGAAGTTAGAAGGATGTTGGAGCTAGATGTTATTGAGGAATCCAATAGTGACTGGTCTAGCCCCATTGTATTAGTCCCAAAACCGGATGGCACTTGGAGGTTTTGTAACGACTTCAGAAAGCTTAATGCAGTAATAAAGTTTGACACATACCCAATGCCCAGGGTAGACAAACTTATAGACCGACTTGGCAAGGCCCGTTATCTGACCACTTTGGACTTGACCAAAGTATATTGGAAAATACCCCTGACTCATAGCGCCAAAGAGAAGACTGCATTTGTTACCCCGGAGGGTTCCTTTTAATATAAGAAAATGCCTTTTGGGTTGCAAAATTCTCCTGCGACATTTCAGAGGGCTATGGACAGGACCCTAAGACCTCATCGACAGTATGCAGCAGCCTATCTAGATGATATAGTGGTACATAGCACTGACTGGGAGTCTCACTTGCCCCGTGCCCAGGCTGTCCTTGATTACCTCTTCAAAGAAGGGTTTACGGCAAATCCAAAAAAATGTGCCATTGGTCTAGAGGAAGCCAAGTATTTGGGCTACACTATTGGCCATAGTGTCATAAAGCCCCAGGTGAATAAAATAGAAGCCATCAAGGAGTGGCCACGTCCTGCAAACAAGAAGCAGGTCAGGACCTTTCTTGGGATTGCGGGGTATTATAGAAGATTCATCCCAAATTTTGCAACTATAGCTGCCCCACTGACAGACCTTACAAAAGTAAAAGACTCTGTAATGGTAAAATGGTCCTCAGTAGCAGAGGAATCTTTCCAAGTCCTGAAGAATGCTTTTTGTGCCCAACCAGTAATGTACTCCTCCGATTTCTCCAAAGATTTTTTGGTTCAGACAGATGCGTCTGATGTTGGTATCGGGGCAGTACTATCACAGGTACACAATGGGGAAGAACACCCTGTGGTGTACCTAAGCAGAAAGCTTAATGACCATGGAAAAAAAATATGCAGTCATTGAAAAGGAATGTTTAGCCATAAAGTGGGCCGTGGACACGCTCAGGTACTACTTGTTGGGGCGCCAGTTTGAGTTAAAAACTGACCATGCTCCCCTTAAATGGATGGCCCAAAAGAAGGAGACTAATAGACGGGTGAACCGGTGGTTTTTGGCCCTACGAGATTACTCCTTCACTGTAAAACACAGGCCAGGTGTTGAGATGGGGAATGTAGATGCCCTGTCCCGTGTTCACTCCTGTTGGGCTACAGGTGTTCCAACCCTGGGGTTGAAACAAGGGGGGAGGATGTGTAGCAGAGCATCCCAGAGAGAGCCTGGGAAAGTCCTGTTCAGGGATCTCTGATCCAGGATCCAGTTCAGGTGTTGGCCCTCTTCCCCAAGCCAATTTAAGCGCACCTGAGCAGACAGCCTTTGCTCTGCCTAGGAAACACAGTCAATGCTTGTCTGTAAGAGCAAGGAGGTGGGTGAATACTTTTGAAGCAGTTGATGTGGAAGCTGACAAGCTGTAGGCTTGTTCAGCCTGGTAGTTAGGGCTTGTATATAGCGTATAGTTAGAGCCGAGACACAGCTAGGTTTTTGTTTAACTATTTTATGTAAATAGACTTTGTATATAGCATCAATAAAAACACACAGTTTTTTTCACTTATCCCATGGACTTGGTATCTGTGCCTGCTTATCCCAGGGAGCTTTTGTACCTGCTACCTATCCCCCAGGTTACAATATATATATATATATATATATATATATCTGAGTGTGTATGTGTATATACATGTATCTGATTGCATATATCTGAGTGTGTGTATATATATATATATATATATATATATATATATATATATATATATATATATATATATATCTGAGTGTTTATATATGTGTGTATACATGTATCTAATTGTATATATCTGAGTTTGTATATATGTGTGTGTATAGATTGTAAAGTTTGGGGGCTATAGCTTGGCGGGATTAAAGCGGTGGTTCACCCTTATTAACATCTTTTTAGCATAAAATTCGGCATAGTAGCGCGAGCATACTGCCTGTCTTTATTTTTTTATCCCCGTACTCACTGTGCACTCGTAGATAGAAGATTACGACTCCCCGCGGGGAATGGGCGTTCCTATGGAGAGGGAAGGTGATTGACGGCCGGCTCTGGCACGTCACGCTCCCCGAAGACAGCCGGAACAGGTCTCGGCTCTTCACGGCGCTATACGGCGCCTGCGCACAGACTATGCGCAGGCGCCTGTGAAGCGCCAAGTCCTATTTCGGCTATTTCCGGAGAAGCGTGACGTGCCAGAGCCGGCCGTCAATCACCTTCTCTCTCCATAGAAACGCCCATTACCCGCTGGGAGTCGTAATCTTTTATCTACGATTGCACAGTGAGTACGGGGCTAAAAAAATAAAGACAGGCATACTGTAGCATACTTTTATCAATAGGGTGAACCCCCGCTTTAAGTGCATAAACCATTTTGGGGGGGGAAAAAAGGGTTTTATTCACAGACAAACCAAAAATAAGGCTTTGCTCAGCACACAAGGAAAAACTATAACAGAAAAGTCCACTTAGCTTTGGCATCAAATAAAAAGTCTGCTTTTCTTCAGCACAAAATTAGTCAAGGCAAAACACATACGGTTTAGTTGTAGATGGGTCTTCGCCCCCCAAATTTCAAAAGTCCTCTCTGAATTCCTAACAGCCGCTAGCAGACTCCCAGCTCATCTTCACGGGTGCAATCTCCATACTCCTTTACACACCTCCAGCACCACTTCCTGTTTTATGGGTGGTTCTCTGGAAGGGTTAACTCTTTCTCACCCAAATAGCGCTTTAGAGTATAAATCTGTGTGTTTATATATGTGTGTATACATGTATCTGATTGTACATATCTGAGTGTGTGTATATATATATGATTGTATATATCTGAGTGTGTGTATATATGCGTGTATTCATGTATCTGATTGTATATATCTGAGTGTGTGTAAATATAAGATTGTATATACCTGAGTGTGTATATATGTGTGTGTATACATGTATCTGATTGCATACATCGGAGTGTTTAAATATGCGTGTATACATGTATCTGATTGTATATATCTGAGTGTGTATATGTGTGTGCGCATGTACTGTATGTAAATGATCATATGTATATATGTGGATACCAAGTGCCTTGAGGCAATTCAGTTCGCATTTGTAGCGCTATATAAGTCACTCACTCACTCACTCATCTCAGTATCTGTATGCATTTGAGAGTGTGTATATATGCATGTGATTAACTAAAAATATTTATATATCTGAGTATGTAATTATTATCCTCCATTGATGTGAAAATTTGATAATTCATAGAATTAATTACTAATAATTTCCCTATATACATATAAAAAAGTGAACACCAACTGTGCAATAACTTAAGTCCATTCATGTGAAAAAATATTAGTTGATCAATTCTTCTTCCATGCCTCACACCTAAAGACAGCGGCTCCCCCATAATTTTTACCCCCCCGATCAGAATGTACAGTAATAGAGCGCTTCAGCATCTATCCATGGGGAAACTGCCATACTAAGCATAACAGACACTGCAAGCAGATCTCACAAATAAAAATGATTATAAGCACTTCAAGGAGAAACGAAACTCACAATACTGAAACACCATCAAGAATTTTTATAAAAAAATAAAAATGTAGCTGACTGACATAAAAGCATACAGGTCGTCCCATGTTTCCCATCCCTCAAAGTCTGTTGGTGTCCATCTCACTACCCCCCGTCCACTCCTTCTCCAAGGTCTTTTACAATCATATTGTCTATAATGTATACAAAAAAAAATGCTGTGCGCCAGTAAAGTGTTCGGGTTTTGCTTGAAGAAAAGGTGGCAACCCTATTGGTTACCTTTCTCTGAACTCTCTCCAGTTCCTCGATATCCTTTTTAAAACCTGGTGCCCAAAACTGAACTGAATATTCCAGATGAGGTCTTATTAATGATTTGTACAGGGGCACAATTATATCTCTCTCTCTGGAGTCCATACCTCTCTTAATACAAGAAAGGACTTTGTTTGCTTTGGAAACCGCAGCTTGGCATTGCATGTTATTATTAAGCTTATGATCTACCAAAACCCCCAGATCCTTCTCCACTACGGATTCCCCCAGTTGTACTCCCCCTAGCATGTATGATGCATGCACATTCTTAGCCCCCAAGTGCATAACTTTACATTTATCAATATTAAACCTCATCTGCCACATAGTCGCCCAATTAGACAGAGCATTGAGGTCGGCTTGTAAATTGGAGACATCCTGTAAGGACGTTATTCCACTGCATAGCTTGGTGTCATCTGCAAAGACAGAAATGTTACTTTTGATCTCAGACCCAATATGATTTATAAAGATATTAAAAAGTAAGGGTCCCAACACTGAACATTGGGGTACACCAGTGATAACCTTCGACCATTCAGAGTAAGAATCATTAATTACTACTCTCTGAATTCTGTCTTTTAGCCAGTTTTCTATCCATTTACAAACTGATATATCCAATCCTGTAGAACTTACCTTACACATGAGCCGTGTGTGCGGAACGGTATCGAACGCTTTTGCAAAATTAAAAATATACCACGTCCACAGCCACGCCTCTGTCCAAGGTTTTACTTACCTCTTCATAAAAAGAAATCGGATTGGTTTGAAATCTTCTGTCTTTCATGAATCCATGCTGTCTGTTGCTTAAAATATTTTTTTCCAGCAAGAACTCGTCTATGTGGTCTTTTATTAAACTCTCCAGTATCTTCCCAACTATAGAAGTTAAACTAACAGGTCTATAGTAACTTGGTAAAGACTTTGTTCCCTTTTTAAATATTTGCACCACATTGGCCCTGCGCCAATCCAGTGGTACTATTCCTGTCATTAATGAGTCCCTAAACTTTAAAGTGTAAAAGTATTGCATCCTATGAACAAAAATATGTGCTGCCAAACCTAAAGCGTATCTAAACCACAACACAAACATGTCAAATATTGCAGCGTATCAATACTTAAATGTGTTTAAAGAAAGATAGCTAAGGGGGTACCATTAAAGGGTCACTAAAGGATTTTTTTTTTTAGCTAAATAGCTTCCTTTACCTTACTGCAGTCCTGGTTTCATGTCCTCATTGTTCATTTTTGCTTTGATGTTGCTGTAATTCTTCTCTGTTCTGGACACTTCCTGGCTGTCTGTTTCCTGATCACCACAGTACTGGGAGATTTCTCACTGTGGTGACTAATCAAGGAGGTGTGATTACTGTGTGTCTAAAACTCCTCAGCACCAATCCAGTTTCGTTTTGCAAAACCTTCACTGCCCTCTATTGGCTCTCTGGCTCTGTACATCAGAGAACCAGGAAACAACAGCAAAAACATTATCTGATTGGTTTTTATCTATTTTTAATCATTTTTAAAAGGAATCAGTTAACTATTATGTCTCTATACCCTGTAAACAGTCATTTCAGCAAAAACATTTTTATCCTTTAGTGATCCTTTAAAGAACAGACAGCCTAAAAAAAAAAAAAAAATGCAGCCACCACATTTGGGTATTGTTAGAAAATAGTTTTTGGACATGTGAGCGGACTTTACTGATACCAGAAAGGAACACTATATAGTTTTACAAAAATAAATTGATTTAGTTAATGTTACAAAAGGAATACAAATATATAGAGTAAAACAAGAGAAAATCAAGCTCTCATTTGTAGAACCATGGATATATATGATATATAAAGTATGTATATATTCCCTATTACTGCAGAGTCAAATAAGGTCAACGTTTCGCTGTCGTTTCTTCAGGACCTATTTCCATTGACTGCAGGCAAAGGGATTCTACATGGGAAAGAAACGAGTATCAGAACTTCAGCAAACGGATGACATATGCAGACAAATCATATAGAGTAATGTAAGCCCCATAGATGGTATGGGGACAGTCTATCTATCTATCTCTATCAGCAGATCCACAGCGTCACTACATCAGGGTGACCATTTTTTTCCCACAAAATAAATGGAGCCACCCTCCTATTGGTTCCTATTATATAATATAGATATGCAGACCACAAATAAATATTTGCAACAAAATATCATACTGTATATTCTGGCAATATAGACAAAAAGATACAATAGTTCAAATACCTAAATCAAATGATTCAGGATGAGGGTCAGTGATCGATTTGACTGTATAGAAAGCTTCCAGATGACAAACAGAAGATCAGCTAGGACCTATATGAACCAGACAATACAGCAGCCACCATTAATTAGTATTCAACTCAATTCAAATTGGACCAAAAGCAAACCACATTGCAGTAAAACTTACCAAAAAAACTGGTATGAAATAGCATCCAATGATCTACATTAGTAGGCAATTAATATAGTTGGTGCTAATGATGACTGCAGGTATAGATCTGAGCAGTAAAGTAACTTCAATTACTCCCCAGCATACTAAATCATTAAGGTATATTGAGTGAGGTTTTCAATAAAAGTCCCAGTAAATAAACAAACCTGTTCCTAATGGTCCTGGATAAACATACCACCACTGCTTTAAGCAGAGCCGACAATCAGCAACATCCAACCATCCAAAACAGCTGACTATAATCAGCTGTGAGAGCTGTACCACAATGCGTGTGCTTGTGGGGCATTAACACATCTTCGGGTGTGGAATCCCCCTTAAGTGCGGTGCGGAAAGAATGGTATCACCTTATCCCACACATGCATCTGATAAGTACTTAGAGAAACAGCACTACCCAAGAATGACCTCCGCATTGCCATTGCAGAGCTGGACCACAAGAGGCAGTAGCAAGACTAAACAATACAAAACACATATGCCGTGCATACATAGGGGTGCACAGCCTATTGCAATAGGGTGTGCACCCCAATGTCATTAGGTCCGATATTGGTGGTGTCAGTAGGGCAGTCAATATTATTTTAATTATTGTTTTTACTATTGTTTAGGAGAAAAAATAAAAAAAGGAGATTGTTTTCTTTTATTTGGTGAAATATCAGGGGTCTAACCATTGGAAATATACACACGGAGTACTCCACACGGAGTGATTAGGGTGTGCCCAGGCACACCTGGCACACCCTGTGCGCACGCCTATGCGTGCATAGTTAAAGTAATTTGCAGATTTAATACAGAAATAAAGATAAAATAAGATGAAGTTCTGATACTCTTTTCTTTGCCATGCAGAATCCCTTTGCCTGCAATCATTGGAAATAGGTCCTGAAGAAGCGACAGCGAAACATTGACCTTATTTGGCTCAGTAGTAATAGGGAATATATACATACTTTATAAGTAGCACCTTCTACCATAGGTAGGTGCTAGAGGTAAGGTGGTTTGGGTGATAGCTGCCAGGCAGGTAAATTTAGTCAGGCCTATGCTGCATGCTAGGCCTGCTTTTTTTGATCTGGGGGGCAGGGAGTGGTTAGTGTAGCAGTGGGTGTGACCACCTGTCTTTCTGTTCTTGGGCGCCTCCCCTGCTCCCAGGCAGAATGGGCCAAATTCTCAAAAAGCTGTGCAAATTTAGTATTACCTAACTTATGTCATTTAAGTTACGGCACCCTAAGTTGGTGTCGTAAGTGCCGTATCCACAGCGCATTTGCGCACAAAATTGCGCCATCCGTAACCTAAATTCCGAGGCGTAAGGCGTGGTTATGGCAAGTGGGAAGGAAGTGGGCGTGCTTCATTGTAATGAGCCGTGACCCCATGCAAATGAAGGGCCGGCCGTACTGCGCATGCGCGCACGAATCTGGACCTCACTGGGCATGTGCAGAACTTTGCTCATCGCAATCAGTGAGATAGGTAAAAGGCCAAGTGTACTTAGTTTGAGGATCGCCCTGTGTCTAAATAGCCCCAGTCAAACACACTTCCCTTGCAAAAGTATTTCCCTGTGTTCCCTTCCTAAAGCAAGTTGCTTCTGGTTTGAACGTTTGTCAGTGTTTGTTGGTAAGATTTGTTTGTGAGAAAAGTTGTTGAGGAGTTGTAGTGTATAGTTGGTGTTTGTTTTTGATAATTTGTTATTTGTTTTGATTTTTTGCCTGTTTGTTTTTGATAAGTGTTTGTTTTTTGGTGTGTGATTGTTTTTTGTTTCCGTTTTTTGCCTGTTTGTTTTTGAATTTATAGTAGCTGTCTGTTTGTGTTTTATTTTTGTTTTTGCTGTGATTTTTTTTCTTTGTTGTGTGTGTATTGTTGATTGTTTTTTGGGTGAGTTTCCTGTTGCTGGGTGGTGTCTGTGATGGCCACCAAGCGCAGGCAGCTAAATTTTTCAGTGGCAGAGAAGCATATTCTTGCTCAGGGCATCATAAAATATGGTCGTTTTCTACATGGCCCTGAGAGCCAGAACACCACCCAGGCCAGGAGGAAGGAGATCCTTAAAAAGATCACCGATCGGATCAATGCGTCGGGGGGGGGAGACCGGGACCATCGCTGGAATCCAAAAAAAAATAAACGACTTAAAGAGCGTGTCCCGGAACAAGCTGGCAACGCTGCATGCCCATACCAGGGGCACTGGAGGAGGGGGACCCTGCCCAGTCAGGATGAGTGAGGAGGAATGGGCAGTGGCCCAGTGTTTCCACCCACAGCAGGTGGTGGGCCTGCCTGGCTTTGACTCTGATGCTCCTGTGAGGACAGGTAAGTTTTTTATTTTTTCTATCTGGTGATTAGCATGTGTGGGTGGGGGAAGGGAAGATGTGCCAAGTGTGTGGATCCACCAACCTGTGATTGTTTTGTGTCCTCCCCAGATGGCAAGGAGGTGGCAGCCCCATCAGCCCAGGAGGTGGCAGCCCCATCAGCCCAGGAGGTGGCAGCCCCATCAGCCCAGGAGGTGGCAGCCCCATCAGGGCAGGAGGTTGCTGGCCCATCAGGGCAGGCTGCTGCACCACCCCCAAGACAGGCTGATGCTGAGTCCCAAGAAGGGCAGGATTCGCCATGGGAGGGGAGTGCCCACAACTCCCCTAATTTGGATGTTGAGTGGGAGGAGGATGAGGGGGAGGAGGATGAAAAGATTGTGATTGGCCGGCAAATCCTGATGGGCCAAGATAGGACCTTTGAGTCATCCCCTGAGGGTACCCCAGAGGCTCCCAGCCTCCAACATGCAGCAGCCCCCATGGGTCACTCCAACCCCTCCTCCAAGGCCACAAGCCTCAGGGGCAAGTAGGAGGCCGACCCCGGAAACCAGGGGGGGTTTGAGCGTCTGCCGGTCAGTCTGCTGAGGGACAATGCCCGGCAGACCCGCAGTCTGGGTGAAATTAAAAAAACAATGACCAAGGTGGAGCACAGCCTGGGTTTAATGAGGGATTCACTGGGTGATGTGGCCACCAACTCAGTGGGGGTCATCACCTGTTTGTGGGACCTGAAGAACGCCACAACAGGCGTAGCCCAGGAGGTGACTGCCCTGACCCAGGCTGTGCAGGCCAATAGAAGAAATTTTACCGCGCTAAAAAACAATAAAATTGCTAACAAAGCTGCAACAACGGAGTGTCATACAAACACAATAACATAGAAAAAAGAAGGAGATGTTGCGCTAATAACTTAAATAAATCTAAACAATAAAATTGATGTGTGATAATTGATGAAGCCAGTAAACCCAAATCAATGGGGGACTAGAAAAGGAAGAACTCAGTCCCAATGTGTCCACAATAGTTAAGTTCATATGAGGGTGAACAGATGTTGAGGAGTAAATATGAAAACCACCACCACGAACCAGTAAAAAATTGGAGGCTTACCACATGGCAAGCAATATATGCTTGCGGCTGCAAACCCCAACCAGGGCCTTTAGGCGATCCTCACAGGGGGAGATGGGAGGGGAAGATGGTTGTTGAAGCCTCCAGCGAAACCACGATTTTTTGAAACGTGTCACAGAAAAAAAAAACACTCAATGGTGAAGTATGTCATAACCAGCACACACATGAGATATAAAGTGACTAAAGGAACCACCACCACCAGCACCCTATAAGTAGGAGGCTTACCAGAACATGTAAATAGATCAGCGGGTGGCTAAAACCCTAGCCTGGGCCTTTAAAACTCCTGGGCTGTGATAGTATGATCCTAAGTATCCTCCGTGTTCAGTAGGTACATAGAGGGAGTAATGGAGCCCACATAGTGAAGTACGTTTTAACACTGTACGTTTAATAGATAAAAAATTCACTAAATGATTAACCTCATTTGTTCACAACTGCTCAGATATTCTCACGAATCCGCTGCCACCCCGAGAGATTCCTTTATCAATGCAAGGTAAAATTACTGATCTCCATGTGTTCATTCACACATGGAGATCAATAATTTTACCTTGCATTGATAAAGGAATCTCTCGGGGTGGCAGCGGATTCGTGAGAATATCTGAGCAGTTGTGAACAAATGAGGTTAATCATTTAGTGAATTTTTTATCTATTAAACGTACAGTGTTAAAACGTACTTCACTATGTGGGCTCCATTACTCCCTCTATGTACCTACTGAACACGGAGGATACTTAGGATCATACTATCACAGCCCAGGAGTTTTAAAGGCCCAGGCTAGGGTTTTAGCCACCCGCTGATCTATTTACATGTTCTGGTAAGCCTCCTACTTATAAGGTGCTGGTGGTGGTGGTTCTTTTAGTCACTTTATACCTCATGTGTGTGCTGGTTATGACATACTTCACCATTGAGTGTTTTTTTTTCTGTGACACGTTTCAAAAAATCGTGGTTTCGCTGGAGGCTTCAACAACCATCTTCCCCTCCCATCTCCCCCTGTGAGGATCGCCTAAAGGCCCTGGCTGGGGTTTGCAGCCGCAAGCATATATTGCTTGCCATGTGGTAAGCCTCCAATTTTTTACTGGTTCGTGGTGGTGGTTTTCATATTTACTCCTCAACATCTGTGCAGGCCAATACCCGGGCTGTGCAGGCCAATACCCGGGCTGGCCAGGCTAATACGGCTGACATCACTGCCTGTCTGACCAGGATAGCCGTGGCCTTGGAGGGCAGGCCAGCAGGAGGACAGACACCAGGGGAGGCTCCTTCTTCCCCTGCACAGACCCCCCCTGTGAAGATACTCCCTCCCCTGCACAGACCCCCCCCGTGAAGATCCTCCAGTTGGCCGTGGCCGTGCCCGTGCCCGTGCCCGTGGTCAGCCCAGAAGGAGCACTCGGCAACATCACTAAGTTGCAGGGGTACTTTTTTTTTTTTTATTATACTGTACTTATGATTTGGTTTATGTGTGTAAAAGATGTGTGAATGTGGGGGGGTGGCATTCCTGATAACATAAGGGTGTCACCCTCAGTTTTGGTGGAGTAGGGATCCCCAGGACCAGGGAGAAGTCATCCCAGGTTCCTGAATGGTGTATGAATGCACAGTGACATAATTGGAGCCGTGGCGGGGCGTTACTGCTCCCAAGTACCAAAGGGGGGGGTACTTGGATCTAATCCAATTCGATGTGCATGTGATGTGTCTGTGCTAGGGACCACAGTGGTGTGCATTCATGCATTCTCATTGTGAGATAATGAATGTGCGTTTTCTATGAAAAAATACATTCTCATTGTCATATAATTATTGTGCATTTACTGTGCAAAGAAACATTTTAAATGTCACATAATATCTGTGCGTTTATGGTGTAAAACCAAACAATAAAGTGAGATAATGAAGGTCCATTTACTGGGAAAAGATGCCTTCAGCAAGTTGTCTCCTTATTGCTGTGCCCTCAGCAGACCGGGTAGAGGTGGTTAGGGGGGGGGATTGCCTGGGTCAGGTCAGGACATAACTCAATATGCAGGCCCCTTCTCATTGCAAAATTGTGGAGTATGCAACATGCCCCAATTATTTGACAGACAAAGTCTGGGGAATACAAGAGTGTACCCCCAGTCTTGTCAAGGCATCTGAAGCGGGACTTGAGAAGCCTGAATGTCCGCTCTACAATTGACCGGGTGCGAATGTGCACCTCATTATATTTGTGTTCTCCTGGTGTTTGGGGGTTCCTAAATGGTGTCATTAGGTGGGGTCCCAAGGCATATCCAGAGTCACCTGTAAGGGAAAAGACAGGAGGATATTAGTCATGCATGTGCCCCTTGTGATGTCTGCATCATGGGGGGGGGGCATACCTGACACCAATGTCACTCACCAATCAGCCAGCTGTCTCCATACACATTCTGCTCCAAGTCTTGGTAGATCTTGGTCTGCCAGGGAATGAAACTGTCGTGGCACGACCCTGGAAATTTGGCACAAACGTGCCAGATGAGGCCATGAGCATCTACAATAGCTTGGACGTTGATCGAATGCCAGCCTTTTCTGTTCCTGAACAGGTGCTCAGTTTCATGGGGGGGCTGTAGTGCCACATGGGTGCAGTCTATCGCCCCGATGGTCCGTGGGAAGCCACCAATGTTGTAGAAGTCAGTCATGGCTTGCAGACGCTGCTCCTCCTGGGTGGGCTTTTCAAACTGGTTGACCATGCGCCGCAGTATGGCAGGGACCACCTGATGGACACATCGGCTCATTGTCGACTGCACCATCCCAGCCAGACCTCCAGATGCACGCTGGAAAGACCCAGTGGCCAAAAAATGAAGGGTTGCCATAACTTTTTGTAGAGGTGGCAGGGCATGGGATCGTTGGGTTGGGGTGGTGAGATCCTCCTGAAGTATTTGGGTGAGCTCCAGGATGGCTTCCCTGTCAAATCTGAAGTTGCCATACACCTCATAATCAGGCATGGCAAACAGATCCCGCCGTGGGCGGTAAACCCTCTCCTGTGCCCGCATCCTCCTCCTCTGTGCCCTCCTCCTTCTTTGTGCCTGTAAAGTGGCGAGTGCCGTTAGAATCATTGATGTGCCGGGCATTTTGGCAGTCAGATTGTTGTCCTGCAGAGATGTGTTGTCAGCTCTACCTCTATTCAGTTGCTTGAGCAGACCCTTACACGGCATGTGTAAAATTAGGTCTGCTTTTATAATGTGTAAATTTGCCCAGGGAAACTAACAGGTGCGCACAGGGCGTAATCTACGGCGCACACACTTAATTTTGTGGATCGCCCTATCTCCCTCATTTGCATCTTTGCCTATCAAAAACAGCGGCGTGACTAGCGCAATTTGCGCCCGGGGATGCGCAGGTGTAATTATTTTAGGTAGGACTGAAAATCCGGAAATCTAGGCTTAACTCGTTTTGAAGATCGGGCGCAAATATACGCGCCGTGTAAATTTAGAAAACTTTACTTAAGTCCGCGTATCTATTTTGAGAATTTGGCCCACTGTTCTGGAAGATGGGCAGGGCTGGGAATTGGAGTGAAAGGGAGTTCATGTGAGGAGCCCTGACCAATCACCTACTGGGTTTGGCAGGGGGCAGGCCTCCTACATAAACTCAGGTCCAGCCCACTGGGAGGGAGTTGTTGTGGCAGGCACAACACTATAAAGTGTCTCGTGCGCTGTGGCATTAGAAGAATTGTGTTATCTCTGACTTTTCAGTCCAACAAGACTGTCTATTACTCTGAAATTCCTCTATTGCCGTTCTATGGAAGCAGTAAGGTTTAAAGAGCACACCAAATGCTTAAAATAACTTCTTTATTAACTTTTCTTCATAGATATCACTGCTGCTTTGCAGCAGACAGTCCATGTACAAAACACGTGTTGAATAAGTATAACAAAATGGCGGTTCAAATATTCAATCTTGTCTTTCAACATAAAATGGTGGATATATTTCTTTCTTCAGTATTTTATACTCTCTCTCTCTCTCTCTCTCTCTCTCTCTCTCTCTCTCTGTAAGTTATCAAAGCATTCTCTGATTTCTCTGAAAGGTATAACTGTGGTTTGCAACTTGGTTTGCAGTGTTGCTTTAGTTCAGTTAGCTTTAGTGCAGTTAGCTTGTTAGAGTGGATGGATGGATGTGACTTAGTTCGATGACTTAATTCGGTGGAACTACAGTTAGGGCGGTTAGATGACTTTGTTTGAATGACTGAATGGACTAAGTTCGATGGCGTAGTTCGATGGCTTAGTTCGGTGGAACTACAAGTGAACACACAACTAGATCAGTATACAGTTCTGATCACACTATTTACAATAAGAACATATATAACTTGTGTAACATACCTATTTAGGCCCTTGCTTCCATAAAACTGAACTCTGTATGTCTGCTCTGCTCTCTGTCTTCATGTGGAATGAATGCAGCACATGTACAGTGTTAGGAACCTCCCAGACAGAATGAATGCAAAGGTAGCTGTGATAGGTCAAGACTCTGCTCCATGTGAGATTGGCTGTGATTGGCCAAGGCTACTGATGAGTCACAAAAGCTTAACTCTATGCTGAATTCTACTGTGTAATTTGAGCTTACCTTCACTGTCATATAAATGAACGATTCTTAAAGGCATATTTTTTCTTTGCTTCTGTGAACACAACCTACAACTGTTATATGACATTCAAGCATAAATCACAGTGAATAACTTTGCTTTTGTCTCTCACATATAAACATGTGCACTACATTTAGGTTCTTAGCAGGTTTAGCTGTATATACATGCATTTTATATTAGCTACCTAGGACAGGTTCTAGCTGGCCAGCTACAGTTTTCGGCTGGGTGAATTGAAGAATGGAGTGTTAGACTGCATAAGGAGGCCCATTCAGTATGAAAGTAATAATATTAACCAACTTGACCTCCAGAAGATTTATCCCCCTTCATGATGACCAGGCTATCTTTTGGGTTACGGCATCAACGATGTACCAAAATAAAATATATGTAATTCCCCCCCCCCCCCCCCCACAAATAGAGCTTTCTTTTGGTGGTATTTGCTCACCTCTACGTTTTTTTTTATTTGTTGTGCTTTAAACAAAAATATACTTTTTACTTTCTGCTATACAATAAATCCAAAAAAAAGTTTGGAAAATCCAATTTCTTCATAAATTTTGGCAAATATGTATTCTGCTACATATTTTTGGTAAAAAATCTCAATAAGTGAATATTGATTGGTTTATTCGTTATAGCGTCTACAAACTATGGTATCTATTTATCGTACTTTTAATAAAAAAAAAATTATACTGGTAATGGAGGCAATAAGCGACTTATTGCGGGACTGCGGTATTGTGGCGGACAATTGGACATTAAAACTGACACTTTTGACACTTTGCGGGAACCAGCGACACCAATACAGTGATCAGTGCTTAAAATATGCGCTGTCAGTGTATTAATTACACTGGCTGGGAAGGGGTTAAACCAGGCCCAGACTGGGACAAAAATTAGGCCTAGGCATTTTGGACTGAGCAGCCCATGACATGTCAACCGGCCTCCTCCCCACTCTCTATCGGATCCCCGGGAGAGGGGTGGGAGGAACCTGGCTGAGGTGCGGGTGTGAGGGGGGCTGGTAAAAAGAATGAGGGGGAGAGCACAGGGAGGAAGCCCAGAGAACATGGGGTGAGCAATGAGCACAGGGGGGTCCGGAGAGCACTGGGGGAAGCAGTAAGCACAGGGGAGCGGCAGAGAACAAGTGGGGGAGGAAGAGGAGAGCACAGGGGGGCCGGAGAGCAGGTGGACTGGAGAGCCCAGGGGGTCTGGAGAGCACTGGGGGAGTCAGAGAGTAGTGTTGAGCAGAATATGCCATATTCGATTTCGCGATATATCTCGAATATATATTCGAATATTCGAGATATATTCGCTAAATTCGAATATTCGTGATATTTTATCGAAATTAAATGATTGCGATTTTTCGCTATTGCGAATGCGAAAATAATTGCGATTTTTTGATAACTGCGGTAGGAGCACTCTGATTGGCTCAGAATATTCGTGATATTTATCGAAATATCGCAACATGCGAATGCGATATTTATTGCGCAATTTCGAGAAATGCTGGAGGAGCGCTCTGATTGGCTCAGAATATTCGTGATATTTTATCGAAATATCGCAACATGCGAATGCGATATTTATTGCGCAGTTTCGAGAAATGCTGGAGGAGCGCTCTGATTGGCTCAGAATATTCGTGATATTTTATCGAAATATCGCAACATGCGAATGCGATATTTACTGCGCAATTTCGACAAATGCTGTAGGAGCACTCTGATTGGCTCAGAATATTCGTGATATTTTACAATACAAAATAATTGCGAATATTCGGCAAATGCGGAAGGAGCACTCTGATTGGCTCAGAATATTCTTGATATTTTACAATACAAAATAATTGCGAATATTCGGCAAATGCGGAAGGAGCACTCTGATTGGCTCAGAATATTCTTGATATTTTACAATACAAAATAATTGCGAATATTCGGCAAATGCAGAAGGAGCACTCTGATTGGCTCAGAATATTCTTGATATTTTACAATAGAAAATAAAAAGTGTTTTGCATTGGTGGTGATTCTTTACTCTATCCATCTGTCACAGCCGTTTGTCAATCAAACACCTTGAAGATTGAACACGTTCATGCTGCATGCTTTGGACTTTTTTTCACTTCACATATCAAAGACATTTTTATGAAAGATTATTTTTCTATTATTGGGACTATATTTCTTTATATATTTGTTTCACTGTGTATTTCACAAGTTATTTGCGCTTGCTTATTTTATAATTTGCCCACATGTCTTGTCACTAGACATATTTTTTATTCTTGTAGAGCGACTCCATTTTCTGTCTTGTATTAAATTATGTTGTATAACATTTTTGAGTTGCTGCTGTATTCTCCCCTTTTTTTAAGGTATGCGCAATTTTTTCCTTCTTACAAAAAAAAATAATATCAAACATACAAATATTCATAACAGAAACATACACAAAGCCCCCCCCTTTTGCATCAGAGACAATCAGAGTTCTCCTACCACAGTTATCGAAAATTCGCAATCATTTTCGCATTCGCAATAGCGAAAAATCGCAATTTTTTTTTTTCAATTTGGCAACATAAAAGGATCGCCTCAGCTTAGCTACTCGGCCCAGGGTCTCTAATCATACCAGCAATGCTTTTAGACGTCGATAGGATGTGATCTGTTTTAAAAATCAAATTGAAAAAATGCGAATATTCGGAATTGCGAATATTCACCGCGAAATTCGAAATATATCGCGAATACTCGAATATGCCATATTCGAGCCGAATATTCGCAATACGAATATTCGTGAGCAACACTATCAGAGAGCACAGGAGGAAGCAAGAACATGGGCTCGGGTGGAGAGCACTAGGGGACAGGAGAGCACAGGGGCCAGAGAGCTTGAGGGGGAGGCAAGAGAGCATGAAGGAAGGTGGAGAGCACGGGGGGAGGTGGAGAGCACTGGAGAGGTCAGAGAGCACTGGGGGGTGGATAGCACAGGGGGAGGCGGAGAGCATAGGAGAGTCAGAGACCGTTAGAGGGCAAGAGAGAACTGGAGGGAGGCAGAAAACCTGGGTGGAGGCAGAGAGCATGGGGGAATGGAGAGCACTGAGGGAGAGGCAGAGAGCAGGGAAGGGGGAGCACAAGGGGGGGCAACAGAAAGAAGCAGTATAGGAGGAGCGGTGGGAGTGGCTGCATATAGAAGAATCATTCTCTCCATTTCTCCCTGCAGCCTCTGAATGCCTGCTTCTTCTCCTTGCCCTCTCGCAGGCATTCAGAAGCTGCAGAAGGAATGGAGAGAATTATTATTCTATATCCAGCCACCCCCACTGCTCCTCCTATCCAGGTTACAGGGGGCCACACTCATGTTCTCTCTGATCCAGTTCCATTGTGTCTGCAGAAGGTGTCTCCTCTAGCTCCTCCCCTTTGTGGCCACCCCCCCCGGTGCTTGCAGCTGAACTATGCTGGCGGCTGTGGAGAGGCCGAAAGTGTCTCCTCAAGCTCCTCCCCCTTCATGTTTTGGCTTCCCTGGTGCAAACGGCTCGACTGAACTGGCAGCCGGGTGGCCGCGTAGAGGTCGGGTGAGCGGCACAGGCTCAAAGAGCAGCCCAGCTGCCTTGGCCCTGCAAAAACTGGTAGCCCCGTCCCACAGGGCAAGTGCCCGGTTGTGCCCTATGGCCAGTCCGGGCCTGGGTTAAACATCTAGAGCGATCAAAATGTAACAGTACAATTAACCAGTGTTTTTTTTTTATCACAGCAATAGCAGCCTGTCGGAGGCGTGTGAGTCCCCTAAGATGGAAGTGTATATATACGTGATTCTGCACAGGAGGGCCACCCTGTAGCAATAAATCTAGTAAGTGCATCTTTGAAAAAGCCATCCCCCTTCTTCTTTATGAAAAACCAAAGGGAAGAGTTAATTTTCAACTTTGCAATGGGTCCCTGGTTTCTAGGATTCATGAAAAACAGTGGAGTCATCCTGAGCTAAAGATTTCAGATTTATTTCTGACCTGTATGTCGGCAATTGTGCTTTCAGAAATATTGAATTTTCCATTTTAGCTTGACATCCCACATATTAAGGCCTCTTGCACGTGATACTCCTGTTTGAGCATCTACTTTTTCAAAATTCATTTGAGGCATTTAAAAAAAAAAAATTATTTGCATGTATTTTTCGCATTTGGTCGCAAAATTTCACGCAAATTTATTCTTGTATTTGGGCACATGAGGCGTACATTACTGGCCGAAAATGCAGATTTTTCTAGTTTTTTATTTTACTGAAGAATGCACGGTGCTAGTTTGCCCATTACAATTAATATGCTGTATTTTAGCTCAGTAAAAAAAAAAGTTGCACTGAGCTTTTTCAAGCTGCACCGTGCAAGAGGCCTAAAGCAAAAATGGACATAGCATCACCTATGTTCTTATGATGAACCTATTAACACTGTGTTAACCTTAAAGTGGAGTTCCACCCATAAATATAACATTACATCAGTAGTTTTAAAAAAATGTCATTAGTCCTTTACGAATTTTTTTTTTTTTTTTTAGATGCCTTCAAAGTGTTGTTGCTAGGCAGAATAGTTAATCTTCCCACTTCCTGCACCTAGGTGCTTAATGCTTCCTAACCTACACCGCACAGACTCCTGGGAATGTAGTGGGTGTAACTTTCCAGGAGTCTGTGCACTCCCCAGTCTCAAAGAATCATGTGACTTGGACAGCACAGGTGCTGAAACCTGATCTGACACTGCTTGTGCAGCACTGAGCACGTGCGAGATCTGCAAGGCTGAAATCCAGGAAGTCGTACAGTCTGGCCTCATGATGCCCACACTTAAGATGGCCCCAGTCAATTTCTATTGTATAAAGTGTCTAAATGCTGTAACAACCTAACAAAACGGACCTTAGTTTACAGACTAACTTTACTCGAATACATTAAGCTTGTGTATTACAGGGGTATTTATATTTAAAAAGTGAAATTGTGGCCGGAACTCCGCTTTAAGGGTTCATTTATAAAGCAATTGTATGACCTTACTGGGGCCATACTAGTGCTTTAAAAAAAAGCACATTTAATAAATCCAAACTTAAAAATTGTACTTTGCAATGGGACTTTGCCTGCACTGCAGTTATTTGCCTGTTTAGATCTAGGGGACTTGTTAAAGTAGATTTACTTACCAGATCGTCTGTTCTTCTGCACTGCTGGACTGGTCTCTGCATCATAATTCTTTCCCCTATGTTTCAATGGTCTAAGGTCCTTGCATCATCAAGACCAAGGCAGGGTCCAAAGCTTTGCACTGGGCATGATGAAGCCAACACAGTGCCATCTGCTGAGAAGCGGAAGAGCAAGTAATGTAAAGTGCTTCTCTTCTCCCCTTGACTAAATAAGCAGTTAAAGGAAAAAAAAAATGATTAAAAAAATAATATAGTGTATACAATTGCGACTCAAGTCATATTGTATTTGAATGTTATTAAAAATGATCTTTCCTTTTCAATCTGCAGTGCTGTAATTTTCTGTAAAATGCAATGCAATATTGCTTCCTGGAGACTTTTCATTTTCTGCTTGTGTGATTGGCTTACTGGCTTTCCCAGAAGTCTGCACTAAGATACGAGTCAGATTTTGGGCTTCCCCTGCAACAATTTTTTTCGTGAGATATTCACAAAGGTAAATCACGTCTAAAGGGATGCAGACCATGCAACTTTGCTCATTAGAGCCCTACAAGTGCAGCAGCTGGTTGATAATTATAATACAGATTCAGTTGGTACATGGACACAGACAAACAAACAGCTATCAAAATAACAAAAGGTAGGAATCTGCAACATAGTTTGTTAAAATCCCTGCATTGTTCATAGTTCACCCAGAGGGGAATGGTTTTTTTCTCAACGAAAGTGGAGTTACTCTTTAAGCTTTACATTGCAGGCTGCAACCGCATTTTAAGGAATAATTTAAAATTTCCCAGAGTTGGGCTTTAAGCACTGTGATCTCCTTTACAAATGTTTTTAGCTCTGACGCAAGTACCGTATTTATCGGGGTATACCGCGCACCGGCATATAATGTGCACCCCAAGCTTAGAAAGGTAGTTTAATGAAAAAAAAAAACTTAAATGTTTGCCCTTCATCCATCGGCGCCTTGTCCGGCGTCCGTCTGCGGCCTTGCGCGGGGTCCATCCAGCCTTGTGGTTGTCCGTCTGCGGCTTCCTTGCGCAGGGTCTGTCCAGCCTTGTGGGTGTCCGTCTGCGGCTTTGGAGGTGTCCATCTGCGGCCTTGCGCAGGGTACGTTCAGCCTTGTGAGTGTCCATCTGCGAGTCCATCCGCACCTTGCCTGGGGTTGCAGAGGTGTTTGTTTTTGGATTTGGAGCCTTGGCCGAGCCGAGAGGAGCCGGATTTCCTGTGTGTTCGGCTTCTCTCGGCTCCTTTCGCGTGGCTGCGGGCAGAGCCGAGCGTGGCCGAGCCTAGCCGAGTGCGCAGTACACTCGGCTCGGCTCTAGGCTGCGGTGCTCAGAGACAGCGGGGATCAGCGTATATCGCGCACCCACGATTTCCCCCTGATTTTAAGGGGGAAAAAGTGCGCGTTATACGCCGATAAATACAGTAAATGGGGATAAAAAAATAAATAACAAAAAGTGTCATCAGGAGGAAAGCCTGATCTCATCTCACAAATCTTTCTCAAGGTCTCTTTTGTACTATCAATACACAGACTGTGTTGGTTGCACACATAGTATCTCAATGTTTTTGTCTCAGGCAGACAACATAGAAATGTTCCTGTGTATATTTCCCAAGCAACCAGTCAATAACCATACTTTCATATGTGAAGGACAGTTGCAGCTTGTTTCCTCTCGACCTTACACTCAACCAGCACCTTTGGGAATTCCTCTCAGAAGAGGAAATCCCCACATTTTCTATCCCTAGGCATGGAAAGAGAGACTGGACTTCTGGGATGACATCTTCGTAGTACAAAAGCCCTGGAGAGAAGATAAAGAACAGGAAGTGTCCCAGATATTAAACCATTTTCCCATTAATAAGCAGCTTCCCAGGTCCACTGATTAGCTTGGCCATTAAATATCCTTGACAAAGAATGATAGCACTCTAGCACACTCCACTGGAACAAGCTGACTATAACCCACTGCTGACTACAGAATTCACACGAATGCAAAAAAGATTTAGAAAAAATACTACAACACTAGCTGAATGCCTATGCTATCAGATTAGGAGTAAGTTTGTGAACTTAACAAAAGTTTGGATATTGAATCCCAACCCCAGTAAAGTGATTTGAAGCCAAATGTTAAAAAAATTATGACCATTTTCTAGTCTAATAGGCAACGAATTGTAAAACTAATTTCTGGGCGCTGTCATGGGGAACATGTACCTAAGGGGAAAAAAAAGTTTAAATTCCATATGGGATAAAACAGCAATTTTAATAATGCCTAAAGGGCAACATTCATTCAAATAATATGCCTGGGAGTGCTCTGAACCGTACTGTGAAGTGGCAGATCTAAATTATGTATACAACCTACTACAGAAAACTGACATTTACAAAGAAATCAAATGCCATTTAAAGGGGTTGTAAAGGAAAACATTTTATTAAATGCATAGAATGCATTAAGGGAAAAACAACTTTTTCCTTTACAACCCCTTTAAATAGCTGGTAGATAACAGCTTCCAGCTGCTTCATTCTGCTTATAAACAAACAACAAAACAAGGACCTGAATCTACCAGTTTCAAATTCAAGTTGGGGATTGGTTTTATACTTCTTTGTATCCCCATCTCCACAATTTGTTTCTATTAGGTTTTTCATATGGAACCACTTGCATTGGTATGTAACACATGCCCTGCGTGAAGCTATATTAAACCCTTAAAATAATTTTGACCGCACTCACCCCTGCTTTTTTTGTTATATGTTTTGTTGTTCAATTGATGTCTGTATTGTTACATACCTGTACATGAACAATATTCATCTTGGTTCATGTTTTTAAACTTTTGTATATACATCTGTCGACATTTTCTATTAAAATAAACATTGTTTCTACATATATCACAGTGTCTGGCTTCTAAAGTCCCATTCCAGGGGGAACTGCTTTTTTTTATTTATTTATTTATTTATTTATTTTTCAGGAACTGACAGATGTTTATTGACGTGAAGAAGCCACCAGATCTCACGAGACGTGGTCACACTGCTGGGGGAAGGTAAGTCTAATCCCATGGAAGGACACACGTGGCACAAGTGAGAAGGTTTTTTCAGTCATTGAATCTCCTATCCTCGGTACGTGGCAAACGTTATGACGATGACCAGCAGAGTGATGGCTCCCAGGCACACAGTGGCTGTGGCAGTGAATATATGAGGGTACTGGAACTGGCAGTACCACAATAAGGCTAAAATGAGGACTAATAAAGGAACCAGGATGGGTGCCAATGTTCAGAGGAACCTCAGGAAGGTCACCATTGCTCTGTCCAGGGGAAGCTGCATGCTGGGAGATGTGACAATGCACCACACAGCCGTCCATCAGCTGAAGAGATGCCACAGTCCGTGAATCATCATACTTTTTTTTCTATATCACAGGGATGTGGCCATTACACTGTGTTCAGTGACATGGTGATCACTCACCCTCTTTTTCCTTTTTTGCTTTTAAACAAACAGCCAGGTATTCCCCTCATCTATAAAAGACCATTATCCTATATGAGAATCTGATACAGGTAATAATGGAAAAAACTGTATGGGGTTCCCCTAAAAATACATGCCAGGCCTTTATCCAGGATTTGAGTCCTGTTGGATGTCAATGTAAACCCTACGCAAAAAAAACAACAAAAAAGTGGCATGGGGTTTTTCATAACACACCCTTACCCAAGCATGTAGCCTGGCTGGCCAGAAAAGGGAAGGATGAGCATGGACCCCTTTTCTTCAACCATACCATGTCACATGCCCTCAAGATGAGGAGGGTTCTTTCTGGCAAAGCACCTTTTCCCCTTGTTGAATTACAAAATAATTCAAAAAGACATAGAAAAATAAACAATTCTTTTAAAAAAAATCCAAAAAATGTCCAAGATGTAAATCCATTGTTAATCACAATGTTCAGCAATGCAGACCCACGTCAATCACAATGAACAATGTCCACCTGGAGTTTCAAACTTATTTTTTTTCCCATGAGGTTCCCCCCTAAAATCCATACCAGACTTGAAAGGCATGGTATTAATTTTGAGGAGAGACTATTTTTTTTACACTATCCCCAACCCTTTGCTTACTTCCACCTGGGAGCAGGGAATCCCCACCTGTCAACTGAATTGCTGATCAGGGATAAATCACTTGTTGTCAGGATGCTGGTGGCCGCCAGCTCCCTAACAACCAAAAGCCATAAGCAGGAAGTTGTTACATTTAGCAGTGATAGTAATACTGCAGTCAGAGGTTTGGCTTGTCAACTAAACACAATAAAGAGTGATAAATGCCAATCCTGCCCATGGATGCTATTTTTTACTTAACTACTTTTGCAACAAGTTTGGGATACTTGCTGCTGTCATTCTTATGGATGGTAATGCTGCTTTTGTTTTTTCCTCTTTCAGTTTACTGTGGGTGGGGGTTGCACTTAAAGTATAACTTTAGTCAGAAAATGAAGTCCTGCTAGATCACTTCAGACTGGCCCCTTTTGCTGGTATAGCTATGTAAAACATTAAAAAGAACTGCCTATACTTTTATATATTTACTGTGTTTTGGTTTCTATCTGTTGGCACCGCAATAATCCCATACCCCTCCATTCCTTTTTTCAATTCAACCAAGGGATGTGGTGCCGTATCTTTATTAGGACTATCGACCACTAATTACCCATTTTTCCACAATTTAGGTGCTTTAATGCACCACCCTGTGGTCGATTGCCCTTATAGAAACCAAACTAATTTACTAATTAACATATTATGCTTCATGTGGCTTTTTTGTTTACAAACAATTATATTTGATTTTCTTGATTGTATAAATCTGTATTTTTTGTATTCATTATAGACAAAGAGCCGGTTCACACTCCCGCGGCACGACTCCGGGGGCGGCTCTGCAAGTTGTCCTGAGGATGACTTCAGAGGCGACCAGCAAAACGACTTCTGTATAGAAGTCAATGCAGGTCGCCTCAAGCCGCCCCCGAAGTCATACAGGAACCTCTGCGTCGCTCCTATTAGAACGGTTCCATAGCATTGAATGGGACAGCCGCCTGACGAGTCGCCCCAGTGTGAACCGGCTCTTACAGTCACAGCCAATATAGTGACTTGCTCTATATTGTAGCATATTAACTACTAGCCGACCAGCCACCATCATTATACGGCGGCAGGTCGGCTCTCCTGGGCGAGAGCCCGTAGCTATACGTCCGCTTTTCGAGCGGCCACTAGGGGCACGTGCGCGCCCCCGACTCCTGTGCGTGTGCCCGGCGGGCTCGATCGCCGCCGGGCACCCGCGATTGCTCGTTACAGAGCGGGGACCGGGAGCTGTGTGTGTAAACACACAGCTCTCGGTCCTGTCAGGGGGGGAAATGCTGATCTTCTGTTCATACAACGTATGAACAGAAGATCAGTGTTTCCCCTAGTGAGGCCACCCCCCCCCACAGTAAGAACACACCCAGGGACATACTTAACCCCTTCCCCGCCCCCTAGTGTTAACCCCTTCACTGCCAGTGGCATTTTTATAGTAATCCAATGCATTTTTATAGCACTGATCGCTATAAAAATGCCAATGGTCCCAAAAATGTGTCAAAAGTGTCCGAAGTGTCTGCCATAATGTCGCAGTACCGACAAAAAATCGCTGATCGCCGCCATTACTAGTAAAAAAAATATATTAATAAAAATGCCATAGAAATACCCCCTATTTTGTAAACGCTATAACTTTTGCGCAAACCAATCAATAAACGCTTATTGCAATTTTTTTACGAAAAATATGTAGAAGAATACGTATCGTCCTAAACTGAGGAAAAAAAATGTTTTTTTATATATTTTTGGGGGATATTTATTACAGCAAAAAGTAAAAAATATTCATTTTTTTCAAAATTTTCGTTCTATTTTTGTTTATATCGCAAAAAATAAAAACTGCAGAGGTGATCAAATACCACCAAAAGAAAGCTCTATTTGTGGGAAAAAAAGGAAGCCAATTTTGTTTGGGAGCCACGTCGCACGACCGTGCAATTGTCAGTTAAAGCGGCGCAGTCCCGAATCACAAAAAGTGCTCTGGTCTTTGGGCAGCAATATGGTCCGGGGGTTAAGTGGTTAATATATTTTTTGATACGGTATGAATATTCTTCAGTTTTTGCAAATTTGATGTACCTGCAAATAACTTATATTAAGCTTGTTTAACATTATTGTGTAGATTTTTTTTGTTCTTTCTCAAAACAATTCCTATGTATTTCTACTTTATTGTCTTTTTTGGCTCGGACATCTGGCGAAGCTTATATGCCTACCTTAACTCTGTAAAAGAAGAAAGATATGGACAGCCGCACTCCAATTTCTTAAAAAAGACGTGCCCTTTATTGGGTAAAGGAAAAATGCACTACAAGTATCAGCACACAGTGGGAAAAACAACTGACGCGTTTCGCATTGGATATCAACGCTTAGTCATAGCTACCTTAACTCTGTCCTGTAAGTGGGAACTCGATGGAGTTTAATCTTGTTGCCTAGATGGGTCTTCTTTCTTATCTTCAGTCCCAATTTGTTCTCCCACTCTTCTCCCTGGGTTTGCTGTCTATATGGATCTACTCGTTAACCCCTTACCCTGATTGCGATATAATTCGTTGACCCAACAATGCTGTTTATTTTTACTGCTGTGTTTAGGTAATTGCGCTGGCCGTGTTTTGTTTATTTTGTCTCTTTTCATTTTTTTTTTCTATTGGGCCGTTTGGTGTTCCCATATTTACATGTTTCCTCCTCCTCTTTGAGTGGACGCCTGTCCCGCCTTCCCTATGCCTTGTGTAGCTGCTAAGCGTCCACGGTCGCGGGGCATTATGGGGTTTGTAGACACTCGTTGCGCACACACGGCCGACCCTGCTGGGCCTGCCCGTGGCGTGATGGCGCCATTTACCTGCACGGTCTTGGGGCTATAAGAAGCCCCTTTACCTCGGCTTCAGTGCCGGTTTACAGGGACGCTACGCTATTAAATACCCTCGTTCAGGGTAAGCTTTCTTACAAACTAATCTTCACACTTTCTGGGCCTTTTTGGTTTATTTTAACTAATTTAGCCTTTTTTTTTTACAATTTTCACCCCCTCTAGCACTGGGTAATTTACAGCAGACTAGCCTTGAATCCACAATTGGGCATTCCCAGTCATCTAGCTCAACTGGTGCTATATTGTAAGTGTCTTTCAAAATAGTCCGTTTATTATTTTTTCACCATAAGGGCTCTCCTTTTTAAGCCCACTTCTTTTCATTAATGGACGTTTATTGTTTGTCTGTTTTTTTACCTTAACATATATATTTTTTTACATAATTTTTTATTTTCTTCATTACTACCTCAATCATTTCTTCTCCTCTTCATTTAGACAATCTGTATCCGAAATCCATCCAGCGTCCCTGTCTCTTCTTTATTTCAATTGCAAGCCCTTCTAGGTATGCATTCATGTTATTAGCGTTGGCTATACATAATTAGCTTTATTGATTTTCAATTAACTACTTATATGATCATCGATAGAGGGCTCTCCCCGAATATTGATACATATTTTTCTCTATTGCTCTTAAATAGCCACAACCAGAGATCAGGCGATCTAGGTGTTCCTGAGTGGTTCACTTGGCAGCTTTGGGTAGGTTTTTACTTTTCTTCTCTACCCCTCTGGGATGTTAGTGCTTGATTGCACTATGTGGGACTCTATGTGGGAGCTTTTTTTTTTTTTTTGTGGACCATACTTTTGTACCTTGGCTTTTGTTGCTCCGCCATATTTCCCAGCCAAACTATATATGTTAATGGTCTATGAAAAATTATGTATATGTATTTAATGAACAAATTGATAAAACATTTCTGTTTCATTTCTTCAGAGCCACTCACAGAGCTGTTTATGTCACAAATCCCCTGATGAAGCCAAAGTTGGCGAAACTAGTCGGGAGGATCTGACCACTTGCTTGCATTGTGATTATTGCTCCCACGTTTCTATTGTACTGCCTATATGTTTGAACCATTTTGTCAGGTCACCTGTAGTCAGGTGACAAGTACACCCCGTTGGGGTCAGGGATGCACCACAGGGTGGTGAAGCGTATGGCCGACCGCTGCTATCAGGGACGAAGCGTGAACCTAAGATCACCCGGACGCGGAGGCTAAGACCCAGTTTTGTATTCACCAGAGCCCCTGATGGTGGGGATGGCCTTGGTCAGGGCAACAGGCAGACAAGGATAACCGTGGGACAGGCAAATGGTCAGGGGCACAGGCAGACAAGGATAAGTCAGGAACAAGCCAAAATGGTACACGGAAAGATGATCGTAGCACACTGCAAACAGGAACCAGCAAACTACACTGCAGACAGGAACTAAGCAAAGGAACACTGTTGAACAGCACTGCAGACCTGTAGAGCAACGGTTAATATAGACTTCTTGGAATGGCCTGGGTGGGCCATACAGGAAGAGGAAGTGATAAAAAGGGGAACCAGAACAGGGTCAGGCCTTTAATGAACACATGGAGATCAGGTAAGCAGACAGACTTTTTTGCATATCCATGACACATTTTTTATCTTCTGTAATTAATAAATCTTTTTTATTTTTATATATTTACTGTGTTTTGGTTTCTATCTGTTGGCACCGCAATAATCCCATACCCCTCCATTCCTTGTTTCATCTGCCTATACTGTTTAACATCCAGTAATACACTGTCTCACCATGCTCTGCAAAGCCTTAGTTGCTTTTTATTTTTAGGCACTGCTGAATTGTTAGAGGCTGATCTGCTGACAGTCTAAGACCCCTTTCACACTGTGGGGTTAGCGCTACAGCGCCACTAGGGTGACCACATTTCCAAACTACCATTCAGGGACATCCTCCTTCCCAAAAATCAGCTTGTACTGTAACGAATCACAGCACAGTGACTGGACACAAGAGGTGGGATTTATGATTTCTCCAATCACAAGCAGGGGGCAGGATTGTGCTCCTCCAGGCATTCCCGGCCAGGACAAGTACTGTCAGTGAGTAAAGAGGTGATGTGGCAGCCTTTTTTAGGGGCATCAAATTGGCCCAGGGGGTGGCTGTGTCCGTTTCATTCCGGGACACTGTATTGTCCTGGAATGAAGGTGCCCGGGACAGACATGCAAAATGTGGGACTGTCCCGGGCAATCCGGGACACGTGGTCACCCTAAGCGCCACTTATTTTAGCGCTGCTTTAGCGCTATTTAAGCTGTGCTTTTTGGCTGTTAGCGGGAGGCTTTTAACCCCAAAGTAGGGGTTAAAAACTCCTGTGTTGCTGCACTTCGGAAGCGCTGCCTATTCATTCCAATGGCCAAGGCGTTTTGGGAACGCTAAATACAGCGCTCCTAAACTGCCCCAAAGATGCTGCTTGCAGGTCTTTAGCGAATGTCTGGTAAGCACACCACCCCCGTGTGAAAAGTCACACTTGAATGAATGGGAGGCTGTTTTTAGGCGCTTAGCAGTGGCTATTTCCAGCGCTAAAGCGCCTGAAAACTACCCCAGTGTGAAAGGGGTCTAAAAGTAATTAAACCCCTGTATCCTTTACAGCCAATGAAGCTGCTTCTGTTTGAGCTCCAACTGCCATTGTTCTGGACATGTGATTAGTTATGACACCAGGACACCAGCCATTTGATGGTTTGATAGTTTGTTTGAAGACACAAGCAAATCTGACAATTATATATCCCAGCATTTAAACCATTAAATTGATGTGTTTAGTTCTGCTTTATGATTTACTGCTGTTTAGGGGATCTGGGCTTTGGCAAAATGGCAGCCTCCAGCAAGAAGAAATAGGAACAATGCTGGAGGCAATTTGCAGCACACACTATTTTGGTTGCATAATTTTTATTGTGGAATGTATGCTCCTTGTTAAAGAGCATTATTTTTGCTGTTATTAAGTTGTATTCGGTAAAGTTCCTTTTTAAGTATATATATATATATATATATATATATATATATATATATATATATATATATATATATAATCACACAGTATATATACTGTTTACATAGTGGTTATGCTAGTCAGGTGTGCTATTAGTTGTGCATCTGTGACACCTAGTGGAATTTATATGTATCGTAACAGATGTCAAATATGTATGTTCTGCACAGAACACTAGGGCAGCACCTGAACAGTAAGGCCTAGCTCCCAACTATCCCTGATTTTATAGGAACTGTCCCTGATTGGGAACAAAGTCCCTCAGTCCCTCTGTCCTCCTAATTTGTCCCTCATTTTGGTCTGATCTATAAAACATTGGTTTGAGAGTAACTTGGTTTGAAAGTGTTTTGCAAGATAAGCAACATGTATTTTTAAATCTTGACTTGATATACAAGTGATGTCTTGATATACAAGTAGTGTCATGTCACAACGGAGTATAAAAGAGAAGAGAGGTGCCTCTAAGTGTAGCAATATTTACATTTAATGAAGGTACAACATTTAGCAACTCAATGGTTGATGATTAAAACAGACACATCTATGTATGCAGGCATCCAGGGTAAAGCTGTCCACATAGACCGTTCTCCTCACCACCATCAACGTTATCCCTTCCATGCTGCGCTCCATGAGTGTTTCAAACCTCGCTTTCAGATCACTCGATTTGCAGAGTAGTCTTCCTGTTCACGATTGCAGACTGAGGCCCCGTACACACGACCGAGTTTCTCTGCAGAATTCAGCCAGAAATTCGATCGGAGCCGTATTCTGCCGAGAAACCGGTCGTGTGTACACTTTTGGCCGAGGAAACCGATGAGGAACTCGTCAAGCCAAATAGAGAACATGTTCTCTATTTCCTCGTTAGTCAATGAGGAAACTTGGCTCGCCGAGATCCTCGGCGGCTTCACAAGGAACTCGACGAGCAAAACGATGTGTTTTGCCCGTCGAGTTTCTCGGACGTGTGTACGGGGCCTGACAGCGATGAGAGCTGGTGGTGAGGTGGATGGACAGCTTTACCCCAGATGCCTGCATACTTAAATGTGCCTCTTTTAATCATCATCATCCACGTGAGTTGCTAAATGTTGTACCTTCATTAAATGCAGAGCTTTTTTTCTCAGAAAATAGGTGCAGGAACTCAACCACGACCCCGTTCAGATTTCACAAACCGTAGAAGGGTCTTAAAGGGGCATTAAATACCAGGATTGCATTACATATAAAGTGCAGAGTTCAGGGGGGTTACACACAGAGTGCAGAGCTGTCACTTGTAAACACAGAAACCGGACTTCTGTGTTTACAGGTGATTGTGGTGAGCAGGCACCAAAGGGTCTGAGCCAGAGGTGGTGGAACTGAGTTCCCCCAAGTTCCCCCTGAAAAAAAGCCCTGATTAAATGTAACCATATTGCTACACTTAGAGGTGACTCTCTTCTCTTTTATACTCTGTGGCTCCTGCTGAATTTTGCTTCTAATTCCCTTGTGGAGGCTTCCATTTGTGGATGGACATCACATTATTATAATCTTTTAATATGGAATATACACTGAAGGACTTATGAAAAAATGGTTGTGCAACGAATAATCTGAGTTTCCATTATTTGTTATGGGGAAATTTGCTTTGATATATGACTGCTATGGATTAAAAGCACATGTGCCTGGATCAAATTATGCTCGCAATCCAAAGTTTTACTGTAGTTGTATATAAAATGCACTTTTTATCATTCAAAAAGTGTTTCCTAGTGCTAAACCTTTCATCCAATTTCTAAATTTCTGCATTGGTAAATTTCAAAAGCCAGTATAAAAGAAAAAGTAGTAGTAAAAAAAAGCTCTTGTGGGTTTAATTTTTTTTTTGTGGCAGGAGGTGTATCCTATGCCTAAAAACGTTTGCTAATAGGTGTCAATAGTTGCAATTTTAAAAAGTTGGAAGGTATGGTAAGCTAAGGTTTAAGTATTTGTGATTTCCTGTTATAATGGGATGGTTATGCCCCTCTCCCCCCTGATATTTTATATAGAAATATATATAGCTTCTATTATATAGCTATGAGAGAGAGATTTTTCTTAGACAGGTTCTGATTCTGATTGGGAATGGCATAGACAAGAGGCAGTGCACATGTTTGGGCCCACAGGAGGACCCCTTCTTGGTAGCAGGAATGTTTAACCACTTGCCTACATGGCACTTTCATCCCCTTCCTGGTCAGACCAATTTTCAGGTTTCAGCGCTGTCACACTTTGAATGACAATTGCGCGGTCATGCAACACTGTACCTGAATGACATTTTTATCATTTTTTCCCCACAAATAGAGCTTTATTTTGGTGGTATTTGATCACCTCTGCGGTTTTTATTTATTGCGCTATAAACAAAAGAAGAGGGACAAGTTTGAAAAAAAAAACACAATATTTTTTACTTTTTGCTATAATAAATATCAATTTATTTTCAAAAAACGAATTTTTTCCTCAGTTTAGGCCTATACGTATTCTTCTACATATTTTTGGTAAAACAAATTGCAATAAGCTTATATTGATTGGTTTGCGTAAAAGTTATAGGGTCTACAAAATAGGGGATAGATTTATAGCATTTTTATTATTATTATTTTTTTACTAGTAATGGCGGCGATCAGCGATTTTTATCGTGACTGCGATATTGCGGCGGACACTTTTGACACATTTTTGGGACCATTGACATTTATACAGCGACCCCTGCTATAAAAATGCATTGATTACTGTATAAATGTGACTGGCAGGGAAGGGGTTAACACTAGGTGGCGATCAAGGTGTTAATGTATTCCCTAGGGAGTGATTCTTACTGTGGGGGGAGGGGAGTGACTGGGGGAGGTGACCAATGGTTGTCCCTATGTACAAGGGACACACCATCGGTCTACTCTCCCTGACAAGACATGGATCTGTGTGTTTACACACACAGATCCACTGTTCTGCTCAGTTAATGGGCAATCGCGGCCGCCGGGCACACACATCGGGTCCCCAGTGACACGGCGGGCGCGCACCCTAGTGGTTTTTAAAGGCGCAACGTCATATGATGTCCACCCAGAACAACAGGGTCTTCCTCCCACCGTCTTTTGACAGCGTGGCAGTTGACAAGTGGTTAAATGTTTAGGGTTCCACAATTGTCAAGCTATAAGATGCTGGGTTTGTTTTTCTTGTGCCAGCCCCTGCCCCCCCCCCCAACAGATTTGTAGCATAAGTTGTATTTCTGCATTGCCGGTGAGTTACAACTGTTATAAGGTACTCTGCAATACAGGGATTTACTTTTCAAATGTTTGTGAGTATTAGGGATGAGCAAATCAATGTTAGCCATTTTCAAGTCTAATAGGATTACCAAACAAAAGGAATAGGGAGCCCGACACTGCTATGCAACAATGCAAAAAAAAATGTAATGTACAGTAGACAGAGAAGTCTCTTTTGTGATTTTTAAACAACATGGGAAAAATCCTATTCCTTTCTATGACATGCTTGTGAGAAGCATTGACGCTGATGTGGTGTTATGGAAGAGTGCGATTCTCATGGATGCGTTTTTAACTTGGACAGTAGACTGTTTTAGGTACGGTAGTTTTATCTGCAATCTCTATTTTTTATTCAGCAATAATATTCCAGAATTAAGCAGTGGAAGTAACAGTCACAACAGGTCTAAATGCTAAAATGTAAAAAGTTTTAGCATTTTTTTTTCACACAAATAGAGTTTTATTTTGGTGTTATTTAATCACCACTGCATTTTTCAATTTTGTTGCTTATCAGATGAGTAAAGATCGACATTTTTGTAAAAAAAAAAAAAAAAAAATTTCATAGTTTACTATAAAATGTAGCAAACAGGTAGTTTTTGCTTCTTCACTGATGTGCATTAGTAATGTTGCACTGATGGGTACTGATGAGGCAGCACTAATGGGCATTGATGGGCACTGATAGGCTGCACTGATGAGGCGGTACTGGTGAGCATTGATGAGGAGGCACTGGGGGCACTGATGAGGCTGCACTGATAGGCAGCACTGGTGGGCACTGATAGGTGGCACTGATGGGCACTGATTGGCAGCACTGATGGGCACTTATTGGCAGCACTGGTGGGCACAGATTGTCAGCACTGGTTGGCACTGTTGGGAATGCACTGAAAATCAATTCCCTGATTATCTGTGTACATGTCCCTTTTAGAGAAGCCAGTTATCGGCTCTCTTCTCCTCTCCTTATGCTGTTAGCATGAGAAAAGAAGTGTTGATAACCGGCTTCTGATTACATCTGTGATCAATTGTGATTTAACACAGCTGATCATGTGAAATAGAGCCGCTGATTGGCTCGTTACCTCAATCTGTAATCAGCAGTGTCTGATCACAGGACGCTGTCATATGACAGCATCCCATAACTAGCCGGCTGCGCTGTAGCCATCATTCAGCTATAGCGAGGTCGGCAAGTGGTAAAGAGTTTATATCTCTCATTTCTCAAATGCAAAATTACTGGACAGACTCCATAGACAATAAACTGTATAAGTAGAGTAGGCTGAATTGTAAAAAAGGACACAGGTGTTGATTTACTAAAACTGGAGAGTGCAAAATCTGGTGCGGCTGTACATGGTAGCCAGTCAGCTTCTAATGTCAGCTTATTTAATTAGGCATGGACAAAACATCTGGAAGCTGATTGGTTTCTATGCAGAGCTGCACCAGATGTTGCACTCTCCAGTTTTAGTAAATCAATTCCATAGTATTTTTTTTTATTCTTTATTTTCCTTTTTCACAAAGGGACACAGTGAAAGAAAATATGTATACAATGAAGTGAAGCTGGTAACCAGGTATTAGCCATAGATATGAATTGTTTATTTACTACATGCTGAGTATATAATGGAGAAGGCTAATGTGTTTTGGCTACACAGCCTTACTCATACGGTAGATCTAAAAGCATGCTGAGCAAACAGCTAAATAATCATCCCTACTCTCGAACCAAGTGAAATAAGGGAAGAAGTAGGGGAACAACAAATAAAATCAATTATAAGTAACAACTCGGCTACCAAAACTGATAGCAAAGAATAAACAAAGTATACACTTGTGACAAAATGTATACAAATCCAATAAATAATGGACCATATTTTCACATCCATAAAATTAAAACATGTACCTCACATTATATTATGTTACCCAGATAAATATTGAGCAGTCCCTGCCAGAAAACAAATAAGCATATAAACAAAAAGTATAAGGTCTAATAGGCATGTGACAACAAGCAGGTTACTATAATCCAGCAATCTGTCCCTAAAACACATTTCATTTTAGTAAGAGGCCTACATACCATCTATGTTTAAGACCAGCAGTTGACCTAGTTTGTAAGGTGTACACTACTGTGCAAAAGTTTTTAGGCAGGTGTGAAAAAATTGTGTAAATTTAAGAATGATTTCATAAATAGAAGTGTTAATAGTTTATTTTTATCAGTTTACAACAGGGGTCTCCAAACATTCTAAACAAAGGGCTGGTTTATTGTCCTTGAGACTCTTGGAGGGCCGGACTTTGGCCAGCGGGGGTGGACATTTTCCTGCCATCAGTGGGACTAAACATCTGGTATTAGGGGGAGGAATAGTGCACCATCATTGGTATCATAGGGAGGAATAGTGCCCTATTAGTAGTGTTAGTGGTAGAAATGGTGCTCCACTGTCGCAATGCCCCAAGGGCCAGATAAAGGCAAGCAAAGGGCCGCATCCGGCCCTTGGGCTGCAGTTTGGAGACCACTGGTTTTCAAAAAGGAAAGTAAATGAACAGAACAGTAATTCAAATCAAATCTATATTTGTTGTGACCACCATTTGCCTTCAAAACAGCATCACTTCACTTGTACTCTTGTACACAGTTTTTGAAAGAACTCGGTAGGCGAGTTGTTCCAAACATCTTGGAGAACAAACCGCATATCTTTTGTGGATGTAGGAACCATCAAATCCTTCTGTCTCTTCATGTAATCCCAGACAGACTTAATGATGTTGAGATCAGGGCTCTGTGGGGTCTTTGCCATCACTTCCAGGACTTCTTGTTTATCTCTATGCTGAAAGATAGTTCATAATGACAATAGTTGAATGTTTTGGGTCATTGTCCCGCTGCAGAATACATTTGGGGCCAATCACGTGCCTCCCTGATGGATAAGTATTTGCTTGTATTTCTCAGCAATAAGAACACCATTGATCCTGGCCATATCCCCAACTCTGTTTGCCAAAATTAAGCCACAGACATACAAGGAACGTCCACTATGCTTCACTGTTGCCTGCAAACATTCATTATTGTACCTTTCTCCAGCCCTTCAGCAAACAAACTGCCTCCTGCTACAGCCAAATATTTCAAGTTTTGACTCATCAGTCCAGAGCAACTGCTGCCATTTTTCTGCACTCCAGTTTTCCAAGTTTCTGTGCTTAATTGATTCACTTAGCCTTGTTTTCACTTTAGAGGTATGTTTTTTTTGGCCATAATTCTTCCAGGAAGGCCACTTCTGGTCAGACTTCCCCAGACAAGAGATGAGTGTACCTAGGTTCCGCTGGTTTCCGCTAGTTCTGTGCTGATGGCACTGCTTGACATCTTCCAATGTCAAAGGGAAGTAAACATGATCTGGCTTGCATCTGCTACGTTTCATTGAGCGACCACTGTGTGCTACATTGCAGTCCTCAGAGTTGCCAATTTTTTGTGCTTCTTCAAAACAGCATATCTTTGAAACTTTTGCCTGGAAGAGACTTTGCTGATGCAGTATAACTACCTTGTGCCTTGTTGCTGTGCTCAGTCTTGCCATGGTGTATGACCTGTGACACAAAACTGTCTTCCTCAGCCTCTTAGAAACAGGGTTTGGCTGTTCCTCACCCTATTTTAAAGTGGTTGTAAACAATTTTTTTAATAACAAACATGCCAATATTTACCTGCTTTGTGCAATCATTTTGCACAGCGCAGCTCCAATCCCCCCCCCCCCCCCCCCCCCCGAGTGCTCCCATAAGAAGCTCTTTCCTACAGGAACACTTGTGCGTTCTCTATCATGAGCCAAGCTGTTTGCATCTTTTCAGACACACAGCTTGTCTCGGCCCCCTGCTCTCTGCTCCGAATACATTTTGGGCCAATCACTGACCAGCAGCAGTTGCCAATGGCTCCCACTGCTCTCAGCCATTTCTGTAAGTACCAGGAGAAGGCACTTCTCCCCTGAAAAGCTTTTGTGTTTTTTCGCCCCCTTCACCCCTGAAAAGCATTGGGGGTCAGTGATATTATTATTTCTTCCTTCCTCCTGAAAAGTAGTGGTGATCAGAAGTATTTCTCCTCCTCCTCTCCTAAAATGCATTGGTAATCAATGGTATTTTTTCCACCCAAAAAAAAATAAAAAAAACATTGACGTCCTGTGGTATTTCAGCCCCCTCTGTCTTCCTGAAAAGCATTGGTGGTCAGGTTTTTTCATCACTCCTTCCACTATAAAAAGTACTGATGCTTTGTGGTGTTCCCCCCCAAAAGCACTTGTGATCAGTGGTGTTTCCCCTTCCCTACCTGTAAATTATTCAGTGTTCGGTGGGATATTTTATGTCCTTTAGGACAGTCCAGTGAAAACTGGTATGGTTGGGACGTATATCTATGTTACTTTTCCAAATGAATTCCATATGCCCAGAGTCTGGTGCAAATACTGGGGTCATGACCTAAAAGAGTTTTGATTCAATATCCTTATTGCTGAGATTAAGTAGGAAAACACACAACAGACTTCACACCTCTGGGGAGCCCACAACTATAGCTGGCAAATAATAACTTGCTATTAAAAGGATGAACAGTGCTAATAAGCTTTAAATATGAAAAGTTGTCAGAATGTGGCTAATTTAAGTACCAGGTGGTGTATGACAAAGTAAAAGATTCTTGAAATGGCAGATGTATGAGTAGGAAATTGGCAGATCATGTCGTTTAGCAGGAGGAATTTGTGTAGGAGAAAATACTCGGAAACCCCCAGAAATCTGTTCTAAAAGAAAATTGATCAATATTAAACCATTATAGCAGTAGCAAGTGCGATGTTTAATATTTGGTTTCATGACAAGATGAAATGCTCAATTTTGTTTGCGTACTTGTGAACATTTCGGAGTTAGAGTCATTACCATCAAAACAATAAATCCATAGCAAATAGTAACACAAGGTGTGCTCATCACTTGTTTAAAAAGCAATACATTATTTCTATGAGAAATTCTACTTTATATGCTGCTTTTTACTATAATTGATTATAGATTTAATTGATTGCACAAAGCACTCCAAGATGAATCTTAGAAGATGTTAAAATGTTGTGTAATTTTGGGGAAAACTGTATGATTACAGATAAAAATGATGTCTGTTTCTAGACTTCATGCCTGCATAACCTTGTATAAAAGACAATTAGCGCCACTTACCTAAAGTGTTATGTGCTATAAATAATACTAATTAGTACTCCAGTCCACAGCTGCTGTACACTTCCAGTGAATTCACCTCACCATACAAAATTAAATTAAATTAAAAATATAAGTGCAGCACTATGAACCCATAATGCCCACCACCACTACCGACCCCCAAAAAAAATGGTCCACTCCCACCGAAGGCTCCTGCCGTCTGCCAGCTCCGCCGTCTGCCAGCTTCTAAATAACTAAAGGCATGGTCACCTGCTGACATCACCGGGTGAATGTGTACCATAGGAAACCAAGTTTAATGGACTTTCAGTAGTTTAAAACATAAAGTAAAAAAATGCCATATTGCCTGACTGTACAACCAGTACAGAAAAATGACTTAAAGGGGTTGTAAACCTTGGGCCAGATTCTCAAAAAAGTGCCTATCTATAGGCGGGCGTAGCATATCTCAGATACACTACGCCTCTGTAACTTAGTGAGGCTGGTCCCGTATTCTTAAAGAACTTGCGCCCAAAGTTACGTCGGCGTAGTGTAACTGTGCCGGCGTAAGCTCGCGTAATTCAAAGTAGGCTAGTGTGGGCGTGTTTTATGTTAATGTATCGTGACCCGGCGCGCGCATGCTCAGTATCACGTCGAATTTTCAAATTAAATTACGCCCGCTCAATGCCTAGTCGACGTGAACGTAACTTATGTCCAGCCCCATTCACGGAGAACTTACGTAAACGACGTAAAACACGACGCTGGTCTGACGTTTCCGACGTCCATACCTAACATGACTTACCCCTGCTTTATGAGGGGTAACTTTACGCCGGCATATGTCTTACGTAAACAACGTATCTTGCTACGCTGATCAGCATATTTGACGTGGAAATCTACGGAAGCGCCACCTAGCGGCCAGCGTAAATATGAAACTAAGATACGACGGTGTAAGAGACTTACGCCGCTCGTATCTTAGCCGAATTTATGCGTGACTGATTCTAAGAATCAGCCGCATAGATACGACGGCTCTCATTCGGACTTACGACGGCGTACATGGCGCTACGCAGTAGTAAGTCCTTTGAGAATCTGGGCCCTTGTGTTTTTATCACCATAATGCATCCTATGCATTAAGGTGAAAAAACACCTGGTAGTCACCGGCTCCCCCCATTTTACTTACCTGAGCCCCCGATTTCCCTCGGCGGGGACGCGCTGTCCCTCTCTTCACGGGAGTCCTGGCAATTGATTGGATAGATTGATAGCAGCGCAGCCATTGGCTCCTGCTGCTGTCAATCAGATCCAATGACGCAGCGCCAGGGGACATTCGTGTCTATGGACGCAAATGCTGGACTCGGGAGAGCGCCCGCAAGGTAACCCCCCCCCCGGGAGAGCGCTTCTTCTAGGGGGTTATCTGATGTGGGGAGGAGCTGCGAGAGTCGGGGGGGCCCCAGAAGAGGAGGTTCGGGGCCACGCTGTGTAAAATAAGCTGCACAGTGGAGGTAAGTATGATATGTTTGTTATTTAAAAAATAAAAATAAAACTTAGCTTTACAACCCCTTTAAATTGGGCTTTAATTATGCCTTGCACCTCAGTTTAAGGCTAGGAGTGTGAAGGGACATTCAGATAAGGCAATTTTTAAACCCATTGCTATATGGCATGTCTTTGTTTACATAAAATGTTCACACTGTCACTGGGAGATACATTAGTTAATTCACACATGCTGTTCACATCCCGTCACTGTAGGATGTACCTTTGTGAATGAAGATTGACTTTTCATTTAGTACAAGCCATTCATGATCTTTATCTACTCACCTGACCTTGTTGAGAAACAAAAGCCACTTATGACCATCAAGTCAAGTTAGAACATGGTAATAAACAATAGAGATAAGCTTTGGGTTCCTGTTGACCATGAGTTTTTCATTAAACCCAGGCTGGTCACAGTTTGCCCAATGGGCAAAATTAATGGCCAGATAAGGCCAGATTGTCTGCCTGTTTGAACCTCCTGCTGAAGCTGGAAGTCAATAATTTAGTGACCATATCACTACTGCCACTAAATGACAGCTTTGGCATCTCGAGTGACATCATTGACAAAATACAATCAGACTATCTTAGGTCAAGGAAGTCAGCCAGAATCACTCGCCAGTTTGTTGAAATTTAGCATCAGGCTCTTATTTATGACTAGGAGACATGTAGTCTTTGAAGAAATGTTCCCCCCTGCCAAGGTAGCCTCCCAATGTGACCTGGAATGGTTCAGGAGGGGAGGCATGCACGCTTGCTACCTCTCCCTTTCCTGTCCAGCCAGATATGGATAGGTATGGATTTTGCAGGAACCCAACGTGTTTTGTTTTTTTCTTTTGCCTGGGTTTCCCTCAAAATCCATACCAGACCCCCACCAAGGAAAAGGGTCTGGTATTGATTTTGAGGGGCTCCAGTCCAATTTTTTTTTGTTTGTTCACATGGGGTCCTGTTCAAAATCCACACCAGACCCTGATCTGGTATTGATTTTGAAGGAAACTTTACTTACTTTTTATGTTTTTTTGTTGTTGTTTTGCATAGGATCCAATTCAAAATGTGTACCGGACTCTTCCAGGCATGCAGTCTGGTACCATCTGAACCATACCAAACCACATGCCCTGAAAAAACAAACAAATAAACAAACAAAAATAAATTACATAGGTCCTCCTCAACATCCATACCAAAATTTGGATATTTTATCATATATTTGTATAAGTTGTGGCACCTTAACCACTTCAGCCCCGGAATGATTTACCCCATTAATGACCAGGCCATTTCTTGTGATATGGTACTGCGTCGTTTTAACTGACAATTGTACAATCATGCAACACTGTACCCAAAAGTAATTTTCATTTTTTCCCCACAAATAGAGCTTTCTTTTGGTGGTATTTTCTCACCTCTGCGGTTTTTATTTTTTGCGCTATAAACAAAAAAGGCCGACAATTTTGAAAATAAAAAACATTTTTAACATTTTGCTATAATACATATCCCCAAATTTAAAAAAGACAAACAAATTTATTTGTCAGTTTAAGTCAATATGTATTCTCCTACATATGTTTGGTGAAAAAAATCCCAATAAGCATAAGTTATTGCATCTACAAAAAAAGAGGATCGATTTTTAGGGACTTTTAATTTTTTTATTGTTTTTACTGGTAATGGCGATCTACGATTTTTAGCAGGACTGCGACATTGCAGCAGACAAATCTGACCTTAAGTGACACTTTTTGGTGACCAGTGACACCAATACAGTGATCAGTGCTATAAAAATGCACCAGAAAAAGAAAAGTGATGAGCGCAAACCTCAACACACTAACGTGAAAATTGGAACAAAAGCTAACGTTTCGCACTGTAGCTTCAGTGCTTAGTCATAGCTAGTACTAGCTATGACTAAGCACTGAAGCTACAGTGCAAAACGTTAGCTTTTGTTCCAATTTTTTTGCTCTGGCATGTTCATTTTGTGATCGATTTTAATTAAAAGAAATTTTTTGGAGTGTGGCTGTCCAAGTTTCCTTCGTATTTTTGCATCACTATTGCATTGCCGGCACCCATTGTTTGGTTCCAGTGAGGAGGTTCTTTGAAGACTACTGAGCGGTTATTTTCTCACACTAACGTGAAGATGGTGTATAATAATTATATATACACTGCTATAAAAAGCAGTGAGTGTACCAGTAAAGTGCGACTAACAATGTGAAAAACAACAACAATGGCTAATACAAGCCAGCTGAATTATGATAGTGGTAACAGCTACCAAATGGTGCTATTGGCAAACAAAGTGACAATGTATCCAAAACAAAACAAAGAGAGTACAAACCGTGAGATAAAGTCCAAAAAACTGTGCTGTCAGATGAGTGCTTTAAATAATTTCAAAATGTATAATGCTTCAAATGCAGGTCTTCTTAGTTAGTGAATATAAATATGTGAGTAGGATAAGTGGCGCTGCCTAAGTATACACCTGCTGTAGTAAACCCTGGAGGTGTGATACCTAACCAGGAATGGGTGTCAAAAATAGCCCCAAAAGGGGTACCTGGATCTCCAATGGGCCAGCAGACCTAAGGGGTAAGATCCAATGTCCCACACGGACCAATGAGTCTAGGCTCAGAATGGCCGACAGCTACACTTAAGTGCTCTACTGATAAAACATAAAGTCTGAGCCTAAAGAAAGTGTGCTGCTAGACAGTGGTATTGAAAGTGTCAGTGTATCCCTATTAAACAGGAGGGACCTCTCCCTAACATAAAATGTTACCACGACACAGAGAATACCAAAAAAATAAAATAAAAATACAAATAACATCAAAAGTCATTAACAGATGCAGTGGGAGCCGGCGTCCGTACCGCAACTAAATCTAGCCACATAAAGAATAGTCCGTAATGCTAAAATATCAAAGAAAATAAATACAGAGAGTCCTGGAGACAATGAGTGTAAGTAACAACTAGAGTCCATCCATGTCCGCTAGTCCTTAGGCATAGGGAAATACATGTAAAATATGGAAGAATCTTGATGCAGCAGAATGTGGCAGGTGAGGTGCTCCTACAACAGAATTCGACGTGATCCCGGTGCTCCCCTCAAGGTTCCCCACTCACCAGAACGAAGCCCCCTCTTGGGGTAGCATGCATATATCGGGGAATCCTGTAGCTGCTGGTCCACTCCGCTGCTTCCTCTCTTTCCCAGGTGGATGTATGGATTATAGCCGTTTCCCGGTGTACTGTTGTCTTAGTTCCTCAAAAAGAAAAAATCAAGGGCTCCAATGGTGTGATATAGCATGAGACTAAGGTGGCTTAGATAATTCTGTATTTATTAAAATATTAGCCTTAGGCTACGTCACGTGCTACGTCACTTCCGGGTGCACGTCAGATGGTCCGGCTGGAACGCACGCCACCATCAAGCTAGCACACGCCAGTCTCTGAGACTAGCCAAGCAGCGTTACCTACACGAGCACGGCTCTCAGTAGTTCATGGCCTTTTACTTTGTTGCTTTTGATTATTCATTTTTTTTAATAATATACATTTTTATTATGCCACAGTTGCGCACTTCTTGCTAGGAGTGTCTTTGGGGACATTGTTACTGTCTGTACCTTACACAGTGGCCTGCCTCACAGCAGGTTACTGCATGGCAATATTTTAATAAATACAGAATTATCTAAGCCACCTTAGTCTCATGCTATATCACACCATTGGAGCCCTTGATTTTTTCTTTTTGAGGAACTAAGACAACAGTACACCGGGAAACGGCTATAATCCATACATCCACCTGGGAAAGAGAGGAAGCAGCGGAGTGGACCAGCAGCTACAGGATTCCCCGATATATGCATGCTACCCCAAGAGGGGGCTTCGTTCTGGTGAGTGGGGAACCTTGAGGGGAGCACCGGGATCACGTCGAATTCTGTTGTAGGAGCACCTCACCTGCCACATTCTGCTGCATCAAGATTCTTCCATATTTTACATGTATTTCCCTATGCCTAAGGACTAGCGGACATGGATGGACTCTAGTTGTTACTTACACTCATTGTCTCCAGGACTCTCTGTATTTATTTTCTTTGATATTTTAGCATTACGGACTATTCTTTATGTGGCTAGATTTAGTTGCGGTACGGACGCCGGCTCCCACTGCATCTGTTAATGACTTTTGATGTTATTTGTATTTTTATTTTATTTTTTTGGTATTCTCTGTGTCGTGGTAACATTTTATGTTAGGGAGAGGTCCCTCCTGTTTAATAGGGATACACTGACACTTTCAATACCACTGTCTAGCAGCACACTTTCTTTAGGCTCAGACTTTATGTTTTATCAGTAGAGCACTTAAGTGTAGCTGTCGGCCATTCTGAGCCTAGACTCATTGGTCCGTGTGGGACATTGGATCTTACCCCTTAGGTCTGCTGGCCCATTGGAGATCCAGGTACCCCTTTTGGGGCTATTTTTGACACCCATTCCTGGTTAGGTATCACACCTCCAGGGTTTACTACAGCAGGTGTATACTTAGGCAGCGCCACTTATCCTACTCACATATTTATATTCATTTCCTGCCCCCTAGGGGACAGTTCTTTAGGAAGGCAGCAGCCTACAACCTCACATATCCTAGCGCAGGTTTCCACTTATTTTTTCACTTCTTAGTTAGTGGGCTCACAGAGCGCTTACCTCCAATGTAAGGTCTTAGGCATTAGGTTTCTACAGACGAGCTGACTGGGCAGATGGTGTCTTTAGCACAGAATCTTTCCAATGATCCTGATGACAGTGCTGGTCTTCAGCAAGATGGAGGCTCACAGTGGGGTGAGATGGTTAGCCAAAGGAAAAAACAAACAGAGTGCTCCCATTGTGAAGTATGTTAAAACAGATGAATTCAATGTAATAAAATAATGCTTACAAGCATAAAAACAGCCAAATGCGGATAATAATGAAAAAACTCCGGACGGACGGGCTGACTCCACATCATTTCCGGTCACGCGCTTCTTGCGCGTTGCGTCACGTCACGTGACTTCATCAGAGGATTCTGATTGGGTGTGTAAAGTTTCCTTTTAACTACTAAAGGCGGAAGTACATTAGAGGCCATTTTGGAAAATACCTGTCTCCAAACACAGCGGCGGCCATTTTAATGGTTGGATGCAGCTAAAACGAAAATTAATCCGTAGCCAATTTAAAATGTGTCTGCAATCCAGTCGTCGGCCATTTAAATGGTGGGAAATAGAACATCACGGCTGTGTGTATGGAGGCAATACTAATGGTATATAGAACGGCCGGTATTATACATCTAGATGCACAAATAATAAGTTATATAACAGCAATCATAAGGCAGATTACCCACAACTGGAAATCATAAGTGGTACCTTAAAATATATTAAAAAAATATTAAAAAATATATATATATATATATATATATATATATATATAAATATAAGGTGCCTTTTATATAAAAAAAATCAACAGTATAAAAAATGTGACAACGTGACCTCTCCAATCTGTCATAATATACATAGGTATCAAACTTGGTAAAGTGAAGGTCTAAAAATGCACTGCGAGCCAGAAATAACATGTGTCCATACCCAAAATGCAACACATAACACCGGTCATTGAAAAAAAAAACGCAGTACCCAACAAACTCTTACTAAATGACAGAAAAAATATTAAAATTAACATTTGTGTATACGATGGTGGACATCAGGCAGATTAAAAATTAAAAATTGCTCAGAAAACCATTCAAATCGAACTCCACATTCAGGCCATCCGGCACAAGAATATGGAGGGAGTTTATCCATTGGGATTCCTTCTGACTAATTGATCTGACTAAATGGGCCCCCCTCCATGGTTTATTATATTTATCAATACCCCAAAAAGACAAGTGTCTGGGGTCTTTATTGTGGACCTCTGCAAAATGCCTACTGACATTATGCTTAGGGAAGCCATTCATAATGTTTTTAACATGTTCCTCGATTCGAACCATCAGAGGTCTTTCGGTTCTCCCCACGTATTGAAGATTTCATGTACACTGTAAAACATATACAACTCCTTCAGAGTGACAGCTGATGAAGTTTCTAATTGGGTGACATGCTCCAGTCTTTGTGGCTATAAATTCCGTTCTTTTAACTTGCAGAATTTTTGTATGGATACAGGAATAGAAATATTTGCAGGGAAAAAAAACCTTTCCTGTTAAAAAAGGTATAACCGCTACGTGGGGGGGGTCAATCACATTTTTGACCAATATATCCCTAATAGTCGGTGCCCTTTTATAAACAATATTGAGTCTATCTGGCAAAATATTTTTGAGATGTTTATCGCCTCTCAAAATATGCCAGTGTTTTTGAATTATGTTCTCTACATCTTTATGTTGAGTCCGATTTTGCCCACTCTTTTGAATGGGTATTGTTCTATATTCGTATGTTGAGTGTTGTAATCAAGTATTAACGCTGGTGCTTCTGATTGTTGTTTTTTCTTCCCTTGCAGCATATCATTTCTGTTCAGTCCTGAAACAATTTGAATTTTCTGTTGGATAAATTCCTCAGAGTACCCTTTAGTTCTGAATTGGGTGAGCTTTAGTGATGAGTTTGTTCTGTGTTAACATGATTTCCAAATCAAGGAAGCTGACTTGTTTGTCACTGATGTTGTAAATCAATTTAATATTCTTATCATTGATATTGAGCTGGATAAGGAACTCTTCGAGTGAGTCTCTGGTATCATTCCACACTATAAGCACATCATCTATATAACGTTTATAGAAGGTGAGTTCAATTGGAGTGTTAGAATATATTACACTCTCCTCCCATTGTGCCATGAAGGCGTTAGCTACCGAGGAGGCGAACTTCGCCCACATAGCTATACCTGTGTTTTGATTATAGTAGGTCTGGTTATACCAAAAATAATTTGATTTAAAGGGGTTTTAAAGGAATTTTTTCCCTAAATAGCTTCCTTTACCTTAGTGCAGTCCTCCTTCACTTACCTCATCCTTCGATTTTGCCTTTAAATGTCCTTATTTCTTTTGAGAAATCCTCACTTCCTGTTCTTCTGTCTGTAACTCAGCACCGTAACGCAAGGCTTTCTTCCTGGTGTTGGGAAAGCCTTTTTGAGGGGGAGGGGGCAGGGCAGGAGTGTCAGGACACCCACTAACACACAGCTCTTTTCTCTACCTGCAAAGTAGAGAGTGTCCTGACTTGCCTGCTCGCCCCCTCCCCCCCTCAAGAGGCTTTCTCCACACCAGCTCATCTTATTCTCATGTTATCAACTATTAAGAGTACACTTCCAATTTTATTGAACAAACCTCCTAATGATAACAGTTTTTTTTTTAAATAAAAAACTTACAATGCACTGTTCCATATTATTACGCACAGTAAGTTTCAAAACACTTTATAGGTTGTAAAGAACTAAAAAATTTCATTTGTTGTGTTTGCAGCATATTTACTGAAATCAAAAGCTATTTCAATCAAACTTTGAACAACATTTTAATTTTCTAAACATTTTAACAGGTCAAGTTACATTTTAACATAGGACCCCTTAATTGATAGCAGCTTCACAAGTCTTGCATTCATTGAACTTGTGAGTTTTTGGAGAGTTTCTGCTTGGGTTTGTTTGCAAGATGTCAGAATAGCCTCCCAGAGCTGCTGTTTGGATGTAAACTGCCTCCCACCCTCATAGATCTTGAGGATGCTCCAAAGGTTCTTAATAGGATTGAGGTCAGGGGAAGATGGAAGCCACGCCATGACTTTCTCTCCTTTTATCCCCATAGCAGCCATTGATGCAGAGGTATTCTTGTCATGCATGAAGATGATTTTATTACGGAAAGCATAGTTCTTCCTTCTGTACCAAGGAAGTAAGTGGTCAGTCAGGAACTCCACATACTTTGCAGAGGTCATCTTTACACCTTTGGGGACCCTAAAGGGGCCGACCAACTCTCCTCCTATGATTCTGGCCAAGAACATGACTCCACCACCACCTTGCTGATGTTGCAGCCTTGTTGGAACAGGGTGGTCGTCCACCAACCGTCCACTACTCCATCCATCTGGACCATTGAGGGTTGCACGGCACTCATCAGTGAACAGGACTTCATGTATTTTTCTGCCCAATGCAGCCGTTTCTGCTTGTGATCATTGGTTAGTGGTGGCCGAATGCAAGACTCTGGAGGACTCTACACCTTGATGTCCGTGGGACTCCAGAGGCACCAGCAGCTTCAAATATCTGTTTGCTGCTGTAATGGTGTTTTAGCAGCTGCTCTCTTAATCCGGTGCATGGATCTGGCAGAAATATTCCTCAATGTGCCTTTATCTGCACGAAACCCGTATGTACTCTGAATCAGCCACAAATCTCTTAATAGTGCGATGATCACGCTTACGTTTTTTGTGAAATATCTAATGTTTTCATACCTCATTCAAGGCATTGAACTATTTCACTCTTTTCAACAGCAGAGTGATCCCTTTTCTTCCCCATATTGCTTGGAAATGGTGCTCTGCTTAATAATGTGGAACACCCTCCTTTAGTCGTTTTTCCTTTAATTGGGCTCACCTGGCAATCTAATTATCACAGGTGTCCAAGATTGTTTTCAGTGATCAAAAGAGCTCTGAGACACAATGCCATCTATGAGTTACACTGAAAAACTAAATATTTAATCTATGTGACACTGAAATAGAATTTGCATAATAATTTGGAACAGGGTGTATACTAGGACTAGGGTGACCACATTTCCAAACTGCCATTCAGGGACACCAGGTCGACAAGCACTTACGCCAGCCTCCCCAAAAAATGATTTTTGATACTTTTTTTTAATTAAGTCACTTAGTGACAGCGGTGTACTTCACTTACTCTGGCAAGTTCATCAAATTCATCCTGTTTAGTGTCCCCTCAGTTCCCTGTTTGTCACCTTTTATTAGCGTCCCCTCCATTCCATGTGTCACCTTCATTACTGTTCTCTCAGTTGTTCCCCTGTGTTATCCTTCATATCCCCTCACTTGTCAGCTTCTGTACTGTCCCCTGCTTGTGTCACCTTCTCCTTCATTACTGTCCCCAACTTGTGCCACATTCTCCTTCATTACTGTCCCCAACTTGTGCCACCTTCTCCTTCATTACTGTCCCCAACTTGTGCCACTTTCTTCTTCATTACTGTCCCCAATTGTTTCACCTTCTTCTTCATTACTGTCCCCACACTTGTGTCACTTTCTTCATTAACTGTCCCCCACTTGTGTCACCTTCTTCATTACTGTCCCCCACTTGTGTCACCTTTTTCTTCATTACTGTCCCCACACTTGTGTCACTTTCTTCATTAACTATCCCCCACTTGTGTCACCTTCTTCATTACTGTCCCCAACTTGTGTCACCTTCTTCTTCATTACTGTCCCCCACTTGTGTCACTTTCTTCTTCATTACTGTCCCCCACTTGTGTCACTTTCTTCTTCATTACTGTCCCCAACTTGTGTCACCTTCTTCTTCATTACTGTCCCCACACTTATGTCACTTTCTTCATTAACTGTCCCCCACTTGTGTCACTTTCTTCTTCATTGCTGTCCCCAACTTGTGTCACCACCTTCTTCATTACTGTCACCACACTTGTGTCACCTTCTTCATTATTGTCCCCAACTTGTGTCACCTTCTTCTTCATTATTGTCCCCAACTTGTGTCACCTTCTTCTTCATTACTGTCCCCAACTTGTGTCACATTCTTCTTCATTACTGTCCCCAACTTGTGCCACCTTCTTCTTCATTACTGTCCCAAACTTGTCACCTTCTTCATTACTGTCCCCACACTTATGTCACTTTCTTCATTAACTGTCCCCCACTTGTGTCACTTTCTTCTTCATTACTGTCCCCAACTTGTGTCACCACCTTTTTCATTACTGTCCCCACACTTGTGTCACCTTCTTCATTACTGTCCCCACACTTGTGTCACCTTCTTCTTCATTACTGTCCCAAACTTATGTTGCTGCTACTGTGCTCATCAAATGCTGCCAGTGTGCCCATCAATTGCCGCTACTGTGCCCAATCAGATGCTACCAGTGTGCCCATCAATTGCTGCTACTGTGCCCCATCAAAGTGCCAGTGTGCCCATCAATTGTCACTACTGTGCTCCATCAGAGTGCCAGTGTGCCAATCAATTGCCCCATGATCAAATGCTGCTAGTGCCAGTGTGAGTGTGCCCATCAATTGCTGCAACTGTGACACTGTGCCCCATCAGAAGCTGCCAGTGTCAATTCCTGCTTTTTGTCACCTCATCATCTGCTAACCTTTTAATCTGGATTCTCTGTCACTCTGGTCTGGTGGAGCAGACTTCAGCCAGCGCCGGTCTTCTTCTCTTCTTGGTTCCCTGGTCCAGGCACAGGCAGGCAGTCAGGCCGCTCGGGGCGGGAGGAGGAGGAGCCTGGAGGAGGTCGGATGTTGCGCAGACCTGGGCTGCTGCCTGAAATGCACTGCGGGCGGGAGCGGGAGGTAGGTAGTTGGGACAGACCGGGATTAGCTGAGCCGAGCCGGTGGATCTAAGGCACTGCAGGTCAGTGGACTGGAGGTGCAGGTCTGGTCGGAGGACTCTGAGTCAGTGACCGTCGTGACTGGTGATGCTGGCTGCGCTCTCTGCTGCTGCTGCCGCGGCCGGAGGAGAAGGAGAGGAGAGGAGGTGGGTCGTGGGTGGAGTCGAATCTTAGCGCGCAGTTCAGGCAGCACTGTGACTGGGTAAAGGCCTGTTCCCTCAGCCGGCCTTCTCCCTCTGCTCTCAGTCTCTGCATGTGTCGTCACTGGTTGCTACACGCCAAGCAGGGCGACCGTAGCAACCAGTGAGTTTTGCAATATTTTATTACAGTGGCACTTCGGAAGCCAGTCTTTATGTCATTCAGGGACAATGAATTGTCCCGTATTGAAGGTGCCCGGGACACGGGACACAAATTTAAATTGCGGGATAATCCCGGGTAGTCCGGGACACGTGGTCACCCTAACTAGGACCTAGACACACACCCTTTGGCCAGCTTGCTAATTAGATGAAGGTGAAGCAAGCATATTGAAAGGTCACTTTTCTACTCATTCTGTTCTCTTCTTCCATCAACATCATACCTCCCAACATTTTAAGATGGGAATGAGGGCCACCTACTAGAAAACCTATGTAGGCATAGGATACGCCCCCTTCCACGCCCCCTTAAAGGGGAAATAACCCCCAAAAAATATGAATAAATCCACAAGTGTTTTTTTTAACCACTGCTATTTCTTTATATAGGCTTTTAAAATTGAAAAATGCAGCAATTTCGAATTTGGATGAAAGGTTTAGCATTGGGCATGTAGCTCAGTTCTCACTCTGTCTACTCTCTGGAAACTCCTCTTCATAAAGGCATCAAAGTCCCCCAATCTGGGGTTTCTGACCCAGCTAACAGGGATGGGAAGTAATGTACATAAATCATTATTTGACAGTAACAAGCACAACCACTTACAATTACAGACAGTATAGGGCAGTATATTCCTACACAACAAGCAGAAAGCTCATATACATGTACATATAAATAGCTGAACTATGATTAACTTTGGAGAAATGGCAGGTACTACATAGCAGAGCATTGATCTGCATAAAGCATTTCAAAACATGTAAAAGTGTTTTAATTGCTAATATATGCATTGTATAATTACATTTTTTAAACACCAATGTGAACTTGGCTGCAGTAGCATCAGCATTCAAAACAATTTGGCTTTAACTACCGCCAAAAATATGTATTTATTTACCTTACTTGGTTTCTTTTTTGTAAGCAGCAGTCATAAATCCTATAGTTTGCCAGATGGGGATTTCATAGTTCGAAGTGCAGTGGAACTTTTGATACAGTTTGGGATTTTTTTAAACATGCTGCAACAAATCCATTCCTTTTGAGTAAAGAACTGACATTTTGGCAGATTCAGGATCCAGCATGTCAGACATTACAAAATGACTTTTTTTTAGTCTCTCAGTACCAAAATATAACATCATCTAATATTAAAAAAAAACTATGGCACTCAACATGTTTGCACATGCAAAAAGCACACTGACAATAATTTGCTCAATCTTTGCTTTGCCTGCTTATGGTAAACATAGTTTTGCACTAGAGCTAACAGAGCCACCCAGTGACTGTTTTAGGTATTGAATAGAGAAAAATACGTGTTTCTTTTTTGGGAGCATGTACAAATGCAAAAAAGGTGTTTAAAATAATCCATTCAGCCAGGATCATTGTTTTATTTAATGCTTAAAGTGAAATAGTAAAAATTATATTTTACAAAAAAAATGTAATCAGCAAATGGCGTTGACAGCTGTCATGGACAGCGACTTTGTTTAAAGAAAAAAAAGAAAGAAGAAAAATAGCACACAGATCTCTCCAGGGGGTCTATGTGAATGAAGTTGTTTGTTTTTTTATCACTTGAAGTTTATTATTGGTTATCATAAGAAGTAGTACAGAATTAAAAAAAGTCAAATGTTGCATAACATTGGGTTCCCAAAACATGAACGACAAAAATGTCAGTTTTCCAGGCTGCTAGACAACAGAGCCGGTCTTGCAACCTGATTCGGGCATCATGCAGAAGATAGTGAAAGTGCTTGAGAAGAGGACATGAAAAAAAAAAGCACAGAATCAAAGCCAGTAGTTCTAAGAGGACAGTAATATATGACTGTATTTATATAATATACAGTATGAGTGCAGTCCTTGCTGGGAGTAAGATCTTTAAGGGAGGGCACAAAATGCACTAGTGCATTGGTTCTCAACCTGGGGGTCGAATGACGATTTGCCAGAGGTCACCGAATCCTTGTCTGCTCCTGAAGTCCGTACCGCTCTCCCAGCCTTCTCGCGGCTGCCCAGCAGGGCTGTCCCTGGAGCCCGCGGCCACCCACTCAGCCTCTTTACAGCCGCCCACTCAGTTCATGGCATGGCTGGGGGGGGGCAGAGACTAGAGGTCAGCTGACTGGTGAGGAATGTGAAGTGAAAGGGGCTGGAGGAGACCCTATCTCCTGATTTCGGCATAGGTGTCACTGCTGCGAGACACTACAAAGTCGAAAAGACACAGTGAAGCCAGAGACACAGTGAGTAACACTACCTGTGAATATAGTTGCCATTAAAAGTCCCCACCAGGGGCAGACTGACAACTCATGGGGTCCCTGGGCAATAGAAGATTATGGGGCCCCCGGGGTTTACAGATGGCCACCACGCCAGGATTCAGTGCAGAGGTGGGGCAGCTAAAATATCTGGATTTTCACATCAAGGGCATGTACGTTTCGGACATATCAGGGACAGATGTAAAAGAAACACAGATTTTTACATACTGTCCCTGGTTTTACTGAGCCTGGCAAACCTGATGGGGCCCTTAGTGGCATGGGGCCCTCGGGCAGTGCCCGAGTGACTCAATGGTCAGTCCGCCCCTGGTCCCCACTACAGTTCTCAGATCAGCAGATGGCCTTGATCAAGAGCCTTTAAGTTGGCTGATCAGAACTCCCCCCAGCACTGTCACTGATCTCACCCCCAAACCAGCACTGCGACTAATCCCAACTCCCCACCAGCACCGCCACTCATCCCATTACCCTCACCTCCCCCAATAAGGAGTAAGAGAAGGAATAAAAATTGAGAATACATGGAAGGGAGAGGAAAGAACAAAGAAAAGGGGAGACAAAGAATAAAAGAACAAGAACTGATTGCTAGAGGATTTTAGGAAATTAGGATAGAGAGAGATACAAGGGAAAGAAAGGAAAGAGAAAGAGAAACAAAGAGAAAGCGTGGTACATCCTAAAAATATACCATAAAGGGGTTTTAATACTGTACTAGTGGGCGGAACTTGGGGATTACTATATGTCGTGGGTTAGGGGCGCAAACAACCCACGCTACCAAAATAATTTTATTGTTAGGGGTCCCCACAACTTGGGAAATTTTATCAAGGGGTCACGGCACTGGATAGGTTGAGAACCACTGCCCTAGAGGATGGAGACAGGCAGTTAGGTCAGCGGGGCACTTCTGGGATCTTCTTGAGGTAAGAGTCCTGTGAGCCTAGGGAGGGATGTGTGCATACATCGGTCAACAACCCCTATCTCATTAAGTGGAAATTCGGCAACATCAGCAGTTCCATTTGGGCAGCCTCTTGATTTCATTTAATATAGGACTATTTGGCACTTATCACTTTTTTATTCCTTTTGTGATATTATCACTTATTTATTCACATTTGTTGGGACTTTTTTGTACCTTTATTTGATTCATCCACATTTTGAGCTTGTGAGCTCTCCTATTATATTTATTCATTTGTTGATTTATCATTTCATTCACTCAGTATTATTGAGCTTGTGAGCTCTCCTGTTTTTTTTTTTTTTTTTTTATTTCACAAATTCTTTATTGGGAGAATAACAGTGTACCATACATAGTACATAATACAATAAGTAGGCAATTTGATAATAAGATAATTTTGGCATAGATAGAATACAACCATACAGTTATTACAAGCATTATCTTTGGAAATCAAGCATAAATAGCAGATCTGTCACCTTAAGCTGTGTTTTCTCTTTTTCTTCTTTTTTCTAACTGAAGCAAAAAAGAAGAAAATATATGTATGCGCATGTAGTTGCATATTCTTACCTATGTATGGGAAGGGGTAGGAGGGAGGGGAGAGGGAAAAAAAAAAAAAGGGTCTCCAAGACATTTTAACTATAGTGACATAGGTAGATACAGGAAAGATTATATATATACTGAAACCTAAGGTGTTTTCCTGTGTTTAGACCCCTTTCATGTAATAACCTGCTGATAGTTTTGGGATACCTTAAATGCAGTCCAGTTGGACCAAATCGCTGAGAATTTGACAATTCTCTCTTGGGAAATGCTGATAATTTCTTCAACTCTTTCTATGTTATTAATTCTCCTAAACCATTCCACTTTCGTTGGTACATGGGGGGAACGCCAGTGACAGGGGATGCACTGTTTTATTAACTTATTGTATTCACTCACTTACCATGTCTGTGTGAGATGTTGCGCAGAACCCCATTATATTCACTTCTGGGATCGTTTAGCCAGGAAGCCCAATCTATGACAAAAGAGAACATGGTTAGGATCGTGTTGCAGGTGTTGGTTTTAATTAAGAATTTTAATAAGTTGCTGGATAGTAGGAGGGGAAATGTTTTTCCGTTTACGTGCGAGGGAAAAGCGTGCTACAACAAGGGCATGTGCTACTATGGAGTGATAAGGTCTAGGCCAATTCTCTAATCCCAACAGGGCCAGCTGAGGTGTGATGCCACAGTATATACCAGTGAGTTTTGTAATAAAAGAATGTACAATGTTCCAAAAGATTAATAAGATGTTTTTGAACTGATTCCCAGTGGATGAGGCACTTAGAGAATTTCAGTGGGCTCCTAGCTGCTGCTTGCTAGGTTGTCCAATCTGCTGAGAAGTTTAGTGTGCGCTCCCATTTCTCCATCTATGGTAGTTTCTTGCTTTAGACAGATGCATCAATGCCATTTCTTCAATTTGCACCCAAGATGGTTGGGGAGTTTTTATAACTTGAGACAGTTGTACGGCTTTGTAATAAGCTTTTACATCTGTCGCCGCCATTCCTGCATTTGCTGTGGGGTTACAGAGAGTGGAGTGTCTCACTCTAGGGTGTTTGCGATCCCAGATAAACGTGTTGAGAGTCCATTTGAAGAATGCTTTGCAGGGCCGATCCTGGAGGGTGCACGGGCTGCCTCTTAAGCCAAGGGGGAGGTAAGCACCACTGGTTTACACAGAGCGGGGATCTCCCGCTTATCCGACGTGGCCACAGTGTCATGCTAAGTCCCGCCTCCTGGACCGGCTCCTATGATGTATGTTACTGGTCCAATGCCAGAACGTGTGAAGTCCATCATAGAAGCCGGTCCAGAAGGAGGGACTTAGTGTGACAGTGGCTGCACCGGATAAGTGGGAGATTACCACTCTGTGTAATCAAGTACATTTCAAGGACTTTTGTCCACTTTTATAAAAAAATACATTTCCTTACATGAGGATTCCTAATTTCCTACACAGGTGTATCACCATAAAATCATGGACCCAAGGTTGGAGGCTTCATGCATAGTCTGCATCCAGGGACTATCACTGGCGGGTGATCACTGCATGATTAATTATATGGGAGAGGCTACAATTAGCTGCAGCTGCTGGGGTTTCCAAATGTAATTGATGTTGGGTCATTTCCCAGGTGTGAATGTGGACTAAGTTAAAGGGACAGTAAAGGTTCCCGTTTAAAAAAATAAAATAACAAACATGTTATACCTACCTCCACTGTGCAGCTCGTTTTGCACACAGTGGCCCTGATCCTGGTCTTCTGGTGTCCCTTGGCAGCTGTCTTGGCTAAGAACTAACCCCCTTCATGGGAGCTCTCTCCCATGGGGGTTAGTTCTTGCGAGTGGGCTCCCGTGATACAGCTATATCACTCGGCCCCGCCCCACGGCGCGCCGCATCATTGGATGTAATTGACAGCAGCGTGAGCCAATGGCTGCGCTGCTATCAATCCATCCAATCTAGCCAATCAATAGCCAGACCAAGTGGAGAAGAGGACGTCGGGGGCGAGCGCAGCAGGTGAATGGGCTTAGGTAAGTAAAACTGGGGGGGGCCGTTATTGACAGGTTTTTTTTTTCACCTTAATGCATAGGATGCATTAAAGTGGGGTGACACCCAAAGACTTTGTGAGGATGGAGGATACTCCTGTGTCAGCGTCACTGATAATTCTTGGGTCTGAGTCCACCCTGTGCCTTTTGGGCATGGGGTGGCAAGGGAATCATAATTCATGTATTACATGAGATAGGACATCAATAATAATTCATATTGCAGGATCTTGAGAGATTGCAAGATGTTGGCCCAACCAGTCAATAGTGACTCATTTCTAGTGACATGCTAATTGCATCAGGGCCTGGGAGACAGTCCTTGTGTAAAGGTGTTGTAACAGACAGGTGTTAATCCCAGGTCCGCTCCCAGACCTATAATTATGCATGCTAAAAACGGTTTATGTGTGATAACACTGTCTACAACCTATTGATGCTCAGAGGTGTCAAGCTGTATGCGGAGACGAAACGTCTGCCTAGGAGACGGAGTGGGTGAAGGTGTTTTGTTGTTGATTAAGGAATGTTAAGTAATTACCCTTAGTGTGTGATTAGGGGGGTGGAGATCTCATTGTTGCTTTAATGCCTGGTACTGTATAAAAAGCTGAGAAGAAACCATTAAAGTATCATTACATTTGAAACCAGAAGCACAGAGCTGTGTGTCTCGTGTCTGGGGGGGGGGGAATTCTTATGGATCGGGTCCTGTTGATTGGAGTGTCGATAAGCTGTCTTGGATGGGATGGAAGGTCGTAAACGGTGGTGACCGTTACACCCTCCTATTGTTTTCAGCCAAAGAAGCTGCCATCTTGGCCTCTGTTTAATCAGCAACTGCCATGATGCTGCACATGTGATCAGTTATGAAACCAGCCATTGGATGGTTTGACAGTTTGGTTGAGAGCACAAGCAAATGTGACATCTAGCATTTTCGGCATGCCAGGAATGTTAACTGTTTTTTTAAACTATCAAATAGATGGGTTTACTTCCGCTTTAAGGTGAAAAAAAAATTCAACCCCTTTAAAGTCTACAGGCTTGAAAAATTCAGCTAGAAATCTGTCTAAAAGACTGCATTCAAAGGGTAGGGATCATTGACTCTGATTATTCTAAGGTTATTAGCGTTATGCCCCAAGGTTCAGTTTTAGAACTCTTCCTTTTACCATACTCTGATGAGCTGCTAACAGGTACTTTGATGGGCTGGTAGCAGGTACTTTGACGGGTGTTGACAGGTCCTCTTTATTAGGGGGGCAATCAGTGTGATTGGTGTACACTGTAAGCGATTTCATTGGCTCTTTACCATGATCGGGAATGGGCTGTGTGAGGGTAACAAGCCTTGTCCCCGATTGCCTTTCTGCACGCCACTGGTGTGGCTTTGAAATTACTTCCCATCAATGCAGCCTGATCAGTGCCCATCAATGCAGCATCACCAGTGCCCATCAATGCATCATAACCAGTGTCCATCAGTACAGCCTGATCAGTGCCCATCAATGTAGCCTCACCAGTGCCCATCAGTGCAGCCTTAACAGTGTCCATCAATGCAGCCTCATCAATGCCCATTAATGCAGCCTCACCAGTGCCCATCAATGTAGCCTCACCAGTGCCCATCAATGCAGCCTCAACAGTGCCCATAAATGCAGCCTCACTAGTGTCCATCAATGCAGTCTAATCAGTGCCCATTAATGCAGCCTCACTAATGCCCATCAATGCAGTCTCACCAGTGCCCATCAATGCAGCATAACCAGTGCCCATCAGTACAGCCTGATCAGTGCCCATCAGTGCAGCCTCACCAGTGCCCATCAATGCAGCCTTAACAGTGTCCATCAATGCAGCCTCACCAAAGCCCACCAATGCAGCATCACCAATGCCCACCAATGCAGCATAACCAGTACCCATCAGTACAGCCTGATCAGTGCCCATCAATGTAGCCTCACCAGTGCCCATCAGTGCAGCCTCACCAGTGCCCATCAATTCAGCCTTAACAGTGTCCATAAATGCAGCCTTAACAGTGTCCATCAATGCAGGCTCACCAGTGCCCATTAATGTAAGTCTCACCAGTGCCCATCAATGCAGCCTGATCAGTGCACATCAATGCAGCCTCACCAGTGTCCATTAATGCAGTCTAATCAATGCCCATTAATGCAGCCTCACTAATGCCCATCAATGCAGCCTCACCAGTGTCCATCAGCTCAGCTTCACCAATGCCCATCAATGCAGCCTCACCAGTGTCCATCAGCTCAGCTTCACCAATGCCCATCAATGCAGCCTCACCAGTGCCCATCACTGAAACCTCATCAGTGCCCATCAATGCAACCTGATCAGTGTCCATCAGTGCAACCTTACCTGTGCCCATCAATGCAGCCTGAGCAGTGCCCATTAGCTCAGCCTCACCAATGCCCATCAATGCAGCCTCACCAGTGCCCATCACTGCAGCCTTGCCAGTGCCCATCACTGCAGCCTTTCCAGTGCACGAGAGAGAAGAGCCGTGGGTTTACACAGAGTGGTAATCTCCCACTTATCCGGTGCAGCCACTGTCACACTAAGTCCCTCCTTCTGGACCGGCTTCTATGATGGACGTCACACGTTCTGGCATTGAACCAGTAACATACATCATAGGAGCCGGTCCAGGAGGCGGGACTTAGCATGACACTGTGGCCACGTCGGATAAGCGGGAGATCCCCGCTCTGTGTAAACCAGTGGTGCTTACCTCCCCCTTGGCTTAAGAGGCAGCCCGTGCACCCTCCAGGATCGGCCCTGCAAAGCATTCTTCAAATGGACTCTCAACACGTTTATCTGGGATCGCAAACACCCTAGAGTGAGACACTCCACTCTCTGTAACCCCACAGCAAATGCAGGAATGGCGGCGACAGATGTAAAAGCTTATTACAAAGCCGTACAACTGTCTCAAGTTATAAAAACTCCCCAACCATCTTGGGTGCAAATTGAAGAAATGGCATTGATGCATCTGTCTAAAGCAAGAAACTACCATAGATGGAGAAATGGGAGCGCACACTAAACTTCTCAGCAGATTGGACAACCTAGCAAGCAGCAGCTAGGAGCCCACTGAAATTCTCTAAGTGCCTCATCCACTGGGAATCAGCTCAAAAACATCTTATTAATCTTTTGGAACAATGTACATTCTTTTATTACAAAACTCACTGGTATATACTGTGGCATCACACCTCAGCTGGCCCTGTTGGGATTCGAGAATTGGCCTAGACCTTATCACTCCATAGTAACACATGCCCTTGTTGTAGCACGCTTTTCCCTCGCACGTAAACGGAAAAACATTTCCCCTCCTACTATCCAGCAACTTATTAAAATTCTTAATTAAAACCAACACCTGCAACACGATCCTAACCATGTTCTCTTTTGTCATAGATTGGGCTTCCTGGCTAAACGATCCCAGAAGTGAAGCTGGAGCTGATAAAAAGCACAACATTTAAGCTGAACACTTGAGGTGTGTGTATATATACGCTTAAAGGTGTATGTCTATACACCGATATGAACTGCGTCAGCAATTGTGAATATGTATGGGGCCCTTTAAAGTTTGTGTTCACTTTTCAGATTCCAGGATATAGAAAACTGAAGATTACGCGTTTGGATTTGACAAACTAGAGGCAATCTGTAAATATTAAAACATAAACTAACTATAACCACTAGATGTCACTGTATACTTGGTTGCTTTGTACAAATAACTAGCACATGGTTAGGACTGTGTTTTTCCTTGGAGTAGAAAAAGGCATTCTGCAAATAAGTTAAACAAAAATTGTTAAAATTGGTAATTTCAAAGGAAATTACAGTAATTTTAAATCAGTATCACACAAAGATTTATAAGAGAATAAAGACATATAATGGGTCTGTTTTTGACAGACTTTTCTATTTGTTCTAAAAATTTAATATTCTGTGCTACTTTATATACATTGCAAGATGGAGGCTCATATGCTGTCACTCTTCACTTCTCAGACTTCTCTCTTGTTGGTGATGTACGGATCCCTATAAAATATTGGCCAAATTCACGCGGCTCAAAGTTGTGCGGGCGTAGCGTATGTAATTTACGTTAGGCCGCCGCAAGTTAGAGAGGCAAGTGCTGTATTCACAAAGCATTTGCGTGCTAAGTTACGGCGGCGTAGCGTAAATGTGCTGGCGTAAGCACGCCTAATTCAAATTGTGAAGAGGTGGGCGTGTTTTATGTAAATAAAGCATGACCCCACGTAAAAGACGTTATCAACGAACGGCACATGCGCCGTCCGCGGTCGTATCCCCGTGCGCATGCTCCAAATCACGGCGCAAATAGTCAATGCTTTCGACGTGAACGTAACCTACGCCCAGCCCTTTTCTTAATTGACTTACGCAAACGACGCAAACGACGTGAAATTCGATGGCGGTTCTGACGTCCATACTTAACATTGGCTGCGCCATCTTTTTGGTGGTTTATCTTTACGCCTGAAAACGCCTTACGTAAACGGCGTATCTTTACTGCGACGGGCGAGCGTACGTTCGTGAATATGTGTATCTCGCTGATTTACATATTCTAGGCGTAAATCAGTGTACACGACCCTAGCTGCCAGCGTAAATAGACAGCTTAGATACGACGGCGTAGGAAGACTTACGCCGCTCGTATCTTAGCAACATTTTAGCGTATCTCAGTTTGAGCATACGCTTAAATGTAGGACGGCCGCAGATTCAGAGTTACGATGCCGTATCTACTGATACGCCGGCGTAACTATACCTGAATCTGGATATATGTATATGTATTCGTTAAAATGTTAGCCCCTATTTTTGTCACTACATATAAAACTATTACATCTACCTCTGTGCTTAACCTTTCCTTCTTTATTTTTTGCAAAGTCATATCTCCCAGCTTTAGAATTTGAGAACGAAGGACTTTAGGCGACTTCCTTTACACACTGTACCTGTACACATTGACCCCCTTTTTGGCACACCCGCCCCCCCCCCATCTCTGTACACACTGCCCCTCTTCCTGTACACACTGCCCGCTTTTTCCCTTCATTACTCCGCCACCCCTCCCTTTTCAAACTGCCCCAATCTCTGAACACCTGGCCCCATCCATGCACGCACTGCACCCCCACCTGTATACGCTTCCCTCTCTACATGTTACCCCCCTCATTAAAGCAGACACTGGCACAGTTACCTGTTGTTGGGATGGCAGCCTGGAGGGAACAGTGTTCTTTAGTACTGTAAGGTAAATCAGTGGAACTAAGTGCCAAGATGAGTTCTGGCATTGGGCTCTGAGAAAGGGTCAAGAGCCACAGAACTCTTGGATTTTGGCAGGATACTCCCAAAAATGGGACCGTTGGAAGGTATGTAGAGCTAGCGGTTTAATGGTTGATCCTGCCATTTCCCTGGACTTCCTTTTTCTGAATGGCAACTCTATTGCACCTTAACCTTATCGGGTCATCCCCTGTGAGGAAACTGTTCCCTTCCTCATTTCTTTTCTCAAAGCCACCAGTTGTGACTATCTCTAGTGTCTTGTGGGATGGCTCCAGCAAAGGCGATTGACATTCTCTTGCTAGCATGACTATCTGTAAAGTTTTGTGGCACAGATACAGAATACAGTAGGTGATTGGCAGTTTGCTCCACCAATCTAAAATCATAAGTATTTAATTTTCATTAATAAAATTGTCATTCCCCATTTATAAGAAGGGCTTCTATGTGCTGTATGTACAAGTTTTATTTGATATATATATAATTTCACATAAAGCCAGGCATTTTTGGAACAGCTTTTTTGCCTTAATAAATGAAACCATTATTTAAAAACTGGAACTGTGTAGCGCCCCCTTGGTTTCAGCATTGGCACTACGCTAAAGTTAGTGGGGAATGGGAGAGTTACTTTGCTCCCATTTAAAATTTGCTAAAATTGGGACTTCTGTGACTCCAGAAACATCCACTGGGGTAGTCTGTGCTCCAGGGATGCAATACCATCCCTGGCCAGCAGTTGGAACCAGAGGGGTTCTGGCAGAGCAACTTTCCCCAGCAGCCAATCAGAAGAGTTTCTCCCTCGCAAGGCATGCTGGGGAGGGGTATATCTGTGACAGGTGTCATGTGCTAAGAAGAGTTTTGCGGGGTCCCGGTTCCAGGTGCGGCATCCACCTTCAGGGTGCGCGCATCCATGGACCCCGCCAGCGAGGCCCACCAGGCCAGAATTGCAGTCTACATAAACCCTCATCCAGAGGTAAAAAGGGACTCCAGTGACTTACTGGATCCCCAGTCATAATAAAAGGATCCCAGGCTGGGTGTCGTTCGGTTGGGGGGTCGGCTTGAGGTGAACCCGGAGGCAGGTTGTCAAACAGGGCTTGAACGAACCAATCGGGAATCTGGTGACCGGAATGTTGACAGGTACGTTTTGCTGTCATCCGGTGACCTATGCTAAAACCTACTGGGAGGATTCGCTCCATTTGTCCATCTAGCTCACCTAAAGTAATCAGCCTGTGGCAGAGGCCCTAGAGCCAGGTCTGTTAGAGAGATCTGTTCCTCCCTGAAAAACACTTTAGCTGCCAGGCTTGTGAGAGGGGTCTGTCCGGGGGCACTTTACCCACTCCAACTAGAGTGGCGACGAAGAACAGTTTGGTACTCTGTTGCAGAGGCGTTGCTAGGGGGGTGCGGGGGGTGCGGTCCGCACCCGGGTGACACCTGCTAGAGGGGTGACACCATCCCGACATTAAGGATTTTTTTTTTTAGCTCTCATACTGTGGTGTAGCGTGTGTGGGAGGCCGTGGCACTGGGTGCAACATTTAGGTGGGCGCCCGCCAGTATATGTCAGTGGCGTCCTCCTCCTAAATGTGCTTTCCTGTGTCCCCCGTGCTGTGTCGCCATGTTAAGTCTCAGGCGTCCTGTGATTGGGCGTAAGGGGTCATGTGCGGCGACGGGGCTGGCCTATCCATGATCACGGTAGATCCTGGAGTCCCACCTCCACCCATGTTCAGTCTCCTGCACCCTGTGATTGGGCGAAGGCGGGACTTCATGAGCAACTGCGATCGTTAATAGGCCAGCCCCGCCGCCGCACATGACCCCATGTACGCCTAATCACAGGGTTCCGGTCCGGAATCTTAACATGGCGAAGCACGGGGCCGGGGACATAAGACATTGAGATTGTAAGCTGCTGCTGTCTTCTCCTCCTCCTCTCCTCTCCTCCAAAGAATAGAAGGTAAGACTCCTTCGTGATCAAGAGAGTCGTGTTGCTGCCTGGGGGGGGTGTTTGCACTGAGAGGGGGTTTGTACTAAGAGGGAGTTTGCCCTGAGGGGGTTTTCACTAAGGGGGGGTTTGCACTGAGGAGGTGGGATTTGCAATGAGGGGGGGGTTTCACTGAGGGGGGATTTGCACTGAGGGGGGATGCACTAAGGGGGGATTTCACTAAGGGGGGGTGTCTGCACTGAGGGGGTGTCTGCACTGAAGGGGGTGTGAACTGAAGGGGTCTGTATAACATGCAGAGGGTCCAGAGCTGTGGGGGCTGTGTAATGTAAAGGGGTCCAGAGGTGCAGGGGGCTGTGTAATGTAAAAGGGGTGCAGTGATGCAGGGTGCTGTGTAATGTAAAAGGGTCCAGAGGTGCATGGGGCTATGAGATGTAAAGGGGTCCAGTGATGCAGGGGGCTGTGTAATGTAAAGGGGTCCAGAGGTACAGGGGACTGTGTAATGTAAAGGGGTGCAGAGGGCTGTGTAGTGTAAAAGGGTCCAGAGGTGCAGGGGGCTATGTGATGTAAAGGGGTCCAGTGGTGCAGGGGGCTGTGTAATGTAAAGGGGTCCAGTGATGCAGGGGGCTGTGTAATGTAAAGGGGTCCAGAGATGCAGGGTGCTGTGTAATGTAAAGGGGTGCAGTGATGCAGGGTACTGTGTAATTTTAAAGGGGTCCAGTGATGCAGGGGGCTGTGTAATGTAAAGAGGTCCAGAGGTGCAGGGGGCTATGTGATGTAAAGGGGTCCAGAGGTGCAGGGGCTATGTGATGTAAAGGGGTCCAGTGGTGCAGGGGGATGTGTAATGTAAAGAGGTACAGAGGTGCAGGGGGCTATGTGATGTAAAGGGGTCCAGAGGTGCAGGGGGCTATGTGATGTAAATGGGTCCAGTGATGCAGGGGGCTGTTTAATGTCTCACTCATCTCTGTCACCCCCCTTCTGTCTCACCCCCCACCCCTCCCTCTCTGTCTCACCCCCTCCCTCTCTGTCACCTCCTTCCTTCTCTGTCACCCCCCCTTCTGTCACACCCCCTCCCTCTCTGTCTCACCCCTTCCTCTGTCACCCGCCTCTCTGTCACACTCCCACCCCCTCCCTTTCTGTCACCCCCCTCTCTGTCACACCCCCACCCCCTCCATCTCTGTCTTACCCCCACCCTCTCTGTCACACCCCACCCCCCATCTTTGTCACACCCCACCCCCCTCCATTTATGTCTCACTCCCACCCCCTCCATCTCTGTCTCACCCCCACCCCCTCCATCTCTGTCTCACCCCCACCCCCTCCATCTCTGTCTCACCCCACCCCCTCCATCTCTGTCTCACCACACCCCCTTTATCTCTGTCCCACCCCACCCTTTCTCTCTCTCATCCCCCTCTCTATCACCCCCACCCTCCTCCCTCTCTCTCTCTCTCTCTCTCTCTCTCTCTCTCTCTCCCCCTTCTGTCTCCAACCTTCCACCCCTCTTTCCATATTAGGGCAAATTCCCACTAAATCAGCATGAAATCAAAGAGCAGCCGGAGTAATTTGACTCTCCAGCCACTCTGCATTGCAGGCTACTAGGGGGCAATATAATTAACAGTTTGGTGCATCAAACTTCCCCCTCTTTTTTTGTACAAACTTTGTAGTGTATATAATGTACATTTTGTTCTCCAAAATGTCAGGCAGCACGCTGTCATTTCAGGTTCTCAAAGAAATGCATTCTGTTAGTACATTTTTCATATTTTCTCAGTGTATAAAAAAAGTTGTAGGGGGCAGGCAACGCTGTTTGGGGAGGGAGGCGCTTCAGAGTCCAGTGCCTATAGGCTCCTGAGATGTGAATTCTGGTCCTGGAGAAAGAGAGGTGGGGAGAGGGGACAAAGAAAAATGGAGAGAAAGAAGAAGGCATAGAAAGAACAAGAAAGATGGATAGGGAGAGAGAGAAAAGGGGAAGAAAGGAGAACAGAGAGCAAATAGTAGGGTAAAAAATATTTGGAAAAGGTTATTGGGGGGGGGGGGGGTGACACCATATTTTACCGCACCAGGTGACACCAACCCTAGTGACGCCACTGCTCTGTTGAGCAAGTACTGCTCAATTAATATCCGGGCCTGACACTGCAAGGTTCTCCCTTTTCTTCATCAACCTGCTCTTACCACTTAATGTTGATGTTGGCCGTGTTTGGCCTGGAATAAAGCATTGGAAAACCCTTTATTCCCTGTCTGGACCTTCGCTCACTGCTTTGTTCTCCAACTGCACCCATACGCCACATTAAGGTAACTCAATCTGCCGATCCCAATAACAAATCAGCGGCTCCTTCGGGGGTAGCGCTACATTTGTGTAATAATATATATTTTTTTGATGATCAAAGTCATTTAAGTGTGACAAATATGCAAAAAAAAAATCAGAAAGGGGGCAAATACTTTTTTTACACAACTGTGTGTACTGTATATACACTGCTTAAAAAAATTCAGGGAACACTTTGAAAACATATCAAATCTCAACGGGCAAACATCTCTTGCTGGTTATCTATACTGATATGGATTGGGTAATGTGTTAGGAATAAAAGGATGGCACATCATTTGATGGAAATGTAAAATTATCCACCTACAGAGGGTTGAATTCAAAGAAACCCCGAAAATCAAAGTGAAAAAATTATGCAGCAAGCTAGTCCATTTTGCTGAAATTTCATTGCAACAACTCAAAATGGTCCTCAGTAGTTTGTATGGCCCCCAAGTGCTTGTATGCATGCATGACAACATCAGGGAATGCTCCTAATTAGACGATGAATGGACCAGAGCATCACTGAGCTCCTGAACAGACTGAGGTGCAACCTGGCGGCACCGGATGGACCGAAACATAATGTCCCAGAGGTGTTCTTTTGGATTTAGGTCAGGTGAGCGTGGGGGCAATTCAATGGTATCAATTTCTTCATCCTCCAGGAACTGGCTGCATGCTCTCGCCACATGAGGCCGGGCGATAAAGAGATTGCCACTCCAGGCAGGTCTTGTTGGGTGCAATCTTCTTCTCAGGAACTGAGGGTGCTAGCAATGCACTTGGCAAATAAGAACAAAAGATGATCAGGACAGCCGCACTCCAATCCAACGTAACTTTAATGTAAAAAACTGGAAACAGGCACTATAAGTCACAGCAATTGAACCTAGGATAGCTGACGGGTTTCACACTAACTTCAGTATTTACTCATGAGTAAACACTGAAGTTAGTGTGAAACGCGTCAGTGTCCTAGGTTCCGTTGCTGTGACTTGTAGTGCCTGTTTCCAGTTTTTTACATTAAAGTTAAGTTGGATTGGAGTGCGGCTGTCCTGTTCACATGAGGCCGGGCATTGTCGTGCACCAGGAGGAACCCAGGACCCACTCCACCAGCGTAAGGTCTGACAATGGGGCCAAGGATTTCATCCCGATACCTAATGGCAGTCAGGGTGCCATTTTGTAGCCTGTAGAGGTCTGTGCATCCCTCTATGGATATGCCTCCCCAGACCATCACTGACCCATCACCAAACCGGTCATGCTGAATGATGTTACAGGCAGCATAAAGTTCTCTGTGGCTTCTCCAGACCCTTTCACATCTGTCACATATGCTCAGGGTGAACCTGCTCTCATCTGTGAAAAGCATGGGGCACCAGTGGCGGACCTGCCAATTCTGGGGTTCAATGGAAAAATGTCAATTGAGCTCCACAGTGTCCAGCAGTGAGCACAGAGCACACTAGAGGATGTCGGGCCCTCAGGCAACCCCCATGAAGTCTGTTTCTGATTGTTTGGTCAGAGACATTCACACCAGTGGCCTGCTGGAGGTCATTATGTAGGGCTCTGGCAGTGCTCATTCTGTTCCTCCTTGCACAAAAGAGCAGATACCAGTCCTGCTGATGGGTAAGGGACCTTCTACGGCTCTGTCCAGCTCTCCTAGAGTAACTGCCTGTCTCCTGGAATCTCCTCCATGCTCTTGAGACTGTGCTGGGAGACACGGCAAACCTTCTGGCAATGACACGTATTGATGTGCCAGCCTGGAAGAGTTGGACTGCCTGTGCAACCTTTATAGGGTCCAAGTATCGCCTCGTGCTACCAGTAGTGACACTGACCCTAGATAAATGCAAAACTAGTGAAAAACAGTCAGAAAGGATGAGTAGGGGAAAAAAATGCCAGACACCTCCACCTGAAAAAACATTCCTGTTGTGGAGGTCGTCTCATTGTTGCCCATCTAGTGCACCTGTTGTTAATATCAATTAACAGCAAAGCAGCTGAAACTGATTAACCTTCCCCTCTGTATACACCCCTCCCCCTCTGCTACTTAACTGACCAGATCAATATCCCAGGAGTTCTGATTCAAAAGTGTTCCTTTAATTTTTTTGAGCAGTGTGTATATATATATATATATATATATATATATATACATATATATATATATATATATATATATATATATATATATATATATATATATATATATTTATATATGTATATGATTTTTGTTTTAAACAATGGGGGTTATTTATGAAAGGCAAATCCACTTTGCACTACAAGTGCACTGCAAGTGCACTTGTAAGTGCAGTCGCTGTAGATCTGATATATATATATATATATATATATATATATATATATATATATATATATATATATATATATATATATATATAAAAATAAGAGAGCATTGCTGCACAAAAAGATTTATTTGAAGAATAAAAATTGCATCAAATACCAGGTTTAAATAAGTTGACGTTTTGGGCTGACATGGATAACGCACTTCCTCACAACCACATACTTACAACTGGCTATGCACATAGGTCAATATATATAGCTCAATATATATATAGCTCATTAACGTAAGCAATTAACAAATAATTAATTAATTAAGGTAAGCTGGAATCAATTGAATTATATAGAATACTACATTCCTACTCATTATATCTTAATAATTTAAATAAACTGGAACGACTTTCGGTAACAGGTGAATTTGATTCCTCACTAGGCAAAATATAGTTGATAGAATAATTCATCAATTCATCTACAGAATAGAAAAATATACATGTATGTAATCAACATTATTAAAATAATTTACTGTTGACTAATAGGACAATACTGAAAAACTGTAAAAAGTACATATATGCAGAAATGCACTGAAATTAAAAAAATGTATATACCAAAAATTCAAGAATTTCAAAAATAGTGAACACTGTCATAGGAATAAATATAAATCAAAGTCGGTATTTAACCCTTTGGGCTGCAAGGTGTCTAAATGTTTTATCCAATGCACCTCCCTTTTTCTTAAAGTGGTAGTAAACTCTGTACTACCACTTTCACTTACAGGTAAGCCTATAATAAGGCTTACCTGTAAGTACAAAGAATATCTCCTAAACCTGTACGGTTTAGGAGATATTCCCCTCGCAAAGCGCCACTGACTGCAGCGGCGCATGCTCAGTGGGGATCTTCGGCTAAAGGCCCGGCAGCCATCGGACCTTGCCGGACAGAAGTCTCCCGCAAGCATGCGCGGGAGTGACGTCATCGCCGCTCCAGCCAATCACAGCGCTGGAGCGGTGATACCCAGAAGACACGCCGAGGCAAGATGACATCTCCCTCGGCGTGGACCAGGTAAGTTCCCCTAACCTTGTTCCAAGGTAAGTATTTCATAATGAGCTAGTATGCAGTGCATACTAACTCATTATGGCTTTTGCTTTTCAGGGATGGAAAAAAATAAAACTGCAGCAGCTTTACTACCGCTTTAATTCCAGTTCTCTATTACCCCCGCGTCTATTAATTGGAATTCCATTTATTACCATATATCTTAATTGTGACACTGTATGGTTCTTTTCTAAAAAATGTCTAGACAATGGTAACTTATACAGTTTATCTCTAATTGAATTGGCTTTCTTTGTTGTTTCCCCTTACATAAATAAGTCCATGTGGGTATTTGATAATGTAGATCACATAGGATGATTAGCAAGTAAAATAATCTTTAATATTTATATTATATCCTTTATGTGGGTGACAAAAACGTTTACCTTTTAATCATGCTAGTGCACTGAATACAGAAAAATCAAGGAAAAGAGACATTATTAGGTGCACCCAAGACTACTGAGTACTGTGCTGGTCAGATTTGACCAATCTGTCATGTAGAGTTCTCCCTCAACAATATGAGGGTAGTGGGGGGTGATAAAATTTGGGGACAGTCGGATAATTCTTATTCAGTATAGATCAGTGTTTTTCTATGACATGTTAATTTGGTTAGAGAATGGGTGAAATTGGGAAATGAATGGCATCCTGCGACTTGTGCTTTTTGCTATGTTACAATGCAAATTTATGCGTTCCTGATGAACTATACCACTGGGCTATCCACGTTGACGCAGTCTAGCTTCCATTTCATCCAACCTATCTTCCCTATTAATGGATTTATTGGTAATCCTAGATACCCGTTTTAACTGACTCCTGGGTATAGAGTTAAACACCACCGGAGGATGAAAACTAGAAAAATTTAACAACTGACTACGGTCTGTCAGTTTTCGGTAAAGATCACTGACAATATGACCATCTTATATGTACAATAAGGTATCTAAATACAGGGTAGCCTCATTTGAAATGGACAAGTTAAATTTCAAACCTGGAACTAAATAATTAAAATACGAATTAAATAACCATAACGTATCCAAGTCGCCCACCCATATGCCAATTGTGTCATCTATAAATCTAACCCACACTATACAGTTATCTTTAAACAACCTGCAATGGTAAATAAATGCATGTTCTAGCATGTCCATGAACAAATTGACATATGGGGGGCGACATTAGAACACATCGCTGTGCCGGTGAGTTGATGATAATACTAAAGTTCTCCTCTAATACTATCTTAAGCAGCTCCAAAAGAAATTCAATCTGAGTGGTGTTATATTGTCTGGAGTTCGTTAACAAATGTCTACATGTTTCGAGACCTAGAGTATGTGGGATGGCAGTGTAAAGATTTGCTACATCCCAGGTAACGAAACTTGCGCCTGGTGGAAGTGTCAAGTTCTCAATTTTCTCTAAAAAATCCTGGAATGTAAGATCGAGTATTCACAATTAAAGGAGTAAGGCATTTGTCTAAATATTTAGCTATTGGCATGGTAATGGAATTAATGCTGGAATCGATTGGATGACCCGACGCGTTTCAGCCACAGAAGCCTTCATATGCCCCTGTTGAAGGCTTCTGTGGCCGAAACGCATCGGGTTACGCCATTGAGCACCCCATATTGCTTCACCACGTGATCACTTTTATGTCATTATTTTAATGTATGACTTTTACTGAATAAACCTTACATTGGTTTTATTGACCTGCGCTATTGGAGCCCCCTTTCTTTATTTCATCTCATGGTCTGACCGGAGCTTCAGCCTAGTCCATTGCTTGTACTCCTGGATACGCAGTCTAAGGATCCCATCCGGAATCCGTTGCAGTTCTACTTCACGCCATTTGAACATCACTGGTTCCCGTTGTCCATGCCAGTTGGAGCTTCATCTACAACTTCCATCCTATACCCGGTTGAAGTGGTCCCGGTTTCCAAATGACCACTATGCCCGTCTGACTCTTTTGCTGTACAGTATCAGAGTCCAACTCATCCGGTAAGCGTATTTATACCTACCATATATCTGATGTCATTGCGATTTCCACAGATCACTGCAGACAACTTGATCACCTGTTTGTTTCTTCAATCATTGGACATCAGTCCACCTTACACCCTTCACCAATTGTTCAATTGATGACCCACTTCAAGTTCCTAATAGAGACTTGGTTACATGTTTTGTGTTTTTTCTTTTTTACATGGAACTTTATTTCTGACTTTTAATGTTAGTCGGATATGCGCACTTTCACCATTTAATGTCGATGCCCCACCTGGCATCTCACATTGTATCTTTAGCGCTACATTTTTTGTTCACTATATATGTGATAAAAGTCCAGAATTAAATTGCCATATGAGTGAGCAATGTTGCTATGAAGATAATTTCATGTCACACAGAACATAATTGGTGAGCTGGTTGATATCATACAATTATATCCGATTTTCTACTGATAAGTGAATGGCTGCTTACCAGATAGATGATGGTATTGGGCTCGATATTAGGCCGACCTGCCTTTGGGGAATCCTTTCCAGGCACTCCACACATGTATTGGTCATCGGCTCCGGAACTGGACACCTTAGGAATGGCTTCCGAACATCTGTGGATCACTCCCAGCTTCCCCGGACACGGTGGTAGATTTTCCTTTGGCTTGTGTACTTCTGTATATTGAATCACATTTTCCAAAGAGCAAACCCAAATAATCCACCTTTGTGAAATAGCAGTAAATTACCACAGGAAGGGAAGAAGAAAAAATCTCATGGTGCAGTATTCCCTTACAAAAATATTTATTGCACAGGTTTTGTAAAAAACTTACATCCATAAGATTAAAAGAATTTTTAAACATAGCCGCAGTTTACACCAGTTGGCTAGATCGTGATGAAGTCAGAGACTTATCGCTCCACCCTACATGTTTCCCCGTATTAAGCCCCATACACACGAGAGTATCTATCCGCTGGAATTGATCTGCGGATCAGTTCCAGTGGATAGATCCGCTGGTGTGTACAACCGGATATTTTTCCGCGGATTTTTTTCGGGCCGACCGATTTCCAGCGGATAAAAATTTCTTAGCATGCTAAGAAATCTATCCGCTGGAATCGGCTCCAGTGGATTAATCCGCTGGTCTGTACAGACTGACCGGATCGATCCGTCCGAACCCATCCCTCGCATGCGTCGTAATGATTCGACGCATGCGTGGATATCCTTATATGACAGCGTCGCGCACGTCGCCGCGTCATCATCGCGGCGACGGCGCGACACATCACCGCGGTGTGAATTCGCCGCGGATTTCGATCCGATGGTGAGTACACTCCAGCGGATCGAAATCCTGAGAGGATTTATCCGCAGAAACGGTCCGGAGGACCGTATCCGCGGATAAATCCTCTCGTGTGTACCCGGCATAAGGATTCTACTGGGAACGGAGGCTGAAGTCCCGACGTCCATCATCATGCTTAAATACCTATGTTGTGGGCACGACACCGGAAATGAGTTACAAGGCTACATCTACCGGTGTCACTGCAACTACAATAATATTCTGCCAGCGTCATTTCATGAAGTTCCATTGATATGGATTTCTGAAAAACGTTCTCCAGTTTCTCTCAGCTGTAGAGATGAACTATCCACAAGGAAATTCCGCAATCCTGTAGTGCCCATATATATCCGAGCTGCATCTTTGCCCTGTGTAGAAAAACAAACCACCTGTAGCCATCATTCCTGTGATTCCAGTGATCCAGACCGGGGCTCACTCATTGGATAAAATGGAAGCTAGACTGCGTCAACGTGGATATGCCAGTAATATAGTTCATCAGGAACGCATAAATTTGCATTGTAACAAAGCAAAGGGGATGGATGCCATTCGTTTCCCAATTTCACCCATTTTCTAACCAAATTAACAATGTCATTAAAAAACACTGGTCTATACTGAATAAGAATTATCCGTCTGTCCCCAAATGTTATCACCCCTCATACCGTCATATCGTCGAGGGAGAACTCTACATGACAGATTGGTCAAATCTAACCAGCACAGTACTCCCACCGCTCGTGTTATGTTCTTGAGTGCACCTCTTTTCCTTGTCTTTCCTGTATTCAGTGCATTAGCATGATTAAAGGTAAAAGTTTTTGTCACCCACATAAAGGATTATATTTATTCCTATGACAGTGTTTTGGAAATTCTTGATTTTTTTGTATATATATGTTTTACATTTCAGTGCATTTCTGTTTATATGTACTTTTTACATTTTTTCAGTATTGTCCTATTAGTCAGCAGTAAATAATTTTAATAATGTTGATTACATACATCTATATTTTTCTATTCTGTAGATGAATTGATATATTATTCTTATCAACTATCATAGCTTTGCCTAGTGAGGAATCAAATTCACCTGTTACCGAAAGTCGATCCAGTTTATTTAAATGATTAACATATAATGAGTAGGAATGTAGTATTCTATATAATTCAATTGATTCCAGCTTACCTTAATTCATTAATTATTTGATTAATTGCTTATGTTAATGAGCTATATGTATTGACCTTTAAAATACATAATCATATTGTCACAAATAGAAAGCCTCCCTGTACACTATCCTATACCCACAGTTGATACACAGGAAGGCAAAAAAAAAAAAAAAAACAATAAATAATAATCCAATTTACTCCAGTTGGGGGAAAAAAATCATTCCTGATCCCCCAACAGGCAGTCGGATATTCCCTGGATCAACTTTACCTATAACATTTTAGTATGTTGTTTATATTAAATAGCTATTTGATTTCTTTATGTAGGGATGTATTTTCTTTTCAAATGTTAGTTAACAGCACTAATGGTCAGTTGATATTATTAGTGGTCAGTTGATATGTTACAGAACAATCTGAATAATTGACAAGTAGCCTGGATCTCTATGACACTAATGGCAACACTGCAACCAATGTCCATGCATATTAAAGTATGCAGAGCTTAAATTTTCCATTTACCATGTATATTGAAAAAATCACTTTTACTAATTAGCAGTCTCTGTGTTCTTGTTTTCTTTTCTTTTTTCTTTTTTTTTCCTTCAATATAAATTGGACACATGTAGTCTTTGTGAGTATAACAAGTGCAATATTGTCATTGTATTTCTGTGTATTTCTGTGAAAGCCATACTCAACATTTTTGTTTGTACGGACATAGCAATTATTCATATCACTAATTAAGCAAATACAAATTGTAATCAAATGTATTGCAATATGTTTTCCTAGAATAAATGTTTACTGTACTTGAATCATTTGCCATTTCCAGGACTACTATGTAAAAATAGTGTAATAATACCTATTATGTTCACATACCCAATTTTTCATTCATGTCTCTAATATATCCTTATTCATTTTCAAACTAATAAAATCTAGGGGCATATTCAGACCTTTGTCTCGTTACATTGATTGGGATATGCATAAAGTGCAAGAGTTAACCAAGATCAAGATAATTTGTGAACATTTGACAGTCTGTACTGAATTAGGTTTTAAGTTTAAACCATTGTCACTTTTGTTTTGGATAATATCTTTCTCATCCTGTCCATCAGCCCATCAAAGCTGAGCTGCTTGACCTGTGAGCTATAGAGGAGCCTACAGCAGTACTGACTGCTCCATGTTATCATCCTCTACTGACCCCAGTGCACAACAGTGATTTTAAATAATTTTTGTCATATAGTCACTGACAGCAACCTGTGGCATTGTCAACCAAAGTGTTTGCCGTCAATCCCTAATTGCATCCAGATTTTTGTAACTGAATATCGACAAAAACATTTTGATTCCGTTGGAAAAGCAATGCTCTTAAAACACACCGGCAAAACACACACATCCTTCTTCAAGAAGTCAACTAGCAACACATTCCCTCACAGTTTGCTCCTGTACTCATAGTGCAGGTGCTGGCTCATGCCCATGTCACCTCTTAAAGCAAAGAGTAAGAAAACGGGTGGGAATAACTTATTTATAGGTAGAGTGTTACGGAACCATGAACCAGACGTAAAACAAGAGATAAGTGAAAATAAGAAGGCTTTATTGAAAATCAAGCTGTAAAGCAAAAGTCCAACGGATGGTGAAACCAGAGGTCAGGAACCAGAAGAGTAGTCAGACGAAGCCAGGATCAGGAACCAGCAGGGAAGTCAGACGAAGCCAGGATCAGGAACCAGCAGAGAAGTCAGACGAAGCCAGGATCAGAACCAGAAGCAGCAGCAGTCTTAGAAGCATGTGCACACAGGAGGACCAAGCAAGGAACTGAAGTCACAGACCTCCTATATATGTGAGCCAGGTATCCAGCTCCTCCCAGTGGGAAGGAGGAGCCGCAGGTTGGGAGGCTACAAGAGACCTAGAAACCAAGATGGCCGCCAGCACATGTCAAACGAAGGAGACAGGAGAGAGGTAAGACCATGACAGTACCTCCCCCTCAAGGGCCCCTCCTCCGCGGTGCAAAAAACGGTTTCTGAGGGAAGCGTGCGTGGAAGGCTCGGAGCAAGGCAGGAGCATGGACATCTGCGGAGGGAACCCAGGAACGCTCCTCAGGACCATAACCACGCCAGTGGACCAAAAACTGCACCCGACCGCGAACCAGGCGTGAGTCCAGGATATTGCTCACCTCATACTCCTCGTGATTGCCCACTTGGACCGGACGAGGCCGAGGAACCGAGGAAGTGAAGCGATTGCACACCAGTGGCTTCAACAGGGAGACATGAAACACGTTGGAGATCCGCATGCCAGGTGGAAGCGCAAGGGCATAGGCTACCGGGTTTACCCTGCGAAGCACTCGGAAGGGACCAACAAAGCGAGGAGCCAGCTTGGGAGTGGGCACTCGAAGGTTGAGGTTGCGGGTGGACAACCATACACGGTCTCCGACCTGGTAGGAAGGAGCAGGCGCTCGTCTGCGATCAGCCTGGAGTTTCTGGCGCTGCGCAGAGACCTCAAGGGACCTCTGGATCTGTACCCAAGAAGCACGTAGAGCAGAAAGGTGATCCTCCACAGCCGGAATATCCTGGGGAGAGAATGCCTCCGGTAACACGGCAGGTTGGAACCCATAATTGGCCATGAAGGGAGACGTCCCAGAGGAAGAGTTCACAGCCGTGTTCCTGGCAAACTCAGCCCAAGGCAGGAGGTCAACCCAATTGTCCTGGTGATCGGAGACATAGCAACGAAGGAATTGCTCCAAGGCCTGATTGGATCGTTCTGCGGCCCCATTGGACTGAGGGTGGTAGGCCGAGGAGAAGGAGAGATGAATCCCCAACTGGGAGCAAAAGGCGCGCCAGAACCTGGACACAAACTGACTCCCCCGATCCGACACTATCTCTTTGGGCAAACCGTGCAACCGGAAGACCTCCCGGGCAAAAATCGTGGCCAACTCTTGTGCAGAGGGTAACTTCTTGAGAGGAACACAGTGGCACATTTTGGAAAACCGATCCACAATCATGAGAATGACCGTATGGCCTCGGGATGCAGGGAGGTCCACAATGAAATCCATCCCCAGGTGTGACCATGGGCGCTCCCCGGTGGCTATGGGTTGCAGCAGGCCCAACGGAAGGTGCCGAGGGGACTTACTTTGGGCACAAACAGGGCATGCCGCTACATATGCGGCGATGTCGGAACGTAGGGAAGGCCACCAGAACGGACGTGAAACAGCCCAGGACAGCTGATTCTTACCAGGATGCCCCGCGGTCTTGGAGTTATGGTAGGTTCGCAACAACCGAGTGCGCAACTCCTCAGGCACAAAACATCTGCCGTTGGGTGTCCCAGAGGGAGCACCAGACTGAGCCGCCAAAATCTGCTCACCAAGGGGAGAGGTCAGGCTGGTGCGAATGGCGGCCAGGATCTGATTCGGAGGTATGACCGAAGTCGGTATAGATTCCTCCCTGGACAGCTCGGAGTACTGCCGTGATAAGGCATCCGCCCTGATGTTCTTGGAACCAGGTAGGTAGGAGACCACGTAATTAAAACGTGACAAGAACAGAGCCCATCTGGCCTGACGTGGTGTCAATCTCTTGGCCTCAGAAAGGTAGGTCAGATTCTTGTGGTCCGTCAGGATGAGAACCGGAACCACCGAGCCCTCGAGCAAGTGCCTCCACTCTTTGAGAGCCTGCACTATGGCCAATAACTCCCTGTCACCAATCTGATAGTTGCACTCCGCGGATGACAGTTTCCGGGAGTAAAACCCACAAGGAAGCAGCGGACCCTCTGGTGTCCTACGCTGAGACAGAAGGGCGCCTACTCCCGTCTCGGACGCGTCCACCTCGAGGACAAAGGGCAACCCAGGGTTGGGATGAGACAGAATCGGAGCTGACACAAAGGCGGATTTTAGGGCCTCAAAAGCCCGGATGGCCTCGAGCGGCCAGACCTGGGAATTACTGCCCTTCCTGGTCAGATCCGTGAGAGGCTTGGCCAGCATGGAGAAGTCCCTGATGAACTTCCGATAATAATTGGCGAAGCCCAAAAAACGCTGCAAGGAACGAAGACCACTGGGCTGAGGCCACTGTAAGACAGCCGAAACCTTCTCAGGATCCATGGAGAACCCCTCAGCGGAAATGATGTAACCTAGGAAGGTTACCTGGGATCGGTGAAATTCGCATTTCTTAAGCTTACCGAACAGCTTGTTCTCTCGTAACCGTTGCAACACTCGTTTGACATCCAGAATGTGGGCCTCCCTGGATTCAGAATATACCAAGATGTCATCCAAATAGACCACCACACACTGCTGCAACAGGTCACGGAAAACATCGTTGATGAATTCCTGAAAGACTGCGGGCGCATTGCACAACCCAAAGGGCATAACCAAGGATTCATAATGACCGGTCCTGGTGTTAAAGGCGGTCTTCCACTCATCGCCCGCCTTGATCCTTACCAGGTTATATGCCGCCCTCAGGTCGAGTTTGGTAAAGACCGTGGCCCCTTTAAGGCGATCGAACAGCTCGGAAATCAAGGGTATCGGGTAAGCGTTCTTGATCGTGATGCGATTGAGACCCCTGTAATCGATGCAAGGCCTCAACTCACCGCCCTTCTTTTTCACAAAGAAAAATCCAGCCCCTGCCGGGGACGAGGATTTGCGAATGTGACCACGGGACAGCGCCTCCATCACGTACTCCTCCATGGCCTCATTCTCCGCAACCGACAGTGGATAGACCTTGCCGCGAGGAGGAACGGCACCAGGTTGTAACTCAATGGCACAATCATATGGGCGGTGCGGAGGTAGGGCAACTGCGCGTACCTTATCGAATACATCCCGGTACTCCTCGTATTCAGGAGGCAACAGAGAGTCCGAGGAAGTACACAGCAACTTGACAGGCCCATGGATGCACTTAGCCCCACACTGTGGTGACCATGAGAGGATCTCGGCCGATCTCCAGTCAAAAGTCGGATTATGCTTCTGGAGCCAGGGGTACCCCAAGACCACCGAGTAGTGTGGAGACGAAATAACTTGGAAGCAGACCGACTCTCTGTGAGCGGCACCAATGGCTACCCCCACTGGAAGGGTCTCATGAGTCACGTGTGACGGTTGGAGGGGTCTGCCGTCTATCGCCTCTAGAGCCAGCGGGGAACCTCGAGCCTGTAGAGGAATGGAATTGGCGGCAGCGAACTCACTATCAATGAAAAAACCACCAGCACCAGAGTCCACCAACGCCTGGGTCGTCACCGAGCCCCCGACCCAGGAGAGGACAACAGTGATCAGTGGTTTATCAACACGGGAAACCGGGGACGAGGAGACTCCACCCAAGATCTGCCCCCGACAGGATCTCAGGTGCGAGCGTTTCCCGGACGGTTCGGACATGCCAACCGAAAATGCCCATCGAGACCACAGTACATGCATCGGCCCTCGCGTCTCCGGAGTACCCTCTCCCCCTCGGACAAGCGAGCAAACCCCAGCTGCGAGGGTTCACCCCCAGACAAGTCAACCCCAGGAGGCGTGGGAGGAGAGGGAGGCACGGGTGGGACAGCAAACGTGGGTGCCAAACTGTTAGGAGGCCTCCGCAGGCTCACCTTAAAGGAAGGTCTCTCCCTGAGTCTGGTGTCAATCAAAATCAGGAAAGAAATAAGAGCCTCGAGCTCCACTGGTAGGTCCTTAGCTGCAACCTCATCCTTCAAGGCATCCGAGAGACCATGAGAGAAAGCAGCGACCAGGGCCTCATTATTCCAACCTACCTCTGCTGCCAGGGTACGAAACTCAATGGCGTATTCGGCTACGGATCGTGAACCCTGTCTGACGGACATAAGGAGCTTCGCAGCAGAGGCGGCGCGAGCCGGCACATCGAATACCTTCCGAAGAGAAGCAACAAAACCGGAAAACTCGGCAACCACCGGATTGTTGTTCTCCCATAAAGGACTGGCCCAGGCCAAGGCCTTGTCAGAGAGCAGCGAGATCAAGAACCCCACCTTTGATCTCTCAGTGGGAAAGGCATGTGGCAGCAACTCGAAATAAATGCCCACTTGGTTAAGGAAACCTCGGCACTGAGTTGGCTCTCCCCCAAATCGCTGTGGAAGGGGGGCAGAACCGGACATACCCCGAAACACCGCAGGCGCAACAACAGGTGTCGAGGTAGACTCTGGCGCAACAGTCGGATCGGCCGTAGGAGCGGGCCCAGGAGCGACGACCGACCCATCGGCAACGGGAGCGAAATGAGCCGTGCGTTCAAGCAGGGTTTGCAACGCCACGGCGAACTGACCCAACAGGGACTCCAGCTGATCAAGTCTGGCAACCAGCGTGGGTAGCGAGGATGGCTCTGTACCGTCAAAATTCATGGCTTGGTCCTAATGTTACGGAACCATGAACCAGACGTAAAACAAGAGATAAGTGAAAATAAGAAGGCTTTATTGAAAATCAAGCTGTAAAGCAAAAGTCCAACGGATGGTGAAACCAGAGGTCAGGAACCAGAAGAGTAGTCAGACGAAGCCAGGATCAGGAACCAGCAGGGAAGTCAGACGAAGCCAGGATCAGGAACCAGCAGAGAAGTCAGACGAAGCCAGGATCAGAACCAGAAGCAGCAGCAGTCTTAGAAGCATGTGCACACAGGAGGACCAAGCAAGGAACTGAAGTCACAGACCTCCTATATATGTGAGCCAGGTATCCAGCTCCTCCCAGTGGGAAGGAGGAGCCGCAGGTTGGGAGGCTACAAGAGACCTAGAAACCAAGATGGCCGCCAGCACATGTCAAACGAAGGAGACAGGAGAGAGGTAAGACCATGACATAGAGGGAGAGAGAGGTTCCTTGATCATGTTAAAAATGATGATGGAATTGACCCACTAGAGAAGTGCCATCCTTTCATTGTTTTTGTTTCAATATTCACTTCCAGTCTACAGATTTCCCCTCCAGTTCTTTTTTCTGCTGCAAGATGTCCTCATTTTGAGGTCAGCATCATTCAACCCTCTTCATCTGAGCCCAGGTAGTCCTGGACCTGCCCCAGGCTTTTTGACTATACAGTGAAAGCAGAAGCAGCACAGTAGTGAGCTCTTCTCTCTGTCAGTCTTGTTTCTCCTCCTATTAGGCTGCTCCTTGTCAACACATGGATTAATTGGTTCTTACTGCTGCTTCTTTCCCGCACACTCCAGCCCTGCTGTACATGGACTACAAGACCAGGCCAAATTCAGATACTCTGCTTGCTTTTAAAGTATACTTTTCTCCCAGCTGTCCCATATTATGAGGGAGTGTACTGGGATTTCAACAAAATCCCAGTGACCTGAGGACCTGGGCTGGGTCCAGGAGCCCAGCGCAGCGCGGAAGTGAGTTCAAGCACTATTAATTCAACTAACAGGGGCTAACACTGGGCACCCAGGGCACATGGGCCACATCTCTTGTGGGCTGCTCCAGATCTTCTCAATCGCCTGCTCAATTACCACTTCACTTGCCCGTCTCCCACCAGGCTGCCAGCCCCGCACTTACCCCACCCAGGTCACGGCTTTGGTGGCTTCCCCCTGCATCTCCTCCCGAGTCCTGTTGGTCGCCTCTTCTCCTGTCCAATCGAGTTCTAGGACTCCTGGCCAATCGGGTCTCAGGACCTGCTTTCTGATTGGCTGGGAGAAGAAGCAGGAACACATTAGCGAATATTAATTTGCTGATGTGACACAAGTGGTTGAGCTCGGGGGGGGGGGGGAGCAGTACTCTGGCTTGACGCCAATTAGAGCCTCAGGCTCTAATCATGTGCTTAAAAAATAAATAAACATTGAAATCCATTTGTCTGGCGCCCTGCATGGAGATTAGGGGCCGTGCACATGGATTAGGGGTGGCGCCCCTGAGCCCCTTATGAACGGCCGCCACTGCCTGTAACAATAATTCACATTAAAACCAAGGGAAGTTTCCTCTAGGCTCCTCCTTGAGCCTGACATCTCCCTGCTTTGAGCTGCGCTGTATTTGAGGTTTGTAAGTTTCAGAGGGAGGGAGAACTGCACTGGGGGAGCAACAAAGAGTTGTGCCAGTAGTTAGATAATTTATTCTGCGAGGAGTGATTTGGGGGGAGAATTTGGAGGGGCAATTTTGGAGGGGAGAGGATTTGTGCGATAAAGGATAATCTACGGGGGCGAACAATTTGTGCTAGAAAGGGGATTTGGGGGTGGGGAAGTTTTTCTGGAAGGAGGGAGAGAATTTGTGCTGGAAGGGTGGATTGGTGGGGATCTGTGCTGGGAGGGGGGATTCAGGGGGGAGAAAGTATTGGTACTAGAGGGAAGATTTGGAGAGGAGAAATATTTTATGCTGGGAGGGAGAATTGGGAGGGAAGATAATTTGTTCTGTGAGGGGAGTATTGGGGGTTTTGTGCTGGGAAGGATTTTTGTTAGGGGAAGGGATTAATGGGAAGAATTTGCCCTGGGGGACAGAGTAGAATGTGTGCTGGCAGGCATGGGTTTGAGGTTGTGTGCAATAGAATTTGTTCTGGGGGAATGGATTTGTGCTTGATTTGCTGATGAGTAGGGTTGAGCGAACCCGAACTGTAAAGTTCGGGTTCGGTACGGACTTTGGGTTTTTCCCGAACCCGGACCCGAACCCGAATAATTGGAAAAAGTCCAGGTTCGGGTTCGGAGTTCGGGTATGTTTTGGCGCGCTGCACGGCAGCCAATCACCATTCGTGTTACTACTGTGACTGGGAACTGATCACAGCCATGCCTACTTATGGCATGGCTGTGATTGGCCAGTGCAGCATGTGACCCATCATGTGACCAGTTTCTATATTAGATAGAGGCACACAGCACAGATCGTCACTCTGCTTCACTCATTATAGGGAAAGGCTGCTGGAATCTGCTGCTTAGGGAAAGTCTTAGGTGTATCTGGCTCGTTTTCACTGTATTTCACTTATGTGAGGGAAAGGTTGCTGAATCTGCTCAGGGACAGTGTTAGGTCTATGCTGGTATACTGCTCCAGAAATATCAAGAAGCACACTTTATTTCTTTGATATATGCATCATCTTATGGCATCTGGCTCGTTGTCACTGCTTCACTTATGTGAGGGAAAGGCTGCTGAATCATAGGGACAGTTTTAGGTGTATGCTGCTATGCTGCTCCAGAAATATCAAGAGGCACACTTTATTTCTTGGATATCTGCATCATCTTATGGCATCTGGCTCGTTGTCACTGCTTCACTTATGTGAGGGAAAGGCTGCTGAATCATAGGGACAGTTTTAGGTGTATGTTGCTCCAGAAATATCAACAAGCACTCTATTCCTGTGACATCTGCTGTGCTTCATATAGTTTAGGAATTTTGTTCAACTATAGGGGCAGTTTGCAATCTATAGGTGACTCTGAATATTTCAACAGCAGTACACCTGCCACACCACCTGTGCACCTGTGATATACTGTGTTTCTGTCAAGTACATAGTCAGGGAGTTTCCTGAAATATTTTTTCCTATAGGGACAGTCAGCACTCTATAGGTGACTGAGTATTTCAACAGCAGTACACCTGCCACACCACCTGTGCACCTGTGATATACTGTGTTTCTGTCAAGTACATAGTCAGGGAGAGTTTCCTGAAATATTTTTCCTATAGGGGCAGTCAGCACTCTATAGGTGACTGAGTATTTCAACAGCACTACACCTGCCACACCACCTGTGCACCTGTGATATACTGTGTTTCTGTCAAGTACATAGTCAGGGAGAGTTTCCTGAAATATTTTTTCCTATAGGGACAGTCAGCACTCTATAGGTGACTGAGTATTTCAACAGCAGTACACCTGCCACACCACCTGTGCACCTGTGATATACTGTGTTTCTGTCAAGTACATAGTCAGGGAGAGTTTCCTGAAATATTTTTCCTATAGGGGCAGTCAGCACTCTATAGGTGACTGAGTATTTCAACAGCACTACACCTGCCACACCACCTGTGCACCTGTGATATACTGTGTTTCTGTCAAGTACATAGTCAGGGAGAGTTTCCTGAAATATTTTTCCTATAGGGGCAGTCAGCACTCTATAGGTGACTGAGTATTTCAACAGCAGTACACCTGCCACACCACTATTTTGGGGTTTACCCTAATTTAAAAAATAAATCAATTAAAAACCAAAACCTGCTGTGTTGGCTACCTCCTCCTCCTCCTCCACCGCCGCTTCCACCTTCAGTCACATTCTTAGGCTTGCGCACTGCAACTGCTTTCTTTAAGTCCCACCAGAGGTTCTCGGATTTAAGTCTGGTGACTGCAATGGCCACTCCAAAATGTTCCAGCCTTTAATCTGCAACCATGCTCTAGTGGAGTTGGAGGTATGCTTGGGATCATTGTCCTGTTGAAAGGTCCAACGTCTCCCAAGCCTCAGGTTTGTGACGGACTGCATCACATTGTCATTCAATATCTCCTGGTACTGAAGAGAATTCATGGTACCTTGCACACGCTGAAGCTTCCCTGTACCTGCAGAAGCAAAACAGCCCCAAAGCATGATTGACCCCCCGCCATGCTTCACAGTAGGCAAGGTGTTCTTTTCATCATAGGCCTTGTTCTTCCTCCTCCAAACATAGCGTTGATCCATGGGCCCAAACAGTTGTAATTTTGTTTCATCAGTCCACAGAACACAATCCCAAAACGTGTGTGGTTTGCCCACATGACTTTCGGCATACTGCAGTCGACTCTTATTCTTTGGAGACAGCAAGGGGGTGCGCCTGGGAGTTCTGGCATGGAGGCCTTCATTACGCAGTGTGCGCCGTATTGTCTGAGCAGAAACTTCAGTACCCACATCTGACAAATATTTTCTCAGTTCCTCAGCAGTCACACAGGGACTTTTCTCCACTCTACGCTTCAGGTAGTGCACAGCAGTCGAAGTCAGCATCTTCTTTCTGCCACGACCAGGTAGCGTTTCAACAGTGCCCATTGCCTTGAATTTTGCATTTACTACTGTATTACAAAACCAATTGATGTCATATTAGTTGCATATGGTTCTTTATGAAGTCCTTGTAGGATTTCATTCTGAATGCAATTACAAATGTACACTAAATTCCCTAAAACCCTTTACAGCATTGGGGGGTTCAATAATTTTGAACAAAACTGTATGGACCTCGTCCTCAAAGGTTAAAAATCATTATATTTTTTTTATTTATTTTTTTATGTTATTTTAAGTTATTTCCCTATCCACATTTATTTCCAGAGTACTTTCCATGCTCTTCCCGGCATTTTGCTGCCATTTGCAGCCCTCCAGCCCTTTCCCTTAGTTTTTTAGAGACATTTTTGTAGTCAAAAGTCCGGGTCCCCATTGACTTCAATGGGGTTCGGGTCAAAGTCCGGGTTCGGGTTCGGTCCCGAACCCGAACTTTTTTTTCAAAGTTCGGGTTCGGGTCCGAACCCGAACATCCAGGTGTCCGCTCAACTCTACTGATGAGTTAATTGTGCAGATAAGTGCTGGATGGGGATTGGGGATTTTTGGGGATTTTTGCTGAAAGGGTGAAATAGGGGAAAGTATTGTTTCTGATGGTCATTTTGTAATCTTCTGACCCCTGTGCCAGCAAGTCTTCCAAATCCTGTATGGAATCTAGTTAAATTGCCTATTCCACAATGGGAAGTGTGGTGTTTGTTTTCCAATAGCGGGGTATAGCTGTTCTGGCTAAGAAATGCCTAAGGCCATCTTTTTGAGGTCTTGAAGGGTCCTGGGATCATGGAGAGGTGTGCCACCAAAGGGGAGAGTGGCATTTGAGTATCCATGAGTTTACTATATACAGTGCCTTAAAAAGTATTCATACCCATTGACATTTTCCACATTTTGTCATGTCAACCAAAAACATAAATGTATTTTATTGGGATTTTGTGTGATAGACCAACACAAAGTGGCATATAAATGTGAAGTGAAAGGAAAATTATAAATTGTTTTCCAATTTATTTTACAAATAAATATGTGAAAAGTTTGGCGTGCATTTGTACTCAGCCCCCCTGAGTCAATACTTTGTAGAACCTCATTTCTTTGCAATTACAGCTGCAAGTCTTTCTGGGTATGTCTCTACCAGCTTTGCACATCTAGAGAGTGACTTTTTTTCCCAGTATTCCTTGCAAAATAGCTCAAGCTCTGTCAGATTGGATGGAGAGTGTCTGTGAACAGCAATTTTCAAGTCCTGTCACAGATTCTCAATTGGATTTAGGTCTGGACTTTGACTGGGCCAGTCTAACACATGAATATGCTTTGATCTAAACCATTCCATTGTAGCTTTGGCTGTATGTTTAGGGTCGTTGTCCTGCTGGAAGGGGGACCTCCGCCCCAGTCTCAAGTCTTTTGCAGACTCTAACAGGTTTTCTTCTAAGATTGTCCTGTATTTGGCTCCATCCATCTTCCCATCAACTCTGACCAGCTTCCATGTCCCTGCTGAATAAAGGCATCCCTACAACGTGATGGTGTGTTCAGGGTGATGTACAGTGTTAGTTTTCTGCCACACATAGGGTTTTGCTTTTAGGCCAGACAGTTAAATTTTGGTCTCATCTGACCAGAGCACCTTCTTCCACATGTTTGCTGTTTCCCCCACATGGCTTCTCACAAACTGCACTTCTTATGGCTTTCTTTCAACAATGGCTTTCTTCTTGCCACTCTTCCATAAAGGCAGATTTGTGGAGTGCACAACTAATAGTTGTCCTGTGGACAGATTCTGCCACCTGAGCTGTGGATCTCTGCAGCTCCTCTAGTTACCATGGCTTTACAGAAAAGATGTATTTATACTGATATTCAATTACACACAGGTAGATTATATATACTAATTAGCTAACCAATTGGTTCCACTAGATTTTAATTAGGGGTATCAGAGTAAAAGGGACGCCACACTTTTCAGATATTTATTTGTAAAAAATTGGGAAAACCATTTATCATTTTCCTTCCACTTCACTAAAACACATTTAAGTTTTGGGTTGTAACATGACAAAATGTGGAACATTTTCAAGGGGTATGAATACTTTTTCAAGGTGCTGTAGGGTAAGGAGGGTTTGCAACCAAAATACATGGATAGGTTGACTGTTCCACCTTATATGAAGCATGGTGCATAACCACCTGGTTATAAGTTTCAGGCTGGGTTTACACTTATGCAAATTGGATGCATTTTTCCACATCCAGGAGCCCTGTGCATCTTTTTGTCTATTTCAGGTCTGAATTCAGCCCAAAATTCGGGCTGAAATCAGACTTGAAAACCGTGAATGGAGAAGCGCTGTGAATCGCTGCCTGTTCTAGCATGAATCCAGCCCAAACCTTTTTTCTTGAGTCTTGCTCACAACGATAACTTATGGGTCAAAATTAAACACTTTTCCCAGTCTGCAGTCTGCAGCTATATTTTTCCCCCCTAAGTCTGTGTATGGTTGAGGAGGTCTGGATCTGCAGCAGCTAGGATAATGGAATATACACTGCTGAAAAAAATGAAAGGAACACTTTTGAATCAGAACTCCTGGGATATTGATCTGGTCAGTTAAGTAGCAGAGGGGGAGGGGTGTATACAGAGGGGGTTGTTAATCAGTTTCAGCTGCTTTGCTGTTAATTGAAATTAACAACAGGTTCACTAGATGGGCAACAATGAGACGACCTCCAAAATAGGAATGGTTTTTCAGGTGGCGGTGTCTGACTTTTTTTTCCCTACTCATCTTTTCTGACTGTTTTTCACTAGTTTTGCATTTGGCTAGGGTCAGTGTCACTACTGGTAGCACAAGGCGATACTTGGACCCTATAAATGGCAATGTATAATAATAATAAAGGTTGCACAGGCAGTCCAACTCCTCCAGGATGACACATCAATACGTGTCATTGCCAGAAAGTTTGCCGTGTCTCCCAGCACAGTCTCAAGAGATAAGGAGAAGGAGATTCCAGGAGACAGGCAGTTACTCTAGGAGAGCTGGACAGAGCCGTAGAAGGTCCTTAACCTATCATCAGGACCGGTATCTGCTCCTTTGTGCAAGGAGGAACAGGATGAGCACTGCCAGAGCCCTACAAAATGACCTCCAGCAGGCCACTGGTGTGAATGTCTCTGACTAAACAATCAGAAACAGACTTCATGGGGGGGGGCTGATTGGCATTTTCTATTGGACACCAGAATTGGCAGGTCCGCCACTGGTGCCTCATGCTTTTCACAGATGGGAGCAGGTTTACCCTGAGCATATGTGACAGACGTGTAAGGGTCTGGAGAAGCTGCGGTGAACTTTTTGCTGCCTGTAACATCGTTCAGCATGACCGGTTTGGTGGTGGGTCAGTGATGGTCTGGGGAGGCATATCCATGGAGGGATGCACAGACTTCTACAGGCTACACAATGGCACCCTGATTGCCATTAGGTATTGGGATGAAATCCTTGGACCCATTGTCAGACCCTACGCTGGTGCAGTGGGTCCTGAGTTCCTCCTGGTGCTCGACAATGCCCGGCCTCATGGGGCGAGAGCATGCATCCAGTTCCTGGAGGATGAAGAAATTTATACCATTGAATGGCCCCCACGCTCACCTGACCTAAATCCAAAAGAACACCTCTGGGACATTATGTTTCGGTCCATCTGATCTGGGAGGAAATACCCCAGGACACCATCCGTCGTCTCATTAGGAGCATGCCCTGATGTTGTCAGGCATGCATACAAGCACTTGGGGGCCATACAAACGAGGACCATTTTGAGTTGTTTGCAATTAAATTTCAGCAAAATGGACTAGCTTGCTGCATAATTTTTTCACTTTGATTTTCGGGGTGTCATTGAATTCAGCCCTCTGTAGGTGGAAAATTTTATTTCCATCAAATGATGTGCCATCCTTTCATTCCTAACACATTACCCAGTCCATATCAGTATAGATATCCAGCATGAGATTTTTGCCCGTTGAGATCTGATATGTTTTCAAAGTGTTCCTTTAATTTTTTTGAGCAGTGTTTACTAAAATATATGTACTAAAGGTATGTACCATATTTATCTTCATATAAAGCGCCCCAGTGTATAGCGCGCACCCCCAACCTGGAAGGAAAATTCCTGGAAAAAAAAAAATACTTACAGTTTGGATGCCCCTCGTCGGTGTCTTGCCCGGAGTCCATCAGCGTCCTTGTCCGGTCCGGCGTCCTTCTGCGGCCATCGTGGTGTCCTCCCCACTGTGTTTTTCAGCCGATCCCCGCTTCCTGCGCTGTGTTTGAACCATTCCGCCGACATATACCAATCGCAGTACATTCGGGTATACTCGGGCAGGCTCGGCTCCTCTCGTGTAAAGGACGTACAGGACGCACAGGACGTGACCGCGAGCGGAACCGAGCCTGCGCGAGTATACCCGAGTGTACTGCGATCGGTATATGTCGGCGGAGTGGTTCAAACACAGCACGGGAAGCGAGTATCGGCGTATATCGCGCACCCACGATTTTGCCCTGATTTTAAGGGCAAAAAAGTGTGCGGTATACGCCGATAAATACAGTATATTTTAATTTTCCATTGGGGATATTCTACATCAAACTATATATGAACCAAGCAAAGCAGATGTTGGGTTGTTTAACTTCTTTATGTTGTTTATTGTTTGGCATACAATGAAAAATTTACTTTATAGACACACCCGTACAAAATATTTAAAATATAATATCTTTTATTTAAACATAGTTAAAACAGCATGTACATACAGTACATAACATTGACTAAAATCTTGTTCTAGCAATTGACCTACAGTATATAAGACTCACACCACCAATTGTACCAATGTCACCATGCATGTAAAAGTACATATCTTGATTAAATATTAGATCTTACGATAGGTTCATGCGGTATGTGGTTGAGGCGTGTAATAGGCTGCTCCACATACCTTCTTCAGGAGCTAGAGAATCAAACATACATAAAAAATAGACAATGGCCCGGATTCACGAAGCACTTATGCCGACGTATCTGGAGATACGCCGCGTAAGTGTAACTATGCGCCATCGTATCTGTGCGCCATGCCCACAATCTGAGATACGCCTGAAAATAGGCTGCATATGACCAACGTAACTTTCCTACGCCGGTGTATCGTGGGTGCATATTTATGCTGGCCGCAAGGGGCGCTCCCATTGATTTTCTATGCACATATGCAAATGAGGGAAATACGCCGATTCACGAACGTAGTTGCGCCCGGCGCATAATATACGCGGTTTGCGTAAGGCGAACGTCCGGCGTAAAGTTATTTCCCATATGGGAGGCGCAACTCATGCAAAGGAATGGACCAGGGAACAGAGCCGTCGTATTTTACGTCGTTTACGTAGTACGTGAATAGGGCTGGGCGTAGGTTACGTTCACGTCGTAGGCAGTGATCCGTCGTATCTTAGGAAGTAGTTCCGACGTGATTCTGCGCATGCGCACTGGGATGCGTCCACGGGACGGCGCATGCGCTGTACGTTATTCGTATCTTTATGACGCTCAATCCATCATTTACATGGGGTCACGCCTCATTTGCATGGCTCACGCCCACTTCCACTTGCGAGGCAAGTGCTTTGTGAATACTGTGCTTGCCTCTCTGCGCTGCGTCGGCGTAGCGTATATTAGATACGCTACGCCCGCATAAATATGCGCCGATGTATGTGAATCCGGGCCAATGAGTTTATTGAAACCAGGTGGAAAAACATATAGCTGGTAATTTGCATACTGACTGTCCATAACCCATCACATAGATCAGTGGTGTCAAACTCAATTTCATCTTGGGCCGCATCGGCATTATGATTGCCCTCAAAAGGCCCGGTTGTATCTGTAAGATTAGATGTCCAGCATATCCCCTCCCCTTACATTAGATGTCAAGAGCCACCCCACCATCAGAAGTTGAGTCCCTCACTCTCCCTTACATCACAGTGCACCCCCCTTTCCTTATGCTGCTGCTGGGAAGTAGCTGGATGCATTGCCACTTCATAACCACTTCAGCCCCAGACCATTTTGCTGGTCAATGACCGGGCCACTTTTTGCGATTCGGCACTCTTTAACTGACAATTGCGCGGTAGTGCGACGTGGCTCCTAAACAAGATTGACGTCCTTTTATCCCACAAATAGAGCTTTCTTTTGGTGATATTTGATCACCTCTGCGGTTTTTATTTTTTGCGCTATAAACAAAAATAGAGCAACAATTTTGAAAAAAAAAATGAATATTTTTTACTTTTTGCTGTAATAAATATCTCCCAAAAATATATAAACATTTATTTTTTTCCTAATAATGGGAAGTACCGCGCTTAGGATAAAACTGAGTGGAATATGGTAATAGTAGAGGGAGGATAAGTTTCCAAAGTCAAATCAAAATAAATGAAATAAAATAGAATAAAATAGAATAAAGACTGCAGCCCCCCCGATGAGTGATCCCCTAAGGGACACAAAGGCGAGATAGAGAAAAATGGGGGTGGTGGCGCTGTCTCAACTGGAGGCTAGGTGTACCGGAAGTGTGGTACCATGAAACTTTATATACGATCCAAATTTAATGGTAGTGACTAGTGGATCTAATGAAATAAAAGTGCCTCAATATATTAAATGTATAGGTAGAAAAAAAAAATTCTATAGAAAACTCAGACAATGCTAAAAATAAATAGTAATGTTCACCATTGGACTAATGGTAGTGCAAAATGTAGTGTGACTAACGGTCACAGATAAGAAATGAAGCTAAGTGTACTTGGTGAGTGGTCAATAAGATAAATAAATAGTGATTAAACAAGCAGTGAATGTTTAGCAGTGGCCGCCTGACAGCAATGCAAATGCTGAAGCTTGGACGGCAATGCAAGGTGTGTAACCCAAAAAAAAGGTGTACAAGAATGTATACAGCAATGGGAATAAAAAATATAACTATAAATATAAATTAAAATAAATAGTCCAATATGTTTTCAATCCAACAATACATCAACAGTCCACATGTGGTTAATCAATGATCGGAAATTTGTGAAAATGTTCGTGGATAGGTGCACCCAATCTGGGTGAGTGATCAAGGTATGCAATAGTGAAAGTTCACGCGGTGATTCCGGTGCTCCCCCTCCTGGGTCCCCACTCACCAGAGACACTCACCCCTGCAGGGGTAAAGTGCATGTATATGTATAGTCTCCGGCAGCTCGGCTTTCACCTCCTTGGGTCCTCTGGGTGAGTATTCTGGTCCAGGTGGTTCGGGTCCTTTAAATATCCAGATTCCTCCAGGAGAAAAGATAATCTCTCATAGCGTAGTAAGTTCAAAAATGGGGGTATTTTATTTGCACTGCCACTGGTATTGGCATGCACAAGGAGCAGGTAAATACAAAAATATATACGAATAAAAAAGAAAATAAAAATAAATATAAGAATAAAAGTAAAAAGCTGGGACCAAAGTTCCAGTAAGGTTAAAATAATGCAGATAAAAAAACACAACAAGTGGACAGCTATCTGGACGATAGCAGACCTCCCAGCACAGCACTCGTAGCCTGAGAGGATGTCAGAGCCAGCCTAGGAACGGCGTGCGTTCCACTGACAATCAGCTGGTTAACCCGGATGTGCGTGTGGGTGTGCGTGTATCCGCTTTACGCACGTTTCACACGTTTCGTTAAGATTACGTCTTCTTTTTCCTCAGTTTAGGCCGATACGTATTCTTCTACATATTTTTCAAAAAAAAAAATCGCAATAAGCGTTTATTGATTGGTTTGCGCAAAAGTTATAGCGTCTACAAAATAGGGGTAGTTTGGGGGGGCGTGACGACCGGGCTCCAAGATGGACACTTAGATCTGGAGCTCGGCTCGTCCGCCTGAGATACACACAGCCACCAGAGCCCACTGGCGCTACCGACAGCCCTGCGCACCTCCGTACGGTCCCTGAACCTCCGCTGCCCGGACCGGAGATGACCAGGAACCGCAAAAAGCCGCAGCAGCCTCAGAAGCTGGATAGCTTCTTCGGAGGGGTAAGGGGGCTACAGCAACATGGCGGCGGCACGTGGGAACTGCTACCCGGACCAGCTGAACAGCATGGAGGCAGCGGATCGCCACCTAACACTACCCCCCAGGCACCCACCGAATCATCCTCCGAGACATCCAGTCCCACATCACAGAGCCCGGCCAAATCCAGGCCGCGGAGAGACTCCCCAGTTAGGCCTCGGATGGATCCCAGCATGGAGGTGAGCGGGCCGCACTCTGACAGCCAGCACATCCAGGGAGGGGACCCAATCTCAGAATTTCCCACAGCAGACAGGCCAGTGTCTGACACTGTCTTGAAGGACATGCTCCTCTCTCTCAGAACCTCCTTACAGAACAACATGTTCAGAGGGATCACTGAATGCCAAAAAGAAGTACAGGCCATGGGGCACAGGGTTCACACTATACAATCCAAAATGGAGGAACACACATCTGCATATAACCTGATGGTGGAGGCCCACACAGCTCAGGGGGAGGATATAGCCTGGATCAAGGACAAATTAGCAGACCTCGAGGACAGATCCAGGAGGAATAACCTCAAACTGAGTGGGGTCCCTGAATCTGTCCCCCCTAACCAGCTCCTACAATTTGCCCAGACTCTGTTCTCCACTTTACTGCCAGAGGCAACGGCTCATGATCTCCTCATCGACAGAATCCACAGAGTCCCCAAACCCTCGTTCCTCCCTGATGAGGTTCCCAGAGATATACTGATGAGGGTACATTTTTAACACATCAAAGATCGCATCCTACAAGTGTCACACACACCAGGGAACGTTTTGCCACAGTGTGCTAACATCAGGGTGTTGCCTGACCTGTCCCGGCACACTTTACAATGCCGACTCAACCTACTGATGATTACTAAAGCTTTGCGGAACCATAACATACCGCACAAGTGGAAGTACCCGGCTACCCTTTCCATTACCCATAATGGGGTTACCATTTCAATCTCCAAACTAAAGGAAGGTCTGGGAGCCTTGCACTAATGGGGTATACTCCCCGATCAAGTCACTCATCCACAACAACCCGTGGGCTTGCAACTAATGCAAAATGAATGGCAGGTGGTATCCAACAAGAGATCTGGTAAGAAAAAAAACGGTGGAGCTCAATAACCATGCACCAATATCACCCACGTTTATCTCAGGCATACAAGGTATCACTGTTGGATACTCTTCTACACCCTCAATTACATTAGCAGCTACGACTGCACGAGGATCAGTTTTAGGATCCATTTATTATGACGGACAAGTTACATATCCGTTTTTGTTCTTTTACCCCTGTTTTTGTTCTTTTTGTTCTCTGTGCCCATCCTCTCGATATACACAGCTACGATTGATACAAAATGCCTTCCACCGTTGAGGACGACGGACAACAGCTGATGTCCCCTCACAATGCCGACGCATCAGTGGGAACCCCCTATGGAACTGTAAGTACATGCACCACTTCACCATGCTTCAAACTGCAACTCCAATACAATGACAGTTAAAGTCTTATCCATCAACGCCCAGGGACTGAACCACCCAGCTAAACGATTCTCCTCGTGGAAGGAGGCCGGCGGGCAAAAAGCTGACATTTTGTGCGTCCAGCAAACACATTTCCAACTACACAAAGCGCCACAATGCTCACACAAAGATTACCCGTTCATCTACATGGCTTGCATGCCTAACAACAAGAAAGGGGGGGTCCTACTGGCCATCAAGAACTCTCTTTCATTCCAACCCAAGGAAATTCCTATTGATGAAAGAGGCAGATACATAATTGCTACGGGCGACATCAATTCCAGACCGTACACGATTGTTTTGGTGTAAGCCCCAAACTCACACCAAATTCGCTTCCTCAAGAAAATCTTTGCCAAAGCACAGGCCATGAAATATGGCAACCTCTTGATCTGCGGAGACTTTAACCTAACGTCTGACCCACTTCTGGACACATCCTCAGGCAAAGCCAAGGGATCCTTATCCCTGCAGTCGGTGCTACACGAAGAGGAACTCTTTGACACATGGAGATGCCTCCACGCTAACGAACGAGACTACATTTTCCTCTCTAACAGGCACGGCTCATATTCTCGCAATGGATGAATGTTCTTAACGGACAAATGGCTGTTGCAAAACATAGAAAAAATGAGTATACATGACATCACATGGTCAGACCATGCGGCTATATCTATGTATATTGCAGAAAAGGGTGTCTCCTCTTCTACCCCCGTCTGGCGATGTAACACCAAAATCTTACAAGAACCGCATCACCAAAACTATCTTACCCAACACATAACAAACGACTTTTCTGAAAATGCTGAATCTGTTGCAGACCCATATGTTCTATGGAATGCACACAAAGCCTTCTGAGAGGTATTCTAATCCAAATTGGCGGGAAAAAAAGAAACAGACCCTACAACTAAACTCAATACTCACAGAAATACACAATATTGAATCTCAGAATAAAAAATCACCCCTAACCAACAAATTAAATGCCCTTAGAGAAAAAGTTAGCGAGCTCCTGGCGAGCCAATTTGATAAACACCTCAGTCGTCTGAAGTTAACACACTACGCTAATGCCAATAGGGTAGGTTAATAACTGGCAAACAGACTCAAAGCAGCGCGCGTCAAAACGAGAGTAGGATAATTAAACCACCCCTCTGCCCCACACAAGATTATTAACCCCCAAGATATAACAAATCACTTTGCTGAATACTATAGCTCGCTATATACATGTAACTTACATGAAGATCCCAACACCCCTCAACCGACAGCAGAAAAAATACAAAGGTTCCTACACAAACTAAACCTCCCGTCTTTATCCCAAGAGCATCTGGAGGAAGTAAACATCCCGATCACAGCCCGAGAGGTGAAAATACATCTGGAATGGGAAGAAAGCTAGATGCTCTAGAAATAACTTGACATTACACAAGAAGGCAGGGGGAGCGGGGGTTAGCGGACATCTTTAACTACCTCTGGGCGGTACGCCTAGATCAGATCAAACACTGGTTTAAAAAAACCGACACCCCCTACTGGGTAGATATAGAAACAACATTATCTCCAACCAAGGATCTTCTCCTACTTCTTCTAGGAGACGGGTGGAACCCTTGGAACTTAACCGCTTCCCCCCCCCAATGCAAGCCTCATTGAGAGCGCGGAGATTCCTACTAGGACAAAACCACCAGGACTTACAGACCATAGATTTCAAACTCCCCTGACCCTATTGGAAGCCAAGATTCCATTGATGGACGTCACAGACTTGACCGACAAAGGTATTTCCCACATCTTAGATCTATATGACGGACCAAAACACAAAACTACAGAACAAATTGTGATACAATACCGTTCTCGAACACTAAACTTTTCAAATGCCTCAGGATAACACACTTCCTGAAATATCACACTCCTCCAATCGTGGCCTTGCCAAATAAAATTTGGCAATTCTACTCCACGATAAATACTAATACAAAAGGCATATCTTTCTTTTACAACACATTGCATGACAGAATGAAGTTCATTAAAACGACAGCAATGCAGAGATGGGAGGTTGATCTAGGTATCACCTTCTCTGAGACGCAATGGCAGCGAGCCTTCACAGAAATACACAGATCATCCCACTGTGTTAAACATTGGGAACTAATGATCAAAATGGCTAACAGATGGCACTACACCCCTTTCCGTCTGGCCACATACTTCCCAGGAACGTCTCCAAACTGCTGGAGGGAGTGTGGACACGTAGGGAACCTCTAAGGCCTCGTACACACGATCAGTTCATCGAATAAGAACGGTCCAAAGGACCGTTCTCATTGGTTAACCGATGAAGCTGACTGATGGTCTGATGTGCCTACACACCATAGGTTAAATAACCTATCGTGTCAGAATGCGGTGACGTAAAACACAACGATGCTTCCAAGCATGCGTCGACTTGATTCTGAACATGCGCGGGTTTTTAACCGATGCTTTTGCATACTAACGATCGGTTTTGACCTATCGGTTAGGCGTCCATCGGTTCAATTTTAAAGCAAGTTCCTATTTTTTTGACCGAAGGATAACTAACCGATGGGGCCCACACATGATCGGTTTGGACCGATGAAAGCGGTCCATCAGACCATTCTCATCGGATGGACCGATCGTGTGTACGCGGCCTTACTTATGTTCTGACACTTCCCTAACATACAAAGCTTATGGAATAAGGTTTTCCAACTGATCTCTTCCCTTACAGGGATAATTGCACACCCTGACCCAGCCGTAGCGCTACTACACCTAAACATAAACAAATTCCCGCACAAATTTAGACCAGTCATAACGCATATTCTCCTAGAGACTCGCCTACAGATATTATACAATTGAAAATCCAACAAGGCCACTAATATCTCTGACGTCATTACAGCGGTCCATAGAAATTATACTTTTGAACGTCTCATAGCTATTAATTCCTTAAAGTGTAAGGCATTTGACGACTGTTGGTCTATTTGGCCCAAGCTTTTATGATTAATCGATGACTTGCATGTTTCACTACTAATGAAAATTGTTAACTATGAAAATCTACCAATAAAAATCTTTTGATTTAAAAAATAGGGGGTAGTTTTATGGCATTTTTATTAATATTTTAATAGTAATGGTGGTGATCTGCGATTTTTTATCAGTACTGCTACCTTATGGCGGACACTTTGAACACTTTTGACACATTTTTAGGACCATTGGCATTTTTATAGCGATCAGTGCTATAAAAATGCATTGATTACTGTAAAAATGTCACTGGCGGGGAAGGGGTTAACACTAGGGGGCGAGGAAGGGGTTAATTATGTTCCCTAGGTGTGTTCTAACTGAAGGGGTGATGGGACTGACTAGGGAAAATTACAGATCGCTGTTCATACATTGTATGAACATGCGATCAGTCATTTCTCCCCCTGACAGGACCAGGAGCTCCCGGTTCTCTCTCTGTAACGAGCAATCGCGTATGCCCGGCGGTGATCAAGCATTCCGGGCATGCGCATCGGGACCAGGGATGAGCAGGGGGCGCGCACGCGTGCCCCTAGTGGCTGAAGTGCGAAATTACGTTATATTACGTGATTTCGCGCAGCCGAGCCAACCTGCCGCCGTAAAACTGCGGCGGCTGGTCGACTAGTGGTTAAAAAGCAGAAAGTAAGGGTCTGGAGGAGGACCAGAGGAGGGCTGGAGGTGCGTGGGCCTTGTGTTTGACACCTATGACATAGATAGTCCAAAACACACTGCAGCCCAGCTGCAAAGAAGCACAACCTGGCTGTGGGGGCATATATAACATTGTACTCCTGGTTTGAACCATTAAAGATTTATAAAAATAGTATAAAATACACAATTTTGCAAAGCATAACTTACAATGCTAAGATCGCAATGATATCAAAGGTAAAGGCAAACAACATAGCACCACGGTCCCATGGGTAGCCAGGTGTCTCAGTAAATCATGTAAAAGTGTGTCTATGGAAGAGATAGAATATAGCTCAATGTATAAGGCCCCTTTCAGACGGACGGCTGTTTTGCCGAAGTAAAAAGCACTACCAATGTTTTGTGAAATTCAAGGCTCCAGGCACTGCGATTAGCTGCATTTGCACATTGCGATTACATGCGTTTACGTGCGTTTAATTGCGGCCGCGTTTAGCTGCGGTATTCATTTCCATAGCAACCCTTTATATTTTTTGGGATTATGATGTGATTCCTGTTGTTCTTTTTTTTTTTCAACGCTGCTATCCGCAGTTGACAAAAAAGACTGCGATTACCTGCGGTTACGTGCATATAGCTGCGCTACATCGCACCTGGACGCATTCAATTCTATTTTTTCTATTCGCACCAAACCGCATGTAACGAAATCGCACGCAAACGTTGTGTGTGAATGGGGCCATAGGAAAACATTGTGTGCTTTTTGCTGCGGTAGAAAAATAGAAAATCCGCAGCTAAAAGCACCATTCTATCCGTCCGTCTGAAAGGGGCCTAATATGTATACAATGCAACCATTGTCCATATATTAATCAACTTAAAGCGGATGTGCCACTAAAAAAATATATTAAAAGCCAGCAGCTACACATACTGCAGCTGCTGACTTTTAATATAAGGACACTTACCTGTCCTGGAGTCCACCGCCATCCACAGTGAGGGAACCAGGAAGTGAAGCGCTCCGGATTCACTGCCCGGTTCCCTACGGCGCATGCGCGAGTCGCGCTGCGCCCGCCGATTGGCTCCCGATGTGTGCTGGGAGCCGAGTGTTCCCAGCATACAACGGGGGACGGATGCCAGGAAAAAACCCGTCCTTTGCCCGTATCGTGTGGCCGGAAGTGGGTGCAGATACCTGTCTGTAGACAGGTATCTGCACCCCCCTCCCCCCTGAAAGGTGTCAAATGTGAGACCGGAGGGGGGGAGGGTGCCGATCAGCACGACTTCACTTTAGGGTGGAGATCCGCTTTAAAATGATGGTTACTCCAGGGACTATGTATAAACATACCATTCAATCTATATAGAAGTACTATATAGAAGTACCAAAAATAAATCACTAATGCAATCATTCTTAAAAGTGATGATTAAAGCACAGCCAAATGAACCAGATATACCAATTCAAGAATGGATCATCCAAAGACTGTTGTAGTCTGACTACAACCACTTTGAGTATGCTTCCACAAATAGAAGTGTTAATTTACTGTTCATTTACTTTTTATTTTGTTATTTGATAAATATAAACTATGAATACTTCTGTTTCTAAAAGCATTCTTTATTTATAGCATTTTTTCTCACCTGCCTAAAAATTTTGTATAGTACTTGATGTCATCTACTTGTCTAAAAATTATTCATTCTGTCTATTAAAGTTCTATTTTCTATAATCTGTATTTATGAGCAACATCAACCCAGGTCTGGACTTCTGCATTTACTAAATCTGGTCTCCCACAGTACACTGAACATGGAAATGCAATTATTTTAGTAAATATAAACTGATAAATACCCTTTCTCATCAGCAGTATACAGTGCCTTGCAAAAGTATTCACCCCCCTTGTTTCGCGTTTTGTTGCCTCACAACCTGAAATTAACATGGATTGTTTGAGGATTTGCATCATTTAATTTACAGAACATGTCCACACCTTTGAAGATGTTTTATTTTTTTTATTGTGAAGCAAACAACAAATAGAGCAAAATAACAGAACAAGTCAATGTGCATAACTATTCACCACTCTAATGCTGCATTCACATCTAGACGGACGAAATCGCGGCGTTTTGTCGCCGCAAATCGCGGTAAAAATAGCGGCGTTTTGTACCGCGATTTGCGGCGACAAAACGCGGGTATTGTCCGCCTAGATGTGTCCCAAGATGACCCCCTCTATGGAGATGATTGCCATCTCCTAGCCGAACGCTCGAAGACGCCTGAAAAAAAGGTCCGGGACCTTTTTTCACGCCGCAGGCGACAGGCGTCCGGCGTTCGGCGTGGAGATGTGAACCATCTCCATAGAGGGACATGTATTTCCAGCCCTCTGGCGGCAGAGGCGTAGCGCTACAGGCGTAAAAACGCCTAGATGTGAATGGGGTCTTAAGTCAGTACTTTGTAGAGCCACCTTTTGCGGCTATCACAGCTCCAAGTCGCTTTGGATAAGTCTCTATGAGCTTGCCACATCTTACCACTGAAATTTCTGCCCATTCCTCCTTGCAAAACTGCTCCAGCTCCTTCAAGTTGGATGGTTTGCACTTGTGAACAGCAATCTTTAAGTCTGACCACAGATTGAGGTCTGGGCTTTGACTAGGCCATTCCAACACATTTACATGTTTCCTCTTAAACCACTCAAGTGTTGCTTTTGCAGTGTGTTTGGGGTCATTGTCCTGCTGGAAGGTGAACCTCCGTCCTAGCCTCAAATAACACATAGAGTGGTACAGATTTTGATCAAAAATATCCCTGTATTTAGCACCATCCATCTTTCCCTCAACTCTGACCAGTTTCCCATTCCCGATGCTGGGGATGGTGTTCTTTGGGTGATGCGATGTGTTGGGTTTGTGCCAGACATAGCGTTTTCTTCAATGACCAAAAAGTTCAATTTTAGTCTCATGAGACCAGAGCACCTTCCTCCATACATTTTGGGAGTCTCCCACATGCCTTTTCGCAAACTCAAAACGTGCCATTTTGTTTTTTGCTGAATGTAATGGGTTTCTTCTGGCCACTCTGCCATAAAGCCCAACTCTAAGGAGCGTGCAGCTAATTAATCGTCCTATGTACAGATACTCCAGTCTCTGCTGTGGAACTCTGCAGCTCCTCCAGGGTTACCTTAGGTTTTTGGTGTGCGGCCATCTTTTGGCAGGTTTGCTGTTGTGCCATGTTCTTTCCATTTGGTTATGATTGATTTGGTGGTGCTCCTAGGGATCATCAAAGATTTGGATTTTTTTTATAACTTAACCCTGACTTGTACTTCTCAACAACATTGTCCCTTACTTGTTTGGAGAGTTCCTTTGACTTCATGGCAGTGTTTGGTTAGTGGTGTATCTTGCTTATGTGTTGCAGCCTCTGGGGCCTTTCTGGCTCAACCATACCAAATGTAGGATTTCCTAAAAAAAAAAAAAAAAAAAAAAATAATATTTAGTACCTGGCGTACTACGCAGGCGTTACCCAGATCTAACCCTAAGTGGTTAGCACTTTTGCCTAGCAGCACCAGCGTTGTAGGTTCGAATCCCAAACACGGCACTACCTGCCTGGAGATGGCATGTTCTCCCTGCGCCTGCGTGGGTTTCTTCTGGGTACTTTGGTTTTCTCCCACACTCCAAGGACATGCTGATAGGTTATTTGGCTCCTGTCTAAATTGGCCCTAGTATGTGTATGTATGAATGTGAGTTAGGGGCCTTAGATTGTAAGCTCTTTGAGGATAGGGACTGATGCAAATGTACAATATATATGTAAAGCGCTGTGTAAATTGATGGTGCTATAAAAAGTACCTGTAATAATAATAATAATAATAATAATAGTATTTATTATTGGACTTAAAGTGTAAGTAAACCCACCTATCATTTTCAGCCAAGGAAGCTGCCATCTTGGCCTATGTTTAATCTTCAACTGCCATGGTGCTGCACATGTGGTCAGTTATGATACCAGCCATTGGATTGTTTGACAGTTTGGTTGAGAGCACAACCAATGTAACAGCAATCCTGGCATGCCGGAAATGTAACTGCTTTTTGAAACTGTTAAATCGATGGGTTTACTTCCGCTTTGAGGCCCCTTTCACACGGGGGCGAGAGCCGTGGTGGCGGTATAGCGCCGCTAAAAATAGCGGCACTATACCGTCGTAATTGCTGTGGGATTCAGCCACTAGCAGTGCGGTATTAACCCCCGCTAGCGGCCGATAAAGGGTTAATACCGCCCACAATGCGCCTCTGCAGAGGCGCATTGCGGGCGGTATTACCACGGTTTGCCATTGTTTTAAATGGGAAGGAGCGCTGAAGGAGCGGTATACATAACGCTCCTCTCACCGCTCCAAAGATGCTGCTTGCAGGAGATTTTTTTCTCTCCTGCCAGCACATCGCCTCAGTGTGAAAGCCCTCCGGCTTTCACATTGAGGTTGCTGGGGCAGGAGTTTTTCAGGCGGTATAGCAGTGCTATTTTTAGCGCTGTACCGCCTGAAAAACTCCTCAATGTGAATATTTACTTCTGTTTGTTCCTATAAATGTTAATTTTTGTTTTCTTCTCTTTTAATATATACAGTATAATATAATTAGCATGATATGTTCCCAATTGCGATCATCCTGTCTGTATTGATGAACATATTTACTCTAACAAGCTTAAATTGAAACTTTGTAATGTCGATAATGATGGATTTGGGGATTATTCTTCTACTTACAGATTGTATTGCTTCTAATTTTCTATATATTACAATAAAAATTAAAAGTAAAAATCAATCCAAACCATATTTTGTAATTCCCATTCTGTTTAAAAAAGGAATGTCATTTGTGGCTTTTAAATTTATATAAAGATTGTTAAATTTAGGAAAAATAAAACCATTGTAATTACATTAAGATACCTTAATTGCTGTACCAATGAACTAAAAGTGTAATTCACCCTGGCATTATTAGTTTAACTCCTTTAGATACAAAGCCAATAGTAAACCCCGCCTTGCAGTGAAATGTCATCTACCCACTTAAAACAAAACATTTTTAATTCATTGCAGGGGGTTACTTGTCGGTTATTCGACAATGTAGCTTCGTTTTTTTTTTTTTTTTCGTTCAAATGGTTTGACATCTGCTTAATTACCTTAATTATATTTCTCCAGCACAAGGCTAAAAGGTTTTAACTTGGGTTAACTTACAAATGTATGGCTAGATTTACTATTTATCTAACAGGGTGTGAAATTCCAGCCAGTGACAGGCAATATCTAGTAGCCAGCAGGGCATCAAACGGCTTCCATGGAAACAGACTGCATTGTGTTTTAGGATCATTTGAAGATGAGTCTGACTTCAGTTTGCAGTATGTAAGAGCTCAAATGGAATGTGTCATATATAACACTCCTTTTGTGTGCACTCTGTGATGGCAATCAAGGACATAATGCTCACTCATTTTCCTTTTTGTTAAAAGGATAGTTAACATTTAACTTAATACAATATGTAGACCTCAAAAGGCTTTGGCAGGTGCTATGTTTCTCCTCACTTTGATAATTGTAAGTCAGGCTAGTGAGACAATAAGTTTCTGGAACAAGAAGTCTACCTAAACCCTGAAAGAATTTTTATGCAACACTACCCATCTTAATTCTCACACCTGACTGATTACTAAATAGGAAACATATTCAAGGTAAAAGGATCCATCAATGGATGGATTATCTAAGGTTAGTCAAATATTTGTAAGCACATTGGAAAATAATTTTTTTTGACCTTGCATCTAGAGTGAACCCATTTAATCACAGACTAATTATCACTACATCCAGCCGGCCATAGATGGTTTGAACCTCAACCAGTCCATGTTGAACCATTGATTGACTTGCGTACAACCAGCATGTTGAATCTTTACATCAGTGGTTCTCAACCTGGGGGTCGGGACCCCTTCGGGGGTCAAATGATGATTTGCCAGGGGTCACCAAATCCTGGGCTGTTCCTGAAGCCCACACCACTCTCCCAGCCTTTTTGCAACCACCTAGCCGGGCTGTCCCTGGAGCCTGTGGCCATCTAGCTGGGCTGTTGCTGGAGCCCTCGGCCGCCCACTCAGCCACTTTGCAGCTGCCCATTCAGTTCACGGCATGGTTGGGGGACACAGACTAGAGATCAGCTAACTGGTGGGGGATGTGAAGTGGGAGGGGCTGGAGGAGACCTCAGATTTTGGCATAGGTGAGAGAGATAAAAGGAAAAGAAAGGAGAGCAAAGAGAGAGTGGTACATCCTAAAATGTACCATAAGCTTTTTTAATACTGTACAAGTGGAAGGGACTCAGGGAGCGCTAAATATCCGTGGGTTAGGGGCGGAAAATCCTTGTCTTGCCTTGGGTGCTGACAACCCACACTACGGAAATAATTTTACTGTTAGGGGTCCCCACAACTTGGGAAATTTTATCAAGGGGTCACGGCACTAGAAGGTTGAGAACCACTGCTTTACATGCAATTTTACAGGCTATAGCTGCTAGTCGTAATCACTGTGGTCTTCCACCAGGGACAGCCCCTCATGCCCCAAACCCCCTGGTTGCAGGAAATATATATATTTTTTTATCTATGGCTTGCCTAAGGGTTCTTGAAAGAGGTCCACTAATGTCTTGTGTATGGCCAACTACTATGTGTATGTCTGGGGGGAAAAACAGTGTTTCTCTTCCGTTCATGGACGGACACAGCAGCCTTTGACCTTAGGGTTATATCCGCTTCCAGGAGAGTTAGGCAGAAACAAAGCACTTTAAGTGTTAACAACACTTTCCTCAGTGCAGCTGCTCCCAGGGGGGCGTGGTTCCCCCCGGGTATAACCCACACCCTGCTCTAGCAGCTCCAGTTTTTTTTCTGCCTAACGACAGGAGAGGACAGGCACCCTGGAGTCCTGTACTCTGGAGATTTTTTTCTTGTGATTTTCTCGCTTTTTATTATTTTGTTCCTGCATTTTTGAATCCTGTGATTCTTCTATCAACAGCCGACTGGGTGACAGGCTGGGTCTTGACCCTTGTAGTCCCCCCATGTTCGGCCATCGAGCGCGTGGCGGCCCTCAGCTCAGCTCTGGGTCATCCACGACAGGCCCCATTGCTCCAGGGGCGGCCGGGGTACTACATGTTCCAGGACACACATATGACCGCTCTCTATGGCCTTGTCACAGTGTGACAAGGAGAGAAAGTGTCAACTAAGTGTCAAAAAGAGGAGAGAAAAAAAAAGGGGGTATTCCATTCCTTATACCAATGGAAATACATTCGAGTATTGGTTTTGAAAAAATTCAACTCTCCCCAGATAAGAGATAAAAAAAATAAAAAAAAATAAAAAAATTTTTTTTGTAAAAATTGCTTCTCATTCATAAAGAAATACAATATCCATTCAGGTAATATTATCTTTAACCTTCCTGTGTTTGACCCTGTTCCAAGCAGAAGAAGTCGGGCTTATAGGAGTTTGTCTTTTGGTAGAGCCCTGTTGGGCAGGAGTAGTGTCCATATCAGGTTCCATAGATATTATGTTCAGACTCGTCAGTAATCGTTCTCCTTCTTGAAAATTACGAACCGCGTAGTGGTTGCCTTTGTAAGAAAATTTAAGTGCTTTTTATTATTTCCTCCTTTGTAGAGTAATAATGTGGTTTTACTATTACATCTCTTGCTAAGCCGTCTTTTCTTATCGGTCCTAGGGACCTATGTGCACGGTCCAATTCCAACTTATGTGCTGAGACAGATGGCAAAATAATTTTGATAATGTCCTGCACGGCAGAGTTTATATCAAGTATAGATTCTGGCAGACCTCTTATCCTGAAATTAGCCCTTCTAGATCTGTTCTCAAGGTCATCGATCCTATCCTGTGCTATGTCAAGCTGTTCCTGCATGTATTGTAAGTGATCAGCGTTTTGATCCGTTCTAGAAATATAAACATCCAAATTATGTTCAATAGTCTCAATCCTTTTACCCAGATTTTGAAAGTCAGCTCTAATTTCTCCAGTAATCCTTTCCGCATTTTGTGCCAAGCCTCTGTCCAGCATTTCAGATATTCTAGCAAAAAGTTCAGAAACATTAAATGTAACATCAAGAGCCTGTTCGCTATTTGGTGCTTTATGAAGTGCATCACATGAGGAAACCAGTACAGGTGACATAGGGTTAATTTCCACAGGTTTTGTCCTTTCCATCAGTGAGTGGGAAGAAGAAGCAGGGCAAGCATTAGCTAGTGATTCCTGAGGTGAAGCCTGTTGCATTTCAGGGGATTTAGATTGTTTGTCTGACTTAGGCGCTTCTGCTGCAACGTGTGCATACGATTGAGGGACTGCTGACATTTTAGAAAGTTTCTGTGTCACAACTGCAGGTTTATCATTTTGTTTTCCCTTTTTCTTACAATATTTACCAGACATGTGCCTGTATCACAATGGATCTTAAACAGAGCCACAACATTCAGAAGACAGTCACTTTTGTTTATCAGGTCAATCTCCCTTCATACTAGAGATGATAAAGTACAGTGGCCAGTGGTGAGGTGAGCCTTTCTCCTCTAGGCCTCCATCACAGAAGTGCTTTTGATTGTGCCTTCTAATCTCATATGAAAACAATGAGAAAAAAAAAACAGCTGCGTATGAGGAAAGTTATCATAGCTTTCAGAGGGCCCAGGGATTAATATAATGGACGTCTTTCACCTGTATATTCGGGGTGTATATATATTTTTTTTTAATAGTCCCTCCACTGGCTAGCTAGCCACTTGTGTAACTCCCGAGCCTGTAGTTATAACCGCCGGCGGGACTCCGACAAAAGGAGTAAATACTGCATGTAATCCCTGAGCGGACGCCCGTACTGGACTCCGTGTAGTGGATACTATGATCCGTACTCGAGCTCGGTGGTGTCTTAGGCCTCATAGGCTTCAAAAATGGCGATGACGCCACAGCATAGAGAGGAGGCCTCGGTTCACAGTGATGAACGAGCAACAATTTTAGCTTTCAATCCACATAACTATCGGAAGCTGTGTTCGTTTAGCCCGCTGTCACAGTACTTTAGATCGAGGGGTATAATGTTTACTGGGCCCCAAAATGGCGGCGGGTCTCCAGGTTAAAGATCTGCTCCCGGACCTAATAACTGCTTCAAATCGCCGCTCAGGTTTATGTCTCTGGGCCACCACGTAGATCGCTACACATATGAGGAGGATGACACTATGATTGTGTCTATTTCTGCTGTTTTTACCTCACTCGAGCACGGCTGTGATCAAGGCTTCGTAGGCCCCAAGATGGACATATGGGATATTTGTGACCATGAAAGCACTACTACCATATGTGTCCATACATATTTGACTTGTGTCTGAACACAACTATAGTAGAGGTGACTGACTGCACAAACTTTGGGCCAGATTCAAAAAAGGGTTACGACGGAGTATCTGCTGATACGCCGTCGTATCCCTGTTTCTATCTATGCGGCTGATTCATAGAATCAGTTACGCATAGATATCCCTAAGATCCGGCAGGTGTAATTGAATTACACTGTCGGATCTTAAGGATGCAATTCTAGGCCGGCCGCTAGGTGGCGAGGCCATTGCGGCCGGCGTAGAATATGCAAATGAAGACTTACGGCAATCCCCGAACGTCCCGAACGGCCCGTCGATCTAAATCTACGTCGTTTCCGTCGAGTTACGCCGCGTAAAACTAGGGCTGAGCCCTAGTTCTCTAAAACCATGGTAAGTATGGCCGTCGTTCCCGCGTGGAAATTTAAACATCAACGTCGTTTGCGTAAGACGTCCGTGAATGGCGCTGGACGCCATTTACGTTAACGTCTAAGCAAATGACGTCGGTGCGACGTCAGTTAGCACAATGCACGTCGGGTAATTTACCCGACGAAGCATGCGCAGTACGTCCGGCGCGGGAGCGTGCCTAATTTAAATGGGACTTGCCCCATTCGATTGGGCCCGCCTTGCGCCGGACGGATTTAAGTTACACCGCTGCAAATTTCCAGGTAAGTGCTTTGTGGATCGGGCACTTAGGCAGAAAATTTGCGGCGGTGTAACTTAAATCGGAAAAGTTAAGTTGCGCCCGCTGGCTGTGAATTTGGCCCTTTAAAGACAGCTTTGCTCCAACCATGTTTTTACATGGCAGGCCTTAAGTTTAAATATGCATGAAGCACCCACATTAAAGATGGAGTGTGTTTTTCCACAATAAAGTGCTTGTCCTCAACAGTAGAAATAGCTGAAGTTTTGGTGCAAATTTGTGCAAACAATGAACACATAAACTTAACTATACAAACAAGAAAAAAAAACATGGACAAAAGTGACACATGTTAAATTTTACATAGTGTGTCAACTACAACCATAAAACTTTGTTGGACAGAGGTCAAGTGATCTTTGATTTTCTCTAACTCTGATGAGCACTTCAACAGATCAGATGCCAATCTTTGGGCAGTGAGGGAATTTTAGTCCCTGTTCCTAAAGCCCCATACACACTATCAGTTTTCTTGCAGATTTTTCTCTTCAGGTTTACCAAAACCATCTAATATGAGGTGAAACCTTAAGGCCTCGTACACACGACCGGATCTATCCGCTGGGATTGATCCGCAGATCAGTTCCAGCAGACAAATCCGGTCGTGTGTAGGCCCGAGCGGACATTTTTCGGCGGAGATTTCTCCAGTCGACGAATTTCCAGCGGATAAAAATGTCTTAGCATGCTAAGAAATCTATCCGCTGGAATCCAGTCCAGTGGATTGATCCGGTCGTCTGTACAGACTCACCGGATCAATCCGTCCGCTCTCCTCCCTCGCATGCGTCGTAATGATTTGACGCATGCGTGGAAGTACATACCTTCCAGCGTCGTGCACGTCGCCGCGTCATCGTTGCAGCGACGGCTCGACACTTCACCGCGGATGGATTCCGCGCGGATTTCGATCTGATGGTGAGTACAGCCATCAGATCCAAATCCGCCAGAGGATTTATCCACTGGGAACGGTCCGGCGGACCGTTTCCAGCGGATATCCTCTGGTGTGTATGGGGCCTTAGAGTTTCAATTTGTATGCAATCAGGCAGGCCCTTGCACTACATGGTTTTGGTAAACCTGAAGAGAAAAACCTGCAAGAAAACTGATAGTGTATATGGGGCTTCAGACAGATAATGTGCTGTTGAAGATAAGAAAAAATATTCAAAAATCAGGAAAATTGTTTTAAATGAAGTTGATGTTAAAGTGTATGTGTAGTGGATTACCTGTGCTGCTTGTGATGGTATCCGAGGAATGCTGTGCCTGGTCTGCTTCAACATCTAATATAGTTTAGCATGGTTCTGCATCATCATAATCATCATTATCATCCTATAGCAGTTGCTGGAGCTGTGTCATTAACCTGAACAATATCCATTCCTGTCATCACAGTTCTCTTCTCAAAGTGTGCTTTCTTGGGTCTTTCTAGGTCTAACAGCTTGCCACCCGCCACCTGACTATTTACGTTGACAAAATGGCACGGGCAGGCAGATTGGCGTACAGGTACGTCTCTTTAAATATGCCTCCCAGTGGGTGGGCGCACCCACTGCATATCTCGTGAGTGCAGCCGCGAGTCCCATGATTGCGGTCGGCAAGGGCAGAACAAGGCATTCCCCTATTCTGCCTGGTAACACTGTCACTGATGACCGTTCCCCGTGATCGGGAATGGTCATCAGTGATGTGTCACGTCTAGCAAGTAAGAATCACTTCCTAGGGAACACTTAACCCCTGCAGCGCCAACAAGTGGTTAACCCCTTCACTGCCAGTGTAATTTTTTCAGTAATCAGTGCATTTTTATAGCACTGATTGCTGTAAAAATGAAAATGGTCCCAAAATGGTGTCAAACGTGTCTGATGTGTCTGCCATAATGTCTCAGTCTCGATAAAAATTGCTGATCGCTGCCATAACTAGTAAAAAAAAATATTAATAAAAATGCCATAAAACAGTCCCCTATTTTGTAGGCTCTACAACTTTTGCGCAAACCAATCAATAAACGCTTATTGCGATTTTTTTTACCAAAAATATGTAGAAGAATATGCATCGACCTAAACTGTGGAAAAAAAAAATTATATATATTTTTGGGGGATATTTATTATAGCAAAAAGTAAAAAAATATTGAATTTTTTTAAAAATTTACGCTTTTTTTTTGTTTATAGTGCAAAATCAGCAATCATAGGAATGGGAAAGTGTATGGATTATCACTACTCTTAATGATGTTAGTAATAGATACTCTATTTAACCTCTATCTTGTGATCATAGACCTTTATGTCGATTCCCAGGAGTCTAAATTGGATGTGAAGACAGGGCTTGAGTCCTGCGGGAACGCGTAGGAACGGCATCCCTGCACTTTTTTCCCAGCAGGAACGCCGTTCCCTTTGCAGGACTCGAGCCACCCAGGTTCTTCACTAAGCAGTGATTCCTCAATGCCACAATGTCTCCTGGGAGCTTTTGTCATTGTTCCCAGGAGACATTGCAGAGGCCTGAAGCGAGTTATTGTGGGATTTAGAAAGAACTTGCTTAAAGTAAATCTCACATACAAATATTTTGGCAGATAAGACAGTTAGTTCCCTTATATATATTTCAACTGTGTATTTGACTGTTTGGCTGGAATTCAGCTTAAAGCAGGCAGAACTGTTTTTGTATATGTGATTCGAACACTAAATTATGTAAAGGTCTATTCTTTTTTTTTTTTATTATTATCTAGCGCATTGTCCTATCCGACTATGATAAAATATGTTAGTTGTAATCATTTATTAATATTTCAGAAACATAAATTGTGTCTCTTTGTAAGTGCTTGAAATATAATCTAGGCAGCCTTCTCTGGGACTAGGTGCCATCATTCCTCATAAATTAAATGTCCAAATGAAAACCTAGCTGGGAAATCAGAAATGGCAATTAATGTCCAATTTTCTAATTCAATGTTTTTTATTGAATATTTACAAGGGATAACAAGGAAAATAGGGTAAAAATACATACACAGGATGCAGCGATATACACATCTGCCATCGTATATACAGGACAGAAAACAGAATAGATCAATAGTCAAAAACAATGTAACAGAACGTTGAAAACATCATAAGCATTTGGGCCATATAGACCAACAGTCGTCAAATTGTTTGCATCTCAAAGAGTTGATGGCAATAAGCCTTTCAAATGTGTAATTCCTATGAGTCCCTGTTACTACGTCAGACACGTTTATAGCCTTATTGGACTTCCAGTGTCGTAAAATCGTTGCGCGCGTTTCTAATAGTATGTGAGTTACGACTGAACGCATGTTGCAAGGGAATCTGTCGATATTTATGTGAAGAAGGGCGAGCATCGGGTCTGGCTGAGTTAGTACCCCTGTCAGAGATAAGATAAGTTGGAAAATCTGGTTCCAGAGGCTTTTTATGTTTGGGCAGTGCCATAACATGTGCAGGAGATTACCTATGTGTCCACAAGCCCTCCAGCAGCTAGATGATGCTCCCGGGAAGAATGTGGCTATTCTTAAGGGGGTGTAGTGCCACCTGTTTGATAATTTGATTGCTAACTCCCAGTGCTTAATACAGTGAGAGACTTTGTGAATCTCCTTAAAGGCATGTGACCATTGCTCTACTGAGAAAGTGGCATTTAGGTCCACCTCCCATTTTTTCATTGCAGCGGTTTTGGAGAACGTTAATTTGTCTTGAAACATGTTGTAAAAGAATGTTATGCCTTTAGTGTCTGGTTTGGCTGTAGAGTAAAAATGCCAGACTTCTCTCGGGAGAGATACAAGTGGTGGCGGTAATGGTTTTAAAAAGTGGGTGAGTCTCAAACAATTGAACAGAATGTTATTAGGCATGTGGAATTGTGCCATAATTTGGTTGGCCGACTGAAGTGTGTTGTCCACATAAAGGTCTGATATAGGTGTGATACCTTGGCTAGTCATGCCCTTGACCGTCAACATTGGGATTTTGGCTTCAAGTAACTTCAGAGGTAGCGCAAAGTCAATGTCTTGGACATCTTGTTGCTTGTGTTCTAGAAGGAACCTCCAGGCCCTTACTGATGTCCGCACAGTGGGGGGTAAAGTGGACAGGTCCCATGGTACCCACCTGTTGCTTAGTAGTAGGAGCTTCAAGTCTTTAGTTGGTGATACGGCTGTTTCTATCTCTACCCACAGAGGATTGCCAGAGTCAAGGAACCAGTGTTTGATTTGGTCTAAACGCACCGCCCATAAGTAATCATGGATGTCTGCTAGACCCGCTCCACCCACTCGTCTATGTGATATTAAATTGTTTCGTGAGCATCTAGCTTTTTTACCATTCCATATATATCTCCAACTGAGCTTCGTGAGACACTTGAGATAGTGGTGAGGTATATGGATCGGCAGGGTGCGGAACACATACAATATTTGCGGCAGAATTAACATTTTGTAAGCAAAGATTCTACCCATCCAAGACACTTCTTTTTTAGACATATCCCTAAATTGTGTTTCCAGTTTGGCTACTAACGGGGACAGGTTGGCTCTGGCAAGTGTTGATATCTTATTCGTAAGCGTTATGCCCAAATATGTGAGTTTACCTGGACTCCAGGAATAAGGTAGTTGGGCTTGCAAAATACATTTCGTGCAGGGTTGCACACCCATGTCCAGGATCAGGGATTTGGTGAAATTAACTTTATGATATGATATGTCCCCAAAGGACATTAGGACATTGTGAGATTCTTTTAGGGATGTAGATGGGTTAGATAAGAGCAGTATGACATTGTCCACGAAGAGATTGATGGTATGCTTGCCAGAGCCAAACTGAAAGCCTGTAATCCCTGGATTCGACCTGACGGCTTCAGCCAGTGGTTCTATCATCAGGTTGAATATGGACGGAGACAGGGGGCATCCCTGTCTCGTACCATTCATAATTGTAAATGGCCTAGAGAGGAATCCTGAGGAATATACCTGTGCAGAGGGACATGAATAGATGGCTAATATAGCTCTCAAGATAGGACCCTGAAAACCAAATTTGTTTAAAACCACTTCCATATAAGTCCAGTGGACTCGGTCAAACGCCTTCTCTGCATCAATGGATAACAACAGAGAAGGCGTTCGAGTCGTCTCAGCATGGTGTATCACATTAATAATACGCCTTGTGGCGTCGGAGGTTTGTCTCCCCCTCACAAAGCCCATCTGGTTGCTCTGGATAAGTAGTGGAATGATATGCGTCAGTCTTGTGGCTAAAATTTTTGCATAGACCTCCACATCTGTATTGAGGAGGGAAATGGTCCTAAATTAACTGGAGTGTCAGGGGTCTTGCCCGGTTTTGGTAGCGTCACTATATGGACCCTCAACATTTCCTGGGGTAGTGATGCAGATCTTGCAAATTCGTTAAAGACTGTTGACATTTGGGGCACTAGGATCTTTTTAAATGTCTTAAAATATTCATTAGAGAACCCGTCAGGGCCCGGGGATATTCCAGTAGGGAAGGAGTGTATAGTTTTCTCTATTTCTTGGGCCGTAAGTGGTGAATTAAGTTCTTCAAGCTGTTGTGTAGACAGGGAGGGAAGATTTATTTTACGTAGGAATGTTTGGATCTTGTCTACGCTAGGTTGAGGGGTGTCGGCATCGTCATGTAGGTTTTATAGAGAACTGTAATAATCCGCGAACTGGACGACTATGTCCTTGGGGTTTGTGATTTTATGTGTGGAGGTCGGACTTTTTAAGTAAGCTATTCTAGATTTTGTGCGTGCAGCTTTCAGCCTGTTCGCTACGTATTTACCTGCCCTATTAGCATTGGAGTAGTAGTTGAGCCGTAAGCGCCTCAAATGCCTGTCGTATTGTTGTGTCAGAAGCTCCCAAATTCTTTCCCTGAGGGATTGCAGTTTAGTGGCCAGGGAGGCTGAGGGCGACTTTTTGTTTTGCGATTCAGTATTACGTAAGTCCGTAAGGACAGTTTGGAATTGCTGGGACTGTTTTTTTTCTCAATTGCTCCAAATTGTATGAGGATGCCTTTCATAAAGGCTTTATGCGCGTTCCACATGACACAGGAATCCCCTACAGATTCAGAGTTGATCAGAAAATAGTTGGTAAAATGCTCTGTGATGGATTTCTGATAGTGTGGGTTTTGGATGATTTTGGGGTTACAGCGCCACATGGGTGGGGAGGAGGAACTCCCCTCTCTGCAATAGACAATGATATGGCAGCGTGGTCTGACCACGTGATGTCTTGGATTGTGACCGCTTCCACGTTTTGCAGCAACCATTTGTCCGTTTGGAACATGTCTATGCGGGAATATGAACCATGCCTGTTGGAGAAAAAGGTGTAGTCACGTTCATTCGCGTGGAGGCACCTCCAAACTTCAAATAGTCCCTCGGAGTGAATCATTGGTTGGAGTGCCAGCGTGCCTTTCGCTTTGCCTGAGGAGGTATCCAATAATGGGTCAGAGGTGATATTGAAGTCCCCGCACACCAAGAGGTTTCCGTATCTCGTGGAATTCGCTTTTTTGAGGACTTTCCTTATAAAAACGCAATTGGTGCGAGTTCGGGGTATACAACGTGACAATTGTGTATGGCCTAGAATTAATGTCACCAGATACAGTCACGTACCTGCCTCTTTCATCTATAACCACGTCCTTGGGCTGGAAAGCAAGCAAGTTTTTAAATGCCAGTAGAACCCCGCCACTATTGTTACTGGGGTTTGAGGCCATATATATAGTTGGAAAGTCTCTATGCACACAGTATGGGGCTTTGTCCAATAGGAAGTGCGTTTCTTGTACGCATAGTATGTCCGCTCCTGTTTTACAGGCCTCTCTCCACATGGAGAACCGCTTTGCAGGGTGGTTTAGGCCCCTAGCATTAAGTGAGAGGATTTTAATCGTCATAGCGGTAGTAATGTGGTGTTGTGTGTGGTGGCAGTGCTTCGGTACTCACAGTTCTTTCGTGGCACATTCTTTGCGCGACCATGTTGAACGGTGAGGTACACTGTTTCCTATACACATCGGCATCTGTAGAGTTGGAGAATCGGAAGAGTCTGTATATATCAAGTAAACAAAAAAGCAGAACAAAAATTAGCAAAACAGAAACAATCAACTGGGTAAAAGTAAAAAATGGATCCATCAAACGATCCTAGTGCAGTCGTAGCTGCTATTGAGCAAACGGAGGGTAAAAGAGAGTTAGGATGTAACATCTCAGCCCCAGAGATATTAATGTGTGGACGTATTTCAAACTGGTACGTTACCACCGGCTTTCTTCTTGGAGGCCCACTTACGTGATAAGTTTGGGGGCTTGAGGGATAGGAGGCAGGGAAGATTGGTCAGGAATGATCCCCCAATGGCGCAGGGCTTCCAGGCCGTTGTCCAGCTTGGAAACCGAAATGGTGCTCCCATTATGGGTAATTGTAAGTGTAGCAGGATATTTCCACTTGTGGAGTATATTATGGTTCCTCAATGCCTTAGTGATAGACAGAAAATTGTGGCGACGTTGCAGCGTGTGCCTAGATAGGTCAGGCAAGAGCCTGATGTTGATATATTGCTGAGGCATGCTCCCTGGTTTGCGGGACAGTTGCAGCATCTGATCCTTGATGTGGAAAAAGTGTACCCTGAGCAACACATCCCTAGGGGTGTCGTCAGGGAGGAATGACAACTTAGGGACTCTGTGTATCTGATCAATAAGAAGGTCCTGGGCCGTTGCCTCCAGCAACAAAGTGGAGAATAGGGTCTGGGCGAATTGTAGGAGCTGATTGGGAGGAACGGATTCAGGAATACCTCTTAGTTTGAGGTTATTCCTCCTGGACCTGTCATCGAGGTCTGCCATCTTGTCCTTAAGCCATTCAATGTCTGCCCTTTGAGTGTGCTTCCACCATTGTATTGTATGAGGAGGCATACTCCTCCATCTTGTTTTCCATCTGAGTGACTCTGCTACCCAGAGCATGTACCTTCACCCTGGCATTCATTCAATCCCCTGTATAGGTCGGATTGCAGGGAGGATCTTAGGGACAACAACATGTCCTTTAACATTGTGTCTGACACTGGTCTGTCAGCCATGGGGAAGTCAGTTTTGGGGTCCCCCCCTTGTTCCCGAGGGCCTGCAGTGGCATGAGAAGGTCCGCTCACCTGCATGTCGAATTCGATCCGCTGCCTGAGTGGGGAGTCCCTCCTCGGTTTAGACTTGGTCGGGCTCCTGGTAGTAGGGCTGGCAGTTCCCGAGGATGATCCGCTGAGCGGTGCAGTCGGGCGGGAGTCGTTGGATGACGAGCCGCGGCTGGCGTGGTGTGTTTCAGGCCTGCATTTCTGCTGCTTGTCACTGGCGCCGCCGCCATTTTGTGAGAGCCTGCGCGCTGTGAGGGAGAATAAGCTGTCCAGTTTCTGCGGCTGCAGAGGCTTCTTGCGGTTTCTCCCCATCCCCGGTCCGTCCAGCAGGGTTTCACAGGCCAGATGGTGCTTTTGTGTGCTCGGATGTCACAGGTGGGCGCTGATGGTGGCTGATTATTTCCGGCGGGCTACGGAGCTCCCAGGCTAAGCATCCATCTCGGAGTCTGGTCGCCACGCCCCCCTTAATGTCCAATTTTCATTGTACCTGGCAGCAATTTTCATATCAGAGGAGAATATATTAGGTCAAATTATTGTTGGGAGCAGAACTAAAAAAACCTGTTGACTTATATGGAACATCATTTCTCATAGGCAGACTCTAACATTGGATGTGGACTACAGCAAGCTAAACTGATAGTCCTAAGGTGGGCAGAGCTATAGGGTCAGAGAAGGAAGATGTTTAGCATTTGCTTTAAATGGGAATTATGATCCTCCTTTATTCAAATAATTGCTAAACCATGTTCGCAACAGTTCTAAAATCTTTGAATTGATTTAGCTGTTTAGACACAAAACCAAAAAGTAGTTCCGCCACTTTAACAGCAAAAAAAAGATGCTGACAGGTATAAAGTGCAGACACATAGAGGTGCAGCAGTTTTTAGTCTTTAGTATCCCCTCTATGACTATTGATATTGCACCATGCAGCAGGGGGAATCGGCACTGCACAGGGTGATTAGGGTGTGTCAAGGCACACCCTGCACACCCTGTGTGCAGGCCTTTGATTGTAAGGATGACATCTTGGCTTGTAGAGTCCTATGGATCCCTGCTAGAGTCATCTACAGTATTTATTTGTGCTCCCTGGAAGAGGACTAAGGCCCTATGTGAAGAAGTTACCTGCACCGACACCCACAGGCAGCCAAAGAGGACAGCAAACAAAAGGCATTTCCTCCTTCATTCCCAAACAGAAGGCATGCCTTACCTCTGCCTACAAGCAAAGTGATTGACAGCAGCTCCCAAGGCTGTTCTTTTAGGCTGCCTGTGGGTGTCAGTGTCCTCACATTGGTTAACAGGGCATATATTCACAGTGGGGATGATGTTTGGTCCAATGCAGGATTCAACCCAAAATTTGCATGCTCAGTTCTTTTACTGAACAGGTCTAATAGTTAGCCAGCTCAAACATCCTCCTGCTTTTGCAGCAGAAAGTCATTCATTTATCGGTGGTATTATTACAGCCAATAAGTGAATACTTCCTGCTGTACAGGTTGCACAGCGTAATTGGTTGCTAAGATGCCCACAGAAACCAACATCTTAGCAAACACTATTCCACTGCTTTCTGGCTTGTAAACAAGCCATCAGGCATCCCAAGAGATGTCATTGAACAATTATGGTCATGACTATATTTTATCAATGATGTCAGATAGCCACTTTGTTTACTCCGGGGGTTGTCAATTGCAATGGGGTGTGTCAGGTTGGGTATGCCAGAAATATGACTCCTCTAGGCAGACTTTTGTGCATCTCCACAGACTAATCCACATTCCTTCTCATGGGTGTAGGAATTGGGAACGTACTCATGTACATTCACATGCAAATACACATGTGCGCATCCATGCGCATACACATGCGCATTGGCGTGCTGACGCACATTAGTGACAGATGGCGGCAACACATGGGTTATTTCAACTAAGCCAGTGCTCAGGTTCAGTGCTGCTTTGTCTTCAGCCTTCCGTGTGCCCTGAGAATCTGTGATCCTGTATCCTGACTCCAGTTGCTGACCCAGCTCGTCTTAACTACTCCCTACTCATTTTTTTTTTTTTTTGGTGTGGGAGTGGATCTTGGGTGGGAGTTCCCACACTTTTTTCCCCAGGACTTGACCCCTGTGTGAAGATATTGGTTTTATGTACAACGATACCTACAAACTGCTCTCCAATTTTTTGTAGCACCAGATGCCCCAGGTTAGAGGGAATGTGACTTTAGCTGGGACATCTGAGGCTGGGCTGATGACATTTAGTGACAAAAAGGATTTACTTTGGGAAACGGCTTTGAATTGAGTGTGAGTATTGCACTAAAGCTGATTTTTTATTTTAACAATTAATGGTATATCTATTTTTTTAATCAAGTTTTGCTTTTTTTTTTATGTATGACTATTTTTAGCTGATCATTATAATTGCCTGTCTGATTTTTTTTTTTATAATACCAAAACTATTCAATCCCAGGACAGCAGAAAAAAGTGAGCCTCAGTTGTTCAAAATATGGCAGCATCACAACATGTCAAAATATCTTACAAGATAGCATGTCATGAGTGTGTGCTGTCATAGCTGCTGGTTCCAGCATCCTGGTTTTGGCTGTGATACATTCTCTTTCGCTGACCACCTGCAACGTGATTGATGTGGTCATTTTCTGGGTGAAGACTAAACCTGATTAAAATCAGCCAAGCCTGCAGTCTCAGATTTGTGATATTGCGTTTGTTACATGTGTTCCAAGTAGGGCTGAGCTTTATGTTCAACTCAAACATGACTTTGACTCGAACAGTGGCTGTTCGCCCGTTCGCCGAACAGTGATCAACTGTGGGTATGGAGTTGGGTGTATGGGATTGTATTGTGTTTTTTATTTTGTTTGTTTATTTTTTTGAGGTTGAACTGGATGGACTTGTGTCTTTTTTCAACCTGACTAACTATGTAACTATGTAACTATGTGAACCATTTGACATTTTGACACTTTTTGGTGAAATGGTAGGGGTACAATGTACCCCGTAACCAATTCACATAGGGGGGCAGAATCTGGAGGTTCCCTTTGTTAAAGAGGGCTTCCAGATTCCGATAAGCCCCCCGCCCGCAGACCCCCACAACCACCGGGCAATGGTTTGTTGGGATGAGGCCCTTGTCCCCATCAACATGGGGACATCCTCCCCATGTTGAGGGCATGTGGCCTGGTATGGTTCAGGAGGAGGGACACTCTCTCGTCCCCCCTCTTTTCCTGCGGCCTGCCAGGTTGTGTGCTTGGATAAGGGTCTGTTATGGATTTTTGGGGGGAACCCCACGCCATTTTTTTTTATTTTGGGGCAGGGTTCCCCTTAAAATCCATAGCAGACCTGAAGGGTCTAGTATGGATTTTTGGGGGGAACCCCATGCCATTTAAAAAAAAAAATTAGCGCAAGGTTCCCCTTAAAGGGGTTGTAAAGGAAAACATTTTGTCCCCTAAATAGCTTCCTTTACCTTAGTGCAGTCCTCCTTCACTTACCTCATCCTTCCAGTTTGCTTTTAAATGTCCTTATTTCTTCTGAGCAATGCTCACTTCCTGTTCTTCTGTCTGCAACTACACACCGTAATGCAAGGCTTTCTCCCTGGTGTGGAGAAGGCCTCTTGAGGGGGGAGGGGGCGAGCAGGCAAGTCAGGACACTCTCTACTTTGCAGATAGAGAAAGGAGCTGTGTGTTAGTGGGCGTCCTGACACTCCTGCTCGCCCCCTCCTCCCTCAATAGGCATTCTCCACACCAGGAAGAAAGCCTTGCATTACGGTGTGTAGTTACAGACAGAAGAACAGGAAGTGAGGATTTCTCAGAAGAAATAAGGACATTTAAAAGCAAAATCGAAGGATGAGCTAAGTGAAGGAGGACTGTACTAGGGTAAAGGAAGCTATTTAGGGAAAAACATGTTTTCCTTTACAACCCCTTTAATATCCATACCAGACCTGAAGGGCCTGATACGGAATTTGGGGAAACGCATTTTTTTTTTATTTTGGTTCAGGGGTTCCCTTTAATATTCATACCAGACCCAAAAGCCTCCCCAAAAACTGCCATATTTAAAACTTTTTTGCATTGATACATGTCCCTGGGGGTAGGGCCCAGGTCCCCAAACACTTTTTATGACAATAACTTGCATATTAGCCTTTAAAATTAGCACTTTTGATTTTCATGTTTGTGTCCCATAGACTTTAACGGTGTTTGCGTGTTCAAACTAATTTTTTGCCTGTTCGCATGTTCTGCTGGGAACCAAACCAAGGGGTGTTCGGCTCATCCCTAGTTCCAAGCTCCCTATTTGTCTGCCCTTCTTTGCTAGATTGGATTCCCTTGTTGCGGACCTCAGATCAGATATCAGACTATTCCCTGAATTCTGCCTGCCCTTGCCTTTTGACTATGGATTAATCCTGAGTATTCTGAACCTTGTCTGCCTTGTACCTGGACATTGAACCACTCCGCTTGTCTGCCAACCGCAAGTACCTGTTTGCAAAGGGAGTGAGGGTGACTGGAATGATAAGCGCGAAGGGAGTGAAAGGAGAGTGGTGGAGGGGGGAGAAAGGGGAGAGGAATTTTATTGTGAGGGTGCTGTCTGCTAATCTCTAGTCTATAATGACTGAATACTATATTGCATCAATTTGGAATTTTTTTTTGGAGAATGGTTCTAAATTTTTATTAACTGCATGGAATTAACATTTACATTACTGCATAAAATTCAGTTTTTTGGATCTTTGCTGACGTGACTCAAAATGCATACTTCTTTTCTTGGTCTTACAAGATTTCCATGTCTTGACTTGCAGGAAATTACATATTTGGGGGGTGTTCTGTACACATTCCGTGTATAAAATACCTCCAGGTAGCCATATTGCATTGAATTTGACAGAAAATTACAGCGCTGTAAATTAAAAAGTAAAGGTATTTTTTAATAACATTCAATTACAATATGACTTGTGTTGACATTGTATATGCTATATTATTTTCTTTTTACATGTTAATTTTTATCTCATTGAAGTGGAGTTGCCCTTTAAGGTAGAATTTTTTTTTGTTTTGTTTTGTTTTTTAACATCACGTAGACCAGCCCTCAAAATTTCTACTCGCCTGCTCGTATTTGGTGAGTGGAAATAAACTGAGGGTGAGTGGAAAGGGCAGAAGCAGAGGCAGCCAGGATCATGCTGAGGGAGAAAAAGAGGTGCCCAGCCACACTGAGGTCATACCCCCACCTCCTGGCTTTCTGGCAATCTCTGCTCCCCTGCTCCTCAATGCAGACACCGATGACACAATTTTCTGGTTAGCTCCACCCTCCGCTTATGCTGTCTGTCTCTCAGTGGCTCCCCTGGTAAGGACTCCTGCAGTCATGCACAGTTTAGCTTGGAGAGACAGCTTTTATGTGTGAACACCAGGCACCCAGGGAATATGCCCCACATTTGCACATTTGCTGGTCGGTGCCCAAGGTCCCACCCCTGCAACATTGTTTTGTGTGTTCCGGTTGGAGGTGGCTTCTTTCACCACCTGTCAGGACTGTAGCATGGAGCTGATAAACTCCTCCTCGACGCTGTGTTACAGTTCTGACAGTTGGAGCTGTCAGCGGCACTGTGTTGAAGAAAAAAAAAAGCACAGTAATACCAAACAGCATGGTGACGGCTGAATTCTTTATTTCAAAGAGATGAGAGAGCTGGGGGGCATTGGTAAGAGAGAGGGGGGCATTTGTGAGAGAAATGGGGGTATTTGTGACAGGTGAGAGTGTTAGGGGTATCTGTGAGAGCTGGGGGGGCATTTGTGAGAGGTGAGAGTGTCAGGGGGCATTTGTAAAAGCTGGTGGGGGAATTTGTAAGACATGTCAGAGTTGGGGTGGCATTTGTAATAGGTGAGAGCTGGGGGGCATGGAGAGCTGGGGGCATTTGTGAGAGGTGAGAGAGTTGGGGGGATTTGTGAGATGTGAGAGAACTCCTGGGCAGTTATGAGAGCTGGAAGGGGGCATTTGTGAGAGGTAAAAGAGTTGGGGGTATTTGTGAGAGCTAGAGGGGGCATCTGTGGGAGGTTAGAGAGCTGTGGGCATTTGTGAGAGCTGGGGGAATTTGTGAGAGGTGAGAAAGCTGAGGGGTATTTGTGAGAGATTAAACAGCTGGGGGCATTTGTGAGAGTTGGGGGGCATTTGTGAGAAGTGAGAGATCTGGGGGGCATTTTGAGAGCTGGAGGGGGCATTTGTGAGAGATGGGAGAGCTGGGGGGCATCTGTGAGAGCTGGGTGAATTTGTGAGAGAGCTAGGGGGCATTTGTGAGAGCTGGGGGAGGCATTTGTGAGAAGTGAAAGAGCTGTGGGCATTTGTGAGAGCTGCATGAGGCATTTGTGTGAGGTGAGAGCTGGAGGGCATTTGTGAGACATGAGACTGCTAGGTGGGCATTTATGAGAGCTGGGAGCATTTGTGAGAAGTGAGAGAGCTGGGAGGCATTTGTGAGAGAGTTGGGGGGAATTTGTGTGTGATGAGACAGCTGGGGGGATTTGTTAGAAGTGAGAGAGTTGGGAGGCATTTGTAAAGGAATGGGGGGCATTTGTGAGAGAGCTGGGGGGCATTTGTGGGAGGTGAGAGAGGTGGGGGCATTTGTGATCATGGCATACCCCTGTGTGATCTGTGCATACCCCTGTATGATCTGGATAAATAATGATCATTTACGAGGGAGTGTTTAGGAGAGGAAATAGGAAGTGGGGTAACTGGTGGCAAGTAACTCTTATGGCATGGCGAGTAGTTCAGGATATGACATTTCGAGTCATGTCATTCTAGTGGCAAAGACAGCCATAAGAAGTAAAGGATACAATTTTATATAATAAGTGACGTAACGTACTGCAAGCTCAGATGGACCTCAGTAAGTGGAATGTAGTGGTTTTAGTTAGTTTCCCTTTGGCCTAGTTATTAACTATGAAGTCTGAATACATTTTTTATGTGATTCTTAACACGTGTTACAGTGTGTGGTCTGTTGAAAAACATCAGTTCTATGTCAATTGCGGTGTGTTAGGGTGAGTTTTCTGGTGTTACTTTTCACCTTGGACCTGTCCCAATTCCTTGAAAAGGTATCTTGTCACCTAAAGCTGATAGATCCAGGTGACATAAATCTGGTAAGTGTAGATGAAATCAGCCATGTCTAGATTTATTGCTCTCTTTCAGTGTGATTGAAAATCATGTACCTTGCCGATCACATTTATTTCTGTGTTAGCAGGACACAGAACACCACAACAGGCAAGCACTGAGGGAGGATTTCATGATATACTAGAATTGCAGTGGTCTTGTGGTTCTGTTACAACTCAAGTGTAATAGAAAAATCTGCCAATCTTCTAGCTAAACCACAATACGTATTATTTAGATGTTTAATGACTTTTAAAAAAGTCTATGTCACAAAGTTTATATTTTCTATCTTACAGGGAATATATAGAAATGTTAACTGTTCTGTGTAATTTTAGTTAGAAAATAAATGCTGCTAGATAACTTCAGGCTATCCCCTTTTGCCCCTTTTGCAGATATAGCTATGTAAAACATTAAAAATAAGTGTCTATACTGTTTAAAATCCAGTAATACACTTTCTCACCATGCTCTGCAAATGCGCAGTTGCTCTTTACTTTTAGGCACTGCTGAATTTGTGGAGGCTGATCTCCTGACAGCCTTAAAGCTGTTGTGCTTTTTTAAGGTAATTTTTGCCCCCACAGTATTTATTTTGAATTCTTTTTAATGAAGATATTTTTGAATACAAGTCAATCTATATTTGATTTGATTTGATTTTATTATTTGTTAAGCGCCAAATGCAGTTCAAGAACTGCACCTATTATATGACATAGTCTATAATATGAAACTTATTCACGGAGACGTATGATCATACAAAATAGCTACATTTATTGGTTGACAAAAATATGAATATTTACATGAATTTAAAATACCAATTGCGTTATATGAACGACTTGAAAATCAATAAAAATACCCCCACAATGGGCATGCAGTACACTTGACATTTGTGTCATGATATATTCTCAATGTGGTTCAATAACCTTGTGTAAATGACAATGAAACAGAACGTCTATTTCACACGTCCAACCGTTACTATACTGCAGGTAAGTAAGTGGTTAATGTGAAATAAATTGGACGTTTGTTTTGTCACTAAGATTGGAACTATGCAAAAAGAAAAAATGAAAAATGTACTCTTTAGAGAAAATTCTACCAGTTATTGATTAATGAGAATAAATCATAATTGAAAAATATTCAATACTTCAATATTTTAGAGAACAACATCAATACTTCAATATTTTAGAGAGCAACAATAGATTCAAGATAAAATCAAAAATGACATAATTACCCATTCCAAAATGGCTATTTCCTACTTGCAAGTGACCAGAGTTAAATGGCTGCAGTGGCTTTCTATGAATCTTCATGGGATAAGAATATGTCTTCATGCATGGTGCTAGTGTGCCCCTCCCCGTCGGAGTCAGTCCTGAGTCATCCCTCCATTGGTCCTTTTTCTTCCTTTTTTCTTTTCTTGCGTCCCTTTCATCTAATTTTCCTTCACTTAAGTACCGCTCCGGAAAATAAGACTATAAAGTTTATACAAAGTTCTGCCCAACCGGTATGTGTCCTTAACTCATAGGTTGGTTGCAATTTTGGGAGTTACTGTCAAGAAGTGTCTGGTTTCTATTGGTTGACAACGTAATCATTAACTGTTCTCTGGACTTTGAGATCCTCAAGTAATATCACTTTCAACCACCTGGTGTCTCACCTTTATTGTGAAATTATCTATTTACGTTAATATAAAATGTTCAGAATATGTGTAACTTTATATGATGCTGGGTAGACAACGCATATATACATACACTCTGGTAACTTTGCATTATATAACCTACAATTAGTATATTTTTGATTCCTACATAACATGCTTCTATATTCCTGTATAAATGTATATCTTTGAAAACATTTTTTTTCTAAACATTCACAGATTATATCTCTCAATCTACACAAAATAATTATTAATGTGGATACATGAATCATTTTGATATGTGTTTGATGAATAGGTGTTACTCTAAGGCCCCGTACACACGAGAGGATCGATCCGCTTAAATTGATCCGCGGATCGGTTTCAGCGGATAGATCCGCTGGTGTGTACGATCCAGCGGATATTTATCCGCGGATATATTTCGGGCCGACCGATTTCCAGCGGATAAACATTTCTTAGCATGCTAAGAAATCTATCCGCTGGAATCGGCTCCAGCGGATCGATCCGGTGGTCTGTACAGACTCACCGGATCGATCCGTCCGAACCCATCCCTCGCATGCGTCGTAATGATTCGACGCATGCGTGGAATTCCTTATATGACAGCGTCGCGCACGTCGCCGCGTCATCATCGCGGCGACGGCGCGACACGTCATCGCGATGAGAATTCGGCGCGGATTTCGATCCGATGGTGTGTACACTCCATCGGATCAAAATCCTCAGAGGATTTATCCGCGGAAACTCACATTTTTTATATATATATATATATATATATATATATATGTATATATATATATATATATATATATATATATATATATATTAGGGTTGTCCCGATACCACTTTTTTAGGACTGAGTACGAGTACCGATACTTTTTTTCAAGTACTCACCGATACCGAATACCGATACTTTTTTAAAATGTGTCCCCAAATGCAGCCATGTCCCCCCCCCCATATCCAGCCATGTCCCCCCCAGATGCAGCCATGTCCCCCCCAGATGCAGCCATGTCCCCCCCCCCCCAGATGCAGCCATGTCCCCCCACAGATGCAGCCATGTCCCCCCCAGATGCAGCCATGTCCCCCCCAGATGTAGCCATGTCCCCCCCAGATGTAGCCATGTCCCCCCCATATGCAGCCATGTCCCCCCATATGCAGCCATGTCCCCCCCATATGCAGCCATGTCTCCCCCCATATCCAGCCATGTCCCCCCCATATCCAGCCATGTCTCCCCCCATGCAGCCATGTATCCCCCCATGTAGCCATGTATCCCCCCATGCAGCCATGTATCCCCCCATGCAGCCATGTATCCCCCCATGTAGCCATGTATCCCCCCATGTAGCCATGTCTCCCCCCATATCCCGCTTACCTGCATCCCCGCTGCCGCCGACTGTGTAATACGCGCCGGGAACATTACAGCTTAGAATAGCTGTAATGATTGGCGCCGCGCTGCGTATAGACACTCCCCCTCGCTCGGGATTGGACAGTTCACCTGAGCAAGGGGGAGTGTCTATGCGCGGCGCGAATCATTACAGCTATTCAAAGCTGTCATGTTCCCGGCGCGATTAACACAGTCGGCGGTATTGGCGTAACGGTGGCGGGTTGCGGCGTAACGGCGACGTTGACGGCGGGGGGGGGAGTATTCTATTTGGGTATCGGGGGTATTTGCGGGAGTACGAGTAATTCCCGCAAATACTCGGAATCGGTCCCGATACCGATACTAGTATCGGTATCGGGACAACCCTAATATATATATATATACAGAGTGGGCCATTTATATGGATACACCTTAATAAAATGGGAATGGTTGGTGATATTAACTTCCTGTTTGTGGTGGAAAAGTATATGTGAGGGGGAAACTTTTCAAGATGGGTGGTGACCATGGCGCCCATTTTTAAGTCGGCCATTTTGAATCCAACTTTTGTTTTTTCAATAGGAAGAGGGTCATGTGACACATCAAACTTATTCGGAATTTCACAAGAAACAATGGTGTGCTTGGTTTTAACGTAACTGTATTCTTGCATGAGTTATTTATTTATTATCCTTTTTTTATTGGTCTAATGTAACATTAAAATTTTCTGAGATACTGAATTTTGGGTTTTCATTAGCTATAAACCATAATAATCAAACTTAAAAAAAAAGAAATGCTTGAAATGTATCACTCTGTGTGTAATGAATAATGAATGTGTGTATGAATGTAATGAATGTGTGTATTAAAATATATTAGTTTCACTTTTTATATAGAATTACTGAAATAAATAAACTTTTTGATGATATTCTAATTTTATGAGATGCACCTGTATATGAATGTATATGAATGAATGTATGTTCGGGCCAGCAGTGCAATCAGTGTTCAGTAGTAGGGATGAGCTCCGGCGTGTTCGCACACTCCAGGTGCAGAGCCCGCCAGGAAGTTGGCACAGCTCTGTGCTAATCACAGGCAGTGAGACATTGTCCTGATGCGAGGCTGCAGAGATCAGGAAATTTCTCACTGCCTGTGATTAGCGCAGCGCAGTGTAGACTTCCTGGCGGGCTTTGCACGTGGAGTGTGCGAACATGCCGGAGCTCATCCCCAATCAGTAGTGAGCCGATGTCAGTTCTCCAGGTAATTTGGCACAAAGTTAGTGTAAGGGATCACTAATGGAGGGTTAATAGTCCCACTGTACCCATAGAATCAAGTTCCCATGTTCAAATGGGGGCCCCCTTTAAAATGGTGTTAAATCTCAGGTAGTTTCCTGCAGCTTTCAGATAAGGTGTGGATGCGATGCAACTGCGAACCTCGACAGGCAGCTTCCAACCTTAATGGTCGATATTTTCTGCAGCAGAAAACACTTCTATCTCAGTCCAGAGGTCTGAAGCTGATCTCCCCGCTTTCCAAGCCGTGCGGGTCTGCAAACAAATGCAGAACTAAGTGTTTAACCAGACTTCCCAGCTCAATCTCTCTTAACACAGTACTTTCTCTTCTTCACACACCGGTGGATAACTCCTAACTGCCCCAGAGCTCTCTCAGGCTCTTCTAGTTATCTCACACCACACCCCCTCCCCCACCTTGCCTCTGCGCACACTGGATCTTGCAAAGAAATTGTCTTCTCTTGTGACCCAAACTCCATCTCCCAGCATTCAGTGTTCCAACCTAAAAAGGATCAAAATTTCTTTGTGTGAAGAAGCTGAATTATGTGTTAAAAAAAAAAAGTACTGCATTCGGGAAACTTCGGCCATGAAAGAGGTGATGTGTGTGTAGCGCTACCCCCTCAGGAGCCGCTGATTGTTTTGGGATCGGCATATTAAGTTACCTCTCTGTGTTGTCTAGGGGTGAAGGTAGTGAGTAGAGCAGTAATCGAATGTCCAGCCTGCAGATTAAGTTTTCTGAATGCTTTATTTCTTGGTCCAACACGACCAACATCAACTTGAGGTAGACAGAAAAGGTTGATGAAATAAAGTAACCTTGCAGTATCAGGCCTGGATAATGAAAAGCAGTCCTGCTTCTCTACAGTTGTAACAATACGTCGCCACTCTAGCCAGAGTGGGTGAAGTGCCCCCGGACAGACCCCTGCCACGAGCCTGGCAGCCGGAGCGTCACTTTAAGGTTGCTGGGAGGGAAACAAGTCTCTGCCACAGACTTGGCTCTGATTAGATTAAGATGCCAGATGAGGCCTCTGCCACAGGCTCAATGCTGACTATGTGAACAGCAGAGCGAATCCTCCCAATAAGTCACGTTAAGGTCACCGTCTGACAGCTCAGCGTACCTGTCAGTATCCGGTCACCAGATCCCTGATGGTTCGTTCAAGCCCTTTTGGATAACCTGCCTCCGGGTTTTCCTCAAGCTGATCCCCCAATCGAACAGCATATAGCTTGGGATCTCTTCAGTAGAAGTGGGGACCCAGTAAGTCACTGGGGCCCCTTTGTGGCATCAGTTGCTCCAGGCCAGAAGGGCCCAGAGTCTGGAACTCCGCGTAGCGCGCGACCCCAGGCCAGGTAGGCCATAGTGGTGGGGCCCGCGATGTGCGCACACCCTAAAGGTGGGTGCCGCACCTGGAACCAGGAACCCGCGAATAACCCAGAACAACGGCCTCCGCCACAGAAATACCCCCTCCTAGCATGCACAGCGAGGCTCAACTCCTCTCATTGGCTGCTGGGAAGAAGCGGCTCCGCCTGGATCCCTCTGGCGCCATCTGCCGTCCAGAGATGAGACCGTATCTCTGGACACACAGACTTACCCATAGAACAATCCAGAATTTGGCGACAGCCAAATTTAACAAAATTTAGAATGAGAGCAACTTACCTCTCTCATTCTCCCACTAACTTTAGCATAGTGCCCTTACTGAAAGTAAAGGGGGCGCTACATGTGGTATCCCTATTACTCTGTGTATTGATTCTATTTCACTCCTGACCTTATAGCTTTGGCACGTTATTTTTTTAGGGTCACATCTCAGGACAGGTGCCAAGAAAAGTAGTATAACCTTGCTCCAATCTCACAATATGGTATCCCCCGGTCCTTTTATTCATTTTACCAGCACACATGTAATAATAGTGAATTTATATTGTACATCATTTATCAGAAATGTAATACTGTATGCCCTAGTGACATTTAAAAGATGTAAAGTACAAAAGAAAGACCTTTCCTATAGTCCTTGGGATATTGCAATGGTATATGTTGTCATGCTGCTTACTGTATATCATTTCAGATGATCTATTGCATATAACAATCTGCAGAGTGAACTACAGTGTTTCTTAAACAAGGGTATACAATATCAACAGAAGATAAAAATAACAATGTGATCTCAGACTGCCAGTGACATAGTAGAAGCAGATGCAAAAGGATTAAAAGCACATATACATACCAGATATCATAAGATTGTCAGAATCCCCAATTACTGCAGCACTGGAATCCCAGGACATTCATTCCACATGCAGAAGAGTCAGTGGAAACCTCAAGAATTACAATCTTTTACTAGCACAACACATTCATTTTTGAAGGGTAACACATATTATTTACCATCAATTTTTTACTCTTTTCTTGTTCTTTTTGACTTTCTTCTTATGCCGCGTACACACGACCGCTTTTCATGACGAGAAAAATTCAATTTTTTAAATTGGTCATTAAAAACGATTGTGTGTAGGCTCCCGAGCATTTTTCTCCACGAGAAAAATGGGCATTAAAAATTTAGAACCTGCTCTATTTTCTCTCGTCGTTTTTCACGTCGTCGTTTTTCTCATCGTGAAAAACAGTCGTGTTTAGGCTTTAACGACGGGGAAAAAAATGTGCATGCTCAGAAGCAAGGTATGAGAAGGGAAATTTGCATAATCAGCCCAAAGGGTGGCGCCATTCGAATGGAACTTCCCCTTTATAGTGCGTGTTGTATGTCACCGCGCTTTGCTCGAGCATTTTAAGCGAAAAAAGAGCGGAAATTTGAAAAAAATATCTTTATTCTATTTTAAAAGAAATCCAATAAAATCTAATTTTGTCATACATTTAAGCCAAAATGTATTCTGCTACATGTCTTTGTAGCAGAATACAAAAAAATCCCGTTAAGTGTATAATAATTGGTTCGTTTTATCACGGACAGATGTACGCATATGATCATGTACAGATGTGCGCAGGTGATCACGGACATACATGTGCAGATTATCATTGGTACATGTGATTTTACTGTTACATATGTAGGGGACATGTGTGTGGGGACATTGTGTGGTGATGTGTGTTTTCACTGTGTGTTACTAGACTGGTGATCAGTGTGTAAAAAGCTGTAAAAAAACAGCTCATACTCACTGATCACCAGCTGGCTGTAGCGATCCGCTCTCCCGTGTATATTTAGTCTTTGTGAAAATTATAATCTACAAACTATGGTATACAGGGGGTTATCCTCAAAAGAGATACTCCGACTTAACTGCTGTTCAGTCTGTGTGTAACTTTGGAAACGATCCTCAAAAGGCTTTTTCCAAAGTTACACAGAAGATCCGGCATGTGTAATTGAATTACACTGCCTAATTTTAGGATGCAGTACCGCATCCGCCGCTGGGGGCATTTCGAGTCGAAATGCCGTTGCTAGTATGCAAATTAGCACTTAAGGCGATCCACAAAGCTTTCTAGCTTCCTTTTTGCGCCGTAAGTGTTATTTTGCAAGTGTAAAATTAGGGCTCGTTTTACAAAGTGTAAAGTTAGTAACACCTTGTAAAGGCCCATTCCAGCGACGGCATTTGGTATGCTTTCCCGAGGGAGAACTCCACGGCAATTTGTAAAAAACAAAACCGGCATGGGTTCCCCCCCAGGAGCATACCAGGCCCTTAGGTCTGTCATGGGTTGTAAGGAGACCCCCCCACGCCGAAAAATTGACGTAGGGGGTCCCCCTACAATCCATACCAGACCCGTATCCAAAGCACGCTCCGGCAGGTACCCACGTGGTGGGTGCCTACCCACGTGCACCCACCACGTGGGTACCTACCGGAGCATGATGGGACGGTGATGCCTATATAAATGTGATGCAAGGCGCGCTTCCATCATTACAGCGACAACAGGCGACGAGGCAACATCGGAAGAACAGAAGACCAGAAGACCCTGGCGTCACAGAAGACCGCGCCGGCTGCCTGTTTGAAATCGAGCTAACACACAAACATAGCAGGCAGCCAGCGCTGAAGAAGAAGGCACCGGAGAGCTGAAGAAGAACCGGGGTTCGCCGAGTCAAGAGCGGAAGAGGGGAGAAGATGGAAGAAGCCCCCCGGAGTCCGGAGAAGCCCCCCCCCCGGAGAGCGGAGAAGACCCCCGGAGAGCGGAGAAGACCCCCGGAGAGTGGAAGAAGAAGCCCCCCCTGGTAATTGAGCTAATAACGAAGACAGGGGGGGCCTCCGGAGCAGAATAATAAACTATTTTAAAAAGCCTTGTGTTGTTTGTTTACTACATTTTACTTTTTGCCTCCAGGTGAATGGATAGGGGTACGATGTACCCCATATCCATTCACTTAGGGTGGGGGGCCGGTATCTGGGGGCCCCCTTATTAAAGGGGACTCCCAGATTCCGATAAGCCTCCGCCCGCAGACCCCGACAACCAATGGCAAGGGTTGTCGGGAAGAGGTCCTGTCCTCATCAACATGGGGACAGGGTGCTCTGGGGTGGGGGGGCCCGCAGTGCGCCCCCCTGCCCCAGAGCACCCAACCCCCCCATGTTGAGGGCACGCGGCCTGGCACGGCTCAGGAGGGGGGGGGGCGCTCGCTCGTCCCCACTCCCTTCCTGGCCGGCCGGGTAGCGTGCTTTGGATACGGGTCTGGTATGGATTGTAGGGGGACCCCCTACGTCAATTTTTCGGCGTGGGGGGTCTCCTTACAACCCATGCCAGACCTAAGGGCCTGGTATGCTCCTGGGGGGGGAACCCATGCCGTTTTTTTCTTTGAAAATGGGCATGGAGTTCTCCCTCAGGAATGCATGCCGCTGTCATTTTTTTTTATCCCCGACGCAACTTTAAGCCGTCGCGATCCTCAAAACTCGGCGTAACGTAACTTCGCGCATGCGCAGTACGGCCGGCGCGCATGCGCAGTACGGCCGGCGCGGGAGCGCGCCTCATTTAAATGGGACTCGCCCCATTTGAATAGGAACGCCTTGCGCCGGCGGAATTTTAGTTACACAGCCTGAAATTTCTAGATAAGTGCTTTGTGGATCAGGCACTTAGGTAGAAACTTTAAGGCAGTGTAACTTAAATTGGATTTTTTAAGTTACGTCAGGTTTTTGTGGATCTGGCCCACAGTGTATATCTTTTCTTAAGGCTCTAATATGCCAGGACAGTACAAATACCCCACAAATGACCCCCTTTTTTTAAATTAAACGGTCCAATGTATTTAGTAAGAGGCATGGCAAGGTTTTTGAAGTCGTAATTTTCTTTGTCACAGTTATTTGTGAAATTAAGAAATTAAATAAAATTTGTTTTTTTCACAAACTATTTTATTTTTACATACTGTCACTAGTGCAGTACAGTGTTACCATATGACTGTTGTGGCAGTTATAGTATGTAATAAAATAATAATACTAAATAATTCATCCTTTATTACATTTTTTAAACACTTTTTTTTTTTTTGCATTGTTTCATCAGAGTAGTTCAGTGTCACCACAGTAGACACTGTACTACTCTGGGGAGGTGATCAGTAGTTTTTATTTTTACACTGTTATTGCTTATAACAGTGATGATGATCACTGTAATAAGCGATAATTAACTGTCATGAATAAATTGTCACTATTGGACCAGGTACCATGTGATAACTGTGGAACAAATCACAACATCACAACAGTAAGCAAAACAGTCATGAATGGAAGCCATTCATGGCTGTTTTGTTTACATTGTAATCATGTAATCGTTATGACCAATCATGGCAATTACACAATACTCAGGCCGCTCACAGTGGCTGGGTACCAAGCGGTGTGATCTGCCATGTCATGGGATATCACCACTGTGCACCCCAGGGGGGCGTGCTAAAGGGCATTTGCTAGGTGACATACCAGTCTGTCATCTAGTCTGGCCATGCCACCTGTCCACAGTAAATGTACTGTGGGCAGGCAGCAAGCAGTTAAAAAACATTCAAGGACATTCAAGCTTCATAATAATAAAAAACAAGCATAGAGAAAATAAACTGAATATATAAAATGTATTGTGTTGCCATTAGACATTACCAGTGCTCTGTCAAAATAAAAGAAAAATATACACACCTATCTAGAGAACCTGGCGAAGTGAAGATGTAGAAATTACGGGCCAGATTCACGTACATTTAGTTAGGCGCAGCGTATTCGAGATACGCTACGCTGCTGTAACTTACTTTTGAATTCTTTGCATCCACAAAGAATTTGCGCCGTAAGTTACGGTGGCGTAGTATATCTCTCGGCGCGTAATTCAAATTGGCGGGTAGGGGGCGTGATTTATTTAAATGAAGCGCGTCCCCGCGCAGATTGAACTGCGCATGCTCCGTTTAGAATTTTCCCGCCGTGCTTTGCGCGAAATGACGTCACAACAACGTCATTTTTTGAACTTAGACATGAGTTACTTCCATCCCTATTCACGGACGACTTACACAAAAAAAAAAATTCAAATTTTGACGCAGGAACGACGGCCATACTTAACATGGCAAGTCTATCTATACGCCGCAAAATACCAGCTTTAACTATACGCCGGAAAAAGCCGACTACAGACGACGTTAGAAAATGCGACGGTCGCGCGTACGTTCGTGGATCGTCGTAAATCCCTAATTTGCATACCCGACGCGGAAAACGACGCAAACTGCACCCAGCGGGCGCCGAAGTATTGCACATATGTTTCGAAGGCGTACGAAGCCGTACGCCTGTCGGATCGACCCCAGAAGCCGTCGTATCTTGGTTTGAGGATTCAAACTAAAGATACGACACAGGAAATTTGAAAGTACGCCGGCGTATCAGTAGATACGCCGGTGTACTTGCTCTGTGAATCTGGCCCTACATGTTTTATTTTGACTTTTGATTCAGATTTATAACTAATTTTGTGAAACATTTTGTATCCCTTTTCGTGCCAGAGGACCATGTAAGGAGCACAGAGAGGTAAAGTGCTATCATCCACACTTTCTAATTACTTTATTGGACTTAGCCTTAGTCAAAAGACTAATATAAAAGGCACAGGCCTGCACAGGGGGTGTGCCGGGTGTGCCTGGGCACACCCTAATCACTGGTGCCAATAAGCATATGTGTGCTTATTGGCACGTATGTTTAAGTGTCTAAAGATTTTTTTAATCACTTGTCCAAAACAATCAGTGTGGTATGTAAGGCAGGGGACTTTTCCTTTCATTTGTGGAGGCATACAGCAGCTCAGAGCCGCAGAATTTGATAGTGCTTTCATAGTTCCGACTGCAGGGGTCAGGGTTGCCACTTACATTGAATTGAGAAATGTCCCTTCATTTCTCTGCCACCATACCCATACACACATGTGTGTTTGAGTTTTGGGGTGCTCACCCTAATGCCATAGGCTATGCACACCTATGATAACAGGCTACACATAGGATCAGATATGATATAGGGTCATAATGCCACATTTTTTCATCCCTCTATTAACAGTTAAGCTGCGTACACACGACCGTTTTTAATGATGTGAAAAAAGATTTTTTTTTAAATGTTCATTAAAAACTATCGTGTGTAGGCTCAAAAACATTTTTCATGACGTGAAAAATGGGCATTAAAAATTTCGAACATGCTCACAATTTTCGTGTCATTTTTCACGTTGTCGTTTTTCATGTCGACGTTTTTCACGTCGTAAAAAACGGTCGTGTGTAGGCTTTAACGATGTGAAAAAAACGTGCATGCTCAGAAGCAAGTTATGAGACGGGAGCGCTCGTTCTGGTAAAACTAGCATTCGTAATGGAGATAGCACATTCGTTATGCTGTAACAGACTGAAAAGCACGAAGACTGAAAAGCGCGAATCGTCTCTCGCCAAACTTTTACTAACACAAAATCAACAAAAGCAGCCCTAAGAGTGGCGCCATCCGAATGGTACTTCCCTTTTATAGCGCCGTTGTACGTGTTGTACGTCACCGCGCTTTGCTAGAGCATTTTTTTTTCACAATCGTGTGTAGGCAAGGCAGGCTTAACAACAATCACGTCGAAAAAAACATTGTTTTTTCTAGACCATTATAAATGGTCATGTATACGCGGCCTAAGAATACAATCTGTATTTCCTGTGTCATTATTTCTGACTGGATATGTAATGTCAAGATTGTCTTTCCTAAAAGCTGGAACAAAACCATAGGTTAATACACAATGGTCATTACAACAGTGCTCAATGAGAAGCAAACTATACCACTGTCAATACACCTGCAGAAAAGAAATAAGAATCAAGTTATGCTGAAATTTACAATATTATTATTGACTGCCTATGAACAAAATTTTTTATTTTTTTTGCCTACTGATGAATTTTGAGAAAGACCAACAATTATAGAAGCAAAATATATTTATATGGGAGGGGTATTATTTTATATATGAAGTCATTTCGGTATGTATATTAGAGTAATTTTTAGGCAAAGGGGCAGATCCACAAAGATCTGCCCTGGCGCAGCGTATCTGAGATACGCTACACCGCCGTACCTTACCTGGCTTTGGTTCGAATCCAGAAAGAATTTGCGTCGTAAGTTACGGCGGCGTAGTGTATCTCTCGCGGCGCAACGGTGCGGAATTCAAATGCGGCGAGTAGGGGGCGTGTTTCATTTAAATGAAGCGCGTCCCCGCGCCGAACGAACTGCGCATGCGCCGTCCCTAAATTTCCCACCGTGCATTGCGCTAAATGACGTCGCAAGGACGTCATTGGTTTGACGTGAACATAAATGGCGTCCAGCCCCATTCACGGATGACTTACGCAAACGACGTAGAAAATTTAAAATTATACGCGGGAACGACGGCCATACTTAACATTGAGTACGCCACCAAATAGCAGCTTTAACTATACGCCGGAAAAAGCCGAAAAAAAACTACGTAAGAAAATGCGACGGCCGCTCGTACGTTCGTGGATCGTCGGAAATAGCTAATTTGCATACTCGACGCGGAAAACGACTGAAGCGCCACCCAGCGGCCCGCCGGAAAATTGCATCTTAGATCCGACGGCGTACTAAGGCGTACGCCTGTCGTATCTAAGACAGATGCTGTCGTATCTGTTTGGTGGATACCAACCAAAAGATACGACGCGCAAAATTTGAAATTACGCGGCGTATCAACAGATACGCCGGCGTAATGCCTTTGAGGATCTGCCCCAAAATGTATATACAGTATTTTAATGAAAAAGTTACTGTTATGGTGCCAAATTTTCAAATGAAACGTTAACTTTTTTTCACAAAATGTCTTGCTGTTTTTGGCTGATGGACTTTAACCACAATTACTGTCGCCGGCAGGAACACTTTCTCTCCGGGTGGGCAGCATATGACGTCATATGGACACAGCCCATCCCGATCAGTGTAAAGAGCCAATGAAAATGGCTCTTTACCACGTGACCGACTTTGTCCAATCACAGCCAGTCACATGTGTTGTGCTAGTTCTCACCGCTCATGCGCACCCCCGGGGGTACAAATCGCGACACGGTCCATCGCCGATCTGGGTAAAGAGCCAATGAATAAGTCACATGACGAAACATGTCGGGGGCGTGGTCATCTGATTACTAGCTGAACCAACGTGAATTTACTGAGTGCTGGCGTTTTTTTTCATGCTTGCTGTGGAACCAGGAAAGGAGCTGTCTGACTGCTATTAGCAATCCAGGGGCTGTGAGTATGCTTGTGCTGACTGAGGGTTCGCCGTGACCACTAACTCACCTACAAGGAATATTGGATAACTTCTTTGATTTGGAGTGATTACTGCTTTGTTAAAGTGTTTGTTTGTGAGTTTAACTTTTGAAGATTTTTTTGCATGGTGTTTTAATAAAACTGTTTTACAGTATTACACTATTTTGCACATTTTTCTTTTATTATTCATGTGGATACATGGTTTGGATTGCACCATTTTGAACGGATTTCCTATTATTACATCTGAGTGGTCCTGGTTTAAAGCTTGTACGCCAAACACGAAAGTGTGTGGCATATCGTTCTGGTGAGTGCGCATTTCTAATCCGTGGAGGATTCACTGAAACACTGTGGTATGGTGGAAGATACTGAGGAAGAAAATAACACTTATGAACTTTAATTTTTATTTACCGTATTTATCGGCATATAACACGCACAGGCGTAAAACACGCACCCTAACTTTAAGAGGGAAGTTTCAGGAAAAAACTTTCCAAAGCCCCCTGCGTATAACACGCAGGCACTGTTTACCCTCTATTTTCAGGGTAAAAAAGTGAGTGTTATACGCCAATAAATACAGTAATTTTTTGTCACTTTAAAACACTCGTTTATTTCACAGGTTTTTTGAATATTTTCATCCGTCCAATTGTTTGTGTATGTTTGTTTTCACCTATGAGTGGTGTGATCATTATTATATAAATTTTTATATATATGTTTATTTGTTATTCACTTTAGATTTAAGCGCTTCTTAATATACTGAGTCACACATTTTCCTTGAAATAGGTGATAGTGCACTGTTATATTCATTTTTTGATACATTTTGTTTAATAGCAGCAGCTAGTTTAATTTAATTTAGTTTTATCCGGTTTCCAGTAGAGCGCAGTGGTGGTAATTACTTGACGGCCTCTTCAATTACCTACTTGTGTACAAAGAGCCAATGAAATTACCACGTGACCGGCTGTGTCAGTACCTGTCTCCAGCCCATCAGAGTACCTAGTACCTGTCTTCAGCCTAAAGTACCCGAATACCTATCTGCAGACCATCTGAGTACCGGGCACCTGTCTCCAACCCAGAGTACCGGAGTACCTGTCTCCAGCCCATAAGAGTACCTGAGTACCTGTCACCAGCCCATCAATGTACCCGAGTACCTATTACCAGCCCATTAGAGTTCCTGTCACCAGCCTATCAGAGTACCTGAGTAACTGTCTCCAGCCCATCAGAGTACCTGTCTCCAGCCCATCAGAGTATCTAGTACCTGTCTTCAGCCTAAAGTACCAGAGTACCTATCTGTAGACCATCAGAGTACCCAGGTACCTATCACCAGCCCATCAGAGTACTCGAGTACCTGTCACTAGTCCAGAGTTCCTGAGTACCTATCGGTAGCCCATCAAAATACCTGAGTACTATCTGTAGCCCTTTAGAGTAACGAGTACCTGTCTCTAGCCCAGGGTACCTGAGTACCTATCTCAAGCCCATCAGAGTACCTGAGTGCCTATCTCCATCCCAGAGTACCAATTAGCTGTCACCAGCCCATCAAAGTACCCAAGTGCCTATTTTCAGCCTATCAGAGTACCCTGTCTCAAGCCCAGAGTAACCAAGTACCTGTCTTCAGCTCAGAGTACCTGAGTACCTATCCCCAGCCTATCAGAGTACCTGAGAACCTATTTGCAGCCCATCAGAGCACCTGAGTACCTGTCTCCAGCCCATCAGAGTACCTGAGTACCTGTCTCCAGCCCATCAGAGTTCCTCAGTAGCTGTCACCCCCAGAGTACCCAAGTACCCGAGTACCTGTCTTCAGCCTAAAGTACCAGAGTACCCATCTTTAGACCATCAGAGTACCCGGGTACCTATCACCAGCCCATCAGAGTACCTGAGTATCCACCACCAGTCCATCAGAGTCCCCAGGTACCTATCACTAGCTCATCAGAGTACCCGGGTACCTCTCACTAGTCCAGAGTACCCGAGTACCTATCTGCAGCCCATCAAAGTACCATTGAGTACCGTTGAGTGCCTATTTGCAGCCTATAAGAGACCCGAGTACCTATCTGCAGCCTATTAGAATACATGTGTACCTATATGCAGCATATGCCTCATAGAATATACGTTGGGGTGTTTGTTTTCCAAAATTGGATAATTTTGTGGGTAATTCCATTGTCCCGGTGTTTCAGGGACTTCAAAAGTGTGATATGTTGTCAAAAAATTAGATGTGTAATTTATGGTCCTAGAATGCCTGATGGTGCTCCATGCATATTGGGCCATGCTGTGTAAAAATTTCCCACACATACAGTATGGTATTGCCATACTCGGGACGAGTAGCAGAATGTGTTTTGGGGGGTAATTTTTGCTATGTACATGCTATGTGTTAAAAAAAGATCTTATGTGGGTCGACAAGGCCCACGGATGAATTTTTGGCGTTATAGGCAACTACACCATTTCTTTGAAAAACAAGGCCATACGATCAGAGACCCCTCCTCTCTTACTCCATTTGAGAATCTTTTTGTTAGCGACGAACCCACTCCCCACCTGGTCTCAGAGTTGTACCGCCTACTGGGTTCCGCTGCCCCTTTGCCCACTCCTGCCTACATACGGAGGTGGGAGAGAGACCTGGATAAGGTCCTCACAGACACACAATTGACTCATCTATACCGCCTTACTCATACTTCCTCCAAAGATTCCAAAACCCAGGAGACGAATTTTAAAATTTTGTCCCGCTGGTACCGTGTGCTGGCGGACATGGCGTGTATTTACCCCACCGAATCCGGGTTGTGTTGGCGTGGGTATGGGCACAGGGGTACGCTCATCCACATATGGTGGGACTGCCCCTTGATTAAACCCTTCTGGACAGATATACGGGACCAGATACTGACAATTACAGGGACCGATATCCCCCTCTCTCCGGTGCACTTTCTTCTCCATGTCCCGACAATTCCTCTAAGCCATTATAAAAAAAGTGTGGTGCCGCATCTGCTTAATGCAGCCAGGTGACTGCTTCCGACTTTTTGAAAGCAGACTAGGGTTCCTGGTCGTGAGGACTTGATCCGGGGGGTGAGTGCCATCGGAGAGGCTGAGAGTTGGGTGGCGACATGCTGTGGTCGCCGCGAACGACATCATGCTATTTGGGCACCGTGGACGGAATATGTCTCGGACCCTAATTTTGTCCCCTCTAGTTTAGACGTGGCTCTGCTGGAGCTGGTGGAGCCCTCCCTTAAGGCTCGTAGGTTGCAGGCACTCGACGGAGGAGGGACCGGGCCCCTTAATGGTTAGTTGCAGTGGTGGTCTGCTGGTTCCGGCGTTCTGGATTGGAGGGATGCACCCGGTGTGGAGGTGGACACGTTCTTTGGCAGCTTACGAGGTACGCACTGTTCTCTTCCCTTTTCCCTCTTTCTCTCCTTTTCTTACTTCTTTTCCCCTCTCCCCCCCCCCCTTTTTTCCCCCTACATTCTCCACCCTTAGTCCTTCCTCTCTGTGACCCCCTCCTCCCCCCATTACCAATAGGGCTGTTATGATGACTATGTAGGGTGCTAAGAGAGGTTGATTGGAGCATATTGTTGGTCTAATGTTAATCCCAGGGTCCTGCCGGAGTGTCTTCTTTGGTCCCCTGGTCCGGGCCCTCTGGTTCCCGGGGGGGGTGGTGGGTGGTTAGTTGGAGGCCTTGGTGCCCCCCCCCTCCGCCCCGGCCGTGGGCTATGGATCCGGGCCTGGGTACTGGGGTTCTTTTACCCCCTTGTTTCTCCCCTTTACCACAGCACTCACACAAGCACCTGCCTGGTTCATACCCAGGTTCAGGTAGTTCGACGACTACCCTGGGTGTTTTTTTCTCCCCCCTTTCAGGCTCCATCCTGATGAAACTTATCTATACACCCCCCTTGGACTATTGCCCTCCTGTATGCCCCGTTGCCCCGCGGGTCGCCGTGGCTGCTGGTGTTCATCTGGATGCTGCCCGTTGTGGGGACCCATGGGAATGTAACTGTACTACTAATTACACTTATTATTGTTTCTCTATGCCTATACAGTGCGATCAGTTTATGGTTTATTTTTTGGCTGCCGAGCGGCCCTGCGAGGCCTCAAGCTTAGCACGTTATGCCCTATTGGACATGTCTGTCCTGTGTTTTATATGTCCTTTTATTTTACTTATTCTTTAATAAATACTGATTACACAAAAAAAAAAGATAATTTGACTACTTTGTGTAAACAAAATACGTTTTCATATTCTTTCCACATTTTCCCAAAACTTTTGAAAAAAATAACATCAAAGGACTCATAGATTATACTCTGGGGTGTTTGCTCTTCAACATTGGGGTACAAGAAGGCACAGGTACAGGCCTGTCTGAAGTTTGCCAATGAACATCTAAATGATTCAGCGAAGGATTGGGATAAAGTGCTGTGGTTAGATTAGACCAAAATTTAGCTCTTTGGCATTAACTCGACTTGCCGCGTTTGGAGGAAGAAAAATGTTGACTATGAACCTGATGCCGCGTACACACGTCCGTTTTTCATGACGAGAAAAATGCCATTTTTTAAATTGGTTGTGAAAAACAGTCGTGTGTATGCCCCAGAGCATTTGTCGATGTGAAAAATGCCCGTTAAAAATTTAGAACGTTGTGAAAAAATGGTCGTGTGTACGCTTTAACGAGGGGGAAAAAAACATGCATGTTCAGAAGCAAGTTATGAGACAGGAAAATTAGCAAAAGCAGCCCAAAAGGGTGCCGCCATTCGAATGGAACTTCCCCTTTATAGCGCCGTCGTACGTGTTGTACGTCACAGTGCTTTGCTCAAGCATTTTTTTTCACGAACGTGTGTATGCAAGGCAGGCTTGAGAGGAATCATGACAAATCACGTAGAGAAAAACGTAGTTTTTTTTCATGACATGAATAACGATCGTGTGTACATGGCATAAGAACACCATCCCTACAGCCAAGCACAAAGTTGGAAACATTATACTTTTTGGCTGTGTCTCTGCTAAAGGTATAGGCATTAAGGGGCCAATGGACCGGGCCATTTATTGTAAAATCCTGGATGAGAACCTTCTTTCGTGGATGGGTCTTCCAGCATAACAATGACCCAAAACATACCGCCATTGCAACAAAGCAGTGGCTCAAGAAGAAACACATTAAGGTCATGGAGTGGCCCAGCCAGCCTTTAGACCTTAATCCTATAGAAAATGTATGTATGGAGCTGAAACTTTGAATTGCCAAGCGACAGCTAAGGCCTTGTACACACGACCGAACATGTCTGCTGAAACTGGTCGCGGGCCAGTTTCCGCGGACATGTTCGGTCATCTGTGCGGCCTATTGGACTGGATTTCTGGGCTGGCGGTCAGGTTTCCAGCGGACAAATGTTTCCAGCGGACAAATGTTTCTTAGCATGCTAAGAAACATGTCCGCTGGAACCATGTCCGTCAGACATGTCCGATGCTTAGTACAACTCATCGGACATGTCCGCTGGCCCGAGAACCCGCGCATGGCGTCGAAGTGATTCGACGCATGCGTGGAAGCATTGAACTTCCGGGTTCCGGGTTCCGGGTTCGCGCACGTCACCACGTCATCACTGCGTATTCTGTCCGCGGGGAATTTGGTCTGATGGTGTGTACACACATCAGACCAAATGATCCCAGCAGACATGTCCGATGAAAACGGCCCGCGGACCGTTTTCATCGGACATGTCTGCTCGTCTGTACGAGGCCTAAGAAATCTTAGAGAAGGATTTAGAGAAGATCTGTAAAGAAGAGTGGACCAAAATCCCTCCTGAGATGTGTACACACCTGGTAACCAACTTCAAGAAACATCTTACCGCTGCGCTTACCAACAAGGGTTTTTCCACCAAGTATTAAGTCACTAGAGACACTTGGCTACAAACTCTGTCATAACACTGTATCTGACAGCTGCCCTGCCAGACACAATGATCAAGAACTAATCACCAGGGTTCCCAATCATCTGATCACTATGACAGCCAATAACTGTGATTACATGGCTTTGTTAACAAACCAATCAGCATCAGCTGTCTGATCTATAATCGTGCCATACACAGAACGAGGCACGTTACAGCTGTAAAAGTGATTGTAAAAAACAATATTTGGAAAGAAAAACGTTTTTTTTTTTTAAGCTGTTAAGTGTAAATTGCATTTCTTTGCAAATTTGTCAGCTTATAACAAAAATCATATGTTATTTATTACAGCAGTGTACCAAATAAAAGCATTGTATGTCCTTAAAACAGTGTAAAACATGATATAGGTTGGCTAATTAGTCATAGGGTTATAGTCAAGTTATCTGACATATACTAACGCTTCTAAATTTGGTCTAAGCATCCAGCTATCATTGACTTCTAGTTGCAAAAGGGTTTCAAAAGTTCATTTTCCAGTACCCACTACCCAGCAGGCAGCATTGGAGGGGTTATGTTTTTCACTGGCAGATTCTGATAGTACCCTTTTTGAACTCTGACATTATGTAGAGTCTCAGTATACACCCTTTGTGTACCAGTAAGCAGTTGCAATAGGACTGAGACTCATTCTGTCCAAGCACCTTTATGTGTTTTTAGTTTAGAAGCTAGCATTTGCAACCTTGTATACCCCTTTCCCTTTAAAACAGATCGAAGACTTTTACCTGACTTTGTGCAGGCACTCGGAGAACAGATACAACAAAGCAAGATAGAATTTCATTCAAGGGTAGGATTTCTGAATCTGAGTCTTCCTGGAGTCAAACACATTTTGTTTTTCAGTCTACTACTTAACTAGATTCATGTCAGTGCATTGAAAAGCCTTAACCTGAATATTTCTTGGGCCTGATTTCTGGAGAACTGAAGAAAGAAACTTAGGTAAGTGGTAAAAATGTATAATCACAGTTTTGATAAGGATGTATACATGCCTAAAAAGAAAGCTGAAGTGCTAAACTTTCTTTGTAGAATATATTTGCATGCGAAAATAACATGTGAATGTCCAAACACACTGATAACTTTAGAACGTATAGGAAGAAGCTATATTAAATCAGAATGTATCAAACTAAGATCGGAAAAGCAGTATTATTATATGCCAAATAGTTTCCAAATTTTATTGTATAATTTATAGTAAGACAGTATTAAACAAGTAATAATGAAGGCTTTCAGACAGAAATTTTGGGGCAGCCTTGTTCATCTAAATCTTCCAGCAAGCTGGGAATGTTTAGCAGAACATAATATAGAAATTTATTTTTTTCAAAAAATAAATAAAAAAAATCGTACTATTGTTTGAGATTAAAGTGCAAGATTATGCCATTAACAGTTCTTAATGAAATGGCAATTATTTGAATTTTTTTTATCTGCTCATATATTATTAGTTTATGTGTAACGTAGTAGCAGAATCTAAAGCAAATTATTCTTTTCAGTTATTTTTTATGTGTTGTTTAAGTCAGACAATAGGATAGCAATAACATCTTAAAGTTTAGAAAGTTTCCTGAAAAGTTTCATGTTTTAAATACATTTTTAATTCAAAAATACAGTTATGTATATATTTAATTATATTTGTTATGATTTTATATTTAACAAGATATATTTTTTTTAGATGAGGTTTGTTTAATTATTTTTTTACATAATAAACATAAGGGGCTACATTAAGATAAATTAACATTACACACTGGTCTTGGCCTATAGAAACCATATGGTAAAAATTGCTGCCATCGGCAAATCCTGTCTGTGTTTAGTGTAAAGCTGGTCACACAAGGAGGTATGTAATTGTGATTCATAAATAATTGTTAAGTGGGATTTTAGTCTAAGATTTATAGTAGTACTAAAGCTGGACTATCTGGATGATGTTATTATTAATAATAAGCTGGATAATCTCATTATTCATAAGCAAAAACAGATTTTTTTTTTAGCCCTTTTTTATCCTACCTCTTGTCAGCTACTAGTATAATTATTAAAACTAAACCAATCCATGACAAAAGCAGTTATTTTATATTGTGAAAGCACCATGGCCTGTACCATGGTATACCTGAATGTGAATACTTTCTTGTCAATCTCAAAACTGGTGAAAGGATAAGTCACACATTTTTACAACTTGCTGGCTAGCCTTGTTTTAATGTTTAATATTTAGATTCCATTTTGTTGTATTCTCTCTTTGTATTGATGTACATAGTCTGTTGTTTTTTTTGAAGAAGAAAATTATTAATGTCATTTTAAAGTGTCATTGATGGTGTTATTATAGATGTTCAAAACAATTTGCACAGGTAGAACACTCGTCTAGATTAGGGACTAAGGACTGTATACTGTGTGCCTTCCACCATGGAAAGAAATACAAATAAGACATTTGAAGAAATTATTATAGCAATTATAGCAATTTTGTGTCAGCGTCAGCAATATGTCAATTATCCATTTAAATTGATAAGTTGGATTCTATAAGTCAGCATTTCAGTGATGATAGTAAAGATGGTGGTAGTGATGATGATGATGATGATGATGATGATGATGACGATGACAATGATGATGATGGTGGTGATGGTGAAAAGAATGCTAATGATGATGCTGATGATGATAGTACTGGTTTATGATAATAGTGATAATGATGATCATGAAGTTGGAAACCATAACAATGAGAAAGACATAAAGGATTTTCTGATTCTTAGATTTATCTTAGATTTATATTTGGTTTACAAGATGTATCTTTTTTTAGAATATCTCTTGAAAGTGCACTTCCTGTGCCTAGGCACTTCTGTCTCTTCAGCCACATATTAGTATATATCTACATCAGGGATTCCCAACCCTTTGAAGAGAGAGGGCCACATAAGCGACTTGGCAACTGGTCGTGGGCCACAATAAGTGGAGCGGATGGAAGACAGAATCTGTGTCCGCTCTGTATATGCAGAGCGGACACAGACACAGCCCACTCTACTCTGTGGGCCCTCCCATCCAATCTAATCAGATGGAAGGGGACAGATCACCTTCTGTTTTTTTTAGTGGATTGGATTGGAGGTATATGGGTGCAAATGGACACAAGTCCGTTTACATCTGCATCTACATAGAGATGAATGGAGGGTCTGTGTGGGTTGAAACAATCATGTGAAATGGGCCCAAGGCTGCTTTCACACGGGTCGGCAACCTGCGATCTGAGCTTGCGAACCTGCTATCCCAAAGCAGGAGGTCACGGTCCACATCAGAGGGCTCTGCGGGCCACATGTGGCCCCCAGGGTGCTGGTTGGGCACCCCTGATCTACATTGTGATATCATCAAAGATACTGTGGCTCTCACTGCTTGTCTTCCATGATTTAGAGTGAGGTTTGGTGATCTATTGATGATTTGAGTGTCAGGGGTTTAGATTTAGGGTGAGTTACTGAAAGTTTGGTTGCTGAACCCAGACACCATGTGAATGAGCATGGCATTAGGGACTGGGCCTAGGTAATATATACAAATGCAAAAACAAATTCTTAAAAAAATTAAAAATTCCAGGGAGCAGTCATTTAATAACGCCTAAAGAGTAACATTAAAAATACAAAATGCTTTAAAATAACATACATGGGGATGCTCTTAACCGTCATGTGAACTGGCACATCTGTATGATGTAAACAACCTACTGAAACTCACTATTGACCTACTAACTATTAAACCCAATGGCCACTACTCCATATTCATACCATTGAGACTGTTGACCATCCCCTCTTCCTCAAAAAACTCCACTCTGCTTTCTCCTGCTTTTCTTCCTACCTATCACAGTGCTCCTTCATTGTGACCTATAACTCTGTTTCCTCCTCTCCCCTTCCTCTTTTTTTAGGGGTACCTCAAGGTTCTGTGGGACCCCTTCTCTTCTCCATTTACACCTCCTACCTTGGTCTGTTAATAAACACCCATGGCTTCCAGTATCACCTCTATGCTGACGACACACACATCTATCTCTCTACTTCTCAACTCACTCCTTCGGTCTCCTCTCACATTAGTAACTTACTAACTGACATATCAGCATGAATGTCACACCACTTCCTCAAACTCAGTCTTTCCAAAACTGAGCTCATAACTATTCCTCCAGCCCGTACCCCCCCGGACTTCTCCATCAAGATTGATAATACAACCATCAGTCCAGACAGGTCAGGGATGAAGTTGTGGAGACGTTTAAAGCAGGATTAGGTTTTAAAAAAATATCCCAAGCTTTGAATATCTCACGGAGCACTGTTAAATCCATCATCTGAAAATGGATAGAGTAAGGCCCAACTGCAAACTTAACAAGACATGGCCCTCCACCTAAACTGACAGGCCGTACAAGAAGAGCATTAATCAGAGAAGCAGCCATGGTAACTCTGGAGGAGCTGTAGAGATCCATAGCTCAGGTGGGAGAATCTGTCCACAGCACAACTATTATGCCGTGTACACACAATCATTTTTCGGCATGAAAAAAAATATGTTTTTCGGCATGTAGAAAAAATTTCATTTTTTCCAACTTCATCATTAAAACGACGTTGCCCACACACTATCATTTTTAAAAAATGCTCTAGCAAAGCGCGGTGACGTACGATGGCACTATAAAGGGGAAGTTCCATGCGGATGACGCCAACCTTGGGGCTGCTTTAGCTGATTTGCTGTTAGTAAAAGACGATTTGCGCTTTTCTGTCTGTTACAGTGTGATAAATGTGCTTACTCCATTACGAATGGTAGTTTTACCAGAACGAGCGCTCCCGTCTCATAACTTGCTTCTGAGCATGCGCGGGTTTTTAACATCATTTTAGCCCACACACGATCATTTTTTACAACCCGAAAAACTACATCGTTTAAAACGTCGTTAAAAAATGCAGCATGTTCGAAAAAAAAATTGTCGTTTTTCAGAACCCGAAAAATGATGTGAAGCCCACACACGATCATTTTAAATGACATTTTTTGAAAACTTTGTTTTTTTCATGCCGAAAAATGATCGTGTGTATGCGGCATTAGTTGTGAATGCCAGAAATCTGGCCTTTATGAAAGAGTGGCAAGAAGAAAGCCGTGGTTGCAAGAAAGACAGATAAGAAAAGCCATGTGGGGGACACAACAAGCATGTGGAATAAGGTGCTCTGATCAGATGAGATCACAATTGAACTTTTTGGCCTAAAAGCAAAACGCTATCTGTGGCGTAAAATTAACACTGAGGTTTACATTCCAGCAGGACAATGACCCTTAACATACAGCCAGAGCTACAATGGAATGGTTTTGATCAAAGCATATTCATGTGTTAGAATGGCCCAGTAAAAGTCCGGACCTAAATCCAATTGAGAATCTGTGGCAAGACTTGAAATATGCTGTTCACAGACGCTCTCCATCCAATCTGACAGCGCTTAAGCTATTTTGCAAAGAATAATGGGCAAAAATGTCACACTCTAGATGTGCAAAGCTGGTAGAGACATACCCAAAAAGATTGGCAGCTGTAATTGGTAGTTCTACAAAGTATTGACTTAGGGGGGCTGAATACAAATGCACGCCATAGGACCTCCCTAGTAGGATACCCTCCCATTTTGAGGGCATGTGACCTGGTACAGTTCATGAGAGGGAATTCAAGCTCATTCCTCCCCTTTCCTGGCTTGCCAGGCTGCATACTTGGATAAAAGCCTGGTATGGATGTTAGGGACTTTTTTTTTTTTTTGCATGAGATTTCTCTTAAAATCCATACTTCAGACCTGGTATGGATTTAAAGGGGGAAACCCATGCAAAAAAAAAAAAAAACACAAACAAAAACATGGGGTTCCCCCCTAAATCTGTACCAAATCCTTATCTAAGCATGTAGCCTGGATGACCCCACACCCTTTGTGTACATTTACCTAACAGCTTTGAATCCACAGCTGGAATCTGAATGAGCCAGGTGTGGATAAGCCACTGGTTGTTAGGATGCAGCCGGTTGTACCTATTCTGTTTGGTCATTCGCCAAACCTTGTAACAGCTGAAATCGTAGTGCATCAGCAGCTCATCATTGGTAATATCATGACAGTGCTGCTCACTGTTCCCTTGATGGAGAGAAAGATGTACCTAAGAATATATAATGCAAGGATCTCCCTGCTTTTGCTTTATTCATTCTGTGGATCTGTGTTTTGTGCAACTATTCTGCTGCTTCTTGCTTATTCCTCTATTAGTCATTAGTACACCAATCATCAGGGTGGGCAGCTTTTATATGAGAAAGCAAAGCTCTACCTCTACCAAGATGACCTCCACGTGGAGATACAGTGCAGAAGAAGGTATTGTAAGTCAATAATATGGAAAGATTAGCTGCAGGGAGACCACAGACAATACTGGTAATTAGCCCTTTGCTATCTGTCTGACTTATGTGGGCAAAGCTTCCATAGATGCAATCTTTTGAAACTTTGAGATCAATTTAAAGTTAAAACATTTTGCATTTGTGATGAAATAGTCTACACACAGGCAGTTTTTAATCCACCAATGGTGTAAGAAATAGCGTGCACTTCCATCGTGTTCATGATATACTGTAACTACAGATTAACATGTGTTGAAAGTGGAAAGAGATCAACTGCCAGTGATATGATCAACAGACACGTTATGTTACATTACAACTGAATGAACCTTACACAGCTTTGAAATGTCTACTGTACTGTTGAGCATGCAAATAGGGAAAAAAAAGGTTTACATAGTCGGTGCATTGCATGTTATATCATAACATTTAATAAGGATAGCAATATCTATTTTCTTATTTATTTCTAGCTGAGTCTGACAAAACCGTTTACATTGACTCATGTAAACTCCTTTGTGTTTGATGCATTTGTATTGAAAATGTTGTTAATATTACGCTGACGTAACAGAAATATGCGGCCTCACTGGACTGGAACTTTTTGCGTGATGCCACATATATGCATATTTCCCTGTACTAATGATTCTGGGTCACCTGATCACTGTGATAGCCTCTGATTGGCAATCACAGTGATCAGTCACTGTGAAGCCCACCCGCTTGTTTTCTTCTTTCTCTGTGAATGGAGGAGAATGATACATCATATCTCTCTCTCTCCTTTCAGAGAAAAGGTGTGTGTAAAAAAAATATGTCAGTACCAGGATTAGCGTTTAGGTAAATGTCAGGGTCAAGGTTAAGGTCAGAGGTCAGGGTCAGTATTTTTTTGGACAGAATTCTTTTTTAAATTAGTAACAGTGTCAGTGTGTTTTTAGATAGGATAAAAAAAAAAGCAAAATGGTCATTATTGTTTTTGACTTGTACGAGTATATGCAACAACTAACATACACATACAATATGTGGTATTGCTGCGATCGTCAGAAGCAGAATAATTTAATTTGGGTTGTTCTTTGGTAGAAGGTTATGGTGGTAGCGAGAAATATACAGCTAAATTAAAAAAAATATATATATTTTACTATTACTATTACTGCCATTTTTCATTTGACAATAAAAAAATTCAGAAGATATCCATTACTATTTACTACCAAATGAAAGCCCAAGGTATAATCTACCTGGATACACAAAGTAATTTTGATGATATGTAAAGTTAATGTCAAAGTTGCAAAATTGTGCTTAGGCATTTAGATGTGTTTTACCCTTAGGTGTAAAGGGGTTAATACTGAGAATTCAGTATTGAGAATAAAGCATTTCTAAGGTTTATGCACATAATAGTTATTAGATTGTACACTCTTGAACTCCATTCTTAGATTCCCAGACAGTTCAAAGGCAACTGAGTAAATACAGCATGCAACAATAATACCTACCCTTTATATACTTATTAAAGGAAAGTTAGTAGATATGAATAATATTTGTAAAGCATTTTTTGACCGCCAAATTCAGACCAGTTTTGTTGTTCTGTATACATCCATGGCAGTCCCTTGGCAAGTAAGTCTTAGTAAATCTTTTAATTTTGAAGCAGCATGCATTGCATTGCTCAGGCATTGCTGATGTTTTTCATAGATTATTTTAGATTCCACCCAGCTGGTTTGAGACTTACTACTCTAAAGTTTTCAGATCTCACATTGGACAAAGTTTGCTCCTAATAAATTATGGGGTAGATTCACAGAGGAGATACGACGGCGTATATCCAGATACGTGTACGCTGATTTACGCCTAGAATATGTAAATCAGCTAGATACGCGAATTCACGAACGTACGCCCGTCCGACGCAGTACATTTACGCCGTTTACGTTAGGCTTTTCCAGGAGTAAAGTTACCCCTGCTATATGAGACGTATATGCGGCGCACCAATGTTAAGTATGGCCGTCGTTCCCGCAACGAAATTTGAAAAATTTACATCGTTTGCGCAAGTCATCCGTGAATGGGGCTGGACATCATTTACGTTCACGTCGAAACCAATGACGTCCTGGCGGCGTACTTTGGAGCAATGCACACTGGGAAATTCCACGGACGGCGCATGCGCCGTTCGTGTAAAACGTCAATCACGTTGGGTCAGGGTTAATTTACATAACACACGCCCACCTCTTCACAATTTGAATTAGGCGGGCTTACGCCGGCCTATTTACTCTACGGCGCCGCAACTTTCTTTTAAGAATATGGCACTTAAATAGGATATGTTACGCCCGCACAAAGAAACGCCATTCTACGTGAATCTACGTTGGGGTAAATGATTGAAAGAGTAAACATAGGTAAATGCCTTTATGCTTCATTGCAAGGGGAAGTATTTTTTCTTATTATTAACAAAGGACTGATATTATACCGCATTTTGTTTTATTTAGTGATGAGGCACAAATCATATTACTATTATTGGTGCCCATGTCTTGAGCATCTATAACAGCTTTATTGGTGCTCAAGACATGGGTCAGAACTGGTTCTAATCCATTTAGTTTTGTGATATTAAAAAAAAAAAATTGATAGTGTTAAATTTACCTGATAAGCTAATGGCTTACAGAGGCCCTACCACCTGAACTGATGTTTCTCATTATCTTTCTAATGTTTTGTCCCCTAGCATTGCCTTCAATTAACTAAGCCAAAATGAATATAATGGGTTCTGATTACCTATGTCCACTTGATGTTCTTTTTTTAGTGAAGATCAGTACAGTACCTTGGGAAAGAAATACATGGGGTAACGTCTCCCAATAAATCCAATAAATAACTTCACTCTGTACTCATCCAGAGCCATGTGATTAAAATGGCATAGAGAACCTGTGCATTTAAACATATTTAGCTGTCTAAACAATTTAAAGTCCATATAGAGCATATAGAGCATCAGTCAAAGAAAATTTAGTGAAATTTAGTGACCTTGATGTGTACAGTAGGGATTAAGACATAAAGGCATAGCTCTGACATGGCACATTGGCATACAGCCATTATTAAATCACTCCGGCCATACATGTCTATTGATTACGTCAACTGTAGTGAACAGTTTGATAGTCTTTTTATAATACATAATTTTTAGAATGAATTGACAGGTCAGTTTATAGTGATACTAGTAATAATAATATGAATGATATAAGTAATATGAATAATATGTAGTATATTGCCTAGTTATCTTTAGCATGTCAGTTAAAAATAGACCAGCCAGAACTTCACTTTGCGCACCGCCTCTATGGTGGCTTTCAGGACCCACACTCAGCACCTGTTGTGGCACATAGGTATTTCATTGTTGGGTGGGTATTCACTCATACATTTCCCTGACTTCATGCACTTTTTTTTTCTCATCAATATCAATTTTTGTTTTATCTTTCATTATACATTATTTAGACATTGGTCACATTTATGTCCATTTCACATGATCCCCCTCACTTTATTAATTTGATGTCTCTTTTGGACCTATTGAACACATTATTTGAGAACCACATACACATTTGTTATGCTATATATTTGAACACATTTTTAAAAATATATATACATTTATTTCAGAATTGTTTGGTTTACATGTGTCTACACACTCCACGTATCACACTTAAAGTCCTGGCTGTTTCCCTTCGGCTTGATTTTGGGGCGATTCTTTCCAGCCTCAACCCCGGGATAGGCGTCTGTTTCGGCGCCTCCATTTCTCCTCCCAGATGCTAAGCCCTTTCCTTGAGGTGGCATGTGAGTAGTAAAGTTATCCATCATTGATATTCTCCCATTTATTTGTGGAGAACTATTCATTACATTTTTTCTTACAGACCTACATGAGATTACTATTTCCATTTATGCACAGATATTTTACCACACCAAACTCCTGATGAGTGGACATACAATCCACAAAAAGCGTTGAGTTTCATAGATGCTACATAATCTTATTATGACATTTCATAAGTATTATTATGTATGTAATGTTTTACCATATATGGACTCTTTTATGACTATTTTATTGCAGATGACTATACTGTATGATTATTGTTATATATATTTTCTCATGTTCCTATGTCTATATTTCGGGATGGTGGTGGGTCACAGTCTATGCCACAAATCATTCATTTTTTGCTGCTGTAATATTCAATGTTGTGTTAAAACCCATGCTATATAAATAACACAGAGCAAGTAAACAAATATAATCAGGAACTTCAAATGCTAGTAAAAATGGGGATATACTGAAGAAATCACCTTCAACCTATTGTGAGCATGATTCGTTCCAGAAGCATGCTTGTCATCCAAAGCACTTGTATATTAAAGCGAATTTCCCCATAAGAAATAATGGAAGCTCAGATGACACAATCATTTATTCATAAGTCATTTAGTTTATAGTCTGTATAAAAAGATTATTAGCAATGTGATAGGTTGTGTAACCATAAAATGTCCATCCACAATCAGAAGCCTCCACAAGGGGATTAGAAGCAAAATCCAGCAGGAGCTACACAGTATAAAAGAGAAGAGAGGTGCCTCTAAAGTCCTGCACACACGATCGGTTTGTTCGATGAAAACAGACCGATGGACTGTTTTCATCAGACAAACTGATCGTGTGTGGGCCCCACCGGTTTGTTTTCCATCGGTGAAAAAAAATAGAACATGTTTTAAATTTTTCCTATGGATAAAAAAACGATAGAAAAAAATGATCGTCTATGTGGAAGTCCATCGGTCAAAAATCCACGCATGCTCAGAATCAATTTGACACATGCTCGAAAGCATTGAACTTCATTTTTTTCAGCACATCATAGTGTTTTATGTCACCACGTTTTGGCACGGTCGGATTTTTGACTGATGGTGTGTAGGCAAGACTGATGAAAGTCAGCTTCATCGGATATCCGACAAAAAAATCCATCGGATTAGATTCCATCAGATATCCGATCGTGTGTACGAGGCTTTAGTGTAGCAATATGGTTAAATTTAATGAAGGTACCACATTTAGCAAATGATTAAAATAGGCACATCTAAGTATGCAGGCATCCGTGGTAAAGCTGTCCACATAGACCATCCCCCGCATCACCGGCTCTCACCGCTGTCAGTATGCAGTCGTGACTGGGAAGACTACCCTGCAGTAGAGTGATATGAAAGCAAGGCTTGAAGAGCTTGTGGATTGCAGAGTGGAAGGGATGACATTGATGGTGGTGATGAGGATGGTATATGTGGACAGCTTGCATACTTAGATGTGCCGGTTTTAATCATCAAACATATGAGTTGCTAAATGTTGTACCTTCCTTAAGTGTAACCACATTGCTACACTTAGAGACACCTCTCTTCTCTTTTATTCTCATTTTGGACGTGACGCTACTTGTAAATCAAGACATCGCATGTATATTTTAAAATGTTGCTTGTCTTGTGAAATGCTCTCAAACCAAGTTTTTACTGTATAACAATTTACTTTATATTTAACTGCACAGAATGACTTTCCAAACAGACTGCAAGATATGGAAAAAACATCTTTCATTAAACATTTAAATAGTGAAAGAGTAGAAGTGAGGAATCATTAAGAGAATCATTAGACGTGATCTGTGCCAACATCTTTTTCATATACCCTTTTGTTCATTGCACCTGTCTGATCTCCCTAGAAAGTTGATGATGTCTACCAGATGGTGTCTATTCTATATTTGTCAGGTGCTACTGTAACATTTAGACAAGGCATTTAGTATCCAAATCTGATTTTCCATAAAACAAATTAGTGATACTTTTTTGCAACTGTATGTTAAGAGATGAGAGTAGATATAAAATGTGTAGATAATTCAGGCATCGGCATTTCCAAAGTTAAAGGGGTTGTAAAGGTAAAAAAAAATTCCATAAATAGCTTCCTTTACCTTAGTGCAGTCCTCCTTCACTCACCTCATCCTTCGATTTTGCTTTTAAATGTCCTTATTTCTTCTGAGAAATCCTCACTTCCTGTTCTTCTGTCTGTAACTCCACAAAGTAATGCAAGGCTTTCTCCCTGGTGTGGAGAAAGCCTCTTGAGGGGGCGAGCAGGAGTGTCAGGACGCCTACTAACACACAGCTCCTTTCTCTATCTGCAAAGTAGAGAGCGTCCTGACCCTCCTGCTCGCCCCCTCCCCCCTCAAGAGGCTTTCTCCACACCAGGGAGAAAGTGTTGTATTACTGTGTGTAGTTGCAGACAGAAGAACAGGAAGTGAGGATTTCTCAGAAGAAATTTAAAAGCAAAATCGAAGGATAGGTAAGTAAAGGAGGACTGCACTGAGGTAAAGGAAGCTATTTAGGGAAAAAAATAATTACCTTTACAACCCCTTTAAACTTTTTCACACGCAAATTGGAGGAAATGTATTCTGCACCAAAGAAAACACAGCAGGGAAAAAGTAGGAAGAACTTAGCAAGCAAAAATGGGCTTTATGTCAGTTGAATTTCAAAACCATTTTTTCTTTTTGCTTAGGAATTCCTCAGGACTTCCTCTTAAAAAATGCATGCATACAGAACGTGGCTTTTCAAACTTCTCAGAATGAAGCTTGGAGACCAATGCTGACTAGAGATGAACTGAACCCCCCCCCCCCCCCCCCCCCCCATTCGGTTCGCCACAAAACAGGAGAAAAATTCTAACCCGAACGGTGAACCCCATTGAAGTCTTCAGTGCCCATTTTGAAAGATAATACGAGAGGACATGATCAGAGGCATACACAGTAACGTGCCTCCATCCTTAATTGTATTTACAAACATAGGATAGTGATCATGGGACTTTAAATGAGGCAGGTTACTTACTGAACTTAGATAAAATCAAAAATAGTAATTTATTGCACATTCCTTGATTGCCAATTTGCATATAGTAATGCAATTCATATGATAGTAAGATTTAGAAAAAAACAAGTACATGATCGATCTCTAAATAACATATCTTGGGATATGTGGGGCTCTATGCATTTTGTGGATCCCTGTCCACTCATCAGAACCTTGATGCAAAGAAATATCAGAAAATGGAGGTTTATGTTAGAATGCAGGAACCTCACACATGTGTTGGGGAGGGTATAATAATAATTTACTCCCCACAAAAAAAAGGAGGGGGAAAGAGAAGTAGAAAAATACCAAAATATGGCCTTTTTACTTACATATCAGCATCCAAAGTGCACCCAACATCTGGGAAGAAAGTGAAAATGCCGGAGCAACTTTCTAACTCGGCGCTGTAGCGAGGGTAGGCGGTCCAGTCCAAAAGGAAAAAAAAACAGCCAAAGGGCAAACCAGGACATCATTTGCAGTTCTGTAGGGTGTAAAAAACACATATAGACCAGAGTGATCTAGGAAAAATATTATATATTATGGTGTAATATGCGTATATGGATGCTCAAAATGCTTAGAGCCTAACAAATTCCAAGGTATGTTATTTAGGCATCAATCATGTACTTGATTACGAAATACTACTATAATATGAATTGCATTACTATATATATTTTTCATGTCAGTTTTCTTTATATATCTATATATATATATATATATATATATATATATATATATATATATATATATATATGTATTTTATCTGGATAACGATTCTATGTATTTGTGTCAATCATGGAATGTGTGGCAATCCAATTTCAGTAAGTAACCTGCTGCATTTAAAGTCCCATGGTCACTGTCCTATGTTTATTTTGAAAGCTTATATGTAAGTAATTGGTCATAAAATAGGTATGGGGGCCCATGTACTGCCCTGGAGAAAAGTGCAATTTCTGGCACTCGGCTATTGAAAAATAAATAAAGAAAAAAACAGGGCCCCCCTCCCTGGTCCATATCAGGCTCTCCTGGTCTGGTATAGATTTTAAGGGGAACCCCATGCCCCAAAGCACCCACCCACCCCCCATGTTGAGGGAATGTGGCCTAATATAGTTCAGGAGGCGGGAACCAGTGAGTACCTGATCTGCCAGGCTGCATGTCCATCTAAGGGTCTGGTATGGATCTTGGGGGGACCCCACGCTGTTTTTTTTTGACCAGCAATTTTTTTTTATTTATCTGTCAGCGGGGAAACCCATTGGCAGCTGATGACTAGGGATGAGCTTCGAGTTCGAGTCGAACTCATGTTCGACTCGAACATTGCCTGTTCGCCTGTTCGGCGAACAACGAACAATTAGGGGTGTTCGCGGCAAATTCGAAAAGCCACGGAACACCCTGTTAAAGTCTATGGGAGAAATCCAAAGTGTTAATTTTAAAGGCTAATATGCAATTTATTGTCCTAAAAAGTGTTTGGGGACCTGGGTCCTGTCCCAGGAAACATGTATCAATGCAAAAAAAAGTTTTAAAATGGCCGTTTTTTCAGGAGCAGTGAATTTAATAATGCTAAAAGTGAAACAATAAAAGTGTAATATTACTTTAAATTTCGTACCTAGGGGGAGTGTAAAGTCAACATGTGAAAAAGCGCATGTTTCCCGTACATAGAACTGTCCCTGCACAAAGTGTCATTTCTGAAAGAAAAAAAGGCATTTAAAACCGGCTTTGCGGCTCTAATGAATTGTCGGCTCTGGCAATTCAGAGATGATTCATTCATAAAAAATAAAAATAAAAAAGCTGGGGGTCCCCCCAAATTCCATTAACAGGCCCTTCAGGTCTGATATGGATATTAAGGGGAACCCCGCCGTCAATTTAAAAAAAAATGACATGGGGTTCCCCCCAAATATCCATACCAGACCCTTCAGGTCTGGTGTGGATTTTAAGGGGAACTCCACCCCAAATTTAAAAAAAAATGGCGTGGAGTTCCCCCAAAAATCCACACCAGACCCTTATCCGAGCACGTTAACCTGGCCGGCCGGTCTTTCCCAGTGACGTACGAGGGTGCGTCAGAGGGGGTGGGGTCACGTGACGGATGGCCGCTTCCCCTATATAAGAAATGTCACAGCTCCAGCGCGTCATTCCGCTGGGCTGTGTCCAGCGGAGAGAGGAGCTCGCCTGCTGCGCTCTGGACGGATGGATCTTCTCATCGCTGGACCGAACCGCTGATCACCCGTCGCTGGAGAGATCATCCGCCGCTGAATAGAAGACAACGTTGGAGCGGGGGGCCGGGCCGAGAGTGGATTCACATCGCTGGATTTTTTTTTATTATTATTAATAAAGGATTCTTTTCTACGGTCTCTGTGTGTTTTTTTTTAACTATTTACACTTCCTGTACAGTGTACCCCATTACCAATTCACATAGGGGGGCCAGGATCTGGGGGTCCCCTTTGTTAAAGGGGTCTTCCAGATTGTGATAAGCCCCCCGCCCGCAGACCCCCACAAACACCGGGCAAGGGTTGTGGGCATGAGGCCCTTGTCCCCATCAACATGGGGACATCCTCCCCATGTTGAGGGCATGTGGCCTGGTGCGGTTCAGGAGAGGGGGGGCGCACTCTGTCCCCCCCTCTTTTCTGCGGCCGGACAGGTTAACGTGCTCAGGAAAAGGGTCTGGTGTGGATTTTTGGGGGAACTCCACGCCATTTTTTTTAATTTGGGGTGGAGTTCCCCTTAAAATCCACACCAGACCTGAAGGGTCTGGTATGGATATTTGGGGGGAACCCCACGTTTTTTTTTTTTTAAATTGATGGCGGGGTTCCCCTTAATATCCATATCAGACCTGAATGGCCTGTTAATGGAATTTGGGGGGACCCCTAGCTTTTTTATTTTTATTTTTTATGAATGAATCATCTCTGTAATTGCCAGAGCCGACAATTCATTAGAGCCGCAAAGCTGGTTTTAAATGCCTTTTTTTCTTTCAGAAATGACACTTTGTGCAGGGACAGTTCTATGTACGGAAAACATGCGCTTTTTCACATGCTGACTTTACACCCCCCCTACAGTAGGTACGAAATTTAAAGTAATATTACACTTTTATTGTTTCACTTTTAGCATTATTAAATTCACTGCTCCTGAAAAAACGGCCGTTTTTAAAACTTTTTTTTGCATTGATACATGTTTCCTGGGACAGGACCCAGATCCCCAAACACTTTTTAGGACAATAACTTGCATATTAGCCTTTAAAATTAACACTTTAGATTTCAAATGTTCGAGTCCCATAGACTTTAACAGGTTCTAAAGTTCACACGAACATTTGGTGTGTTCGCAAGTTCTGATGCGAACCGAACAGGGGGGTGTTCAGCTCATCCTTACTGATGACTCATTGGTTGTTAAGGATGCCTAGGCCAGCTTCCCAGCCCCACTCCTGGATGAACGGGTCAAACAGCCCAAACTCAGGTTTGGGGCAAACCGTTCACCCAACACTAACACTGACCAAGTTCTAATTACTTATTTTTGTATACATCAGTGGCTTGAATCACCTGCTGACCTGTATTTCACCTGCTGACAATAGTGGGATTTTTTCACAGTCTCTGCAATTCAGTTTCCTTCCAAAAGGCATACCTTAGGTGTAACTCTTTGGTAACTGAAAGTGGTTTTAAAGGCAATTTGTTTAATTTAAAATAATAAACATGTAAAACTCACCTGCTCTGTGCAATTGTATTGCACAGAGCAGTCCTGAATCTCTTCTTTTGGGGTTCCCCGCTTGCGATCTTGGCTCTTCCTCTTCTGTTCCTGCCCCCATAGCAAGCATTGTGCTTGGGGGCAGACATGCAAGCACAATCATGAGCTTGGCTGTGTGTGACTATTGACATACACAGTGCAGATTATCCCCATCCCTGCTCTCTGTTCACAGGATTTGACTGACTGTCAGCCAAGCATGTGTGAGAGAGGGGAGAAAGGAGAGATGGATGGCACACGGGCACACCACTGGATTGATACAGGACTGGTAGGTATTTGGGAGGGGAAAAGGCACAGCAAAATGTTTTTTACCTTAATGCAAGGAATGGATTATGCTATAAAATGTTTTACCTTTAAACTACTTGAACTCTTCACTTGACCTGTTTATCTTTCTTTTTTTTTTACTGAGAATTGATGCTGTTGGGTAGGAATTTTAGGAATATTAACTACTTTTCACTCAGCCTATTGTGAAATGATGCCTGGGAGGGACATTCGTTGTTCCGGGTGGATGTCTATGATAGATCAGCCAGGTGGACTGATCCCTGTTCCGGCCCACTGCTGGTACCATGTGTTTGTCGTGACCAATCACAGCGCATGACAATTGTAAACAATGAATGGCTTTCTTTGATACCATTCATTTTGTACAATTGTGTTGCTAGCTGTGATTGGTGACAGTGATCACATGGCACAGACAGAGCCAATCACAGCCCATCTATACCATGTAGAAAAAACAACAACAAAAATCGCCAGCGCTAAACAGAGGCTAATCCAAAAATTGGTGGGAGGGGCACAAAAATTTGTGGGGAGATTTTCACTGAACCCAGTGCTGCACGGAACTAATAGCTGGAACAAAGGAATATACAATAAACACCAAAAATCCAGCGCTCGATGGGTAGGAAAAAGCAGACTGTTCAGATTGCTGTTAAAACGTTTATTGATGCTTCCACGAATTGAAAAGCAGTTAATATAATTGCTGGATTGAAACACAAAGAAAAAGAGCTGTGTAAATAATAATATCACCTGGCATCCATTGCAGAACAGAGCTGAAACCAGTCTGCACCATGTGATTAGCCGAATGAATCTATTTCATTCAGTAAACATGGTTGCGTATACCAGTGAATTCACTGGTATAAGCAATCATAACTTCTAAAAAAGAAAAAAAAATCCAGATCACTTCCCCAGAGTAGTACAATGTTAATATGGTAACACTGCATTGTTCACAGTGAGGAAAAAAATAAATATTACAAAAATAAAAAATAAAAATATTATTATTATTTTACATACACCAATTAATATGATTATGCTGTACTGCAAAAGTGTTAGCAAGTAAAAAAAAAACAAGTGAAACTATATTTTTTTGTAATTTTTTCAAACACATTTGACAAAAAAACTAGAACTTCAGAAAACTTGCCATGCTTACCAAATACATCCAAATACCTTGTCTAATCAGTAGACAAACAAATGAAAAAAGATGCTTAAAACAGTGCTAACCTGGTAAAAAAAAAATGTGGTGCAAAGTAAAAACCTAAACAAATATCCAGGTGGATATAAAATGACAGAAGTTTGTATGTTTAAAAAAGGAAATATACAAGTGAGTTCCCATGGATAGTGCCATAAAAAAAAGTCTCTGGCTAGCTAATGATATGTGTGAGGCTGCCTTCTCAATAAGGACTGGGAATCTGTGAACTGAAAGAGAAAAAAAGAAGCGCAGAGAGGCGCCAGGCATGCATAGTGTGACACAGTTTATTAAAAGATAAAATTATTATAAACACCAATAGCACTCACATGGTGGAAGGGGGGACACACTGTGGCTGGAGGCGACTAATCCAGGGTTATCAAAGTGTGCTGTGGTGAATGGCCAGAAAGGAAGTGTGGACAGTGATCCAAGGAGAGCCTGTAAGGCACGGAATCAGCCGTGTTGCCCAGCCAGGATGGATGTCCAGCGCATTAGCATTAGCTACCTCGACACTGATTTCGTACCTTGCAGGCTCTCCTTACCTTCCACACTTCCTTTCTGGACATTCACCACAGCACATTTGTATTGCCCTGGATTAGTCATCTTCAGCCAGTCTGTCTCCCCTTCCACCATGTGAGTGCTATTGGTGTTTATAATGTGTCACATTATGCATGCCTGGCGCCTCTCTGTCCTTCCCCTTTTCTTACTAAATACAATAGACTGTCTATTGTCTAAAGAGGGGTAATTTGGGAGATATTTGTACTTTCCTGGTATTTTTGGGCCTTAAGAAATGAGAAAGAAAGTCAGTACATCAGGATTGATAAATTTTCAGATATAGTAAAACCTTGGATGATTGAGAGTACCGTATTTTCCGGCGTATAAGACGACCTTTTGCATGTAAAATAATGCCCCAAAAGTCGGGGGTCGTCTTATACGCCGGTACCTGTCTGTCTGTAATTTTCCCAGCAAGGCCTCTGTTCAGTGTTCCGCCTATCATGGATGCCTTCTCATCCTCGGCCTCGGACGAGAGGACATCCGTGATAGGCGGAACACTGAACAGAGGCTCTGCTGGGAAAATTTGTGTTCAGCCTATCATGGAACAGCCTGAGGAGAAGGCGCGGCTTTTGAATAATGGATGGCCGCCGTCTGACATACTCTGCAAACAGGAGAAGGTAGGGAGAACGTCAAAGCAGGGAATAAAATGGTACACTGAGGTCGGCAATTGCACAGTGAGGCATGTAATAATGGCACAGTGAGGCATGTAATAATGGCACAATGAGGCATGTAATAATGGCACAGTGAGGCATGTAAAAATGGCACAGTGAGGCATGTAATAATGGCACAGTGAGGCATGTCATAATGTTACAGTGAGGCATGTAATAATGGCACAGTGAGGCATGTATAATGGCACAGTGAGGCATGTATAATGGCACAGTTAGGCATGTAATAATGGCACAGTGAGGCATGTATAACAGCACAGTGACGCATGTATGACGGCACAGTGAGGGGTCGTCTTATACGGCGAGTACTGTATATCCCAAAACCAACATTTTAGCTGGAAAATTCTTATACGCCAGCAAATATGGTAACTTTGTTTAAGTTTTGCAAGACAAGCTAATTTTTTTAAATGAATATTGACTTAATAAACAAGCGATGTCTTGATATAAGAGTAGCATCCTGTCACAACCGAGTATAAAAGAGAAGATAGGTGCCTCTAACTGTAGCAATATGGTTACATTTAACCACCTGACCACTGCGCACTTAAGCCCCCTTAATAACCAGACCAATTTTCAGCTTTCGGTGCTCTCACATTTTAAATGACAATTACTCAGTCAAACAACACTGTACCCATATGAAATTGTTGTAATTTTTTTTCACACAAATAGAGCTTTCTTTTGGTGGTATTTGATCAACTCTGCGTTTTTTTTATTTTGTGCTTTAAAAGAAAAAAAAAATGTTCTTTGTTTTTAAAATTTAGCAAATTAGTAATTTTTCCTCATAAATGTTGGCCAAAATTTATACTGCTACATATCTTGTAAAAATAAGTACACATTTGTGTATATTATTTGGTCTTTGTGAAAGTTATAGGGCCAAATCCTCAGCCAGGCGGCGTAACTTAACTTTCAGCAGTTAAGTTACACTGACTTAAAGTTTTTACCTAAGTGCCTGATCCACAAAGCACTTACGTAAAAATTTCAAGCCGTGTAAGTTAAGTGCCGCCGTCGTAAGGCGTTCCTCCTCTCCGGGGGGCGTTTACAATTTAAATGAGGCGCGCTCCCGCGCCGGCCGTACTGCGCATGCGTGTGACGTCATTTTCCCGACGTGCATCGCGCGAACGTAATTGACGCCGGGCGGCTTTGTGGATTGCGACGGGACACTAAAGTTGCGACGGGTGAAAAAAAGACGCGCCGGGAAAACAAATAATTATAAAAAAAAATGACAGCGTCGCTCGGCATGCATTCCTGAAAGGGAGAACTCCATGCCAATTTTCAATGAAAAAAACGGCATGGGTTCCCCCCCCAGGAGCATACCAGGCCCTTAGGTCTGTTATGGGTTGTAAGGAGACCCCCCTCCGCCGCAAAATCGACGTAGGGGGTCCCCCTACAATCCATACCAGACCCGTATCCAAAGCACGCTACCCGGCCGGTCAGGATTGGGAGTGGGGACGAGCGAGCGTCCCCCCCCCTCCTGAGCCGTGCCAGGCCGCATGCCCTCAACATGGGGGGGTTGGGTGCTCTGGGGCAGGGGGGCGCACTGCGGGCCCCCCCACCCCAGAGCACCCTGTCCCCATGTTGATGAGGACAGGACCTCTTCCCGACAACCCTTGCCATTGGTTGTCGGGGTCTGCGGGCGGAGGCTTATCGGAATCTGGGAGTCCCCTTTAATAAGGGGGCCCCCAGATACCGGCCCCCCACCCTAAGTGAATGGATATGGGGTACATCGTACCCCTATCCATTCACCTGTAGGCAAAAAGTAAAAGTTAATAAACACACAACACAAGGCTTTTTAAAATATTTTATTATTCTGCTCCGGATGCCCCCCCTGTCTTCGTTATTAGCTCAATTACCAGGGGGGGCTTCTTCTTCCACTCTCCGGGGGTCTTCTCCGCTCTCCGGGGGGGGTTTCTTCTTCCACTCTCCGGGGGGGGCTTCTCCGCTCTCCGGTGGGCTTCTTCCATCTTCTCCCCTCTTCCGCTCTTGACTCGGCGAACCCCGGTTCTTCTGCAGCTCTCCGGTGCCTTCTTCTTCAGCGCTGGCTGCCTGCTATGTTTGTGTGTTAGCTCAATTTCTAACAGGCAGCCGGCGCGGTCTTCTGTGACGTCATCTTCTCTTCTGTTCTTCTCCCCTCTTCCGATGTTGCCTCGTCGCCTGTTGTCGCTGTAATGATGGAAGCGCGCCTTGCATCACATTTATATAGGCATCACCGTCCCATCATGCTCTGGTAGGTACCCACGTGGTGGGTGCACGTGGGTAGGCACCCACCACGTGGGTACCTGCCGGAGCATGATGGGACGGTGATGCCTATATAAATGTGATGCAAGGCGCGCTTCCATCATTACAGCGACAACAGGCGACGAGGCAACATCGGAAGAAAGGAACAGAAGACCCTGACGCCACAGAAGACCGCGCCGGCTGCCTGTTTGAAATCGAGCTAACACACAAACATAGCAGGCAGCCAGCGCTGAAGAAGAAGGCACCGGAGAGCTGCAGAAGAACCGGGGTTCGCCGAGTCAAGAGCGGAAGAGGGGAGAAGATGGAAGAAGCCCACCGGAGAGCGGAGAAGCCCCCCCCGGAGAGCGGAAGAAGAAACCCCCCCCGGAGAGCGGAGAAGACCCCCGGAGAGTGGAAGAAGACCCCCGGAGAGTGGAAGAAGAAGCCCCCCCTGGTAATTGAGCTAATAACGAAGACAGGGGGGGCATCCGGAGCAGAATAATAAAATATTTTAAAAAGCCTTGTGTTGTGTGTTTATTAACTTTTACTTTTTGCCTACAGGTGAATGGATAGGGGTACGATGTACCCCATATCCATTCACTTAGGGTGGGGGGCCGGTATCTGGGGGCCCCCTTATTAAAGGGGACTCCCAGATTCCGATAAGCCTCCGCCCGCAGACCCCGACAACCAATGGCAAGGGTTGTCGGGAAGAGGTCCTGTCCTCATCAACATGGGGACAGGGTGCTCTGGGGTGGGGGGGCCCGCAGTGCGCCCCCCTGCCCCAGAGCCCCCAACCCCCCCATGTTGAGGGCATGCGGCCTGGCACGGCTCAGGAGGGGGGGGTGCGCTCGCTCGTCCCCACTCCCTTCCTGGCTGGCCGGGTAGCGTGCTTTGGATACGGGTCTGGTATGGATTGTAGGGGGACCCCCTACGTCAATCTTTCGGCGGAGGGGGGGTCTCCTTACAACCCATAACAGACCTACGGGCCTGGTATGCTCCTGGGGGGGAACCCATGCCGGTTTGGAATTTACAAATTGCCGTGGAGTTCTCCCTCGGGAATGCATACCAAATGCCGTCGCTTGAATGGGCCTTTACAAGGTGTGACTAACTTTACACTTTGTAAAAGCAGCCCTAGTTTTACACCAGGCAAACTAACACTTACGGCGAAAAAACTAGGCACAAAAGCTTTGAGGATCGCCCTAAGTGCTAATTTGCATACTAACAGAGGCATTTCGACTCGAAATGCCCCCAGTGGCGGATGCGGTACTGCATCCTAAGATCCGGCAGTGTAAGTCCCTTACAGATGTCGGATCTTCTGCCTAACTTAGGAAAACTGCTTCTGAGGATCAGTTCCAAAGTTAGAACCAGAGATACGACGGCTTACGCCGGAGTATCTCTTCTGTGGATTTGGCCCATAGAGTCCACAAGCTATGGTGCCAATATCTGAAAATGTATCACACCTGAAGTACTGACGGCCTATCTCCTTTCTTGAGACCCTAACGTGCCAGAAAAGTACAAATACCCCCCAAATTTCCCCTTTTTAGAAGGAAGACATTCCAAGGTATTTAGAAAGAGGCATGGTGAGTTTTTTGAAGTTGTAATTTTTTCCCACAATTCTTTGCAAAATCAAGATTTTTTTTTATTTTTTTCACAAAATTGTCATATTAGCAGGTTATTTCTGTGTATACATACCTTTCAGGCGTTCTGGAGCACCCAGGCCAATTCTGACATTTATTTGCTAGAAAATTACATAGAACCCTAAAACATTATATATATATATATATATATATATATATATATATATATTTTTTTTTTTTTATCAAAGACCCTAGAGAATACAATGGCAGTCGTTGCAACTTTTTATTTAGCACGGTATTTGCGCAGCAATTTTTCGACCGCTTTGTTCTTTACAAAAATACAGTAAAGTTAGCCCAATGTTTTTGCATAACGTGAAAGATCAAGTTACGCCGAGTAAATAGATACTTAATATGTCACCCTTCAAAATTGCACACGCTCGTGGAATGTCGCCAAACTTTGCTACTTAAAAATCCCCATAGGCGACTCTTTAAATTTTTTTGCTGGTTACATGTTTTGAGTTACAGAGGAGGTCGAGGGCCAAAATTATTGCCCTCTCTCTAACGCTCGCAGCGATACCTGACATGTGTGGTTTAAACACCATTTTCATATGTGGGCGGGACTTACGTATGTGTTTGCTTCTGCATGCAAGCACACAGGGACAGGGCGCTTTAATTTATTTTTTTTGTTATTGTTCATTTTATTTATTTATTTTAGTTTGACACTTTTTTCCTAAAAAAACATTTTTTGATCACTTTTATTCCTATTACAAGGAATGTAAACATCCCTTGTAATAGGAATATGGCATGACGGGTCCTCTTTACAGTGAGATATGGGGTCAACAAGACCCCACATCTCACCACATCTTTCTCAAATAAAAAAATATCCTGGCTTAGATTGTAGCGGTGAGTCGGTAGAAGCACCGGAGGGTGGCGGGAGGGCGGACGTCCCCTCTCGCCTCCCGTAAGAACGATCAAGCTGTGGAACAGCCGCTATGATCATTCTTATGGTGTAGTGAATCTCTGGCTGAAAAAGCTGATATCTGAATGATGCCTGTAGCTGCAGGCATCATTCAGATATCACTGCACAAAGTCAAGGACGTCATATGACAGCCAGCGGGTAGGAAGTGGTTAAAATGCATTTTTTTAACACAAAGTTGTCCATTTATACAGTATTTCTAACACATAGCATGTACATACAAAAAATTACACCCCAAAATAGATTCTCCTACACCTCCTGAGTATGGCAATACCACATGTGTGAGACTTCCACAGCCTGGCCACATACAGAGCCCTAGTACATCTGAGTATGGCTGAGTATGGCAGAGTATGGCTGAGCTTGGCCGAGCATGGCAGAGCCTGACCGAGTATGGTACATAAGAACAAATAGGAGCCTGTAGCCTTTTGAAGAATTTCAAGTAGTAGGCTTTCGTAAAGCCATCGGGCCCTGGGCTCTTCCCTTCTGGTAGGGACTTCACTGTAGCCCACAACTCTGCCTGGGATATGGAAATCTCTAGAGCTGCCTGCTGCTTGTGAGAAAGATTGGGGAGACCCGATGAGGAAAGATAGGCCTCCATACCTGCTAGTCTCTGTGCCAAGTCTGCTGGTGAGGCTTTGGAATTCTGTAGCAGTTCACCTGAGGGGGAATAAAGTTTATGAGCATGTGAGAAAATGCGATGCTTTTAAAGAGTCCTGGCTAACATGCTGCCACATTTGTTACTGTGCTCATAGTACTTATGAGCTACATAGCCCAACCTCCAACTGATCCGCCTGTCTAAGAGTTTAGAGAAGAGCGTACGCAGTTCTGTCAGGTGATGGAGCGCCTCCGGGTATGCCGTTTGCTTGTGCAGTAGTTCAGCTTGTAATGCCCTAAAAACCTGTTGAAAAGTCTGCATGTCTTTCTCTCTTTATTTTCGTGCCCCATGCGATAAGTTCGCTGCGCACAACTGTCTTATGGCCCTTCCACAGTATACCTTCACTGACTTCCCCATTATTATTTTCAGTACAATAGTGGGACAGAGTCTCCTCTATCCCTGATACCACACTAGGGTCATCTAGGAGGTTCATATTGAGTCTCTATGACCAAGATCTAGACACCATTTGAGGCAAGTCGAGCGGGTCAAGGGTCACAAGGGCACAGTGGAATAATAGCTATAGTCCTTCTCTGAGGCATGCATGACCCTCCAGCTGTCAACCAGAGTATGCCTCTGCAGGGACCTGCGAAAATGCCTTAAGAAAGCAAAAGAATGAGTGGAGCGATTTGCTGTGGTGTCTACCGTAGAGTCAGAGCTAACATTAAAGTCCCCTCCCAAGGCTAATCTTCCCTCCCGGAAGTCTGCCAGACTATCGAGGACTGAGTCGATAAACGAAAGCTGTTGGGAGTTTGGGGCATAAAGAGTCGCAAATGTCTAGACCTGTCCCATAATGGTACCCTTCAAGAAAAGTATCGCCCTTGGGGATCAGTGCAGCGGGCCATGGGCTGGAATAGGCAAGTCTTATGAATGGCAATTGCTGTCCCTTTTAAAAGTGTTGAACCAGGTGTGAGCAGCTACACATCTGGAGTGGAAGATTAGAAGAAAAAAAACATTAACCAAATCACAACAAAACATACAATCATTGTTCTACTAAAGGGGCCACCAGGGCTCATACCCAAAACGGGTAGTCCTTTGTGGTAAATGAGGATAAACATGAGCTAACAGGGGATGTCCGGGTCCCCGCCGAATGATAAGGGCTGAAACTACACCGGGGAATCTTTAGGGTAGGAATAAAAAAATGAACAACAAACCACAGGAAAAGGCCATGACCTCCTAGCCTATTTTAAGTAGCAGTGATGAGAGAGGATGACAGTTTGTGGCGCAGGTAAAAGGGGTGACAGACACCACTGGATGGTTTAAGTTTCCATTAAACTGTCCTCCTTCCAGGTAGAATCCTGGAGACCATATGGCACAAGTTCCTGGGTTATGATGAGCCTCAGCGTTCACTGGGCTGTATTTCAGGGGAGGCGTTAGGAGAGGATCGCTTGCGTCCTAGTGAGCACCATTTAGACCGAGCAGGGAGCCAAGGATTCGATGCCGCTGAGAGTTGCACATCTACGTGACGTCACCAATCTGTAAATTACACTGGGCCCAATCCCATTTGAGAGAGAAAGTGGGGAAGATCATCTTTGCTTCGCAGGGTAGCAGACTTGTCATCTCTTTCAGCCTGTAGATTGAAAGGGAACCCCCATCTGTATTTAATACCTGCCTCTCACATAGCTACCAGGAGGGGATGAAGGGCCCTGCGTTGCATCAGGGTGCAGAGAGATAGATCCTGATAAAAGAACAAACGGGCTCTGTCAAAATCAAAGAAGGGACGTTTGCGCATGCGTTGCATGATCTGTTCCTTTACCGTGAATTTATGCAGCTTACAGATAATGTCTCTCGGGTTAGCAGTGTCTTGTGAAGGCGGTCTGAGAGCTCTGTGAGCTCTACCTATTTCCACTGAATCATTGGGGGATAGTCCCAGAATCTCCCTGAAGATACCCTGTAGTGTTGGAAGAATGTCCTTAGCTGCTGTTGCCTCAGGCAAACCTCAGATGCAGATATTAGAGCGCCGCCTGTGGTTCTCATAATCGTCCAGCTGGCAAATGAGGGCCTCAATTCTCTGATCCTGTGCAGAGCATGTATCCCTAAGCTGGGATAGGGAAGGAATGACATCCTCAACTTTCTGCTCAAGGGCCTCCATTCTGGTGCCTAGCTGGGTAGTGTCAGTTGTTCTATGTCCTGTTTAAAAGCCTCTTCCACTCTGCTGGCAAATCACTCTAGGTCCTCCCTGGTAGGGAGAGGCAAGATGTGTTGCTTTAAGTTTCTATCTCTCTGAAGCTCAGAAATACCCTACCCTTGATCATAAGAGGAGGAGGAGCCAGGGGAGGCTGGGGCAGCTATATCGCTTACCAGTCGTGGCGAGCCTATGGGAGAAACTGCTGGCTGCAGTGAAGCTCAGTCCGCGGTAACTGTGTCCTTCCCTCTGTCCCGGCCCGACGCCATCTTGGATCGTTCATCACGCGGCTGCCGTCTGTCACTAAAGAAGTTGTTTATGGGGCCACGGGTGGCTTATGCGGAGCCCCGTGGCTTGGTAGGGGTGTAATCTGCGCTGCCATGCATACTGCCATTGCTGGGGACACCCTAAGATATCTTCCTCCAGGAGACCCTGCACTACAGAATCCCATTGTTGCTATGATACTCTGCTTATTGGACAACACTCATCCTCTGCAAACGGATAAGTAGCATCACTACATTACTTATACTGCTCTAGAATCACCTGCTTCACATATAGCCTTTACAAAGTACTGTATTTAAATCTGGCTTATTTAATACTATCGTGCTGCTTGGGATTACTTAGTGTGCCTTCAGCTGACCGCTGTGGAATATCTTAAAGGGACATACACTCTCAAATCAATTAATTTAAAGTTGCATATCTTAAGTAAATTGCTAATTGCATACAGTATTTTGATATGCTACATGCTTGACATTCGTTGTTATTTGTATACGGGCTTCCGCCCTAAAATACTGAACATGTTCGTTATACCTTTTTTTGCCAAGTGATTATCAATACTGATAATCACTTGGCATACAGACGTGCATTGAAATCTTTCCTTAACCGCAGTTGTTCACTCTCGTTCACCGTAGTTTGTGACATGGGGTAAGACATCACACTTGCAGCTCTGGGTGGCTAAATATCCCCGGTGTAAGGAGCAGTAAGGTCCTTCAGCGAGGAGCTGCAGGGACACACGTCCTCATTCACTCATGTCCACGCCCCTTGTGGGAAGTTCTTGCGCGCCTCAGTGTAAAAGGGATCTACATTTAACCATACTGCTACACTTAGAGGTACCTCTCCTCTCATTTTTATACATTGTAGCTCCTGCTGGATTTTTTTTTATACATTGTAGCTCCTGCTGGATTTTGCTTCTAATCCCTTTGTGGAGGCTTCCATTTGTGGGTGGACATTTTATGGTTACATAACATTGCTATCCTAGATGCCAAGATTGTTGGCCACAATCTATCTAATGGTGAACCTACCCATAGGTAAGAGGATTGGGACTTTATTTCACATCCCTTCCTTTGATCATATATGTACTAAATTACCATTTAGCGCATTTTACTTTTATACTTACAGATACACCCAGGTCATACTCGCTCCTGATGAGTGGAAGTTTATCTACGAAACGCATCAAGCTTTATATGAGCTTTATACCGATGTTTTGTCACAGTAACCATCTAACACCACATGTGGTCTATCTCTGAGAATTATGAATCAATGAATTCCTACCCTGACAAATCATTATCATGTTCATCATGCTTCTAGACATCTACAGTATGTCGTTATATGTCTCTCTGTTCTATTATGTACTATTACTTGGGTATAGCAATGTATATCATGTTTCATCATAGGTACAATCAGGTTTTATATTATTTATTATATGATTTACCAATCATGCCTGGTAATATGTGTACAGTATCTATAGTTAGAAATGATAACTGCTTGTTATGCTCTGATGTATTCAATACATTTTAATTCACCAATTGATTCATTATATTCCGGTGGTGTGTTTCATTTTAAAGTCCCGCAATCCCCATTTCCCCGCCCTTACTACCTCTCCCTCCCTTCTCCCTTTGTCCCCTTCCCAGGTACCTTACTTATAAGTATTAGGGCTAGAGACCATGGCTTAGTTTTTTCGGCCGCTGTCTCATCCATAGTCCCTCACTTACCTTGCTATTATACCTTGTTACATATTATTTCCTTATCCCTCCATGTTGCCCTTTTCCTTTCCCATCATATACAATTACTAGGGATTTGAGACATTGGCCGTCTATAGCCACTGTCTTACTCAAAGTCCCAAACACTACCTTGTTTCTTTTTTTTCTGTTTATAGTCCATATTAAAAGATTGCAATATTGCAAGATAGCAATGTTATGTAACCATAAAATGTCCACCCACAAATGGAAGCCTCCACAAAGGGATTAGAAGCAAAATCCAGCAGGAGCTACAATGTATAAAAAAGAGAGGAGAGGTACCTCTAAGTGTAGCAGTATGGTTAAATGTAGATCCCTTTTTCCTTTCCCATCATATACATATAAACAGAAGAACGTATGAATAAATGGTTGTGGAATGAATCATCTGAGTTTCCATTATTATTTCTTATGGAGGAATTTGCTTTGACATAAGAGTGCTTTGGATTACAAGCATGTTTCCAGAAGGAAATATGCTTGCAATCCAAGGTATTACTGTATATACTGTATACCATAGTTTATGGGCTCTATAACTTTCCTACAGACTAAATAATAAACACTAATTTGGGTTATTTTCACCAAAGAAATGTAGCAGAATACATTTTGGCCTAAATTTATGAAGATTGGCTTTATTGTAAAAGTGATCTGGGTGGTGTATGATCACTTTTCAGTTCTGGTGGTTTGCCCCCCACCCCCCAATTTCATGATTCTCACGCTCTTCTCGGGACCATGCCAAATGCCATCAGGATGGTGAGCGAGTGAGATAAGATAAGGGAACAGTTATTGAAGCATGATCTATGCTTCATTAGTTACAGTGAAGGGCAGGGAATACAAAAGGAGAACCTGTCACCTGCCCTATGCTATCACGTGGAGACCTTGGTAAATGTTAGAAAAATGAAGAAAAAAGTAAAAAAAAAAAAATTAAATGATAGAAACAATAATAAAAATAGGAAAACCTTTTTTATTTATCTGTGTAAAAGTCAGAGTGAAAGCAATAATTTTAGGTTTCATTTAAAACCAAAGACTGTAAAAGTATTTATACCAATATACCACCGGTTGATAACTTTGAACTGTACATTTTCACCTTTTTGTGGATATGCAGTTTTGAGGCTTGACATATTTCCTACAGAATAATGGGGAATGCATTATGTTTGTGTGTAATAAAATTAATTTTAGTGCTTTTTCCCCCTAAAAATATAGGTTTGATAAACAGCAAGCATTGTGCAACATAAAAAAATATAGCTACCATATATTTATTCTCTAGGTTCTCAGCATTCATAAATATATAATGCTATGGGGCTTTTTAGTAGTTTTATAGCCAAAACTGCAGATTTTAAAATGCCTGTAAAAAAAGATGCTGGGGGATTTATTGTTGCTGCAGTGGGATCTATTGATGTTGTTGGGGGATTTATTTATGCTGCTGGGGGATTTATTGGTGCTGCTGCTTTTTTAAAATTCCTGCTGGGGGTCTATTATTGCTGGACAGGGAATCTATTGTTGCTGTGGAATTCTTTAAAATGGCGTGGTTCTGGGAGGTACGAAGGGGTGAAGAGAAAGGGATGTGCTGGGAGATGGGTAGGGGATAGATGCAAGTGTAAACCAGGAATGGGAGGAGTACCTGCTCCTATTATGTGAGAATACAAAACTGGGGTATTATAAATATACAAAAACATATAAAAAAATACTAATTATAAACCAGTTAATTACATTGTCCACTGTCAATCACAATCACTGGCTCCCCAATAATGTGTCCCCACTGCCTAAAACAATGGAATAAATGTGTGGGGTTCCCCTTAATGTTTTAACCAGATCCTTATCCAAGGCATTGGTGGTCAGGAAAGGGAGCCCCACCTATTATGAACAACATTAGGCCACATGCCTTTCAAAATAAGGGGTACTTTGCAAAGGGGGTTGGCAAAGTCACTTCCCCCTTTCATAACACCTTCTTCCAATGTTCCTACATCCTGTCCTCCAAAGAGAATGTGGGGGTTTGGGCAGGAGACTTATTGAATTCTGGAAGACCCTTTCATTATTTTTTTTGTTTACAATCCAAGATATCTGCCACCCCAAGGTACATTAGTAAATAAAGACAACTTCAGAATGTAAAATTAAATTATTGGGAAAAATATGTAAATAATGTCCCCTAATGTAAATTCAGTGTCAATCCCATTTTCGAGTGTACTGCATATCCCTCGCCTTTCACAATGGCCCACAACTCAATCACGTTTCCCCCCACCTCTAACTTTGCTCCACTGCCATACTACCATCACTAATGACAAAACCCCTAGCTTCTGTATGGTAACAAACCTGAGTGACATTATTTTCATCTCTTTCAAAACATATAGAGGGACATTCAAGCAAATTACCAACAAAATTTGATGCAACTAAGAAATACCAAAATCACAGTGCTGCTTTAGACCTACATCTCTCACCATCTACAACCATGGAGCATGCTAAAAAAGCCTGTCTCTGACTCTACTCACCAATCATTATTCATAACAATACATCAGATCCCATTTAAAGCTCATCCCTTTGGGTATACAATTATTTAAATTAAGGAACCAATACCAGAAATCAAGATAAAAAATCTACCATATTTGCCAGCATATAAGATGACTGGGCGTATAAGACGACCCCTAATTTTCCAGGAAAAATGTTGGTTTTGGGATATACTCGCCATATAAGACTACCCCCTTCCTACTAGTCTTTCTGGAAGCTGAGGGGTAGCCAGAACCGCTGACAGAAACAGTCTTTTTTCAAATCTCACTGTGCCATTACATTATATTACATGCCTCACTGTGCCATTACATTACATGCCCCCACTGTGCCATCACTTGCCCCCACTGTGCCATCACTTGCCCCCACTGTGCCACCACTTGCCCCCACTGTGCCTTCACTTGCCTCCACTGTGCAATCACTTTCCCCCACTGTGCCATCACTTGCCCCCACTGTGCCATCACTTGCCCCCACTGTGCCATCACTTTCCCCCCACTGTGCCATCACTTTCCCCCACTGTGCCAACAGTGCCATCACTCACGTTTTGCAGATTCTGACTTCCAAGCCGATGATAGTCTCCGTCTGCTGCGGGCGTCCATGATTTAAAAGCCACACCTTCTTCTCAGACTGTCCTGTGATAGGTGGAACACAAATTTTCCCAGCAGGGCCTGTTCAGTGTTCCGCCTATCACGGACGCCCTCTCTTCCGAGGATGAGAAGGCATCCGTGATAGGAGGAACACAGAACTGAGGCGCTGCTGGGAACATTTGTGTTCCGCCTATCACAGGACAGTCTGAGAAGAAGGCACGGCTTTTAAATCATGGACGCTCGCAGCAGACTGAGACTGTCACCGGCGTATAAGACGACCCCTGACTTTGGATGCATTTTTTTTCATCCAAAAAGTCGTCTTATACGCCGGAAAATACGGTATTATTCATATAACGTAATTGCTTCGGGTCCCATTCAAAATTCAACCCTTTAGGCATGCTAGTGTGAAGCCTAACCACCTCACCCCCGGAAGGATTTACTCCCCTAATGACCAGGCCATTTTATGTGATACGGCACTGCGTCACTTTAAATGACAATTGCGCGGTCGTGCAATGCTGTACCCAAACAAAATTGACGTCCTTTTTCTCCCACACATAGAGCTTTCTTTTTGTGGTATTTGATCACTTTGTTTTTTTTGTTTTTTTGCACAATAAACAAACAAAGAGCGACAATTTTGAAAAAAAAATCAAAGTGAGTTTCCAGTACTGTATGCTTGTGGCTTGATCCAATAGAAGTGTATGGAGGCACTTGCAAAGTGTAAATGCCTACTGACCTCTGCATGCAGAATTATTTTTGCCTCGTCATAATGCGAGGCTATGCTGACAATGTGTACAACACCTCCATCTGCTCCCTACTTTAAGAAGTTTTAGTGCCATTGATAGGTGGTCAAGAAATTGTAAAAATGCGACTCAAATACCTCCTTTAGTAAATTAGTGTTACTGAGTAGTATATTACATGCTGATCCGGCACTCTATAGGGTTTTTGCATGTAACATAGACCTGACTAAGGATGACTTAGTCAGAAAAATAAAATTCCCCTTTTAGCCATGACAAAATATTCATTATTTAGTCATGCTATCTTTTTGTCACACTAACTATTTGCCTTTCTAAATGTAAAGCCATTCAGATTATTTGTTGAGGAAAATGTTTACTTTTTTTTTTTTTACACAATATGTTTTTAATTGAACACATTTTTGTAAGTACACAAAATACAAAGGACAAGATACAGGGGTTGATTTACTAAAGGCAAATAGACTCTGCGAGTGCAGTTGCTCCAGAGATTAGTAAATAAGGTAAAGTTTCACCTTGAAAAGAATACCCAATCATGCGCAGAGAAAATACAAAAAACAGCATTTTTACTTGCTTGTGATTGGATGATGTGAGTCAAAAGAGCTTCTGCTCATTTGTTAAGCTCTGGAGAAACTGCCCTTGCAGAGTGCAACTGAACTTTGCAAAATGCACAGTCTATTTGCCTTTAGTAAATCAACCCCACAGTATCAATGGGGTATTGCAATACATATAAAAATAGACAAAATATGAAAGACCAAACCAAGGACAGATTATGAGACATCAGAACTTATGTAGATGAGTGCATATCATTCCTCCTCATTTGTCCCTAATTTTGGCCCGATCAATATAGATTTGTATAAAATTCACTTTTTATCATTCAAAAAGTGTTTCCCAGTGCTAAACCTTTCCCGGCGCAAGGCGGGCCAATTCAAATGGGCGTGTGCTATTTAAATTAGGCGCGCTCCCGCGCCGGACCTACTGCGCATGCTCCGTTTCCTAACTCCCGCCGTGCTTTGTGCACCGTGACGTCATTTTTTTGAACGGCGACGCGCGTAGCGTACTTCCGTATTCCCGGACGGCTTACGCAAACGACATTGATTTTTAAATTTTGATGCGGGAACGACGGCCATACTTTAGACAGCAATACACTTGCTGACTAAAGTTAAGGCACCAAAAAAAAGTGTAACTTAGCGACGGGAAACTATACTAGCGGCGACGTAGCGAACGCGAAAAACCGTCGTGGATCGGCCGTAACTCCTAATTTGCATACCCGACGCTGGTTTACGACGCAAACTCCCCCCAGCGGCGGCCGCGGTACTGCATCCTAAGATCCGACAGTGTAAAACAATTACACCTGTCGGATCTTCTGGCTATCTATGCGTAACTGATTCTATGAATCAGTCGCATAGATAGAAACAGAGATACAACGGCGTATCAGGAGAAACACCGTTGTATCTCATTTGTGAATCTGGCCCTAGGTATCAGGATCTTTGCTGGAATAAGTAAATGTGTGATTGTTTGAAATGTTTCAGCATTCAGCCTTATATGCGTGCCTGTATTTTTTTGGATAATATTACATATTTTTCCCCAATAGCTGGCAATCAGAGGGCAGTGCCACCAGGTGTGTAACATAGTACCGACTTCACCTTTACATCTCCAGCAAAGATTACTAGTATTTGGGTACCAACTATGTCATCTGCCAGGGGTGTCATATCAGTGCGTGAGTAATCTGTAGGACATTTTTGGAAGTCTCGTGCTAATAGAGCATTTATGTGCGAGTATGCAAACCTTCTTCCATTGGGTGACGGAAATTTCTCTTCTCAAGGCTTTTTGCAATTTGCTCTTAAAGTGAACTGGTTGCACGCTTAAAGTTGCTGTATTTGGTCCATGAGGACCTGTGTCTCTGGTAAGCAGGTTCTTTGACTAAAGGTGGCGGATTCACAGCAGCCCTATCTTGGGATAACGAGGCTTTACATTTTTGGAAGTGTGCACGGGTGTACAATCAGCTGTTTAACTAAGGACTTTCCTCACTCAATGGGACTTTATTTATTTATTTTTCAATTTTTGAATATTTCTGTGATATCCACCCATCCATCAGATGGACTGGGACTTATGTTTACATGTATATTCAGTTTGTTGATCAGTGTCACATCTGTCATATGTGGTGAACTGCACTTGAATGTTTGTTGCATTTTTAATTCATTTTTGAGTATATATATACATACATTTGTATCACCACTGATGCTCATATTAATACCAGGCACACATGGTTCAACCTTGGGCTATGCGTGTATCTGATGTGCATCCTCACTGACAGCACAAAACTTTCTTTTTGTTTTAGTTTTTATCAGAGCTTTTGTCATATTTCAGTTTGTCAATAAAAAAAGTTCTCCCCTCATAATTATGTTATCTTCTGTCTAGCCAGAGGGTGAAGCTCTAGGTTGCTTTTTACAAATGTTACCATTTATTGTAACCATTGTGCTATTTATTGCAATGTTGTAAAAATGTCATCTGAGTAAAGAAGTCCACACAGGCGTGATTCATCACTTATCAGATGGCTTAGTTTGACAGACAGGTGACTTAAGCCGGACACACACTGTACAACTTTTGTTTTTCAATTTCCTTTAGATTTACCTTAAAAGCATCATCTAGTGCAAGTGCCTCCCTGATTGCTTACACACTGATTATATGTGACCTCATAGTATATGGTTTTGGTAAATCTAAAGTAAAAAATCTAAAGCAAATTGTATAGTGTGTATCCCACTTTAGTCTGACAGACAGAACCTGCATAATAGGAAATTCTGCAGACCTATTGCTAGACAGCACAGCTGATTTAGTTAACTCATACTGCTCTGGGAATTCTTGATATTGCATCACATTAAAGTGGTTGTAAACCCTGTTACACCACTTGTACCTAGAGGTAAGCCTATAATAAGGCTTACCTCCAAGTACTGTAAATATCTCCTGAACCTGCACCGTTTAGGAGATATTTACCATATATGCTTGCGCCAACGTCATCAGCACATGCGCACTGAAGAAACGGCCCTTACAGGATTTTTTATTTACTTATTTATTTTTCAGTTTTACAACTACTTTAAAGAATGTATACAGTATATATGGGCCAGATTCACAAAAGAGATATGACGGCGTATCTCCTGATACGCCGTCGTATCTCTGTGTTCCGGCCATCCTAACTATGTGACTGATTCATAGAATCAGTTACGCATAGCTAGCCCTAAGATCCGACAGGTGTAATTGAATTACACTGTCGGATCTTAAGGATGCAATTCTAGGCCAGCCGCTAGGTGGCGAGGCCTTTGCGGTCGGCGTAGAATATGCAAATGAATAGTTACGGCGATCCCCGAACATCCGCGCTGCCCGTCGATCTAACTTTACGTTGTTTCCGTTGAGTTACACCACGTAAAATTAGGGCTGAGCCCTACTGTAGTTGTTTTAAGCCATGTTAAGTATGGCCGTCGTTCCCGCGTCGAAATTTAAAAAAACCACGTCGTTTGCGTAAGTCGTCCGTGAATGGCGCTGGACGCCATTTACGTAAACGTCTAAACAAATTACGTCCGTGCGACATAATTTAGCGCAATGCACGTCGGGGCATGCGCAGTACGTTCGGCGCGGGAACACGCCTAATTTAAATGGTGCCCGCCCCATTTGAATGGGGCGGGCTTACGCCGAGCGCATTTACGTTACACCGCCGCAAGTTTACAGGTAAGTGTTTTGAGAATCAGGCACTTACGCTGTAAACCTGCGGCAGTGTAAAGTGAATGGGATAGGTTACGCTGCCGTGGAGCAAAGTAAATGTATCAGAATCTGGCCCTATATATATATATATATTAAACTTTACATTTTAATGAAATTGTGTTTTAAGTGATATATTTTTACAGTTTAAACTCCTGTGTATATTTTTTGTTTGTCTTCCTACTGTCCTTTTTCTTTCTTTTAGACAATAAAGAACATGGCACCATATAACAATTGCTGAGGTTTCAAAACAGGATACATGAGGTATAGTATACAGTGGAATAATAATGAAAAGTGAATGTGATTAATACATGTTGGTTGCTCTATAATTTAAACCACTGCAGTTTCTGACAATGCTATTAATGACATTTACCAAAGAAAGCTATTACAGTGCAATTCTTATAGCAGATGTTACATTCATAGAACACAAATTCAGGTAATTTCTTTAGTAATCACTTTTTTTCTTGCTGGCAATAACTATAAGAAGAAATGTTGAGACTTTTTGATACGTGCAAACATTAACCACTTCAATACAGAGCTCTTTCACCCCCTTCCTGCCCAGGCCAATTTTCAGCTTTCAGCGCTGTAACACTTTGAATGACAATTGTGTAGTCATGCAATGCTGTACCAAAATGACATTTTTATCATTTTTTTGAGACAGATAGAGCTTTCTTTTGGTGATATTTATTCATCACTGGGTTTTTAAATTTTTGGTTAAAAAAAACGAAAAATGGCTGATAAGTTTGAAAAAATAAATAAAGTTTTTCTTAGTTTCTGTTATAAAATTTTGTAAATAAGTAATTTTTCTCCTTCACTGATATGTGCTGATAAGGCTGCACTGATGGGCACTGATGAGACAGCACGAAGGGCACTGATGAGGAGGCACTAATATGCAGCACTTATGGGCACTGATAGGCAGCACTGATATGCAGCACTGATGAACACTGATAGGCAGCACTGTTGGACACTGATAGGTGGCACTGATGGGCACTGAGCACTGATAGGTGACAGGGATAGACGGCACTGATGGGCACTGATTGATGGCACTGATGAGCAGGCACTAAGGGGCACTGAAAGGCAGCACTGACTGGCATTGATGGTGAGCATTGATTGGCATTGCTAATGGGCACTGATTGGTACCACTGCTGAGCACTGACTGGCATCACTGATGGACACTGACTGCCATCGCTGCTGGACACTGTTGGGTCTGCACTGATAATAAGGGCCACTGATCGACTCTTCCCTCCTTACACGCTGTGTGGAGAGGAAATTCGATAACTGTAATTTCCTTGTTTGCAAGTGATCATATGGGTAAAGAGCCAGATCATCATTACAAGATTGGGAATGGGCCATGTCCTAGAGACACAGCATGCCACCGTTCGCCACTCTGTGTGCCCCCACAGGCTCGCAAGCGTGGCGAGCATGAGACAACGTCATATGACGTCCTCCCAGAACAAGTGAGCCTCTGCCACCACAGTAAAAATTTGTAAAAAGAAAATGCAATAACATCACTATGAATTCCCTACATTGAAGTTTCTAATGAAAAGGGGGCCTTGAATTTGCAATATTGTGATTCACTAAGATTTACACTATTTGGAAAAAAAAAATAGGCCCAGATTCACAAAAGAGATACGACGGCGCATCTCTGCCTAGCGCCGTCGTATCTATGCGACTGATTCATAGAATCAGTTACGCATAGATATTCAGTAGATCCGACAGGCGTAAGTCTCTTACGCTGTCTGATCTTAACTGCAATTTTTTTTGGCCCGCTAGGTGGCGCTTTCGTCGATTTCCCAGTCGAGTATGCACATTAGCTAGATACGCGAATTCCCGAACGTACGCGCGGCCGACGCAGTAAAGTTACGACGTTTACGTTAGGCTTTTCCCGGGTCTATGAGGCGCAGTCAATGTTAAGTATGGCCGTCGTTCCCGCATCAAAAATGTATAAAATTACATTGTTTGCGTAATTTGTCCGTGAATGGTGCTGGACGTAATTTACGTCCACGTCAAAACCAATGACGTCCTTGCGACGTCATTTAGAGCAATGCACGCTGGGATATTTTAGGGACGGCGCATGCGCAGTTCGTTCGGCGCGGGAACGCGCATCATTTAAATGATACACGCCCCCTACCCGCCGAATTTGAATTCCACCGGGTGATTTACGTTACCCCGCCGCAACTTTACACGCAAGTGCTTTGTGAATAAAGCACTTGCCTGAAAAACTTGCGGCGGCGTAACGTAAATTAGATATGTTACGCCCGCACAGAGATACGCCGATCTCTGTGAATCTGGGCCATAGTTTCTCGCATTTTTCACTCAAAAGACATGACTCGGAAAAAAAAAAAAAATGTTCTTTATCATAAACAGTTTTTATCTTTCTGAAACTGTATAATTTAACCCTTGTTCATTCAAAACCTATTTAAAAGCTGTTAAGAGCACTGTGGCTGTTATTCCTTTGCAATTAACAGCCACTCTCCTCCTCCTGCCTGACAGCCCTCCTGCTCTGATTGACCGGCAGCTATGAGCCTCTCCGGGAAAGTGATTGGGTTGCTAGGCATCAGCCAGCTCAGGCTTTGTTTGCCCATATAAGTTACGCAGCTGTGGTGCTCTATTTGAACATCACAAGCGCAGAGCTGTTTGCTTTTGATAGTGTTTGCTTCCCAGCTCACTACAAGACATGCCTTGTTTGTCCCTGCCTGTTAACCTATCTTGGTTTCCCTTGTAGCTGACCTCTGCCTTGTACTTGTATTCTTCCAGATTGGTGCCAGCGTTGAATTTGGATTGTACACAGGATTTTGTCTGCCCATTCCCTTTCCTGACTTTGGACTGTTTACTGATTACGCTTGCCAGCTGCCTGCCCTGCCTTCTCTCTCCTAACTTCTCCCTAATCTCTCCCACAAGTGTGTGTTTTGTTTTAGGCCTCTCTTCCATAGGCTTGTCTGGAGTGGTACTGATTGGTGGGCATATGAATTTCCTAATTCAAATCTGACTTATCCTTTTCATGATTGGATATTTAAAATACCCTTTTGATAACATGACTCAACCCCTTAGAAAGAGCATTCTGTATGCACAGGTACGCAACCTTTTTGTAAAGACAATTATGTATGCAAATGTTAAACAGGGTCTCCATAGGTTAAGTTTTGCATTTGTGAAAGGATGGTCACCCTCATTGCATATCTAAATGAAGTTATTAATTCCTGGAAGGATGGACACCCACATGGTATATCTAAACAAAGAGATTCTTTAAATGTGGATATATGGAGTTGGCTCCATAATAAACTAACCTGGCCCAGAATTGTCTGAAAAAAAACGATCAGCCTATTGTCAAGCCTTTTAGCATACTATAGTAATTCATTGAATATTTCTCTTGGCAGCTTCAGTTCAGATCAAACAATTCCAATTTATCTTCAGAAAATGGGCATATTACACACCCACACTGATCAAACTCTAACTTAAATATATTCATAATTACAATATTATTTACATCTGTTAATGGAGATTTCACATAAACTCATACAGTATGTAACAATGTTTAGTACTTGGTGATGCCATTTGGTCTACATAATGTTCCAGCCATCTGCCAAGAGTTTTTCAATTACATTTTCTGTGAGTTTCTTGGTTGGTTTATCCTGGTCTATCTGGGCAACATTTTGATCTGTTTCTCCTCTCTTGATGAACACCGCAATCATGTCTGTGCTGTTCTAACCAAGCTCTCTGAGTAGGGATGAGCTTCGTGTTCGAGTCGAACGTAAGTTCGCACCAAATTCGAGTGAAGCGACACGGCCCATAATTCACTGCGGCATTGCGTGCTGGTTAGAGATCAGTCAGAGAGAGAGAGTGTCATTTTTTCTAGGTAGATAGAGCAGGCAGGCAGGTCAGTCAGTTAATGTTACAGTGTGTAGAGGATATATATACTTCCCAGGTGTTGTACATATATTTATACACTGTACTTAACTAGATCAGTTCTTCCTAATTTACTGGCAGGTAGTTGATTGTGCTAGCTGCAGTATTCTGACGTGGTGTGTGTCCTCTGCAGTGTGCACCATAAAGCTACACAGGCATACTATAGACACCCAGCAGGTACAAATGAAAAATTCCTTTAAATATTGTACCTGCTGGGTGCATATATTATGCCTGTAAAAACGTCTTTGAGAACCCGGGTCTTGCCCCAGGGAACATGTATCAAAGGAATTTTTTTTTAAAAATTGTTGTTTTTTCTGGAGCAGTGTTTTTTTTGTTTTCACAAATTTTTTTCTTGAAATTTTTATAGATTGTATACATAGCACTATAGAACATACAGCAAAAGGTATGAGTACATATCAGCATAAGGGAAAGCATAAGATTCAATATTCAGGAACGAACAAGCCCTAAGATACTGCCCCCAGGTCACGCCAGTAAAATCAAAATAAAAATAAAAAGCAAAAAAGGGGGGGTCACATAAAGAACCCAGAAATGGCAGGGAATCATCACTCTAGAAGGACATAGTGCAGTATACTACAGGCCTGTTGAACCTATGCAAGGGTAAGAAAATGCCAGTCAAGGTACTCAATACGGCTTTTGTAAGTGCTAAGGTACATGGAACAAGCAAAAGTAGTGCCCGACAACTATGTCGGGGATCGACCACCCATATTTTGCAACATAAGACCAAACAAAAACAAAAAAAAAAAGAAAAAGAAATAAAAAAAAAAGGGAAAGGGGGGACAGGAGAGAGGGGTAGAGCAAAGAGAAGAGCAAAGTGAGGGAGAGGGGAGAGTAGAAGATGAGGGAGGCAGAACAGGGGAGACATGTGAGAAGGGGGTGGAATCGCTACCAACTGCCTTCCCAGTAGACCCCCAGTGACCTGAGAGGTTTGGTGACCTCTAGTGCGCCTTTCAAGGGTTGCTTCCAACAAGGTCTTGAAACTGTTGTGAGAGGAGCAGTGTTTTTAATGATGCTGCATCATTAAAATCACTGCTTCAGAAAAAACGACTGTTTTAAAAACTTTTTTCCATTGATACATGTTCCCTGGGGCAAGACCCGGGTTCTCAAAGACGTTTTCCGACAATAACTTGCATATGGGGCTTTAAAATTAGCACTTTTGAATTCGAACGTTCGAGTCCTATTGACGTCGATGGGGTTCTAAATGTTCGCGCGAACGTTTGGTCCAATCGAAGGTTCTGGTGCGAACTGAACGCTGGGGTGTTCGGCTCATCCCTATCTCTGAGCATTCATTGTATGCCAAACTTTCCAAGTGTACGTTTCATGTTTGAGAAGCTCCCCTTTAGGATATATAATGTATGATTCAAGTTTCACAGTTGACGTTGCTGAGGTACAGGCTATCACCCACCTTACTTCCTGGCAAGCTTTGTGGTCCCTCTTTTTTACATGCTTTAACTTTACTATCACCTACTGCCCGGGATCATAGAACTCGAAAGCAGATGGCACTGATGGACATTGATCAGGAGGCACTGATGGGCACTGATTAGCATCACTGATGGGCACTGGTAGGCACTGATTAGCAGTACTGATGGGCACTGATAGATGACACTGGTGGGCACAGATTTGCTGCACTGGAGGGCACTGATTAGCATAACTGGTTAGCACTTAGGCCTCGTACACACGACCGAACATGTCTGCTGAAACTGGTCCGCCGACCGTACAATTTTCCGGCGGATCGGACAGGTTTCCAGCGGACAAATGTTTCTTAGCATGCTAAGAAACATGTCCGCTGGAAGCCTGTCCGTCGGACATGTTCGGACGTCTGTACGACTCACCGGACATGTCCGCTCGGCCGAAAGCCCTCGCATGCGTCGAAGTGATTCGACGCATGCGTGGAAGCATTGACCTTCCAGGGTCAAGCACCTCGCTGCGTCATCGTCGCGGCGACGGCGCGGCCACGTCACCGCGTTCGCTGTCCACGGGAAATTTGGTCTGATGGTGTGTACAGCCATCAGACCAAAATCCGCCAGCGGACATGTCCGATGAAAACAGTCCGCGGACCGTTTTCTTCGGACATGTCCCATCGTGTGTACGAGGCCTTAGGGGACCGATGTCCCTCTAACAGAAGTCGATAAGTGGCTTCTGTTTACTTCCGTGATCAGCTATTATTGTCTGAAAGCTGATCACGTGCTAAAGGGCCCTCTGTGATTGGCCCTTTACCCTGCTCTGTGATCAGCCGAAGAACTGAGCGATCATAGAGCAAGCCGCGCCCGCACCCCCTGCACGATAACGGGAGGATGTACATAGCTGTCTTTCGGCTATAGCGTGTACGTCAAGTGGTTAAAATAATAAAAATATGTTTTACTTACCTGTTCTGTGCAAAGGTGTTGCACATAGCGGTCCCCACTGCTCTTTCTACCTACAAGTGCCTTCTTAGGAAGCTGTTTGCTATAGAGGCACCCATGCGTGCGTGCTCCAGATATGGACAGTGTGTGTTTATATACACACATTGCATGTAAGCCCTGCCCCTGATACCTAATCACAGAAGTTTCACTGACAGCAGCAGTAGCCAATGGCTTCCGCTGGTTTACATAGTTAGTCAGGTTGAAAAAAGACACAAGTCCATCCAGTTCCACCACAAAAAACAAAAAAACAAAATAAAAAACACAGTAAAATCCTATACACCCAACTCCATACCCACAGTTGATCCAGAGGAAGGCAAAAAACCCCAGCGGAGCATGGGTTGCCTGGGTCTCTTGTGAGATCAAGAAGTAAAGGAAAAGTTCTTTGGCCTGAACATCACTTGAGCAATGAAAGGAGACAGGTAAGTCTCAGTCATAACATTTACAGATAGATAGATAGATAGATAGATAGATAGATAGATAGATAGATAGATAGATAGATAGATAGATAGATAGATAGATAGATTTTCTGGATTCACTTTTGTTTTTTGATGAGTTTACAGTATTGGCCATTCAGTTTCAGATTATCTTTGAAAACAAACAAATAAATAAATAAATAATGAACTTGATCATGAATATACAATAATTTTGATTTACAATGGTTCTAAAGACTCAATGTTTTTTACCTTCATGTATTTTATGCATGATGGTAAAAAACCTTCTCTGTGCAGAGGCCCCCATACTACTTACCTGAGCTCCATCTCAATACAGCGATGTGCACGCAAGCCTTGGCTCTCCAGGGACTCTGGCTGAGGCAGCAGCAGGAGTTGATGGGGGACCCAAGAAGAGGAGGATTGCTCTGTGGAAAACCACTGCACAGAGCATGTGAGTATGACATGTTTGTTATTTATTTTTATTTTTTAAAACAAACTTTTAATATCACTTTAAAGTGGTGTGGCAGTTTTTGCGCTGTAATACATGCTATTTGAGGAAGGCAATCCAATCAATAAAGTACAAGCCTAAATGTCCTATATAGTTTTAAAACAATATATTTTGTATCTTCAGGCATATTTAATATTATTTATGTATCTGCAGGAAGTATACCTCCATTTTAGAAGAATCTTGTGTGACATAGTACAATAAGGTATGGTATGAATTGACAATACCATATTGAGTGTCATCTCGTCTTTACACAAAGTTTATCTAGCTTTCTTTAATAGATGTTATTTCACTTCACTTACCACTTTATTATAACGTTATTATAATGATGTCCCAATTGAAGATGGTGCATATCACATCAACTAACTGTGGGATGATAGAAATGAATTTTAAATGTACAGTATATCACGATGGTATATCACCTCGGATATTGCACATCGATTCCAAGGGGAGACTTCCAGGCTCTGTTGGAGGTGATGTACGGAACCCAGAACCATGTCACACCTTTGGTGGACGTGCCCCAAAATCAGTAGATATTGGCATAAAGTTGTATCAGTAATCAAGGAAATTACTGGAATTAAAATAGCAGTCGACCCGTGGGTGTGTTTGTTCCACGGGACAAACATGACTAGTAAACAATATATGAGAACTTTGCTCCCCCATATCCTGAATGCAGCAAAGAGCCTGATCCCTAAACAGTGGAAAGAACCGGAGAGTCTAACAATGAGGAATTGCCTTGAAAAAATAAACGACATTTATTATATTGAACAGCTTAAGTTTATGGGTGAGGAAGGAGAAGGGTGATTTAAAGTGAAATGGCAGAACTGGGTGGATTATAAGTCATCACAGAGTTATCTAGTTCAGATGGTATAGGTTAGGAAGCGCATTTTAGTAAAGGTTGATAAGTTACGAGACTGAGGTCCAGAGAGAAAGGGGAGGGTTTGGGTAGGGGGGGGGGTGAGGGGGGGGGTTGGGGTTAGTGGACTTGGGTAGGGGCACTTGTGGTTTTATTACTATGTACATTTTTGCACTTATTGTACTTTGCCATTCTGTGGCCATATCGGCTTAATATGTCTATAAACATATTATGACATAACAAACAAAGCTAAAAAAGTAATTTCCTACCATGATGCAAACCAGGATGGAGACAGCATATGAACGCAAAATTGATTATGTCTCCGGTTAGTGTTCTCTGAGTCAGAAAAAAAATAATAATGATGTCCCAAAGTGTTGTTGGTTTTTCATTTTTTTTTACATCATGAGAAATTCACCAGGAGTAGAAACATCTCTCCACTGGAATGAAAGAAATGAAAAGAGGATGCAGAGCCAGACACCCATGTCTATTAAAGGAAATGTATAGTGGTTTTTCTTGTACAAATATTTTATTGGCACAGAAAATAACAAAAAGTAACATCTGAACATAGTAACTTTTACAGAATAACCCCAAAGGGGAGAGGTGAAATACCATGTGCACAAATGCACACCAACTTTGTAGGGACACAGCCCACAATCAGAGGTGTATTTAGGTTTTGTGCTGCCCTAGGCCTGACTAAGCTTGTGCAATGCCTAATTTAAATATGACCCACCCCTTCCTGTCAAGGTCACACCCCTTCCTGTTTAAGACCTGCCCTGAAATCCCTTAATCTACAGAGATTTCTTCTCACTTCCAGTTTGGCTATGGGGCAGGAAATGTTAAAAAAAATAATAAAAGGGGCTATAACCACCCCTTACTCAATCCAAAATGAAAACAAAAAGTGTTGCCTATAGCTCTACTTTAAGCACAAATTTCTGCAAAATTTATGGAGGACTAAGAGAATATAACCATGCCAGTGGTACAGCAGAAAGAATGTAGCACACTAATGAAGGTATGTGGTCCAGGCAGTGAGGAAAGGAAGGATTGGGGGCAGGAACAAATAAAGCTGTTTATTTTTCTCATCAGCAATCAACAGAAATAAAATTAAGATTCCTTAATATGTAAAACTGACACAAGCAAAGGATTGCAGGAAAGTCCTACTACCTACCTGCCAGGTATAGGTGACCATGTCAGTGTCCCTTGTGTCTGCAGCATCCCTATCATACCGGTAGCAGTGCGGCTGCTTTTCTGGGAGTGCCAGACGGATTTGTCTTGTGGTCCAGTTCACTTCCTAAGACTGGCGCTACACTAAAAGTGGAATGCAAGCCTGCGGGAACTCTTTTCATGCTGCCCCCTGCAAAGTGCTGCCCTAGGCCTTGTTGGCCTAGGCCAAGATACAGCATTGCCCACAACAATATAGTAAGAAACGCAGTGAAAGCAAAGGTAATAAACATGTGGAGATTGTAATTTAACACTGTAAAGGGAGTTATAGTTAACTCTGTCATGCATGGAAGGGGTAGAGGGGGAGGAACCAACTCTCATGACAGCTAAACACAAGGGTAACATAGGGGGAGTGCAAGTAGGGGTATTGGACTTGACTGTTTGGGGGGAACCTGATAGGCTAATCTAGACCTGGTAAGTAATGTAGTTTGGGAGTGCAGTTGGGCGCATCTGTCGTCCTGTTCATACTATCGTAAGGACAGGCTGCCCCCTTATAGGGTAGTCTGTAAGTAACGGGGGCTAAGCGAGCAGAGAAATAAGAGAAAGGGGAAATAAGGGGGAAGAAGAAGCAAGAGGAGTGGAATGAAAAGCACGGGGTATGAGGAGAATTAAGTAACAGAGCGATTAAGAGGGAGATGAAGGAAGAAAGGATAGATCCTGGGGGTTGAAGAAGGAGTGAAGATTATGGATTTTATCTAAGGGTCTCTAGCAGCAAAAATATTGGAGGTTCAGGGGGACAGCAATGTTTCATCAAAGGTATAGTAGTTTTATACCAGCAGGTTGAGTTTTAAACTTTATTTTACATTTTCCAGATTTCTCATCTCCTACAAAAAAGAGCTATGATAATTTTAATTATAGAAGAGCTTAAATACAGATCCTTCAAAATGAATCACAGGGGGCCAGATATGACAAAATATGTTAAGGGTTATGTATATTAATGATACAATTATTTTATTTGACACACTTGTTTATCCATTGTTTAACCATATGTACAGTAGTTTGTGACGCTTGTTATGCTAAGATAGAGAGGCATTCTTAAAAGGTTAAAAAAAAAACAAGAGAAAAATAATGAAAGAACAACACACCCACAAAATTTAAAGGGGTTGTAAAGGTACATTTTTTTCCCCTAAATAGCTTCCTTTACCTTAGTGCAGTCCTCCTTCACTTACCTCATCCTTCGATTTTGCTTTTAAATGTCCTTATTTCTTCTGAGAAATCCTCACTTCCTGTTGTTCTGTCTGTAACTCCACACAGTAATGTGAGGTTTTCTCCCTGGTGTGGAGTGTCATGCTCGCCCCCTCCCTTGGACTACAGGAGAGTCAGGATGCCCACTAACACACTCCTTTCTCCATCTGCAATGTTGAGAGCATCCTGACTCTCCTGTAGTCCAAGGGAGGGGGCTAGCATGACACTCTATTAAATATGCCTACGAAGAGTCCTGACCCCCCCCCCTTTTTACACAGTGGGTTGAGGAAAGATTCTGTCTTCAACCCAAAAAAGGGGGTGAACCACCATATAGAAGTCTTTAGGAACATGGTACAAGATGAGGTGTGTGATATGGAAATTTCACAACATACCTCAAACCAACGTATATGGCAAGGAATACAATTAATAGAAGAAAACAAACAAATTGTTGTCAGACCAGCTGACAAGGGGAGGGCTAGTGATATTGACCAGAGAATATTACTATAAAGAAATGCAAAGTTTACTCAAAGATAAAGCCACTTATCAACAAATAAATGGAGATCCAACAGCATGATTGAAAGTAGACACGTGCACAGCAAAAAAGATTTTTTTTTGTTTCGTTTTGTCTCGTTTCGTAGATTCGTCAAGATTTGTAATTTCGTAAGACGCAAGTTTTCCTATTCGGACCCGTTTTTTTCTTATTCCGACCCTGTGTATGCTCCATCGGACACCTTTTTCAGTTTTCATCGGACAAATGTTCGCTCTGCAAACGGACAAACTTTTCGGCAACAAAAGTACGGCCAATTCCCTTCTGACAAAAATCCACGGAAAAGTTTGTTTGAAGTCTGATCGTGTGTATGAGGCTTTACACTGTCCAATGTGACTCAGCACAAAAAAGATAAGCTGATCGGCTAAGATATTAAGTAAGATACATCACTCACTATCTACACTACCCATTGCCCATTCGAAAGGACGATTCGAGTACACAAATTTACGAACAGACAAAGAAACGGATTTACAAAACACACAAATGAAAATACGAACATACGAATGAAAATATGAATATACAAAATTACTAACAGACAAATGATTTAAAATACGGAATGCAAATCGTTCGTTATAGAGGTCATTTTTGCTCTTTTGCTGTTTCGGTGTTTCATATTTTAGTAAGTTTGTCCAATCATACGTTCGTATTTTCCCTTGTTCGTTATTTTGCTTATTTGTAATTCTGTAATTTTCATAGTTTAGTACTTTCAGCTATTCGGATGTTCGAATTGATCCGAATGTACGAATACTAAAAAATTTGTACGAAAATCCATTCGTTATGAATAATCGCACATGTCTAATTGAAAGTACAATTTAAAAATTGGATAGATGAGGGGTTAGACAATCAAATTCTAAATCAGAAAGAAGCTGAATATCTGACCATCCATGCCCCTAAAGTTCCAGTCCTATACATAGTGCCAAAAATACACAAAAACAAAGAACTGCCCCCAGGCCGACCCATTATTAGTGGGATTGAATCCCTCTTTTCTAGATGGGCGAAAATTTGGATGGTTTATTTAAACCACTAGTCTCCCAAAGTCCCTCCTACCTGAAAGACAGTAGGGATCTAATAGTAGCACTCCAGCAGACCGTTGCCACTGAGACCACACTCATGGTAACGATAGACATAGAGTCTTTATACACCAACATTCACCACAAAGATGCCCTTGAGGCACTTAGGTGGGCTCTAGTGAAAGAATCTAAAATAAAAAAATTCCAGATAAAATATCTGATCCTGGGCCTGCAATTGGCCATAGGAAACAATTTTTCTGGGCCAATACCCAGTATTATAATCAAACTGGAGGTGTGGCCATGGGGGCTCGTTATGCCCCAAGTTTGGCTAATGTTGTATTGAACAAATGGAAACCATCTTTAAAAACAGGAACCAGTCACTCTCATTTTATAGGAGGTATATAGATGATGTGATCCTTTTTTGAGAGGGCACATAAGCAAGTTTAGAAACATTTCTGGCACAAATGAATGCCAATAAGTATGGCCTCAAGTTTACAGAGGAGTCTAGCTACACTGCTGTCAACTATTTGGACCTTACTGTTGGCAAAAAAGGAAATATCTTTGAGACCAAAACATATTCCAAAGCCACTGACAGGAATGGTTTTGTGCCCACACACAGTTGCCATCACCCTCAGTGGATAGGGGCTGTCTCCAATGGACAATTTATGTGGCTCAGGTGCAAATGAGCAAACAATGATGATTTTATGCACCATGCCAAAATTTTGACTGGAAAATTCATAGAAAAGGGGTATCTTTTGAAAACACTGAACCAGGTGTTGTCCCAAGTGTCTGCAATGGATAGACAAACTTTGTTGATTGCCAAACCTAAGAAGGAATTTGGAGGTGAAGTCGCCTTTGTATCAGGGTTTCACAGACAATATAGACAAGTGGAAGCCATTTTTGGCCCATATTGTTGAAAGACAAAGATCTACAATCCACCATTTCTTCTAAACCTAGGTTTATTTATAGGAGGGCGCCGGGATTGAAAAATAGAATAGCCCGCAATGTACCAGACCCTCCTAAGAAACCTCTCACGTTTTTGGATGGATCTGGGTTTTATCATTGCACAAGTTGTAAAGCCTGCAAAACTACAAGAAAATCTGGAGGCCCTAAAAAGACTACGCATTTTCAGTCCACTGTAACCAAGGAACAGTTTAAGATTAAACCTCTGATCACTTGAGGTGACTTAAAATAAGAATTAATGAACATTATGCCACTATTAAAAAAGGGTTCCCTAAACCATAGTGTGTCCAGACATTTCAAAAGCCATCATGACAGTGACCCAAGTCTGTGCACTTTCTATGGAATAGACAAGGTCTTAAGACATCCCATATGAAGCGAGCTATCTCGCAGAATGAGACCAAATGATTGTACAAATTGCGAAAGTACACAGCCGTATGGAATGAACATAGAATTAGACTTAAATTTAAAACATGTTCTAAATTTTTAATGGCCATTTTTCACGTTGAGAAAAATGCTCTGGAGCCTACACACGGTCGTTTTTAATGACCATTTTAAAAAATGTGTACGCAGCATCAGATATTAAGTACACGAGGGGCTTCTCCAAAGCACGTACCACCATTTAATAGGTATTTTTTTTAGGAGGGTGTTTTTAGCAATCCTAGTATCAAAACATACACTACTTGAGCAAGGACATGTGTGTATGAGATTTTACACTTATTCAAACACACATGCACTTGCATTTGTGTAAACACAGATGTGCAAGCAGGAGATTATGATTTTGTTGGTAAAAATATTTTCTTGCAGGCAATGTGAAAAAGTCTAAACGTCCTCATATAATTTTTTATCTTATTTATATGCTGTAATTTTCTTTTCTTTTTTTTTTCAGAATGGATGATGATGATAAAGATGGAGTATTTTTTTCTGTTCTTCAGAAATCTCCAAGCTGACATGCAAATAGGTAATTAAAATTAGAAAGTTAGAATAACCCATTTGTAAGATCATCTAATTTCTTAGGTCTTCATCCAAATATAGAGTACTGATATACAGTATATTTAAGCCACACAGTGCAATTTGCACTGCCAATTTATTGCGGTGTGCAACTTAATTTAACAGAAGTCTATACAAATCACAATGAAATAGGTAAAAAGTAGTGCGGGACCCATTTTCATAATCGCTGAAACATGAGTCAGGTGTGAATGAGGGCTTAAAACGCTTAGGAGGCACTTTATATACAAAAGATGTATTTGTTTATTTATGTATTCCCCATTGGTTAACTTGATCAATCACTGTGCTGGTAGAAATTAATTATAAAATATGTAATCTTTTCTTGTTTTCTAACTGTAATCAGTGGAAAAATATGTATCCTTTTCTCGCTTTATAATTTTTTTTTAAGTTGGAGTCTAAAATACAGAAAAAAGGAGGGGTGTGATAAACACAACAGTAATATTAATAACATTATATTAAATTCACCCTTGTGACTGACAGAGACCTATGTGAATAAATCACCAGAACCAGATAGCTTACATCCGGGAGTCCTTAAATAACTTAGTTATGTCATAGCCAGATTCATAATTTTTAATATAGCTTACTGATTGGATTGGTACCAGCTGATTGGCGAATATTACCAATATTTAGAAAAGGGCTGAAATAAATGGCTGGTAACTACTGTACATACCAGCTAGCCTAACAGCAATAGTATCATTACTAGTAAACAGCGTAGGTTTATGAAGAATCGTTCTTGCCTTTTAACCACTTGCCAACCCGCCACAGTACATATACTGTGACATGGCGGAACGTGCAGGCAGGATGATGTAATTGTGCATAATGTGTCTTCTCCGGGTTTAGGATCACAATGTTAACAAAGCTTTTATGAATTAATACATTTTTAACAGCTGTGTTGGGATAGGCCCACATATAGCACATGGTACCTGGGCTAAACACAGCACCTTGTACCATGTGATTAGTTGTAGCCAATCACAGATCACTAGTGATCACAGCTGTCATGATTGGTTAACCCATTTTTTAAAGTGTAAAAAAAAAAAAAACTATTCCAATGAAAGTACCGTATTTATCGGCGTATAACGCACACTTTTTCCCCTTAAAATCAGGGGGAAATCGAGGGGGGGCGCTCGCTCGTCCCCACTCCCTTCCTGGCCGGCCGGGTAGCGTGCTTTGGATACGGGTCTGGTATAGATTGTAGGGGGACCCCCTACATGATTTTTTTTGGCGTAGGGGGGTCTCCTTACAACCCATACCAGACCTAAGGGCCTGGTATGCTCCGGGGGGGGAACCCATGTCGGTTTTTTATTTAAAAATTGGCGTGGAGTTTTTGCTCTCAGGAATGCATACCAAATGCCGCACCTAGAATTGGCGGGAATCCAAGTCGGATCTCCCGTCACTTCTATGACGGCTTTGTCTCCATCGCGGCAAGCCAGCTCGGCACTGGCTCCCGCGATGGGGCTCGTAGGTGGTCAATCTTGCCGAGAAAGGGAGCGAGATTGACACAATATCGCAGTCACCCACTGTATTTAATTACCAGTGGGTTTTTTGTTTTTTTTTGTGCTATAAATAAAAAAGACCCCAAATGTTGTGAAAAAATCTTTTTTCTTTGTTTCTGTCATAAAATGTTGCACATTTTATGACATATCTTTGGTAAAAAAATAACCCAAATCAGTGTATATTATTTATTTTTTGTGAAAGTTATAGAGTCTACAAGCTATGGTGCTAATCATTGAAAATTGATCACACCTGATCACACCTGATGTACTCTCATTTCTTGAGACAACGCCTGGTACATACAATCAGAAAGATTTCATAGCGATACTATAATATGATCCTTAATACAGAGCTTTCGAGAGTCGATCAGGACAGTTCATCCGATATCATTCGATCAGACATGAACGAAAAAAGTTTTTGTACAATGCCAGATCGTACGATTTTAGTTTAATGAGTACAGCTGTGATTCAAAAATACAATACAAATGCATTACAACACATGACATCACTTCCGAATTTTTATTCTGTCGTAAGCAAATTTTTGTGACTTTAGTAAACTCACCAGATTCGATCTGAGATTAGCATGAAAAATCCGATAATATCATTGTGTGTGTCCCGGGAATTACAAGTCAGGAAAGAACTAATATCCCCCCTTTTTGGAAAGTAGACATTCCAAGGTATTTAGTAAGTAGCATGGTGAGTTTTGTTTTAAAGTTTTTTTTCCCCAATTCTTTGCAAAATTAAGATTTATTTTTTTCTTTTTTTATAAAATTGTCATATTAACAGGTTATTTCTCTCACAAAGCATATGCATACAACAAATTACAACCCAAAATACATTCTGCTACTCTTCCTGAGTATGGCAAAACCACATGTGTGAGACTTTTACACAGCCTGGCCACATACAGAGGCCCAACATCCAAGTAGCACCATCCAGCATTCTAGGAGAATAAATTACATATATCATTTCCTGACAACATATCATTTTTGAAGGACCTTCATATTTCTAACACATAGCATGTACATACCAAGAATTACACCCCAAATTAAATTCTATTGAGGAAAAGGGTAAAAAAATGTATTACCTGTGGTTTTAGTAGTGTCCACAGAGGAGAAAATTGGTCAAGGCAGCAGGCAGGGATGTGATTAGCGACAACAACAGTAATTATCCAGGCAGCAGGCAGGAATATTGTTTATAGTCAGCACAAGGATATTGTCAGCACAGACAAAGCATTTGTCCTTAGGAATTGTCCAGGCAGAGACAGCCAGCACAGCCACAATATTGGTCCTGGTACACTGTTACCTGCAGACACTCATTATTTTACTGCTCTCCAGCCCTTCATAAACATACTGGGGTAGATTCAGAGAGTTTTTACGCCTGCGTATCCATAGATACGCCGCGTAAATTCAAATCTGCGCTGGCGTATCTACTTTCTGTATTCAGAAAGCTAGATACGCCGACATTAGCCTAAGATACGACTGACATAAGTCTCTTACGCCGTCGTATCTTAGGGTGCATTCTCACGCTGGCCGCTAGGTGGTGCTCCCGTAGTTTTCAGCGTAGAGTTTGCAAATTACCTACCTACCGTTGGTATTTCTTTACATCGTTTGCGTAAGTCGTTTTCGTCGTAACGTTGCTCCTGCTATTAGGAGGCGCAGCCAATGTTAAGTATGGATGTCGTTCCCGCGCCGAGTTTTGAATTTTTACGTTGTTTGGGTAAGTCGGTCGCGAATACACGTAATTTACGTTGACGCCAAAACCAATGCCGTCCTAGCGACGTCATTTGGAGCAATGCACGCTGGGAAATTTAGCCGGCAGCGCATGCGCATTTAAATCAGCGCAGGGACGCGCCTGATTTAAATACTACACTCCCCCTAGCCGCGGAATTTGAATTCCGCCGGGGGATTTCCGATCCGCCTGCGCAAGTTTCGAGGTAAGTGCTTTCTGAATACTGCACTAGCCTCTCAAATTTGCGCCGGCGGATCGTAAATCAGATAGATTGCGCGGATCTAAAGATCCGCTAATCTATCTGAATCTACCCCACTGCCTCTTGCTATAGCTAATTATTTCCATAGTCCAGGTATCAGGCAGAGGTGTGATCATATCATGCTGCAGGCAGAAGCATAATGGCAGTAAGTCAGGAGCAGGCTGAGGACCTCAATCAGGTAGACCTGTGCACAGGGAGGTTTTTCCCACCCAAATCTCTATGAATCCTCCAGACTCCAGACCCTAATGCGGAAATTACAAAACCTGGAGAAAACAAAAAATGTTTTCTCCATCTGGAAAAACAATTCTGGAGCCCCTCACATATGTGAGACCCATGTGTACTACAGTAGAAGGGCAACAGATCAGTCTAAACGGTAGGCAAAAGCATAGTTGATAAAACAGGCCAGGGTCAGTTCACGTGTAAGCAGTCCTAGCGGTAGGTAGAGGCATAGTCAAAAAACAGGCCAGGGTCAGTTCACGTGGAAGGCAGTGGCATGGTTATTTGAGGAAGCATGGAAAATGCTGGTCAGAAGAGATGATGAAAATGAGGAAATGGTTAAAAATATGGGCTAAAATTTTAGGGAAGTGTGATAAAGTCGGAAGCATTCACCAATGCAAAGGTTGGGGTGGGAGGGACACTGGGGGCAATGGTAGCTGGTATCTCTTTGAAATCCTCTTCCATTGCATACACAACATATTTTTTGGCATCTTCGGCCTGCTTCAGATGGTGGAATGTTATTCGGGAAATGGCGCTCATGAAGTTGGCTAACAGCCTCAGAGCGAAGGTCTTCTGGAGGGGGTTCTTTATTGGTAGATGATGGACGTGACAACTTCTTCAATACATTTTAGGAAGGGGTGGGGCTTTCCATGGATTTGGTGTAGATTATGTATGCGTTATAAATGGCCAAATGGATGAGATAAATTGCTACTTTCTTGTACCAGAAACAGGATCTCCTTATTGACAAATATGGCTGAATCATGTGGTTGTTGAAATCCACGTCCCCATGTAGAAATCGTAATCTTGGATACATGTTGGCTTTTCAATGGGACCTCATCTTCTTTGAACCTCAACTGCAGTGTCATCATAGATAGTGGACATCATGTGCACATTTCTGTTATCCTTTCACCTCAATGCCAGCATTTTGTTGCATCTTAAAGTTGCTCTCCCTCCCCCATTGCAGTTTTGTTGACTAGAGGTTGTGGGAAATCCTTCCTGTTTTTCTGGAGGTTCCGCATGGGCTGTGCAATGGGTGGCAGGTGACATTCACTGATGGACTGTGCGATAGGTGGTGCAGACACTGACAGTGCATAGTTCAGTAACTCACTGATCCTGGCTCTTCTCTCCTCACACTGGAAACTGTGTGTGAGGAGGGAAGAGCCGGTAAAAGCTAGTTACAAGTCTTTGTTAACATTTTTGATTGGCTGTGAATCAATCACAGCCGATCACGTGGAAAAAGTCACCGTTCTATGGTTGTTTACCAGTGTCAGTAATGAGCAGTGTTTCCGGGAAACGCCACCAACATGCATGCGCAGCACTCGCGATCACATGCATGCACCATGTGCAATGGGGCAGTACCATCTGTGATCGGCCATGACTTGATCACATCCGATCATGTGCTAAACAGCCATGCCCATTGGCTGTTCACCCCTGTCGGTGGCAAGCTGTGTATCGGGGACATGCCGCCACCAACAGTGCAGGGATGCGCACACCTGATCGCGTGCATGTCCTGTTTGAATGGGACGATGTCATATGACGTCATCCTAGAACAAGAGCCGCACCGCCCCTCCGTCATTTGACGGTGGGTGGGCGGCAATCGGTTAAGGATAAGAAATGTTGGGTAACATATTCTTTAATAAAATATATAAACATAAAGCTTGATGACTACAGTGTCCGTGCTTTATAAAAATATATATATATATATATATATATATATATATATATATATATATATATATATATATATATATATATATATATTGTTCACAATAGTGATGTCGCAAACCTAAAATTTTCGGTTTGCGAACGCAAACTTCCGCAAATGTTCGCGAACAGGCGAACCGGGCGAACCGCCATAGACTTCAATGGGCAGGCGAATTTTAAAACCCAAAGGGACTCTTTCTGGCCACAATAGTGATGGAAAAGTTGTTTCAAGGGGACTAACACCTGGACTGTGTTACGTAGTTGTCGCAGAGTCCGTTTTTAATCCATAAAGGGCATAAATCACGTAACATTCATAAATTGTTTGGAATGACGTGCTTTAAAACATCAGGTATGATGTTGTATCGATCAGGTAGTGTAAGGGTTAGGGTTAGGGTTACAGACAGGATTAGGGTTAGGGTTACAGATAGGGTTAGGGTTAGGGTTACAGACAGGGTTAGGGTTAGGGTAACAGATAGGGTTAGGGTTACAGATAGGGTTAGGGTTACAGACAGGGTTAGGGTTACAGACATGGTTAGGGTTACAGATAGGGTTAGGGTTTCAGTCTGTAACCCTAACCCTAACTCCAACCCTGTCTGTAACCCTAACCCTATCTGTAACCCTAACCCTGTCTGTAACCCTAACCCTATCTGTAACCCTAACCCTATCTGTAACCCTAACCCTGTCTGTAATAGGGTTAGGGTTCACAGTGAAAGACCAAACTCTGACTATGTCCTCAGAACTTTTCAGGGTACGTGGCCTCTGAACACTGGGCATTATTCTAGGGCCAAAGTGAATCACAGAACCATGACCACGACGGCCCCTGCGGGGTGGCCTGCCTCTGCATGTCATTTTTTTTAGATTAGTTTAGTTGTACTATGCGTGCAAGCTACTGTGCCACCAGATATGAGATGTGGCACTGGACAGGTGGGCACAGTTTACCCTGTGAGGCAAAGACACCCTGGCAGACAAATGACTACTATTATGTATTGCAGAGAATTTTGTTTTTATATCTTATCAACTGTGCCAACACAATATAGATGAGATGTGGCACTGGACAGGTGGGCACAGTTTACCCTGTGAGGCAAAGACACCCTGGCAGACAAATGACTACTATTATGTATTGCAGTGAATTTTGCTTTTATATCTTATCAACTGTGCCAACACAATATAGATGAGATGTGGCACTGAACAGGTGGGCACAGTTTACGCTGTGAGCCTGGGCCCCTTACATTACACAGCACCCCATAGCTCTGGACCCCTTTACATAGCACCCTGCACCACTGGACCCCTTTATATTAGACAGCAGCTTGCACCACTGGGCCCCTTTCATTACACAGCACCCCATAGCTCTGGACCCCTTTACATAGCACCCTGCACCACTGGACCCCTGTATATTAGACAGCAGCTTGCACCACTGGGCCCCTTACATTACACAGCACCCCACAGCTCTGGACCCCTTTGCATAGCACCCTGCACCACTGGACCCCTTTATATTAGACAGCAGCTTGAACCACTGGGCCCCTTACATTACACAGCACCCCACAGCTCTGGGCCCCTCTACATAGCACCCAGCACCACTGGACCCCTTTATATTACACAGCAGCTTGCACCACTGGGCCCCTTACATTACACAGCACCCCACAGCTCTGGACCCCTTTACATAGCACCCTGCACCACTGGACCCCTTTATATTACACATCAGCTTGCACCACTGGGCCCCTTACATTACACAGCACCCCACAGCTCTGGGCCCCTGTACATAGCACCCAGCACCACTGGACCCCTTTATATTACAGAGCAGCTTGCACCACTAGGCCCCTTTATATTACACAGCAGCTTGCACCACTGGGCCCCTTACATTACACAGCACTCCACAGCTCTGGACCCCTTTATATAGCACCCTGCACCACTGGACCCCTTTATATTACACAGCAGCTTGCACCACTGGACCCCTTACATTACACAGCACCCCACAGCTCTGGGCTCCTCTACATAGCACCCAGCACCACTGGACCCCTTTATATTACACAGCAGCTTGCACCACTGGGCCCCTTACATTACACAGCACCCCACAGATCTGGGCCCATCTACATAGCACCCTGCACCACTGGACCACTTTATATTACAGAGCAGCTTGCACCACTGGGCCCCTTACATTACACAGCACCCCACAGCTCTGGGCCCCTCTACATAGCACCCAGCACCACTGGACCCCTTTATATTACACAGCAGCTTGCACCACTGGGCCCCTTTATATTACACAGCAGCTTGCACCACTGGGTCCCTTACATTACACAGCACCCCACAACTCTGGACCCCTTTACATAGCACCCTGCACCCCTGGACCCCTTTATATTACACAGCAGCTTGCACCACTGGGCCCCTAACATTACACAGCACCCCACAGCTCTGGGCCCCTCTACATAGCACCTAGCACCACTGGACCCCTTTATATTACACAGCAGCTTGCACCACTGGGCCCCTTTATATTACACAGCAGCTTGCACCACTGGGCCCCTTACATTACACAGCACCCCACAGCTCTGGGCCCCTCTACATAGCACCCTGCACCACTGGACCCCTTTATATTACACAGCAGCTTGCACCACTGGGCCCCTTACATTACACAGCACCCCACAGCTCTGGGCCCCTCTACATAGCACCCAGCACCACTGGACCCCTTTATATTACACAGCAGCTTGCACCACTGGGCCCCTTTATATTACACAGCAGCTTGCACCACTGGGCCCCTTACATTACACAGCACCCCACAGCTCTGGACCCCTTTACATAGCACCCTGCACCACTGGACCCCTTTATATTACACAGCAGCTTGAACCACTGGGCCCCTTACATTACACAGCACCCCACAGCTCTGGACCCCTTTACATAGCACCCTGCACCACTGGACCCCTTTATATTACACAGCAGCTTGCACCACTGGGCCCCTTAAATTACACAGCACCCCACAGCTCTGGGCCCCTTTAAATAGCACCCTGCACCACTGGACCCCTTTATATTACACAGCATCCTGCACCTCTAATCGAACTAAACTATACAGTGTATAAATATATGTACAACTCCGGGGATGTATATATATCCTCTACACACTGTAACATTACCTGACTAGCCTGCCTAACTCCAAAAAAAAACCACTCTCTCTCTCTCTCTCTCTCTCTCTCTCTCTCTCTCTCTCTCTCTGTCTCTCTCTGTAAACCATGCAGCACAGATTACAGAGAAATAAAAGCAGACTGATTGATTAGCCCTAACAAGGTCTGTTTGGGGTGCTGTTCTAACAGCAGAGATCTTTCAGGACTGGAGTACACTGGCCTAGCTATCGCTTTCCCTATAAAATCAGCAGCAGCAACACTGTCCCTCCTCTCACTAAGAATACAGGTTCAGAATTAATCTAAAATGGATGCTGCCCTAGAGGTGGGAGGGTCAGGGAGGGAGGGTATGCTGCTGATTGGCTGGAATGTGTCTGCTGACTGTGAGGTAGAGGGTCAAAGTTTGCTCAATGTTAATTAATAGGAGGCGGGTCGAACATCGCATATGTTCGCCGACAATGGCGAACGCAAACAAGCGGAAATTGCCGCAAACTATTCGCCGGCGAACCGTTCTGTACATCTCTAGTTCACAATAGCTTTTGACTAAATACACTGAACATGCCACCAATTTGCACATGAACAGTTCATGTGAGTACTGTATGTGTGTGCATAATATTTGGATGCATCAGCTATGTGTAATATTAGATCATATGCTCATTCTGTTTTCCATGTACTCACTTCCCCCACTGTCAAAAGCTAAATTTATCTTTGCCAAATATGATAAGACGCCTGCTTCATAATAGGCAGAGAAAGGAACGCTGTTATAGGAAACGGACAACTGGTATGTGTTGTGTTTAGTACTAACAGTATGGAAGCTGAACATTAATCAAAGCTTCCTTCATAATTGCATTGCTTAGATTCCACTTTAAAAATATATATGAAATGTGTGTTTAAGATGTATTTTCAAATGTAACGCTAAAGTCAAGTTATTTTATATTTCACTGTAGATTATAAATTGCTAAATCTGATTTTCTTTTGCAGAAAGTTGAAATTGTCTAGCTTGTTGAAGGATGGCACTTTTTTGAAATTTGGTTTCAAGATAACAAGATGGAATCCCTTCACAAGGCCTCAATAAGTTGTGAAGAGTCTCGCACTGATGGTCACACAGACTCATGTAAAAAAACTGCAGAGGAAGAAAAATTGGGTTTGCCCAACCAAAACTCCAACTGGAAGCAGCTTATCAATGAGTGTTTAAATGAGGGAGATGTTTCCAGATATTCTAAGGAATGTCATGATAATCTGATGTCTGAACAAATGAGAATTGAAGAAGGAAACCAACGTGTTTTCATTAATATAGCTGGATTAAGATATGAGACACAGCTGAAGACACTTAATGAGTTCCCAGAGACACTCCTTGGGGATCCTCGAAAAAGAATTCATTATTTTGATTCTATGAGGAATGAATATTTTTTTGACAGAAATCGCCCAAGCTTTGATGGAATACTGTACTATTACCAGTCTGGTGGAAAAGTAAGACGTCCAGCAAATGTCCCAATAGATGTGTTTGCAGATGAAATTGTGTTCTATGAGCTTGGAAATGAAGCCTTAGATCAATTTCGAGATGATGAAGGTTTTCTAAAGGATCCAGAAATACCTTTACCAAATAATGATTATCACAGACAGTTCTGGTTGCTCTTTGAATACCCTGAAAGTTCTAGTGCTGCAAGAGGAATGGCACTGGTTTCAGTTTTGGTAATCGTTATCTCCATACTTATCTTTTGTTTAGAAACTTTGCCAGAATTCAGAGAAGAAAAAGATTTTAACATTTTCAAGAATTCAGGGAATTATTCAGAAAGTGCAACATACTTGAACACCTTCACAGATCCATTTTTTTTAATAGAGTCGACTTGCATAATATGGTTTTCATTTGAACTTGTGGTTAGGTTTGCTGTCTGTCCAAGTTCCTCAGAGTTCTTCCAGAACATAATGAACATAATTGACATTGTGTCTATCATTCCCTATTTTGTAACACTTATCACTGAACTAGTGAAGCAGACAGAGCCCAGTGCACAACAAAACATGTCATTAGCAATTTTGAGAATTGTACGGCTTGTTAGGGTATTTCGGATTTTTAAGTTGTCAAGGCATTCAAAGGGACTTCAGATTTTAGGACAAACCTTGAAGGCAAGCATGAGAGAGCTTGGCTTGTTAATATTCTTTCTCTTCATTGGCGTCATTTTGTTTTCTAGTGCTGTATATTTTGCAGAAGTTGATGAGCCTAACTCTCAGTTTGTCAGCATCCCAGATGGTTTCTGGTGGGCTGTAGTGACTATGACAACTGTTGGTTATGGAGATATGTGCCCTATTACGTTGGGAGGTAAAATGGTAGGAACACTTTGTGCTATCGCTGGAGTCTTGACTATTGCTCTCCCAGTTCCAGTCATCGTATCAAACTTTAATTATTTCTATCACAGGGAAACAGAGAATGAAGAACGGCAATCTTTACCTATGGAGATGGACAAAATTAGCTTAAATAATTTAACAAGATCTGGAAGCACAACTTCTTTAAAGAAAAATAATGGGTCATGTATCCCTGATAAAAATGGAAAAACGTAAACTGTCTATAACTACAAATTAAACCACATAAGGTGACTGAACCATTCAGAAAGTCTTGCCTAAAATTTACACAAACCGTTTACTTCTTTGTTCATAATTTCATGTCTTTTTTTGTAATGGAACTCAATAATGGAAATTTTCAAAAGTGAAGGAGAATTAAGTAACTTATTTTACAATAAAATGTAATTATGATTTTTCTATAGCAGATTATGTTTTCTGTGATATTGGAATTGTATTACTGCATTTATAACAAATGCTGTGGTATTAACTTTTCTCACTAATATTTTCTGTAGGCATGGGGAAATGTTGTTATTATTTTTTGGTTAAGAATTAGATTGAATAGAAGCTTATTTACATCCACACTCGAAAGCTTAAAATGTAATTGCATTTTTAGTGTAGTCATATTAACTTTCATAATTCCTGCTAATCCTAATTTGCATGAGTAGTTGCACTTTGCAAGGGATTTTTTCCCAGAGCTTAGTTAATGAGGCAAAGCTCTGCTGACTTCTATCAGCCAATCAGGTGCAGGCAAAAAGGCTATTTTTTATTTTTGCTTGCATGCCATTGGGTATTCTTTGTAAAGTGAAATAACTCCACATTCACTAAGCTCTGTGGAGATTTTCATTTTGCAAAGCACAAATTCCCATGCAAAGTGAACAGCCTATTTGCTTTTCATAAATCAACCCCATTGTGGAGGGAAGAGTCCTCAACCCAGTGTAAACTTTGACTGGAACAACTCAGAAAAAAGGAAGTTGTATTTAAGATTTGAGTCACTCAGACCTTACGCAGGGTTTTCTTTTTCTGACTCATGAGGCTAAACAAAGGGGTGGAAAAGGATAATATGAGCTCCTGGGATGGGCAACATTAATGTGAACCAAGAAAATGGAAGGGCAACCACACACCGGTGATGTCACAAAGCTCTCCAGTTTATTACACAAAGAACCACAAATGGTCCTCGCCCAGAGCCCCCCTCCTCTAAGGTGTTTCACCCAGTAGGGCTTGCCATTTACATGGATGAAGCACAGGTTCATTATAAGAGGTATAAAACTAATTGCACCCATCATTAGAAATATAAAATGTGAAATCTTATAAAATCATATAAAATGTGAAAGACATCATATCAACTCTTGGTTTAGGGAACTTGTAATCACTCCTAACACCCAATCGTGTGTATAGAATTATCCAAAATATGAACATCTGCACATATTTCAAACTAACACTGATTCATTTTACAAAGTGTGAAAATTTCTCCATTAGAAAAATCACATTAGGGAGGATGACCCCTTTAAAATCTAATTCTGAGGAAAAAAATGTGGCCCCTCAGGCTGCAAACTCTTTAGTGCTGCCACAGTACTTGCTTTCTGTGACTGGATATATTCTGTCTTCTGAGTTTAATAATGCTCAGAATCATTCAACTAAGAAGCTAGAGAAATTTATTTGAGTGCAGGGCATCGAGGAATCACTTTCTGAGGAGGCATCATCATGGTTTACTCAGGCAGTGGTATTACCACTTTACTCACCAACCGTTATGCAGGAGTCAGCTCTGTGCTTTTAGTTTCTTACTTAATAAATGTTAATATATGGCCTCTGATAGCTGCATTGTCAAGTCGGACTATACTAAATTGATTATATTGTAAATTCCATTAAAGAACATTTTCAGGCAACAACTGAAACCAATCAGTGGGCTATTAAATTTTATTCAGCAAATATTTCACCTTTGTTTAAATTGGAAAATACACTCTTTTTTTTAGTGAATGATTCACTGCAGCCACAATCCAAAGAGAACCTCACAGGTTGCAGGGAATGTATTTCCTGAAGCATTATACTATGTAACTTCCCTTCTCTCCGCTTCCTATATAACCAGTCACAGCTTCCATGGTACCTTTGAATCTTATTGATGTCTGCAAGAATCCTCTGACTTTTTGTGTCATGCTTTCCACATATGAAATACAGCAAGGAACCTGAAATGGGAGTGTATGTCAATGTCTTTCAACATGTCATGTCTTACATCAAAAAGCAATTGTTCTCAGATAACTGAAATACTGTCAAAAAGGACTGTGATGAAGTGTTGTCCACGCTGTGCCTAGTAATTCTATAATCATTAAATGTTTAAATGTGCAGCACATTACTGTTTGAGCCTGTTAGTATCATATTGCTGAAGAAAATCAATCAATACTTTAAGTTTTGCTTGGAACCTACTAGACAGTCTGTCACAATATTACATCTCAGTTATTTTTATAAGAATCTATGAATTTAAAGTGAATAATGGTATCCTGTAAAACTAAAATGTAACTATACTTTTGTAGCAAATTGCCTTATTCTATTACTTGACTTATTTTTATTCAATTTTTTCCCATCAAATTAGTTTTTTTTATTTCTGCAAGAACTTTCACTTACATTTCATATCACATTTATGATGCTATAAATCTTTACATATTTTAAAATACAGCCTAAATAGTCTTACACGTATACTGAATATATACAAAGCAGAACAATACCTTTGAAGTAAAGCCTAATGCTGCGTACACACAATCATTTTTCAGCATGAAAAAAAAGTTGTTTTTTAGCATGTCGAAAAAATTAAGTTTTCCCAACTTTATCATTAAAATGATGTTGCCTACACACCATCATTTAAAAAAAATGATCTAGCAAAGCGCGGTGACGTACACCACGTACGACAGGACTATAAAGGGGAAGTTCCATTCGCCTTTGGGTTGCTTTAGCTGATTCCGTGTTAGTAAAAGACGATTCGCGCTTTTTTGTCTGTTACAGCGTGATGAATGTGCTTACTCCATTATGAACGGTAGTTTTACCAGAACGAGCGCTCCCGTCTCATAACTTGCTTCTGAGCATGCGCTGTTTTTTTACGTCATTTTAGCCCACACACGATCATTTTTTACAACCCTGAAAAACGACATAGTTTAAAACGACGTTAAAAAATGCAGCATGTTGGAATTTTGTTTTTTTGTCGTTTTTCAGAACCTGAAAAATTATGTGAAGCCCACACACGATCATTTTAAATAACGTTTTTGAAAAACAACATTTTTTTCATGCTGAAAAATTATCGTGTGTACTCGGCATTAATGTTTTTTTGTTGTTTTAAAAAGAATAAGGAGTGGTTTAAGAACCCTGGTCTTTTTTTTTTTTTGTCTGTCTATGTCCTATTGAGGAAATGAGACACAGCCGGTTATAAGAAGGAAATATCTCTAAAGTAACAGGGTTTCCCCTTTGGGACATTTGTCAGTATAACCTGGAAGAGTTCACCTTTATCTGTTTTCGTAATTCAAAAACTGTGGATTTCCCATCACTTTCTGTGACAATGGTCACCAATAATACTAAAGAGAGGGAATATCCCCACCAAAGACACAGACAGCAAAAAGAAAAAAAAAAAAAGAAAACATGAGAGGTTTTAATACTGTATACACAATTTAGAAAAGGCTTTACCTATGCATTAAGATGAAATTCAAGAGGAACCATGTATTTACAAGCAGTGTTCAACTGTCATAATGAATAACACAAATTTGTATTAGTCAATGTGTCTTGTACACTTTAATATTGTGTGTATATACAGTATCCTGTGTATATATTATTTATACAGTTGTATGCAAACCCCTGACAATTTCCATGATTGTAATTTATAAATATTTGGGTGTTCGGATCAGCAATTTAATTTTGATCCATCAAATAACTGAAGGACATCATAATATTTCAGTAGTGAAATTAGGTTTATTGGATTAACATAAAATGTGCAATATGCATCAAAACTAAATTAAACAGGTGCATAAATTTGGGCACCCTTGTCATTTTGTTGATTTGAATACCTGTAACTACTTAGCACTGATTAATTGGAACACACAATTGGTTTGGTGAGCTCATTAAGCCTTGAACTTCATAGACAGGTGCATCCAATCATGAGAAAAGGAATTTAAGGTGGCCAATTGCAAGCTGTTGTTCTCTTTGACTTTGACTCTTTGAAGAGTGGCAACATGGGGGCCTCAAAACAACTCTCAAATGACCTGAAAACAAACATTGTTCTACATTATGGTTTAGGGAAAGGCTACAAAAAGTTATTGCAGAGATATAAGCTGGCAGTGTTCACTGTGAGGAACCTAGTAAGAATGGAAGACCCCAGGCACAGTTCTTGTTAAGGCCAGAAGTGGCAGGCCACATAAAATATTGGAGAGGCAAAGGTAAAGGATGGTGAGAACGGTCAAAAACAGCCCACGGACCACCTCCAAAGACCTATAACATCAACTTTCTGCAGATGGTGTTACTGTGTATCCTTCAACAATTCAGTGCATTTTGCACATGCAGAAGCTGTATGTCAGAGTGATGCGAAAGAAGCCTTTTCTGCACACACACCACAAACGGAGTCGCTTGAGGTATGCAAAAGCACATTTGGACAAGCCAGCTTAATTTTGGAATAAGGTGCTATGGAATGATGAAACACAGATTGAGTTATTTGGTCATAACAAGGGGCATTATGCATGGTGGCAAAAGAACACAGCATTCCAAAAAAAAACACTTGCTACCCACAGTAAAATTTGGTGGCGGTTCCATCAGCAAGGGCTGTGTGGCCAGTGCCGGTACTGGGAATCTGGTTAAAGTTGAGGGTCGCATGGATTCCACTCAATATTAGCAGATTCTTGAGAATAATGTTGAGGAATCAGTCACAAAGTTATGCCGGGGCTGGATATTTCAACAAGAAAACGTTCCAAAACACTGCTCAAAATCTACTCGGGCATTTATGCAGAGAAATAAGTACAATGTTCTGGAATGGCCATTCCAGTCCCCAGACCTGAATATCATTGAACATCTGTGGGGTGATTTGAAGCAGGCTGTCCATGCTCGGCAACCATCAAACCTAACTGAACTGGAGATGTTTTGTTAGGAGGAATGGTCCAAAATGCAATTATCCAGAATCCAGACACTCATTACAGGCTATAGGAAGCGTCTAGAGGCTGTTATTTCTGCTAAAGGAGGCTCTACTAAATATTGATGTTATGTTTCTGTTGTGGTGCCCAAATGTATACACCTGTCTAATTTTGTTTTGATGCATATCGTGCATTTTCTGTTAATCCAATAAACCTCATTTCTCTACTGAAATATTACTGTGTCCTTCAGTTATTTGATAGATTAAAATGAAATTGCTGATCCAAACACCCAAATATTTATAAATGACAATCATGGAAATTGTCAGGGGTTCCTAAACGTTTGCATACAACTGTGTGTGTGCATATATATATTTATACTGCATGTATATATAAAACAAAGGTGATTATACAGTGTTGAATTTTTCCTGTTGGTCAAGAATATTTATGATTAAACTTTGTTGTAGAAGTATCAATCATTTTTTCTGATTGTGTTTACATTTAGGTGACCACTCACATTATATGATGAGCATTAAATTGGGTATTTTATGTACTTTACTTATCAAATATATATATGTTGTAGCCCTGTTCAAAAATAAAATGTTTTTTCATTACTGATGGTGTGATAAGTGTTCTTTAATAGAAAAAGTTGACCATAGGTTCGTCTAAATGTTACTTTTTTTTTAAGTTTATATTTTTTGGTATCTTTCAGTTAAGGGGGCCTTGGTAGAGGCAGGGTTTTTTTCTTCCTCATGTCAGAGCAGCGCATGAGTGACTTTATCAAACCTCACCTCAATTCCCCTGAGGCTAGCAGTCAGAGGCAGCAGGCATCTTAGATCTACCACTGCAGACATTCAGCTATGAGGCTCCAGGAGTGCCTAGGTACACTCACATAACAAAAAGTTATGGTATTTTTAAGGAAGACATACGACAAAAGGTACATTTTTTTTTTTACTTCTTAGGCACAATTGATATGTTTGAAATATTCCTAGAACATTCCAAAATGTTACTTTTTTAAATTCAGGTCCACTTCACATCACCATACGTCAACATGTAGACACATCCATTTGCATGTAAGGCCCCTTTCACTCGGAAAGCCTGCTCAAATCCTCCTGTCCGTTTTTTTGGCGGAACCGAGTGGGCCATCCATTGACTCCTATGGGCAGACGGACGTCTGCCATCCCATCTGCTAAAATCAGACGTATGGCGTTCGCCATCCATCTTGGTGTATTGGATCGGATGAGATCTAATGAAATCAGAAATTCTGTCTGTTTTTGTCCGATCTCTCCATAGGAATCAACGGCGCTGATAGACCCCTCCTGGCTCAGTTAACAGAGATGGACCAGTCATCTGCTGGCTCAGCAGAGATCAACTGAGATTATTTTGTTCAACCAGCAAGTTGAATGACAAAAAAAATTGACAGATCCCCACATCAACACCAGCAATGTTGATGCAGGGATCTCTCCCGCTGTGTATTCTGACAGGAGGACTCCTCCCCCCTCACAGCCAGCCAGCCAGCCTGCCAGAATATACTGTTCAGTGCTTGCAGCCATTAGATGGTTTTCCAGCTGGATCGTTCTAGTAACTGGCTTCTATTGAACAGAGAAAAGTACACACATACTGATAGTTGTCTGGTTCCTGCTGAACTGGCCACATTTTGGTATGTATGCAGCTGGCTTAAAAGTTAGTGAGATCTCTTCATTTAAATTCTATGATCTGAACAACTGTTTTGTACAACGATTGGAGTTCACACCTTCCCTGTTTGTGCATTTCTTTTCTTTTAATTAATGGTAAATGTGACAGGAGGAGCTAGGACATTCAAAGGTGAACAGGAACTCCCTAAGTTCTCAGATAGCCAAGAACAGAGTTGCATGTGACATACATTAGCAACTTTTTAGAGCATCTTCTCTGAGAATATAAGGTAATTTTCACTTATGAATAAGAATATATAACCAATAAACGATATGTTTATATTTTATAACTTTTTTACATTTAACTTTTTTATTTTTATTTTAACTTATTATGTGTCTTTGTGTCTTCATATGCATATTGCACCTCCCCATATATCCAATTTAGGTTTGTTTTTATCATCTACATCTCCATATACCGTATTTATCAGTGTATACCACGCACTTTTTTCCCCATAAAATCAGGGGAAAATCGTGGGTACGCGATATACGCCGATAGTATACCTCGGAGGGGAAGGAGGGGGACGAGCGGCCGCCGGAAATCACCGAGCCATCAGCTTAAAAGTTAGTGAGATCTCTTCACTTAAATTCTATGATCTGAACAACTGTTTTGTACAATGATTGGAGGTCACACCTTCCCTGTTTGTGCATGTCTTTTCTTTTAATTAATGGTAAATGTGACAGGAGGAGCTATGACATTCAAAGGTGAACAGGAACTCCCTAAGTTCTCAGATAGCCAAGAACAGAGTTGGATGTGACATACATTAGCAACTTTTTAGAGCATCTAAATTAAGGATCCACAACAACAACAAAACCTGATTATTTTATTGGTACACAATGACAAAGTGGCATTTGTCCCAGGCAGAGAATCCATTAAAACTTTGAACACCATCCTATGGGGAAAACACAGAAATCAGAGATCAGAAATCAGAGCTGATCCTGTTGTTACCCGATGCGGAGAAGGCTTTTGAAAGGATTGTTTGGAACTATATGTTTAAGGTGCTGAAAGCCATAGGGATGCAGGCTCATATGCTATCATGGATTAAGGCTATTTAGGCGAAAGTCAAAGTTAACAGTCTTTTATCAGACACCTTCCCTTTAAGGAATGGCACAAAGCAAGGTTGTCCATTGATATTTATTTTAATTCTAGAGCCATTCCTGAGGATATGTAGAAGTGAAATAGACATTAGGGGATATGTAAAGAAACATATAAATCTGCCACCTATGCAGCTGTTTGTTTTCACGAACGTTCAAAAGACACTCCCCAGCCTTCTTAGGGGAATTTGACCTATTTTCAGCTATCTAGAATTTAGATCCTGACAGTAGTGTCAAACTTGTATGACTGTTTACCTGTATTGACACACATAAAACAGAATCTTCCAAAGAGGAAAAATATAAATATTTCCTGGCTAAGCTAGATGAGGATTATTAAAATTAACATACTATTATGTCTACTTTACATTTTCCAGACAATCCCTTTAAGGCCCCGTACTCACGACCAAACATGTCTGCTGAAACTGGTCCGCAGGCCAGTTTCAGCAGACATGTTTGGTCGTGTGTGGGCGCGAGCGGGCCGAATTCCAGCAAACATTTGCCCGCCGGGCCTTTTCCCAGCGGACAAATATTCCTGGACTAGTTTTAAAACAGTCCGCTGGAATCCTGCCCGCTCGGACATGTACGGTCGTCAGTACAGACCTACCGTACATGTCCAGGCGCCCGCCGTCCCTCGCATGCGTCGAATGACTTCGACGCATGCGTGGAAGCATTTTAAAGGCGGGCCGCCCACGTCGCTGCGTCATTGTCGCGGCGACACCGCGTCATCGACGCGGCGACACCGCAGACACGCCCCGCGTATTGTTTACGCGCGGACTTCTGTACGATGGTGTGTACAACCATCGTACAGAAGCCCTCTGGCAGACATGTATGGTGAAAACGGTCCGACGGACCGCTTTCACCATACATGTTTGTTCGTGTGTACCCGGCCTATGTCTTTCCACTAAGTTTTTCAAACAACCTGAGGCAGCATTTAATCTCTTCATCTGTTCAGACAAGGGATCTGGAATATGTAAAACCATATTGCTTCTCTCTAAATTTAACAGAGGCCTAGCTTTACTGAATCCATTAACATGCCTGTTATATGTTAAGTATCTCTGACTGGTTCCTCCATACAAAGACCAAGGCATGGGTAAATACTGAACATAACTGGTCTACTTACCCATTGCAGACCGTATACACAAACTTCCAGCTGACTTCTAAACACTCACCCTCATTGAGGCTAATATATAGTCCTCTGACTTCACTGATTGGAAACTCAGATTTTCTCATGAAAACTCCTGTGAATTTACATGTTATTGGAGAAATGATTCCCCAACCTTGGCTGGCAACTCTTTTGAACAGGGCTCATTTCTCCTGAAACAGGATATTTAGATACTGGCAAACATTACGGATTCTAGATTCCATGTTGAATCAACTTACAGATTAATTTTTTGATTAAAACACAATACAAGCTATGCACGTCCTCTTTCACTTTTTTAAAAAATATGCATTCATAAAAAAGGTCTCAAGACCCACTTGATGCATTAGAGAGCATTGACAATGGGGATGAATATCCCTTTAAATAACAATGGGAAAGGGAGCTGAAGATCTCCTTCACTGAGAATTAGTGGCAGACCATGTGCAGACCATGTGTCAAGTAGTTCACCAGTGAAAAATTATAACATTTGGTACAGGACCCCCTCGCTAGTTAACAATTGATCCTAACATTTTTTTTAACCTGCTGGGGATACAAAGCTGAAAGGGGCACTCTGTGTCATATATTCTGACACTACAAAGCCCTACAAAAATTTCTGGGAAAAAGTACACAACTTTAAAAGTTTACAAGGCAAATAATTGGTTCCCAACACCCATACTCCACTGAACTTTACCTGCTACATGCCCGATAAAGAACAACCCCCTTTTCCAGCTAAACATTTACTGAGGCACCTCATTAATGCAGCATGCAGCTTGATCCCCTGGTTATGGAAGACTTCTACAGTGCCTTTGATGAAAGACTAGATGAATAGGGTGGATTACTTTTTTGAGATAAAGTCCATTATTCATTACAAACTTGACAGATGGCAACACTTTAATTGTATATGAAATGCATGAAGATTTCCATAGATCAGCATCATACAAGGCAATTAAAAACTAAGCTTTTTCTTAACACAGGTATACTAACCTCATCTATCCACACAAAAACCTTGTGATTTTCCCTCCTACCATTGTTTTGTTTGTTTTTTATTTTTCCTAATGTACTCCTGCTTTCTGCCATTCTCTCCTTCCCACCACACCCTACCTGTCAGGGACCTGCCAATAGGCTCCGGCGTGCACGCATGCGCACACATACTAATGGTCAGAATCAAAACCAGTCACCTATTCATGTGCGCAGGCGCGCTTCACACGCACACGGATATGTGCCAAATGCGCGCATCTGCGCGCCAAATGTGCGCGCGCGTATGCGCGAGCATGTGCCTACTACACGCGCACGTGCACGACGGCGGGAACGCGCGCGTGCTCGTTGATGCGTGATTGGCGCCACTCAGCCTTTAAAAAGCTAGCAGCTGCAGTGACACTTTGCTGTCTGATCTGCAGCGTTGTATCAGTGAGATCTGTGACCTGTTGTAACCTGTTACCTCAAACCGACCCGGCTCCGTCTGACCATCCGACCCTCTCCACTCCGACCCCTGGCTTGCTCTGACTCCGCTCTGCTCTCCTGCCCACCGTTACCAGACCCTGTGCCTGAATCTGACTACGCTTGCTTAACCCACCTGATTATCTGCTTACCCGGTTTGCTTCACCAGCTTCTGCTATCCAGTGCCTGTCCCAGCTCCAGAGACGCTGTCTCCTGCAACCACCGTCCCGAAGGACCACCAACCGTGCCGAGCTGCTATCATCACCAGGCACTCCTACCTCGCCATGCTCCCGAGCTTGCTGTCCCAACTCCAGCAGCTCCAGAGCCGGGGCTGTAAGAGAGGCCTCCTCCTGCACACTAGGCTCTGGCTACAAGGTACGTTCCAGTACATAACACTACCCCATAGGGCTGTCTCTCCTGTCTCAGCCCTGGGCTCAATGTAGCCAATATATATATAGCAAGAGGTACTAGACCTCAGGCTAAATCATGGACCAGAAGGTTGAGTTAGATTTACCCTTTTCTTCTCTTTCCCTTCGTCTACCTCCCTACCATAACTTGGTTATACTCTACCAAGTTTCTCTCCCCTCCCTCTTTCCCTCTCTTTCCACTTCCCTTTTTTTTTTCTCTTTCTTCCACATGCCACTATATACTATTTCTGTGCAAATTGTCAGGATTTAAAAATGCTTGGTTTCTCTCCACTCCCCTTTTTTTGTGGGGGCTTCAGTACATCCAGCAAAATGTTACTTGAGAATGTTATCGCTCATGAAAAAACGAATGATAATTCATTTGTGTAAGTATTATGTCTAAGGATCCATTCACACTAGGAAGTATCCCACATAGTCCCCAGGCTCACACACAAGGACAAAGTAGGCTTTGTGCCCGCCAGGCATGCTGGCAATAACACAAGACGCACCATTGACCTCATTGGCCTGCTTAATAAAATGACCTGCACAGCCCTGATACTGAGACTAGATGCACCAAAGGCCTTTGATCGGCTCAGCTGGCCTTTTATGTTTGCTACCCTCTCCAATTATGGTTTTCAAGGCCCATTCGTGGCAGCACTACACACCCTATATTCCCGACCTTCCTCCTAAGTCCAGCTATCCTCTTACCTATCGCCATCATTTCCCTTGAGTAATGGTACCAGACAAGGGTGCCCATTGTCTCCTCTGCTCTTTATTCTTTGTCTGGAGCCTCTAGCCGCAGCCATCTGCGCTCACCCTGACATCCATGCAGTCCCCTTATGTCAAATGGAAAAAAAACTGTCATTGTTTGCAGACGACATTCTATTGACACCCACCAACCCCCATACCTCCACTCCTTGCTGAAGAAATGTAGCTCTCTCTCGGGGTATAAAATCAACACAAGCAAAACAGAAGCTTTACCACTTCACATCCCTCCCTAAGATCTTGCCACTTAAAAACAGAATTTCTCCTATCATTAGGGCTCGCATTCCCTCAAATATTTAGGAATACATTTAACTTCCTCTTACCTCTCCCTATATCAGGCCAACTTCCCCCCACTCTTCCGTGACTTTGACCAACTCTTGCGACAGTTGGACGCTTTTCCCATCTCTCTCTTGTGTCGAATCATGTCCTGAATATGTCTATTCTACCGAGACTCCTATACCTATTTGAAATCCTCCCAGTTCCCATCCCTATGTCACAGCTTACAGCTACACAGAGATAATTTCTTAACTTCATCTGGCATTATAAAGCTCATCGAATAGCCAGCTCGGTAATACTGGTCCCTCACTTTAGGGGTGGTATGGGAGCCCCTGATCTTATGAAATATTACTTTTCCACCCATCTCAAACTGATTATTGTATGGTCCACTAGAATGACACCCAGCATTTGGTCAGAGATAGAAATGAGCATTACGAGCCCGGTTTACCCTTGCTCCATTATATGGTCGTCCCTAGAGACCTATAAAGCCCAACTAAGGGGCCTATGCCTACATCCAATGCTATTTACTCTCTCCATATGGAAAAGATGCTCCTACCAGTTCTCTCTCTCTTCCCCATGCCCACCCCCTGATAAATGTGCTGTTCAACCCCGATATCCCAGATAGTCTATCCTATACCCGAATGCTTCCCTGGACATAGGCCGGAATCTTCCAGCTTCGCAATATAGTACATCCACTCACCCGCATCTTTTTACCCCTGAAAGATTTACAACGAAAATACCAGATCCCTAAGCAATTATTATATTTCTAAATCCCCTACCTTAACTTTGGTTAAACCTACCCCATTTGAACTTTTATGTGCTTATGGTCCATACCAGACCCGCCTAATTTCAGATATCTATAGATATCTCCATGACGCTCTCCTGCTCACTAACACACATTTTCATATATGCAAAAATGGTCCCAGGTCATCCAGTAACCCATACTTCTCCCTCAATGGCAGAAGATCTGGGAGGCTGTTTCCAAATCATCAAGGTGCGTGGAGCTGAGAGAGACGACTTATAAGATACTGTTTTTCTGGTACAGAACCCCAGAGGTCTTACATAGATATGATCCTAAGGTTCACCGGGTGTGCTGGAGATGCCTGGGTGACATTGGCTCCCATATATTTTCATATATTTTGGGAATGCCCCATTATCCAGCCATTCTGGTCCACTATTCAAGCTCACTTACAAGGTCTTTTTGAAACCAGTCTCCCTCTGGACCCGATCCATTACCTTGTAGACCTGCCGTTCCCTGGCATCTCGAGGCACACTCAAAAATTTGCTGCCTTCATTCTCTTGGTGGCAAAAAGGGCTATACCCTTGAGAGGGCTGTCGCCCTCTCCACCCAGCCTTCCACAGGTTTTACAAATATTGTATCAGATCCGTAGAATGGAACACCTTACTGTGATAGTCCATGCTAGTTTGGCCATTGTTAGTTTTTTTTTGTTTAGCAACGTTTTTTATTAAAGTATACAAACATATATATGAAAAAAGGACAGAGAAATCTTACATATTGTCTGAAAGCCAGAGTATATTAGGTTAGAACCCAACTCACTGTCCAAAAAACATATATATGAAAAAAAAAACGTATGGCTAGCAAACAATAGAATCGTGACATTAAGAGATTGCATTATACATATAGTAGCATAGCCTGATAAATCCACATAAATGCATTACTGGAACCTATATCCTTGTAGTAGAACTGTACCTTTATAACAATACATAAATAACAAAGAGAAGAAGAGACATTTAATGATTAATATGCTGACCAATATTCCATTTATAGTCAAATATATGTATGGGGCTATTGTTAGTTTTCAAATAACTATTATTACTTTAGATAAAAAAGTGCATATTTTATTTATTTATAATTTGTCCTGTTTACAATGATGCTAAAATGACATTTCCATTACAAAGACATGTACACAGTTGACGCTCATGCCCCTTATATATCACTCAATGACTCCTCTAAGAATAGGGTTTGCAGACATGAGATCATTACTCTTTCTTCACTGTCACATGCATGATTTCCAGCTCTATACTCCCCCCCACCCCACTCCCCAGGTTCTTTACACACTGCAACACAAATAATACAAAAAATTGAAGTTATAAGCAGTATAAGTGGTTAGTACTTCCGCCTAAAAGTACATCAGTTAAAATCCCAACCATGGCACTACCTGCATGGAGTTTGTATGTTCTCCCTTCTGCCTGCCTGGGTTTTTTCCACATACTCCGGTTTACTCCCACACTCCAAAGACATGCTGGTAGGTTTATTGGCTCCTGTCTAAATTGGTCCTAGTATGTGTATGAATGTAAGTTGGGGTCCTTAGATTGTAAGCTCTTTACTATGAAAATTAACCCCCCATGTACCATAAATTAAAACTTGGGCCCACCATGAACTATTCTGGTTAGACAAAATTAATGCCGTCAAAATTACACTCCTTCTGAGACTTCTATACCTTTTCTGCTTCCTTCAAATTATAATCAAGAAATACCATTTGCACTTGTTGCAAAGTAAAATTGTTAAATCTGTCTTGGGGGCGTGACCAGGATCGGCATGTGAGCAGCCGCTTTTCACAGAGCTCCCACCAGTCACCCTGTATTTGATCCTATTTCCGGCTCCGTAGGATTGTTTGTTTAGTACCAAAAGGTACCGGAACTACCGCTGACCACGCCGACCTGTTTGGAGCTTGATCGTGATTATGGTTACCCGGAAAAACAAGGAGGGAACGGACCGTCCCAAAATCCAACATGGCGCCACCGGGACTCCTTAGTGTGGCCAGTGCGGCTCAGACAAGAAGGACACTGTGAGTAAGCAGAACAAGTCCTCTAAACAGATCGCCAATGACCAGCCCAGGGACATGAGATTTTATGCCCAGGACCTAGCTGGGCCGGCTGATCAGGCTGAAAAGACAGTGCCCAAAGCTCTGGCAGAGGGGGAGGACACAGAGCAGGAAGAAGGGGATGGGGACATGGCGCAGGTGGCCATTATTGCACAGCATGAGATCCCCACATCTGAGCCTGATGAAGAGGACATAGAGGAAGATGGTGAAACTGAACAGCCCACTCTAGCTGCTATACTGTGAGCGGTTAATAAATGCACTGCTTCAGTGAATACATTACAGGACCGTTTTAGTGGGCTGAAAGAGGAAGTAAGCCTGATCGGACAAGACCTGCAAAAAATCAGGGAAAGAACAACTGCAAAATAAAAGGAAAAAAACACTGTGCTAACGAAAAAATAAATATAAAATGTGAACAAGTCCCAAAAATGATAAAGGGAATAAGCTGCCAGTACCAATTACCTAAGATACTCAAAGTAAACAAACAAAATATAAAAATAAGGTACAGCGCTAGGTGAGCAATGATATAACCAAATGAATATCCAATGTATTAGTAAAAAATGTGAACAACAAACAACTGTGACATAGAAGTTCCAAACTAGGAATATGAGATTCCATAAACTGTGATTCACATCAAAATAAAGTGAATAGAAAAAAGTCCATAGATTGTGATTTGCATCAAAATAAAGTGAGTAGAAAGAAAATCTTCTTCCACCAAAAGGACACCCAAATCGTGAGATGTAGTCTCCTTACCACATATGGATGACCGTCATTACAGCGGTCTAATTAGGCAGGGATGTTTATAGTCTTCCCGAATAGACTGGCTCCAAGCATGTGTGATGAGGCAACAATTCCAGAATACACTCGGTCCAAAAGGTAAGTTGATGATTCAAAATCTCATGGAATGAGAAACAAAGGAAGACCCCATAGCGTGATACCACTTGAAAGCGGGTTTAATAGAAAGATAAAGTTGCACTTACAATTAGGTTGATAAAATGGTGCGGTACATGTGAGTATGGAGGAAATGCGGCGTCTCCTCTGATCCTCTCCTGTCTGCTAGGCTCCGTGGTTGCGTATCTCTGTATTCAGGGCGTGATGACTTTCCACTCAGCAAGGCCACACCTACGCGTTTCATCATCAAAGGACGTCATCAGGATAGGCTGCTGGTCTTGCGTTATCACAGTGCCCTTATATAGCAACGCAAATCCATTTTGACTAAGGGCGAATGCAAAGGGCATGATGGAGGAAACACAAAAGCGTCTACATGGTAACGTATGACATAATGGGAACATAGCAGGAGTAAATAGGAGTGTAAATAGAAGACTGCCATCTTGTGGAAAAAATTGAGAAATACACATGACAGAGTCCAGCATTGGGAGAGACAAAAGCAGAAGGAGAAACCGCAAATCATCGCTATATTCAAAAAAACTTATTTAAAAGATAAATGAAAAATTAAGATACATTATATGCAATATTAAAACATATAAATGAGCAAAAATGAAAAAATGAAAAAATATATAAAACATATAAAATCAATATAAAATCAATAGATGGAACGTCTAAGCATTATTTAAAAAGCAATTTATGTCCCAATCTACGTCCAACCCATGCGGAATGTAAGATCTCATATCAAATATGCATTTAGTTTCAAGTTTGGATATTGACCGAACCTTATTGGTGCCTCTCTAGTGTGGGCACAACTTTTCAATAGGTACAAAGAGGGTCCCTTTAATTTGTTTATTGTGATATTTTGCATAATGTTTTGACAAATTATGCTTGGGGAAGCCCCGCCTAACATTACCCATATGCTCCTCTAATCTCACATGAAGAGCTCTCTTAGTCCGTCCAATATACTGCTTGGAACATGGACACTGTATGAGATACACAACTCATTCACTGGAACATGTGATGAAGGAGTCGATAGCATATGCCTTATTGGTCTGAGTAGATTGAAAAGACAGTAATTTTCGCCCTTGAAATGAATTAATTTGACAAGGGAAAAAATCTTTCATGTTCTGAAAAAATTTAACGGTATTGGGAGGGTCAATCACATTGGGAGCCACTTTATGGCACAAAGACGGTGCACCTCTAAAGATGACGACAGGCCGGTCGGGGATAACTGGACCTAGAACTCTGTAATTTTTCAAAATGTTCCAGTGTCTCCTCAGAATTTTTTTGACTGAAAAATGTTGATTTGAATAGCCAGTGACCATGGAGCACCCAAATTGGTTATCCACATTGGCATTATTCCTACCCGCATCACTCAGCATCTGATTCCTGTCCAAACAGCTAACCGTCTTGTCAGGGAACCAACCGTGGAAGAGCTGTCAGACGTGCTCTTCACGGACCAGCAAGCGCAGTGCGCATGCGCGCGCAAATGCGCGCAACGCGCATGCGCGCGCAAACGGGCAACAACTCTGCAAATCCTGTATTCTTCACTGCGCATGCGTGTGCGCCAGTACGCACGCAATGCGGGCGGGACTCCTGGCGTCAGTGCCCTATTTAAAGACTTGCTGCAGCAGTTACCAACTGCTGCATGATCGTTAGCCTGTGTGTGTTCCTGAGCCCTTGTTCCTGTGTTCCTGTTTACCCGTTGACGACCCGGCTTGCCTGACCTGACTTCTCCAGTGTATGACCCCGGCTTGTCTTTCGGATTACCCTTATCCTGTTCCTGCCTGATTGTTCCAGTATATGACCTCGGCTTGCCTTCTGACCAACTCCAACTACATCCTGCTTCCTGTGCATGACTTCCGGCTTGGCTCCTGACTCCGCCCCTGGGTTTCCCGACGTACCTACCTCATCTGGTGCTTCCGTGGTACCCCTGCCTAACTACGTATCCTGGTGGATAGCTGAGCTTCTACACCTTCTCAGCAAGTCGCAGCTGGCAACCCCTGCATCTCCGGGCACAGCACCCCCTGTCTCACCTCCAGGGGGCGTTCTGCACTCAGTCGCAAGGGAAGCCCTCTCAGCACTTCGGCCTCTGGTAAGGTACGTGACAGTATCATGCAGCCAGAAGTTTCAGAGGCCGACGGAGGTGCTTCCCCGCTTGGGACTTTGTGCCAGCAGGTCGCAGCCCTTACGCAAACAGTGACGTGCCTTCAGGACCGCTACTCCCAGCTTAAAAGCGACCCCCCGAATCAAACGATGTTCCCTCCTCCGGAGCCCCGTGTACCCACTCCTGAACATTTCTCAGGAGACCGAAAGAAATTCCGAGCGTTCAAAGTCTCCTGCATCCTGTACCTGACCCTGCAGCCAAGAACTTTTGCCTTAGAAACTGTTAAAGTGGGGTTCGTTATCACTCTGCTGTCTGGGGGACCCCAATCCTGGGCCCATCAGTTATTGGAACGAAAAGACCCCGCCATCAACACTTTGGACTCCTTCTTTAAAGCTATGGCCACCTTATACGATGATCCTCTACGTCCGGCCACCGCGGAGGCAGCTCTCCATGCTCTACGACAAGGACAGCTCCCTGTAGAGGACTATACGGTGGACTTCCGTTACTGGGCTGCAGACACGGGATGGAACGAGGTCGCCCTCAGGCATCAATTCCGCCTGGGCTTGTCTGAACTTATTAAGGACGAACTGGCACGAGTAGAGGCTCCTGCCACCCTGGAGGGGCTCATTCAACTCGCCATTCAACTTGACAGGCGCCTGCGGGAGCGTCTGTCTGAACGTGCCTGCCGGCCCTCTCACTGTCAGTCTACGGCTCCAGACGCTCACGCGCCCTCCTCTTCGGCCACGTTCAATAGGAGGCCTATACAGGTTGGCATGGTTCGCCCTGCCCTGACCCCCAATGAAAGACTTCATCGCCGGCAGGCGAACCTTTGTTTTTACTGCGGAGAGGCCCGGACATCTTCGTTCCAACTGTCCAATCCGACCCTGTAGATCTTCTCCCCGCAACCTGCTGCATCTCCGAATTCCGAACCCCTCCTCAACTCACCTGGTTCTCCATGTCGCATTACAGTTGGCAAGTGGGGAGGTCAGATTCCCAGCAATCATCGATTCCGGGGCTTGTAGTTGCTTTTTGGACATTTCCATTGCTAAAGACTACCAAATTCCTCTGCGGAACAAGACACATAAACTTGAGATTCATTTAGCTGATGGATCTCCACCTTGTTCAGGGCCTGTTACCCAAGAGACTTACCCTATATTCACCTCAACTGATTCTGGTCATCAAGAGTTCCTCTGTCTTGATGTTATCTGTTCACCGATGTTTCCTGTGATCCTGGGACTCCCTTGGCTACGGGCACATAGCCCACAGATAGACTGGAGCAAAGGGAGTATCTCCTTCAAATCAAGTTACTGCCGCCAGCACTGCATGAGGCCCGAGCTTATAGTTCATCCCAGTTGTCTCACTATCCAGCCAGTCTCCACTTCTAACCCAGATGTTCCGTCAGTCTATCATGATTTTCTAGATGTCTTTGACAAAAAGAAGGCCGATACGTTACCACCCCATCGTCCTTACGACTGCCCTATTGAGTTGTTGCCTGGTGCAGAAATCCCCTTTGGGCGAATATTCCCACTTTCAGAGACTGAGCTCGAGACCTTGCGTCAATATATTGACGAAAACCTAGAAAAGAAGTTCATCCGCCCATCTTCCTCTCCAGCCGGTGCCGGGATATTCTTCGTGGAGAAAAAAGATCACACCCTCAGGCCCTGTGTGGATTACCGGGAACTCAATAAAATCACCATCAAGAATCGCTACCCCCTACCTCTCATCCCCGAACTTTTTCAAAGATTCCGTACTGCACGAGTCTTTACGAAACTCGATCTTCGAGGTGCCTACAACCTTGTGCGCATCCGGGAAGGGGACGAATGGAAGACTGCCTTTAGAACCCGTTTTGGACACTTCGAATATCTCGTTATGCCTTTCGGCCTATGTAATGCCCCGGCGACGTTTCAACATTTCGTGAACAACATCTTTAGAGAGTTCCTAGATTACTTTGTTATTGTTTACTTAGATGACATTCTTATTTTTTCTGCTACCTTGGAATTACACAGAACCCATGTCCGGAAGGTACTAGCCACATTAAGGTTGCACGGGCTCTACGCAAAAGCGGAAAAGTGCGAATTTGAAAAATCTTCCATACAGTTCCTGGGTCTAATCATTTCCACGTCCGGAGTCTCCATGGATCCTCAGAAAGTGTCCGCTATTTTGGAATGGTCAGCCCCTACTGATAAGAAGGGCATCCAAAGGTTCATCGGGTTTGCAAACTTCTATAGGAGGTTTATTAAAGACTTTTCTGGCATCATTGCCCCCATTACCCAGCAGACCCGCCAGCATACCCGTTTTCAGTGGACCCAGGAGGCCCAGGAGGCCTTTAGTAAACTAAAGACTCTGTTCACCTCAGCTCCCATCTTACGACACCCGGATCCAACGCTACCTTATGTCCTCGAGGTCGACGCATCAGAAGTTGCCGTAGGGGCCGTCCTGTCTCAACGACAGGGCCCTAAAGCTTTGTTACACCCAATAGCCTTTTTCTCCCGAAAATTGAGCCAGCCGGAAAAGAACTATGACGTGGGGGACCGGGAGTTACTGGCAATAAAAACTGCTTTAGAGGAGTGGCGGTATCTCCTGGAAGGTGCTGCTCATCCCGTCATGGTATTCACAGACCATAAGAATCTCGAGTACCTCAGATCTGCCAAGAGATTAAGACCACGGCAAGCCAGATGGGCTTTATTCTTTTCAAGATTTAATTTTCATCTTACCTATCGCCCGGGGTCCAAGAATGGTAAAGCAGATGCCCTTTCACGCATGTTCCCAGAAACTCCAGAGACTGTCGTTCCTAGCACCATCCTGTCCCCCCAGAATTTTTTGTTGATTCAGCCCGACCTAAAGTCAGCTCTGAAACAAGCTTCTGCTCAATGTCCTGAATCCGAGAGTTCTGCATTCAGAAAACAAGAAGGGCTCCTGTGGCACGGAAATAAGATTTTTGTACCTGAGGGAGCCAGACTTCAGCTTCTCAAGACCCTTCATGAACACCAGCTTGCGGGTCATTTTGGGGTCCATAAGACTTCTGAGTTGATTCAGCGATCCTATTGGTGGCCGGACCTGAGGAAGGATTGCAAGGACTTTGTAAGTTCCTGTACAGTTTGTGCCAGAAGTAAAGGAAGCCGCACGCAAGCCTGGGGTCTGTTAAGACCGCTACCTGTCCCTGACCATCCATGGAAAGCGATATCTATGGATTTCATAGTGGAATTACCCCCCTCTGAAGGGTTTACCACGATCCTGGTGGTGGTCGACCGGCTAACGAAGATGGCCCATTTTTTGCCGTTATTAGGGACCCCCTCGGCCATGGACACGGCACATACATTTATCAAGGAGATTGTGAGATTGCATGGCCTGCCCAGTAGTATTGTATCCGACAGAGGGGTGCAATTTACCTCAAGATTTTGGAAGGCTCTCTGTAAAGCCTTGAACATCGAAATCTGCTTGTCATCCGCTTATCATCCACAAAGTAATGGCCAAACTGAGAGAACCAATCAAACACTAGAGCAATATCTCCGCTGTTTTTCCACCGCCTCTCAGGACAATTGGGTAGCCCTACTTCCATGTGCCGAATTTGCATACAATAATTCGGTACACTCCACCACTAACCAGTCTCCATTTTGGGCAAATTACGGCTTTCATCCGTCCTTTTTGCCCAATACCGTTCCTGAAGCAACGGTGCCTGCCGTACAAGACAGATTAACCTTTCTCCAAGACAATTTACAGATTCTTCAAGAAACTATGCAAAGATCCCAGGAGGACTATAAAAAATACTATGACAGAAAGAGGAAGGAGAGTCCGACTTTGGAAGTAGGAGACAAGGTTTGGCTCTCCACTTTGAACCTTAAACTGTCCTGCCCATCCCGGAAACTGGGTCCTAGGTTCATTGGTCCTTTCGAAATTAAGAAAAAAATTAATCCTGTGGCCTTCGAATTATCCCTGCCAAATACCTACAAGATTCATCCAGTCTTTCACGTCTCACTTCTCAAACCAACCATTACCGGTTCCTTTCCTGGAAGAGAAGATCCACCTCCGCCTCCAGTTACAGTGGGTGAGGACACAGAATTCGAAGTGGAAGCCATTTTGGATAGTCGAAAGAGAGGTAGACAAATTCAATATTTAGTAAAATGGAAGGGCTATTCTCTCGAGGAAAGCTCTTGGGAACCTGCAAAGGATGTTCATGCCCCTAAACTGTTGGCTGAATTCTTCAGGAAATATCCAGAGAAGCAAGTACGTCTGGGCATCCGGAGGCTGCCCCTGAGGGGGGGGCACTGTCAGGGAACCAACCGTGGAAGAGCTGTCAGACGTGCTCTTCACGGACCAGCAAGCGCAGTGCGCATGCGCGCGCAAATGCGCGCAACGCGCATGCGCGCGCAAACGGGCAACAACTCTGCAAATCCTGTATTCTTCACTGCGCATGCAAGTGCGCCAGTACGCACGCAATGCGGGCGGGACTCCTGGCGTCAGTGCCCTATTTAAAGACTTGCTGCAGCAGTTACCAACTGCTGCATGATCGTTAGCCTGTGTGTGTTCCTGAGCCCTTGTTCCTGTGTTCCTGTTTACCCGTTGACGACCCGGCTTGCCTGACCTGACTTCTCCAGTGTATGACCCCGGCTTGTCTTTCGGATTACCCTTATCCTGTTCCTGCCTGATTGTTCCAGTATATGACCTCGGCTTGCCTTCTGACCAACTCCAACTACATCCTGCTTCCTGTGCATGACTTCCGGCTTGGCTCCTGACTCCGCCCCTGGGTTTCCCGACGTACCTACCTCATCTGGTGCTTCCGTGGTACCCCTGCCTAACTACGTATCCTGGTGGATAGCTGAGCTTCTACACCTTCTCAGCAAGTCGCAGCTGGCAACCCCTGCATCTCCGGGCACAGCACCCCCTGTCTCACCTCCAGGGGGCGTTCTGCACTCAGTCGCAAGGGAAGCCCTCTCAGCACTTCGGCCTCTGGTAAGGTACGTGACACGTCTGTATGGTGTCATCTATACTGGCCTCATTGTAGCCCTTTTCCAAAAACCTTTCAACAAAAGGGCTTGTTGATGGTAATCAGCCAGTGTTGTACAGTTCTGCCTAATTCTTTGGAACTGTCCTTTGGGAATGGCTTTAAGCCATTGCGAGTGGTGACAGCTGGTAAGAGGGATATAGGCATTCCGATCCGTTTCCTTGAAGTATGTGGTGGTCATCACAGAACCATCCTTCACTATGATGTTGAGATCCAGAAAATGGATCTGCGATTTGCTTGCCTCATGCCTCAAGAAAATACCCCTGTCATTATTATTTAGAGATTTGCTAGGCTTGGAGCGAATTTAGCTCCCATAGCCACTCCACATCTCTGTAAATAAAAATTTCCCCCAAACCAAAAGTAGTTATGGCTAGTGGCAAAAATTAACAAATTAATAATACAATCTTTCTGAATCACTGATAATGTAGTGTCCAATTGTAGATAAAAACAAACTGCTTCCATACCATGGGTATGGGAAATAATCGTATACAGAGAATTAACATCTGCCGTAGCCAGAAAAAACCCTTCTCTCCAACCACAGTCAGCCAAAACATTGATGACTTGTGTCGTGTCACGTAAATAGGAGGGAGTGTTGATGACAAGTGGTTGTAGAAATTCATCTATATATCTGCCTATGCGTGCAGTTACGGAGTCTATACCGCTAATGATCGGGCGACCAGGTGGATTGGTCGTACTTTTGTGCACCTTAGGTAGATAATAGATCACAGGAATTCTAGGTGACGAAGGTACAAGTGAGCCTTCTCTTTTTTGTTGAGGATACCCAAGGAAAAACCCTCATTAATCAAGGCCTTAAGCTCCTTTTTAAATTTAACGGTAGGGTTATTTGCTAATTGGCTGTAAGTAGTAGTATCTGATAAGAGCCTATTCATCTCTACCAGATAGTCGCTTTTGTCTAATATCACAACGTGGGCGTATCACTAGATCATTACGCGCACAGATCTGTTTTAGGTTACTCTGAAATTCATAATTATTCCAGAATCTAGGGACTTTGAGGTCCACTATATCTTTCAATACCAACTCTTTCAAAGTTTGAACAGAGGAGGCAGTAAAGGTGGGTTAAACAAAGATGCATTAGATAACTTGGTATGTCGGGTAGGGGCCAGAGTTTCAATGTTAATTGATGTACTGGGTAGTACCACAGAACAGCATTCAGCTGATTGTACACTAGAGGGAGCCATAATCTGGCTACTGCTTCCTATAGGGTTAAGAATGAAATGACTTTTAATATTTAATCTCCGAATAAATTTGTGAGCATCAATGAACATCTCAAACTTATTCAAGGTGCGGGGAGGTGCAAATTTGAGACCCTGACTCAAAACGGACTGCTCACCTAATGACAGCTGAGCAGTACTCAAATTAAACACACCACTAATGTTTACTGTTTCCTTTTTTTTTTACCTGACCTGCCTCCCCCCTCTGATGCCTCTCTTTCGTCGTAAGCCCTTTTGGGTCTGGTGTTGGCCCCGGGAAAAAAACGAGGTGGCTCATTTCTCCCAAAATTGGAAGGCGAGTTATGCTCTTGTCTATATCTCATAGAATGGCCTATATATTGACTAGGGTGTCTCGAGATGACAGGCTCATTATCAAGTCTTTCCCTTTGATGGTGCATAAGGGGGGTGAATCTGTTATGTGTAGAAATCCGATTGCCCCTGGGGGTGTGTCCAGGGGGCTGATTGTTATAAAAATCTCTAGGGTCATCCTAGGATTCGCGTTGCTATATAAGGGCACCGTGATGATGCAAGACCAGCAGCCTATCCCAGACGACGTCCTTTGATGACGAAACGCATAGGTGTGGCCTTGCTGAGTGGAACATCATCACGCCCTGAATACGGAGATACGCAACCACAGAGCCTAGCAGGCAGGAGAGGATCAGAGGAGACGCCGCATTTCCTCCATACTCACATGTACCGCGCCATTTTATCAACTTAATTGTAAGTGCAACTTTATCTTTCTATTAAACCCGCTTTCAAATGGTATCACGCTATGGGATCTTCCTTTGTTTCTCATTCCATGAGATTTTGAAACATCAACTTACCTTTTGGAGCGAGTGTATTCTGGAATTGTTGCCTCATCACACATGCTTGGAGCCAGTCTATTCTGGAAGACTTTAACCACTTGCTGCCCGCCAATGACAAATTGACGTCGGTAAAGTGGCTGTAGAATCCTGACTGGACGTCATATGACGTCCTCAGGATTCTGAGCCGATGCGCGCCCCCGGGGGCGTGCATCGCGGCGATCGTTGTTGCAGGGTGTCAGTCTGACACCCCGCAACACCGATTAAGGTAAAGAGTCTCTCACGGAGACTCTTTACCACATGATCAGCCGTGTCCAATCACGGCTGATCACGATGTAAATAGGAAAAGCCGGCTTTTCCTCACTCGCGTCTGTCAGACGTGAGTAGAGGAGAGCCGATCAGCTGCTCCTGTGACAGGGAGGGGGTTTGTGCTGATCGATTATCAGCACAGCCCACCCGAGGATGCTCACTGAACCACCAGGGATGCCCACTGGACCACCAGGGATGGCCACTAGACCACCAGGAATTAAAAAAAAAAAGTATGCCACCCTAGACCACCAGAGATGGGGAGGACACAAAAAATGGATGCCAATCAGTGCCGCAATGGATGCCAATCAGTGCCCACAATGGGCATCACTGATTGGCAGGCATTGTTTGGCACTGATTGGCATCCATTAGTACAACACATATGATAGTGCCCATCTATGCCCATCCGTGCCACCTATCAGTGCCCATCCATGCCGCCTATCAGTGCCCATCCATGCCACCTATCAGTACCCATCCATGCCGCCTATCCATGCCCATCCGTGCTGCCTATCCGTGTCCAGCCGTGCCACCTATCTGTGCCCATCTGTGCCACCTATCCGTGCCCATCCATGCCGCCTATCCAAGCCCATCCATGCCGCTTATCTGTGCCACCTATCAGTGCCCATCCGTGCCGCCCATCAGTGCCGCATATTAGTGCCCATCAATGCCACCACATCAGTGCCACCTCATCGGTGCCCATCAGTGCCGCCTTATCAGTGCCCGTCAGTGCAGTACCATCAGTGCCCATCAGTGAAGGAGAAAACGTACTTATTTACAATGTTTTATAACAGAAACAAAAAAAAACGTTTTTTTCAAAATTTTCGGTAATTTTTTTATTAAAAATAAATATCCCAGAGATGATCAAATACCACCAAAAGAAAGCTCTATTTGTGGGTACAAAATGATAAAAATTTAGTTTGGGTACAGTGTAGCATGACCGCGCAATTGTGTTTCAAAGTGCAACAGCGCTGAAAGCTAAAAATTGGTCTGGGCAGGAAGGTGTATAAGTGCCCTGTATGGAAGTGGTTAAACATCCCTGTGCGTAATTAGACCGCTGTAATGACGGTCATCCATATGTGGTAAGGAGACTACATCTTACGATTTGCTTGTCCTTTTGGTGGAAGAAGATTATCTTTCTACTCACTTCATTTTGATGCAAATCACAATCTATGGACTTTTTTCTATTCACTTTATTTTGATGTGAATCACAGTTTATGAAATCTCATATTCCTAGTTTGGAACTTCTATGTCACAGTTGTTTGTTGTTCAAATTTTTTACTAATACTTTGGATATTCATTTGGTTATGTCATTGCTCACCCAGCGTTGTACCTTATTTTTATATAAAGAAAAACTGCAGCTGAAAGCAGGATCAGTGATCTAGAAGACAAGCTCCCTCCCCTGGTTAGGGAAACAAAAGCTAACAACAGAATGATTAAAACGGTCGACATGCGGGCTGGCGATCTCGAAAATAGAATGAGACGTAACAATGTGCTTATTATAGGTCTCCTGGAGAAGGTGGAGGGTAGAGACCCCACAGAATTTGTGGAGCAGTGGCTAACTGACATATTTGGAAGAAAGCCTTCACCACCTTGTATGCTATTGAAAGGACGCATAGAGTCCCACTGCGGTCCCTTCCACCCGGCCATCTGCCAAGACCTATGCTGGCCCGGCTCCTGCATTACAGGGACAGGGAGATTATTTTGCGACTGGTCCGGGAAAAGCAGAACATTCAGTTTAATGGAGTGCTGCTCTCCTTTTACCCTGACTTTTCATCGGATGTGCAGAATCGCAGGGATTCGCTTTACTGAAGTGAAAATGCGTTTACAAAAATTGCAGGCCCCATACGCTATGCTATACCCAGCTAGGCCCTGGATGACAGCATGGGGGGCAATACATTTTTTTTGAAAATGCTTTAGATCGGATGCATCAGTTTGGCTGGACGACAATGAGAATGCTTTCCTCCGGGTTAGAAGGCAGGCTGCCGAGGAAGTCTGAACCTGTTATTTCTACCTTGTAATTCACCTTGGAGCCCGGCTGGGATTCCCCACAATGCAATACCTATGTGCCTACACGAGGAGACAGGAACATATCTAACTTTTGTCCTAAAAGAGCTTTTTTCCGGCCAAAAAAGTTTTACACCAAGTGGAATGCTTTATTCCTTTTTTCTACCCATCAGTATGATAGTAATTTGGTCCCTGTTGGGCCCTATTTAGTGTACGAAGCAGGAGACCTGTTGTCCTCCCACAGTTTGGAAGGTGCCAGCTACTGCAACAGATGATGTCCATTGGGCCCAATGGCCTGAGCCTGGGGACAGTGACTGGCAGCCTAGGGGTTGTGGTCAGCCTAGCCGCAATCAATGGGCTAATTTTCATGAGATTGTAGTGGCACGCCATGTTTCTGTTTTTTTTTTATATATATATTTCTTCAGAGCATTACCTTCTTTACAGGACAGTTCACCAGAGTTGACAATTGTTTCGATGCATCTTCTAGTTGATTTGAGGTGGGACAGTGTGCTTCTAGCATACCCTGGTATTGCTATGCAAATAGATCTTAAATTGCCAAGGTTCCGGTGATATCATGGAATGTTAGGGGGATACATGACTCCTTGAATCGCACAATGGTATTTACCTCCCTTCGCAAATACTTGCCTGCTATTTGCGCGCTGCAAGAGATCCACCTGACACTTCATTCGGTTTCATGTTTAAAGTTGTTGTGGATGGGGTGGCCATATCACTCCACTCACACCTCTTATTCGAGGGGTGTGAGCGTACTGATACATAGCTCCTTAGACTACCAGGAGTTAGAGTGTGCACTCGATGCAGAGGGGAGATATATAATACTACTGTGTCGTATATATACCTTGAAATGTATTCTTGCTTTTGTATATATTCCACCTCCATACAATCACCAGGTGCTCAAGACAGTGTTAGAATACCAGTTAGGTCACCCAGACATTCCCATTTACATCATGGGAGAATTCAACTGTTTCTTGGGTCTCCAATTATGTTGAAGTCGCCTTTCGATAAGAAGCCTTCCTTTTCGGATTTGGGTAACCGTCTTGTATAGTCGTTTGTGGAATAGCAGTTGTTGCTTGTTTGGTCCATACACGTTGACCAGTGGGTAGGTGACTTGGTTAATGTCGCATATGAGAATCAGGAAACGTCCTTGGGGGTCTGTTACGGATTGGTGTAGCTTAAATTGTAGTGAGTTCCGTTTGGCCGCGAGGACTCAATTTTTCTTCTTTTGGCCTGAGGCTAAAAAAACAAGGTCATAGTTTTTCAGGGTGAACTTGGGGGTTTTAGCGGATGCAAAGTGGGTCTCCTGCACCAAGAGGATATCAGTTATTTGACTGGTGGCCTCCCTGAGAGGTGCAGATCTTTTTTGTGGGGAGTTCAGGCCTCTGGCGTTAATGGAAACTATTTTGAACGCCATTTTGAGAGGGTGAAGGTAGGATAGAATGTCCCCAGGTGAGGGTGGTAATGGGTAGGTTTAGGGTGATTTGGTATGCTGTCTCTCTGTTGTGTGGGCAGAATGAGATCGTGCTTGTCCAATGAAGGAGGGGTCCGGGAATAGTTTGGTTGGATGGTGGGTAGGTGTCGGCTGGTGCCGGGTTCAGGTGTGAGGTCTGGGTTAAAAAAGGTGAGCCCTTAACCAATTTGGCTCAATGTGCAGAAACTTCTGCAAACAATCGGTGGGGGATAGTGGTCCTCTGTCAAATACCAAGGACAGGGATCACTAAACAGGCAGGCAGGTAGGTATCAGAGGGGAGCACTGCAGTTTCACAGCCATTTGGTGGGTGTAGAGAAGAAGATGGGTTATGATTTTCAGACATCAGGAGTAGCTCCTCCGGTTTCCATGTGCGTTGGAAGTTGATCAGAAGGGTTTGGCATTTCTTTTGGGATTATATGCCAGTCCCGTAAGAGTTTAAGACCTGAAGAGAGAGTTTGCACTGTGTGGGTTTTGTTCTGGTACGTAACAAGCAGTTTAGTGGGGAAGCCCCATTTATATGGTATTTTATGGGTTTGAAGCGCTTTGGTAATAGTCGCCAGCTGCCAGCGATTTTCCATAGTTGCTTTGGATAAATCAGCATACAAAGCAATATTGGTGAAAGGATCAGGAAGTCTTGCCGCACGATTAGCCGCATACATGACTCTGTCCTTGACCGTAAAAAAGTGGATACAGGCTAAAACATCTCTGGGAGTGGAGAGAGGAAGGTGAGAGGGTTTGGGGTGTCTGTGTGCTCTGTCAATCTCCATGTCACGGGCTGTTAGGTCAGGGTACGAGGGTCTGTATCAGGGATTGTAAGAATTGTATCAGATCTGGTTGTTGGACCGACTCCGGAATATTGCGAAATTTAATATTATTGCACCCGGAGCGGTACTCTAGGTCTGCGAGCTTCAGATTAATTAATTGGAGTTCATCCATATGGTCTGCAAAGCCATCAACAAGCTCATTCTTTGCAAAGAGTAGGTCTCCCATTTTTGTTTCTATATGGGAGATGGTCTGGTCATGCTGGTACACAGTGGTTGACAGTGAGGAGACAGCAGTGGATAAATTACTGTATAGAGTTTGCCTCAGAGAGAGCAGCATGCTCTTCATGGTGTTTTCAGACAGTGGCTGGTCTGAAGCAGGGAAGGCATCCAGCACTGATGATTGCTGTGGCAGGGGGAGAGAGAACAGACATGGAGCTGTGACAGGCAGAGGGTGCTGTGGCTCCTCCGTTCTAAGGCCCCGTACACACGACCGGATCTATCCGCTGGAACTGGTCCGCCGGACCAGTTCCAGCGGACCGATCCGGTCGTGTGTAGGCCTGAGCGGACAATTGTCCGGTGGATCTGACAGTTTCCAGCGGACCAGAATTGGTTAGCATGCTAACCAATCTGTCCGCTGGAAATGTATCCGTCGGATGTGTTCGGTCGTCTGTACAGACTCACCGGACACGTCCGACCGACCGCCATCCCCCGCATGCGTTGTACTGAATCGACGCATGCGTGGAAGCTTTAAACTACAAGGCCACCCATGTCGCCACGTCATTTTCGCGGCCACGCCCCGCGTATTGTTTACGCGCGGATTTCTGTCTGATGGTGTGTACAACCATCAGATAGAAATCCGGCAGCCGGACGCAGCGGATCTGTCCGCTGGAAACGGTCCGCCGGACCGTTTTCAGCGGATAGATCCGGTCGTGTGTACAAGGCCTAAGACTCGATTTAGCAGGGCTGAACATTGTGGGCAAGTTGGGAGGAGAGCACTCACCCTGTCGGTCTGGAGAGCGAAGGAATCCCAGAGAGGTTGTGTGAGTTTGACAGGCATGTGAGGGGGAGAGCTGCGCCGACATTCCGCGGCCGCCGCCGGCTGCTTACCAGGTCTGCCGAGGGATAGTAATCTGTGAGCCGCCTGGGGAGAGAAGCGTTCTTCTTTTCAGCATGGTCCGCTGGCTTCACAGGGTGATTAAGCTGTCAGGTGGGTAGTTTTTCCTTCTCTAGAGCCGCTGTGATTGTCGCTCTGGTCGTTTTAACTGCGGAGCTATGGATCTAGTCAGCCATCCGCACGAGCCATCAAGCCACGCCCCCCTTCAACTGTTTCTTGGACCCCCACACTGGATAAACACCCACCAATGAGCATGTTGCATGGCTCGTATCGCACACCTTTGAAAAAACTGATTGAGGAAGTGGGCTGGACTGACCCCTGGCGTAATAGACACCCAGGAGACAGAAATAATTTTCCTAAATCATATATGTCTCTATCCCTAATAGATCTTAGTATTTGGTCAGTCACGGCCTCCCGATATGTATCAGAGATCACATACGCTGTCCGAAGCATATCTGATCACTCGCCAGTGATTACCACTCTAGAGGTGAGACTCATCTTATCTATGACCAAGGCCTCTTGGAAACTGAATGCCTTCTGGCTTAATTTATTTTGATCCCATGCACAGATAGCGACCAAAATTGGGGAATTGTAGCAGGTACAAGGGGATCAAGTTGGATTGGAGAGCAGGTGGGAGGCCTTTAAGGCATTTATCTGAGGCAAGTTTATTAGGGAGATCCATGAGATTAAACAGGCTACTGATGCCCAAAGGGAGGAGTTAGAGCAACTGGAGGCAAAGTTTATATCTGATTCCACAGAGAAACACAAAGACTCTTGGCTGGCTGCCAGCGAGGCACTCAGCCGCTGTGCTACCTTCGCGGCAGAACGGAAACACTTTTTTAACAAACTGGCTTACTATGAGGAGGGGGAGCAAACCAGTCGCCTGCTAGCTAAAATTGCCCACTTACAACAGAAATCACAGTCTATTAGTGCACTTAGAATCCAGGCAAGTGTAGTGACTAATGCTCCTGATATTATTATACTCAAATTGGTCTCATATTATTCTACTTTTTTACCAGTCTGAATAGACTTACTCTGCAAGTTCTCTGCAGACTTACCTTGAGGCAGTAGACCTCCCCACATTATCTGATGCTGCTAGGACTCAGCTGGATGCTCCTCTTACCTTGGAGGAGCTTCAGGAGGTGATTGGACTGTTCCCTAACTCTAAAGCACCAAAGGAGGATGGTATTCCAATTGAAGTATACAAGCAATATTCTGGTGATATACTACCCAAACTAATGACAGTGTTTCAAGAGGCTAAGGAGAACAAAAGCCCCCCCCTAAAGCTATTATAGTGCTGCTATTGAAATCAGGCAAGGACCCATTGGACCCATGTTTCTATAGACCCATATCCCTCTTACAGCCCGATGTGAAGATTCTAGCAAAGGTCCTGGGAGTGCGCTTGAATGGGGTGATGTCCACTATTATACACTCTGATCAGGCAGGGTTTGTGCCCTAAAAATCTACGGCAGGAAAACTTGCATAGGCTTTCCCTTAACATGCAGTTAGAGGCCGATAATAAGGGGGACAGGGCGCTACTATCCTTGGACGCTCACAAGGCACTCGACAGTATTGAATGGATGTACTTGTGGGCCACTTAGAGAAAATTTGGGTTCGGGGAGGACTTTATCTCCTGGGTTCACTTGTTATACCACGCCCCCAAGACTGCCATCAGAGAGGCGGGTAGAGTGTCCCAAAACTTTAGTTTGCATAGGGGCACTAGACAAGGATGTCCCTTGTCCCCACTTCTGTTTGCCCTGGCCATTGAGCCCCTAGCGGCTCTCATCCGCACTAACACTGATATGCGAGGCTTCCAATATGGGGAGCTGCAGGATAAGTTAATGTTATATACGGATGACACAATGCTACTATTAGGGGATACCAATAAGTCATTGAATGAAGCTATGAGGTTGGTACACACCTATTATTCTGGGATGTAGTGAACTAGAATAAATCCTCACTCATGTTCCTTGATGCGCGCACAGACCAGCAACTGCTAACGCTTCTTGATATCCCAGTGTCTAAGACCATTAAATATCTAGGTATACAGGTCACCCCTGACCCTTTGGATTATCTTAGACTGAATCTCACTCCTCTGTTAAATTTGTCTGGGTTAAGTCAGGACACCAATTTTCCCAACACACGCTATTCAGCCTGAGGACTAGAGGAGGACTAGGCCCACCAAACCTTATCTGGTAATACCAAGCTGCAAGACTAGCTCAACTATACACAGTATACTCTAGGGTAGCCAAACTGGACTGAGTCGACATTGAAAAACAGGCTGTTCCTTTATACACCCAAGACTACATTTTATGGTGCCCATACTCAAATCGCCTCCCTATCCCATCCCCCTCACTTTCCCACTCTATAGCCCTATGGGATAAGCTCAAATGGTCTCCATCTCTGGTATCGGTTAGCTTTCCCCTGGCTCACCTATTCCATAGTACAGACTTTGGCCCGGGGGTGGAAATGAAGGCCTTCAAGTGGTGGCTGGATAAAGGGATGCACCAAATTGGACACTTTTTCACCTCAGCGGGCCCCATCTCGCTTACCTACTGTATTAGCAAACTGGACCTTCCTGACTCTGAGCGTTTCAGATTTGTGCAAATCTCACATTTTCTTCACTCTATCTGGTTGACTAAACCTGACCCACCTCAATAAACACTCAATGAACAGTAGTGTGGTCATGCCTTGGAGCAGAGGGTAGGTATATCCATAATTTTCTTGTCACTTGCTCAAACCCAGTAAAAATCTGCCTGCATGCTAGCTTGAGAAACTGACTTTCAAGAACAATGAGACCTGGCTGTATGACATAGGGCCATCTCAAGATATTATAAAGGTATCCTCAATACTTCCCTAATGGAAGTCAGCCTGAAAGCCCTTACCAGTTGGTACATGACTCCATCAAGACACTCCAGTATCTTCCCTTTAGTGTCCCCGCTATATTTCCAAGGGTGCCAGATGACGGGAGCTATGTTGCACGTTTGGTGGGACTGTACTAAAATCAGAAGTTTTTGCAACAAAATCTTCCAAATAATATCCAAAGTAACTGGGTTCTTGATTCCTAAGTCTCCTACAACAACCCTCTTGGATTTCCTTATACCGAAAGTTCCAAAATACTCTCAAAAGCTTATATACTTCATACTCCTAGGCACCAAGCTTTCCATAGCTAAAGCCTGGAAACACCCCAAGGTTTCCATTCAGGCAGCCAATCGTAATATCTCCTGGATCATTTCACAGAAGAAACTGATGAACGCCTTGCTGGACACCTCTAAACAGTTCTAGGAGACTTGAGAACCCTGGCTGAGCCCCTTCTTTCCTGATTCTTTACTTCCTTCTTACTTCTTTCAGTAATTTTTTCATGTTTAATAAGTGAAACTTTAGTAGGTCATTAATCTGTACAGGTATCAACTGCAATGTGTGTAAATATGCATCAACTACTCTACGGTATGTATCTGTATATATATGACATTTTTATTCTTTCAGACCTTATTTCTTGTCTTTCCACTCTTCACCTTTCCAGGTTCTCTACCCCGTGTTGCAGTTTTGCTTACATTCTACGATGACAATACTTGTCCCATGAGATGTATATACTTCTTTATTGTGCAAAACAGAATATTAGTAAAGGATTTTTTTTCCTTTTCTTTATATACATGCTGGTAAATCCTCAGAGGACAAGGCCAGAAGACCTGTTCACCCCATTAGTCCTAAACCAATGTTATACTACATTTACCAGCTAATTAATACCCCGGAAACAGACCTATTGAGCTAGTTATACCCATTAAGTGAATCTCTATTGATGTTATCTTTTTATATCTCATGTCATCGCATTATGTTTTGTTATTTTTATGGAAAATAACAAAAATCTTTCAAAGTAGATTGTAAGCTCCTTGAGGGCAGGAACTGATGTGAATGTACAATATAAGTGTAAAGCGCTGCTTAAATTGACGACACTATATAAGTACCTGTAATAAAGAAATAGGATGCCTGAGATGGTTTTGTCTTAATCTGTCTTTTTTTTTTTTTTTTGCTCTTATTAAGTTGTTTTTACTAATGATACCAATTGTTAATATGCTATTTGCTGTAACTCCTAGATCTGATTCATGAATCACTGACTGGAAAATGTACCAAATAGTTATATGTAAAGAAAAAATGCTTGATTTATGTAGCAACTTCTACATAGGTGCTAGGTTAGAAACATTTTGTTACTGGCTCACTGTAATCAACTGAGCTGCATGTGATTGTTTTGGTCTGTTCTGTGTTTTACTGGCTGCAGGGTTGACTGCTTTCTCCTGTCTGTCTGCAGAGGTCCTATAAGATAGTGGGCTGGGAGAGTCAAATCAGCAGCTGAATATTTATGCAGCCCTGTCCAATCTCTGGTAAGAGGTTCCCAGATTGTGGCTGGGTAGGAGCATAAATACACTATGACTGAGAGAACAGGGGTAGTTGTCCTAGAGGAGAAGATCCCAGCCTGGAAGGCTGCTGCCCTTATGGGCAGGCTGATATGTGTCTGATATTCATCAAGTTGCTAGCTAGACTAGCTGTGGGGCCTTTTCTGATGAAAGTTACTGGATCTGACTCAGGAATTTTCATCTGAGATCAACTGAATGCAAATCTAAATGGTAAGAGGGCTCTCGGGTTAGAAAGCACCTTTCAGCACTGAAGCACTTTTTGATTTTTATGCGTACTGAGCACCATATCCAGCACTTGGATGGACTCTTTACTCTTTACTATTACATTTTTATTATGGAAATATGAATTGATATGTTTGGTATTTGCCTATCATGCATTCATTTTTCAATTTATGCCCCTTTTAATGCGATTTTGCACATTATATGAAATATTGTCAAAATTTTGCATATCATTTATTTATATATGAATTGTTTACCTTTTGTTGTGTATGAGGTTTAGAGACAGCACACTTTTTTATTTAGTTAAGTTGTTTTGGATTTGGTATTCAAGATATTAATAGATGCAGCAGTTTCCCTTTGGTTTCGGAATTGGCTGACCATGAATGAGGTCTGAACTTTATATACATTATTGCAGGAGCCAACTCCTAGCATGAAAAAATTTGTTTCACTTTAAAAAGTGAACCCCAGGGCACCCGTATCTTGCAAATACTGGTTTTAGTGAACATTTCACTTGCAATGTCACTTGTATTCTGGAATCATTGGTAATATGGAATAATGTTTTCAATTGACATAATAGCAATACAATTATATTCCATGAGACTGGCTTGATAGCCCAAAAAAGTGCTTGCAAATTTCTCTTTAAATACTCTTAAAATTCAAAATGAATAGTTTTTTTGCAAACAAATTTGTGAAACAAAATAAAATGGAATTATATATATATATATATATATATATATATATATATATATATATATGTATATATATATATATATATATATATATATATGTATATATATATATATATATATATATATATATATATATATATATATATATATCTCTCTCTCTATATATATATATATATATATATATATATATATATATATATATATTGCATCACAGATTTGTTGTACAACAATGCACATTTTACATATATATCATAAATATTCATTTTAGATACGTTTTACGAAAGGAAACATAGTAAGTGGCTCTATAGTAAGTATACATAACACACTTTCTCAAGTAAATATACATACAAATGGCTAATAAGTGTAGCGCTACCCCCAGAGGAGCCGCTGGTTAGATTTGGGATCTACTCTCATTAACTGTTCCACCCCCTTTAACTGGCTCGAACCCTCCCTTGGCACACCAGATAAATGCAGGAGTATTGTAGCCCCTACTTGGCTGAGGCCACAATAGCACACATAAACATGCAATGGTAATTCAATTATATCGTTATCTTTTCCTGTTAGCGACTCCCAAAAGTAAACACACGCCACACAGTTGTATATATTCAAACCAAAAGAACAGCTTTACTTTGTGTATGGTAAAGAGGATAAAAGAGGTTTGAACAACACATTAATGATAACAGGTATTAACATACAATGACTCTGCAAGGGCCCTTGTGAGAATCAGCAATTTAAAGAAAGACAATCTAAATAAAAAGGGTGATGTGGTTAAGTGTACACAGCTATAGGCAATCTTTGCTAGCGGGCTCCCCCTAGTGGGCAGTCCCGCAGAACAGTTAATGTAGAACTCTTTGCCAGGCCTGGCTCAAACAGCTTCCACGTGTCTCTCAAGAACAAAGTTTATGTTGCAGCCGTTGGTGCACTTTTAAATTTGTAATCCAAAAGGGTTAAAGAAAGAATAAACTAAGTCAAACAGGATATGACGAACACCGACGCTGATGAGCTGATCTCTAATCAGCATCAGTCAGTTCTGCGGGTATAACTCTTAACTTGTTAGGCCTCTCTGGTTCAGTCAGAGTTCAAACATATGGCTCCAGTCTACGGAGTGACACTAAGCTATCAGCTGAAAATGGGTTTGGGGTTTTGGACATATGCCCTCTCACCCGACAGGCCCGATCCGCCTGAGTCCTTCACAAGATGCGCCGATCGGTCACTGCTCCGCAACACACAATATCCAGTATCAGGCTCTCCACTGTTTCTGTCGGCAGCTGGCGGGCTTCTCCGGTCTCCTGGAAAACGAGCTGGACACTCTAAGGCCCCGTACACACCATAGAATCCATCCGCTGAAAAATCCCAGCAGATGGGTTTCAGCGGATAGATCCTATGGTGTGTACACGCCAGCGGATCTGTTTCCGCGGATATTTCTCCCCTGGGATGGATTCCAGCAGATCGAATATTTGCTGACATGCCAAGCAAATCCATCTGCTGGAATCCATCCCAACGGATGGATCCGCTGGTCTGTATAGACTCACCGGATCCATCCGTCCGAAGGGATCCCCCGCATGCGTCGTAATGATTCGACGCATGCGTGGAATTCCTTATATGACAGCGTCGCGCACATCGCCGCGTCATAATCGCGGCGACGGCGCGACACGTCATCGCCAGAGGATTTCGGCGCGGATTTCAATGCGATGGTGTGTACACTCCATCGCATGAAAATCCGCCGAAATCCTCGAGAGGATTTATCCGCGGAAACGGTCCGCTGGACCGTATTCGCGGATAAATTCTCTTGTGTGTATGGGGCCTTAGTCTTGCTTCCCTCTGGATGGTTGGCCTTCCGGTGGATCCAGGCCCAGGTTTCAGGTCTAGCAGCATGGCTGTGCTGTTCTCCACAGCTCCACAGAGGAGAAGATGCAGGTCCTGAGAGAGAGAAGTCAGCTCCTCCCTGTCCTTAAGTAACCTCCCCCATAAGTCTGTGTGGAGGTGTCATGTGCTCCAAGAACGCTGGGCATTGTGGGAAGTGTAGTCTGTCCCTACTAAGTGTCAATGGAGTCCATATCTCCCATGATGCATAACTCCCACAATGCATAACTTTTAAAGACATATCAACTTCTATATACAGACGTGGCTGGAGCTCCGATGGGGATTCAGGCTATCAATAGTCCCTAATAGGATGACCCCGCTACACACTCCCCCCACTCAAAGTCTTTGGTCCCCAAAGAGGACAACAGAATGTATCCTGATACATGCTTTGCAAATACAAGTGGAGAAAATTGTTAGGTTATGCAAGGCAACAAACACTGTGCATTATTTCTGACATTACTCAAAGCTAGACAACTCATCTTCTGACATAAAGTAAACAGGGGATCCTCCCACCAATTGTTAGGTAAGGGCAAGCTACTCTATCCACTGCTTACTAACACTGAGGTGGTTTGTTCGGATGTGGGCTGTCCTCCACCAAATTTGCGGTGGGAGGACTAGGTAAAGTATTGGATCGTTTAGAGGTAATGACGGCTTTTTCAGAGCATTTCCCCAATTGATCATAAGTTAGTCTCTTTGGTGGGTGAATGATCCTTCTTTCCCTCTGTTCTTTGGGCATTACAGGTTCAGAAAGAACAGGGTCAGCTTCACTTTCCTTAGGGTCAGCATTGTCCTCTGTATTCGACACAATAGATTCCACATCTCCTGAATCATTTAAGTCTCTATCAGGCAGGCTTGAGGCCTCTATGAAACCTTCTGCGGAATATAAGTCAGCATCCTCCTCCAACTCTTCAGCAAGCACATTTTGAGGTCCAAATTCAGGAGCCTCTGGCCGAAGTGTCCCACTATTTGCCACTTCAGATGAGGGCAGGAACGAAGTACTAGGCTCTGGTTGTTGAGAGGACCATAACCATTCTGACCCTATCCATTCATCTGTGGACTCTTCATCTTCCAAATCTGGATGTGTCATTTGGGATCTAGTAAATGGCCCAGATGATCTGGAAGTTGAGGGTAGGTACAGAGGATCAGATGCAGGAGGTATTCAGACAGCTTCAGTGAGGGGCAATAAGTGTTTCCTGTGCCAAGTCATTAAAGGACCCACACTTCCTTCCGGTCTGATCTGGTATACAGGAAGGTCAGGCAACTGTTTACATACAACATATGGCTGAGACTTTCAGCGGTCAGCCAATTTGTGTTTGCCTGGGATGCCCAGATTTCTTAGTAAAACTTGGTCTCCTGGCTGTAGGTCTTGAATCCTGACTTTCACGTCAAAGTTCCTTCTATTCCTCTGTTCCCGTTTATCTGAGCTAGCATGAGCCTTCTCATAAGCTGTCTTTAGACTTCTCCTCAGTCGGTCCACATAACCCTTATGGGAAGTTGCGGATGTATGATTCAGGGATACTCCAAAAGCTAAGTTCACAGGTAGTCGGGCTTCTCGTCCAAACATTAAACGGTAGGGTGAGTATCCAGTTGCATCGTTCATAGTGCAATTATATGCGTGTACAATGGCAGCCACCTGCTTGCTCCAGTGTTGCTTCTTCTCTGAGCTCAATGTTCCCAGCATATTCAGAATAGTCCTGTTAAATTGTTCAGGCTGGGCATCCCCTTGAGGATGATAGGGAGTGGTTCTGGTTTTGTCTATGTTCAGTAGGGATGAGCTTCGAGTTCGAGTCGAACTCATGTTCGACTCGAACATTGCCTGTTCACCTGTTCGGCGAACAACGAACAATTAGGGGCGTTCGCGGCAAATTCGAAAAGCCACGGAACACCCTGTTAAAGTCTATGGGAGAAATCTAAAGTGTTAACTTTAAAGGTTTAATATGCAATTTATTGTCCTAAAAAGTGTTTGGGGACCTGGGTCCTGTCCCAGGAAACATGTATCAATGCAAAAAAAAGTTTTAAAAACAGACATTTTTTCAGGAGCAGTGAATTTAATAATGCTAAAAGTGAAACAATAAAAGTGTAATATTACTTTAAATTTCGTACCTAGGGGGGTGTAAAGTCAGCATGTGAAAAAGCACATATTTCCCGTACATAGAACTGTCCCTGCACAAAGTGTAATTTCTGAAAGAAAAAAAGGCATTTAAAACCGGCTTTGCGGCTCTAATGAATTGTCGTCTCTGGCAATTCAGAGATGATTCATTCATAAAAAATAAAAATAAAAAAGCTGGGGGTCCCCCCAAATTCCATTAACAGGCCCTTCAGGTCTGATATGGATATTAAGGGGAACCCCGCCGTCAATTTAAAAAGAAAAATGACGTGGGGTTCCCCCCAAATATCCATACCAGACCCTTCAGGTCTGGTGTGGATTTTAAGGGGAACTCCACCCCAAATTAAAAAAAAAATGGCGTGGAGTTCCCCCAAAAATCCACACCAGACCCTTATCCGAGCACGTTAAACTGGCCAGCCGCAGAAAAGAGGGGGGGACAGAGTGCGGCCCCCCCCCTCTCCTGAACCGCACCAGGCCACATGCCCTCAACATGGGGAGGATGTCCCCATGTTGATGGGGACAAGGGCCTCATCCCCACAACCCTTGCCCAGTGGTTGTGGGGGTCTGCGGGCGGGGGGCTTATCAGAATCTGGAAGACCCCTTTAACAAAAGGTACTCCCAGATCCTGCCCCCCCCCCCTATGTGAATTGGTAATGGGGTACACTGTACCTCTACCATTTCACGAAGGAAGTGTAAATGGTTAAAAAAAACACACAGACACCGTAGAAAAAAAATCCTTTATTAATAAAAAAAAAAATCCAGCGATGTGAATCCACTCTCGGCCCGGCCCCCGCTCCAACGTTGTGTTCTATCCAGCGATGGACGAGGGTGCGTCAGAGGGGGCGGGGTCACGTGACGGGTAATTGCCAGAGCCGACAATTCATTAGAGCCGCAAAGCCGGTTTTAAATGCCTTTTTTCCTTTCAGAAATGACACTTTGTGCAGGGACAGTTCTATGTACGGGAAACATGCGCTTTTTCACATGCTGACTTTACACCCCCCCTAGGTACGAAATTTAAAGTAATATTACACTTTTATTGTTTCACTTTTAGCATTATTAAATTCACTGCTCCTGAAAAAACGGCCGTTTTTAAAACTTTTTTTGCATTGATACATGTTTCCTGGGACAGGACCCAGGTCCCCAAAACACTTTTTAGGACAATAACTTGCATATTAGCCTTTAAAATTAACACTTTAGATTTCAAATGTTCGAGTCCCATAGACTTTAACGGGGTTCTAAAGTTCACACGAACATTTGGTGTGTTCGCAAGTTCTGATGCAAACCGAACAGGGGGTGTTCGGCTCATCCTTAATGTTCAGCAAATCCAACAGCTTCTGTATTAGTCTGCTTTCAAAGTCTCTCCCCTGATCAGAATGGATACGTTGTGGTAATCCATAATGTACAAAGAATTTTTCCACCAGTACTTTGGCTACTGTCGAGGCCTTCTGATCCTTAGTTGGATATGCTTGAGCATACCTAGTGAAATGGTCAGTCACTACTAGGACATTTCCTACTCCACTCAAATCAGGCTCCAGGCAGAGAAAATCTATGCACACCAGCTCCAATGGACCCTGACTTTGAAGATTGCCCATTTGGGCAGCTTGACGGGGTAAAGTTTTCCTTTGGATACACCAAATGCAAGAATGGCAATATCCTTCAACTTCAGCCCTCATGCCAGGCCAGTAAAACCTGTCTCTAACAAACTGGAAGGTCCTTTCGGGGCCTAGGTGGCCATTCTGGTCATGAAGTGCAGCTAGGACGGTCTCTCAGTGTTTACTGGGCAGGAACATCTGCCATTTCTCTTCAGGACCATCAGAGGAGCCCCTTCGGTAGACCACCCCTTGATGGAGCTGCAACCTGTCCCACTCTTTATGCACCAGCCGTGCTTCCCTTGAAGGACTGGTAAGGAGCACACCTGGGTCTTGGTCTTCCAAAGCCTCTAGGACCAACTTTCCAAGGGAATCTTCTTCTTGATCTTGTCTTAGATCTTTCTTTGACAGTTTGGGTAGGTCTTTGCTTCCCATTTGAGTTACATTACAGTATAACTTGGGTACTCCCACCGCCAAGACTCCTATTTCTTCGGCTCTGGGTCCCCCTTTCATCTGTAACTCTGTCCCTCTGCACAGAGCCCGCACCCCCTCCGAGGTTATTTGAGTCCACTCTTTCTCAGGGACAACTGATCCATGGGGTCTTCTGGAGAGGGCATCTGCATCTCTGTTTCCCACCCCTGGGCAGTACTTCAAACTGAAATTGAATCCTGAAAGGGCTGCTAGCCATCGGTGTCCTGTTGCATCCAACTTGGCTGTGGTTAGCAGGTAAGTGAGTGGGTTGTTGTCAGTTCTCACCACAAACTCGGCCCCGTATAAGTAATCTTTAAGCTTATCTATGACAGCCCATTTCAGTGCCAAGAATTCAAGTTTGTGAGTGGGATAGTTCTTTTCAGATGAGGTTAGACTCCTGCTCACATAGGCTACTGGCCGTAGATAACCACTGTGTTCTTGGTATAGAACTCCCCCCAGCCCCTCTCTACTGGCGTCCACGTGCAACTCATAGGGTTTGGAGGTATCCACGTAGGCCAGAACAGGAGCAGTGGTTAAGTTCTTTTTGAGTTGAACAAACACCTCTTCACATTTGGGGTTCCATTGGTCTTGGATGGACTCTTTGGACTTCTGAGGCCGCATATTGATCTTCACCGCCCTTTCCGATTTAGAAGCATCATCTTCTTCTTCTGTCTTTAACAATTCGTTTAAAGGTCTTGTGATCTTTGAAAACCCTTCCACAAACCTCCTGTAATAGGAGCAGAATCCGAGGAATGACCGTAACTCCGTCACATTGGTTGGTCTAGGCCAAGAGGTAACTGCTTCCAATTTCTCTGGATCTGTAGATATCCCTTCTGCAGAGACAAAGTGGCCAAGGTAGTGAACAGACGGTTGTTAAAACTGAAATTTTTCTCTGGAAAGCTTAAGGCCTTCATCATGAAGCCGCTTTAGCACTTTCTCTAGTCTCTGTTTGTGTTCTTCCAGAGTCCTTCCGAACACAATAATGTCATCCAAGTACACCAACACTTCGATCAGGTTCATGTACCCCACTGTCTTCTCCATCAATCTCTGGAAAGTGGCTGGGGCGCCTGACAATCCTTGGGGCATGCGGTTGAACTCAAAGAAACCCACTGGGGTGATGAAAGCCGTCTTTTCTCGGTCTTCCGGGTGCATGAGGATCTGGTAATAACCACTCTTTAAGTCCATTACACTGAACCATTTAGCTCCTGACAAACTCTGTAGTGCATCCTCAATCCGAGGTGTAGTATATTGATCAGGTATGGTCCGCTTGTTGAGGGTTCTGTAGTCAATGCATAAACTCAATGAGCCATTTTTTTTTCTCACCACTACTATAGGAGAAGCATAAGGACTCCTGGACTCTCGGATGGTCCTGGTCCTTTTCAATTCTGCTAGCTGCTCCCTGAGGTCTTCCAAATCTGTCAGAGGGACTCTTCGGACTCGCTCCCTGAAAGGTTTATCCTCCTTTAATCGAATCCTGTGGGTGGCACTTTTCGCACATCCAACATCAAACTCAGTTTTCAAAAATATCTTCTGCTAGCTGTCAAGTTGAGCCTTCACCCTCTCCCTCCATTCTGGTGGGAGTTCAGCACCGTCAGGTTGATGGCCCTTCTTTAAGTCTTCTATCTTCTTGCCCTCTTCTAGATCAGAGGGGCCGACTGGAGTGGCTTGATGCACCCGGCCCAGTAGCACTCTGGCTGGCACTTCCACAGGAACGGTAGTGGTATTCCTAATGTTGACGGACACCTTTCCACGATTTCTCTCCAACACCTTTAATGGGATCACCTCAGGTATCACCTCCACTCCTTCAGAGTGTCCAGCCGGGTCAGGTTCAAGAACAAGAAACGGGCCTGGCTGAGACCAGGTAAGCTTTACCGAGGCCCTCAGGCACGTCACTTCTCCTGGTTGTAGGATCTTCAGGGTCCTTCCCAGCGGCCAGATCTTCCCCACTCCCTCTTCAGGGGCCTTCTTCTCCATCACTAATTGGTGGTAGACCCTTCTTAACATTGAATGGACTCTTTGTGCTGAGATCTCTACTGCCTCAGTTAGGGGAGTCAAAAGTCTTCTGACTAAAGCCGTGTTCGTCCCTATGATAAGGGAGCTCTTGTGGGCCCCTGGTGGCCGAGGGCAGACTATCGCCAATGTGTCAAAAGTCTCTGCTGCTCCAGCTACTGAAGGATCAAAGGTCAAGTGTATTGATAGATACCCATCATAAGGGAAACTCTGAGTCCCAATGCCCCATATTTCCAATTCTCCAGTTTTTGCAAGGGCAAGTGAGAAAGATACTTATCATAGAAGTCTCTATACAGAAGGGTCACTTGGGCTCCGGTATCCAGGAGAGCTTTGGTGTAGATCCCTTCCACTTGAATGGGTACTAACGGGGAAGGCCCCACTAAATTTTCAGGGAACTTTCGAGGTGTAACTTTCCCTCTTCTTCCTGCAACTTGTACACTTACTTCTCCCTTGTGGGAATTTATTTTGGCTTCCGCCCATCTATGTGAGTGGGGGGTAGAAGGTGGCCTTGGAGGAAGTTTCCCTTTCTGCCTCTGCCCTTCTGTTTCCTGCTTCATATTGGAGTTATCTACCGTAGATGGGCTCCCGGTTGACTCCTTCACTGGGCTCTCTGGAGTTTTCTGCCGGCTTGTACATTTGTTGGCTAGACTTAAATGGGCTGTGGCAAACTTCCCTTGTATGACCTACTCCTCCACAATTGAAGCAGAATGTAAGCCTTCTCTGTTTCCTTTGCTGGTCATAGGGCCCATAGGGGGGTTTCTCTGGCTCCTCCCTTCTGGTTTGGTAAGGGGAAAACCCTGCTTGACTGGTTAACGCAACAACCATCTCCGTCAGCTGGGACACTTGTGTCCTCAAGAGCTTGACTTGAGTGTCAGGGCCCTCTGTTGCCACTACACAAACTCGTGCTGGGGTCTCTGGGAGTTGGTACCTATTCTTTTGATCCAGTAGGACCTCCTCCTGTCGGATGATCCGAATCAGGTCAGGGTATTTCAACACTCCGCTCCCTTGTTGGGTCCGTAGCTGGGCTCCCCTTATAACTTGTTGAACCCTGGTTTCATCCACTGCTCTTGGATCTATTCCTTTCTTCAACAGGATCTGGTGCAGGATCTTATCTAGACAGCAGACAAAATCGGATAAATTCTCCCCTGTCTTCTGAAAACAGTGCTCTAGTTGGTAGTGGACCTCACTGGTGTTTTCAGTTCTCCCAAACACATTCTGCAAAATATCCAAATAATCCTGGGCAGTGCAATCATCTTTACTGAGCTTAAGGTTATGTATGGCCTCCAGCGCCTGTTCTCTGAGACTTTCCATAATCCCTTGTTTCTTATGCGGCTCAGGAACTCTCTACTACTCTAAAGCCTGGGTGGCATGATCCATCCATTCTTCAAAACCATCCTCCGAGGATGGCACTGGATGTCTCCCTGAGAAGGTCTTAAGCTTCCTATACCCTGTTATCAGGTAATCCGGGGAATCCTTCTTGCACTGAGCTACAATTTCCCTTAGAAAAGCACATAAGTCCGGGCTTATGTTCTTTAGAGGTGTGGTGCCAGACCCCTTCATCTTTTGTTCTGTAGCCCCTTTGGGTGCACTAGAAGAAGTAGGACTGTCTTGCTCTCCTGTCGGATGTATCAGAATAAGTTCTATGCTATCTAGGGTCTTCACACTAGGGGTTTTAAAGCAGTCTGGAAGTTCCTGTCTCCATTCACATAGGGCATATGTGTGTGGGTTAGTGTTGTCTATCCTCATGTCTATCACCCATAACTTCTTGTCTTTCGACAAAGTTTTCAGAACTGGGAGTGGTTTCTCTTCAGTCCAAGCTTCTCACTTGATCTCAACCACTAGGCCCGTTTCCAAAGGAACATTCTCTTCTTCACACCACTTGGATGCAGCAGCAGCATCCATGGCTGCTCTTTGCGAGGGTTTGAGTTCAAGATGAGGGGAATTTATGCTTTTGAGAAGTAGCATCCCGGACGAGCCCCCACGTGTAGCGCTACCCCCGGAGGAGCCGCTGGTTAGATTTGGGATCTACTCTCATTATCTGTTCAACCCCCTTTAACTGGCTCGAACCCTCCCTTGGCACACCAGATGAATGCAGGAGTATTGTAGCCCCTACTTGGCTGAGGCAACAATAGCACACATAAACACGCAATGGAAATACAATTATATCGTTACCTTTTCCTGTTGGCGACTCCCAAAAGTAAACACACGCCACACAGTTGTTATATTTAAACCAAAAGAACAACTTTACTTTGTGTATGGTAAAGAGGATAATAGAGGTTTCAACAACACATTAATGATAACAGGTATTAACATGCAATGACTCTGCAAGGGCCCTTGCGAGAATCAGCAATTTAAAGAAAGACAATCTAAACAAAAAGGGTGATGTGGTTAAGTGTACACAGCTATAGGCAATCTTTGCTAGCGGGCTCCACCTAGTGGGCAGTCCCGCAGAACAGTTAATGTAGAACTCTTTGCCAGGCCTGGCTCAAACAGCTTCCACGTGTCTCTCGAGAACAAAGTTTATGTGGCAGCCATTGGTGCACTTTTAAATTTATAATCCAAAAGGGTTAAAGAAAGAATAAACTCAGTCAAACACAGACGCTGATGAGCTGATCTCTAATCAGCGTCAGTCAGTTCTGCGGGTATAACTCTTAACTTGTTAGGCCTCTCTGGTTCAGTCAGAGTTCAAACATATGGCTCCGGTCTACGAAGTGACACCAAGCTATCAGCTGAAATGGGGTTTGGGGTTTTGGACATATGCCCTCTCACCCGACAGGCCCGATCCACCTGAGTCCTTCACAAGATGCGCCGATCGGTCACCGCTCCGCAACACACGATATCCGGTATCAGGCTCTCCACTGTTTCTGTTGGCAGCTGGCGGGCTTCTCCAGTCTCCTGGAACACGAGCTGGACACTCTTAGTCTTGCTTCCTTCTGGATGGTTGGCCTTCCGGTGGATCCAGGCCCAGGCTTCAGGCCTAGCAGCACGGCTGTGCTGTTCTCCACAGCTCTGCAGAGAAGAAGATGCAGGTCCCGAGAGAGAGAAGTCAGCTCCTCCCTGTCCTTAAGACACCTCTGCACAGACTTATGGGGGAGGTTACATGTGCTCCAAGAACGCTGGGTATTGTGGGAAGTGTAGTCTGTCCCTACTAAGTGTCAATGGAGTCCATATCTCCTGGTACTTCTGATCCCACAATGCATAACCTTTAAAGACATATCAACTTCTATATACAGACGTGGCTGGAGCTCTGATGGGGATTCAGGCTATCAATAGTCCCTGATAGGATGACCCCGCTACACAAGCATAAGGTGATTGTTATCAATATTTGTCATACTCTGTATAGTTCTTACAAGATCAGGCATCACTTTTGACAGTCAAGCACTCAGTTTCAGTAACTCAGCAACCATGAATAGGCTACACATGTCTAGCTTACATACCAAAACATTTCCAGCATACTGGAAAACTTTTTGATGCACATTGTTGCACATTTTGCATTCCTAATAGAGTATAACAGGTACTGCAAGAGAAATATTATGTGGTCATTTAAATACTCAAAGATGTACTCAAAGATCAGCTAGGCCTATAATGTCACCACTATCCATGCCCCATTCCATATATATCTGATGAGAGCTTGGGTAGCCATCATTCGCCCTTTGTAGTGTTGGGATTAGTCATGAGCATCGGGGAGTCAATGGGCGGTGAGTATCTTAATTGGCGATGGATTTACATTGAAGGACTTTTTTGTGGGATTTTTATTTTTTTAAATAAAGGACCTGTAACAGGAGTGACTTTTGGGCACAGATTGAGCCATTAGATGGGGGACACATGTTGGATTGTTTTGGCGTGGACAGTGATCTACAGTATATTCCTTAATGCCTGCAAAGAATATTCTATGACTCATCTCTCTGTGAAGACTGTTAACATGTTAAATAAAGCTGGCTCTTGAAAGGCCTTCCATTGTGTGAGGCTGTTGAGATGCTAACTAAGACTGCTTCTGTGGATTGAAACTAAGAGTCAGGCTGGCTCCTAGACCCTCTCATTATGTATACTGTTTATGTGTGGAATGTACTTGTCGGAGACGCAATGTCTGGGGGATAATTAACTCTGAATATCATTATGTAAAAGAATGTGATTGAAGCCCCCATAGTGTGATGAGAGGGGGACAGTTTGATTGTTCCTGTAAATTCTGTGACCTGTTGTACTGCATATAAACAAGCTAAGAAGCCATTAAAATTTGTATTACATTTGGAACAAGTACAGAGCTGTGTCTCGTCTTAATTCTGGGAAAATGGGATGCCTGCTGATTTGTCTGTGTGTCAGATGAGCTGTCGTGGATGGGATGGAAGGTCGTAAACGGTGGTGACCATTACAATTGGTGGCTAGCAGCGGGATAATTCCATCGCTTAAAGGACAGCTACAAGGACTACTGGAGAACCGCGGCAGACCAGCCAGCAACCAAGAAGAAGATGGACCTGATCACAGAACTTGTCCAAATGGATGGAGCGGAAAGACCCAGCTTAACGGAAAGGCCCAGCGTAACAGACAGGACCCCGGAGGAGGAAAGTTTTGATCGGGCTGTCAAACTAAGGCTGGCACACTATGGTCCTAACCCTCCACCAGAGATCATAGACCGAGTTATAGCTGCCGTGGACGCAAATTGGCTACGGCAAAGACATTTTGCAGCAGCAGAAGTCACAGCAGCACCAACTGAAAGGAGAAAGATACATTTTGCTGCTTTTAAGAACTTCATTGAAACTGAAGGGGAGATTGATGGGTACCTTGCTGATTTTGAACGGCAATGTGCCCTACACCGGGTGCCCACAGAGGAATGGGTTACCATTTTGTCTGGGAAATTGTCCGGCCGGGCCAGTGAAGCATTCAGGGCCATCCCAGACAAGGATATTATGAACTATGGACTGGTAAAAGAAGCACTTTTGGCCAGGTATGTCGTCACACCAGAGGCATACCGCAGGCGGTTCCGAGAGACGAGCAAGCAGACTGGAGACTCATATACCGAGTGGGCATGCCGCCTACACCGTACAGCATCCCACTGGGTCGATGGATGCCAAGCAGAATCCGGGGAAGAGGTGCTGCAGGTGTTCCTGCTGGAGCACTTATTTGACAAACTTTTACCGGGAAGTCAGAGAATGGGTCCGGGACAGAAACCCTTTCTCCTTGTCTGAAGCAGCTCGTCTAGCAGACGAATACACAGACACCCGCAAACTGGACAACTCTGTGGTCAAGACCACAGCTCGGGTGGATTATCGAGCAGCGGCACCCCGCCGGCTATTGCCTACAAACCCCAGTCGGACCTTCCTACAACACCACCTCCAGCGGCCACTTATCCTCAGAAGCCTAGGTTCAACTCCCAGGACTACTCACAGCCCATCAGGTGTTTTGGGTGTAAACAGCTAGGACACAGAAAGCTAGACTGTCCATTGAATCCACCCAGGCAGTCACAGTCATGGAGACAGCCAGAAAGGGGGAACCTCCACACATCCATGCCTGCGGCCCACTGCGTTGAGGAGGAAGAACATTGGGGCGTTCTGCACGAGGCAGATCCAATACAAGCAGCTAACCAGGACAACAGGCAGCAACACAGGCAGACTGTCTGGATCAATGGAAAGGTAGCCAATGGACTACGCGATTCTGGGGCCACAATGACACTGCTACGGAAGAAACTCATCCCAGAGAGCCAGCACACCGGAGATACCGTATCCGTAAGATTAGCGGGAGGCACCGTCTTCCGGCTACCCATTGCCCGGGTTCCCCTGGATTGGGGGGTTGGTTCGGGACATGTGAATGTGGGTAGACATGTGCACAGAAAAAAAATTTGTGTTTTTTTTGTTCTGTTTCGTATCGTTCCGTAGGTTCGTTTCCGTTCGTTTTTCGTAAGACGCCCGTTTTCCTGTTCGTTCCTGTTCGTTTTTCATACGACGAGATTTTTCCGTATTCCGATCGTTTCGTATTTTCGTTACCGTTTTATTTTCATACATGCGGGATGGTTCGTTATTCTGTTTAATTCATGTTCGTTACTTGTTAGACAATAATTTTCGTGAATTTTCGTCAATGATTTGCATTCTGTGTTTTGGATTCCTTTTTCTGTTCGTGTTTTCGGTCGTGTGTTCGTGTGACATCTATGACAATTTGTTGTGGATGTCATGTGGGCATGCGACTGAAGATACGAACAGAAAAAGGATTTTCGTCATTTTGTACTTTCGTAAATATATCGCGGGATTCGCGGCACTTTCAACACGCGGCTCATCCATATTAACGATTGTTAAGCCCCATACACTTGGTCAGACTTTTTTAACAACAAACATAAAAACAATCAATTTCCGTTCGTTCTCAGAAAATTTGTTCGTTTTTAAACTCCATCAGAAAACCATTTTTGGGTTCAAAAGTCTGGCCAACTGATCTCCCTTCAGATGAAAATCCACAGAAAAGTTTATTTGGCTTTACTGTACTACTCAGCACAAAAGAGAAGCTGCTTCACTAACTTCACTCACTGCCCATTCAAAAAAACAAAAATTACATCCTGCGGCTCAGGAACTCTCTACTACTCTAAAGCCTGGGTGGCATGATCCATCCATTCTTCAAAACCATCCTCCGAGGATGGCACTGGATGTCTCCCTGAGAAGGTCTTAAGCTTCCTATACCCTGTTATCAGGTAATCCGGGGAATCCTTCTTGCACTGAGCTACAATTTCCCTTAGAAAAGCACATAAGTCCGGGCTTATGTTCTTTAGAGGTGTGGTGCCAGACCCCTTCATCTTTTGTTCTGTAGCCCCTTTGGGTGCACTAGAAGAAGTAGGACTGTCTTGCTCTCCTGTCGGATGTATCAGAATAAGTTCTATGCTATCTAGGGTCTTCACACTAGGGGTTTTAAAGCAGTCTGGAAGTTCCTGTCTCCATTCACATAGGGCATATGTGTGTGGGTTAGTGTTGTCTATCCTCATGTCTATCACCCATAACTTCTTGTCTTTCGACAAAGTTTTCAGAACTGGGAGTGGTTTCTCTTCAGTCCAAGCTTCTCACTTGATCTCAACCACTAGGCCCGTTTCCAAAGGAACATTCTCTTCTTCACACCACTTGGATGCAGCAGCAGCATCCATGGCTGCTCTTTGCGAGGGTTTGAGTTCAAGATGAGGGGAATTTATGCTTTTGAGAAGTAGCATCCCGGACGAGCCCCCACGTGTAGCGCTACCCCCGGAGGAGCCGCTGGTTAGATTTGGGATCTACTCTCATTATCTGTTCAACCCCCTTTAACTGGCTCGAACCCTCCCTTGGCACACCAGATGAATGCAGGAGTATTGTAGCCCCTACTTGGCTGAGGCAACAATAGCACACATAAACACGCAATGGAAATACAATTATATCGTTACCTTTTCCTGTTGGCGACTCCCAAAAGTAAACACACGCCACACAGTTGTTATATTTAAACCAAAAGAACAACTTTACTTTGTGTATGGTAAAGAGGATAATAGAGGTTTCAACAACACATTAATGATAACAGGTATTAACATGCAATGACTCTGCAAGGGCCCTTGCGAGAATCAGCAATTTAAAGAAAGACAATCTAAACAAAAAGGGTGATGTGGTTAAGTGTACACAGCTATAGGCAATCTTTGCTAGCGGGCTCCACCTAGTGGGCAGTCCCGCAGAACAGTTAATGTAGAACTCTTTGCCAGGCCTGGCTCAAACAGCTTCCACGTGTCTCTCGAGAACAAAGTTTATGTGGCAGCCATTGGTGCACTTTTAAATTTATAATCCAAAAGGGTTAAAGAAAGAATAAACTCAGTCAAACACAGACGCTGATGAGCTGATCTCTAATCAGCGTCAGTCAGTTCTGCGGGTATAACTCTTAACTTGTTAGGCCTCTCTGGTTCAGTCAGAGTTCAAACATATGGCTCCGGTCTACGAAGTGACACCAAGCTATCAGCTGAAATGGGGTTTGGGGTTTTGGACATATGCCCTCTCACCCGACAGGCCCGATCCACCTGAGTCCTTCACAAGATGCGCCGATCGGTCACCGCTCCGCAACACACGATATCCGGTATCAGGCTCTCCACTGTTTCTGTTGGCAGCTGGCGGGCTTCTCCAGTCTCCTGGAACACGAGCTGGACACTCTTAGTCTTGCTTCCTTCTGGATGGTTGGCCTTCCGGTGGATCCAGGCCCAGGCTTCAGGCCTAGCAGCACGGCTGTGCTGTTCTCCACAGCTCTGCAGAGAAGAAGATGCAGGTCCCGAGAGAGAGAAGTCAGCTCCTCCCTGTCCTTAAGACACCTCTGCACAGACTTATGGGGGAGGTTACATGTGCTCCAAGAACGCTGGGTATTGTGGGAAGTGTAGTCTGTCCCTACTAAGTGTCAATGGAGTCCATATCTCCTGGTACTTCTGATCCCACAATGCATAACCTTTAAAGACATATCAACTTCTATATACAGACGTGGCTGGAGCTCTGATGGGGATTCAGGCTATCAATAGTCCCTGATAGGATGACCCCGCTACACAAGCATAAGGTGATTGTTATCAATATTTGTCATACTCTGTATAGTTCTTACAAGATCAGGCATCACTTTTGACAGTCAAGCACTCAGTTTCAGTAACTCAGCAACCATGAATAGGCTACACATGTCTAGCTTACATACCAAAACATTTCCAGCATACTGGAAAACTTTTTGATGCACATTGTTGCACATTTTGCATTCCTAATAGAGTATAACAGGTACTGCAAGAGAAATATTATGTGGTCATTTAAATACTCAAAGATGTACTCAAAGATCAGCTAGGCCTATAATGTCACCACTATCCATGCCCCATTCCATATATATCTGATGAGAGCTTGGGTAGCCATCATTCGCCCTTTGTAGTGTTGGGATTAGTCATGAGCATCGGGGAGTCAATGGGCGGTGAGTATCTTAATTGGCGATGGATTTACATTGAAGGACTTTTTTGTGGGATTTTTATTTTTTTAAATAAAGGACCTGTAACAGGAGTGACTTTTGGGCACAGATTGAGCCATTAGATGGGGGACACATGTTGGATTGTTTTGGCGTGGACAGTGATCTACAGTATATTCCTTAATGCCTGCAAAGAATATTCTATGACTCATCTCTCTGTGAAGACTGTTAACATGTTAAATAAAGCTGGCTCTTGAAAGGCCTTCCATTGTGTGAGGCTGTTGAGATGCTAACTAAGACTGCTTCTGTGGATTGAAACTAAGAGTCAGGCTGGCTCCTAGACCCTCTCATTATGTATACTGTTTATGTGTGGAATGTACTTGTCGGAGACGCAATGTCTGGGGGATAATTAACTCTGAATATCATTATGTAAAAGAATGTGATTGAAGCCCCCATAGTGTGATGAGAGGGGGACAGTTTGATTGTTCCTGTAAATTCTGTGACCTGTTGTACTGCATATAAACAAGCTAAGAAGCCATTAAAATTTGTATTACATTTGGAACAAGTACAGAGCTGTGTCTCGTCTTAATTCTGGGAAAATGGGATGCCTGCTGATTTGTCTGTGTGTCAGATGAGCTGTCGTGGATGGGATGGAAGGTCGTAAACGGTGGTGACCATTACAATTGGTGGCTAGCAGCGGGATAATTCCATCGCTTAAAGGACAGCTACAAGGACTACTGGAGAACCGCGGCAGACCAGCCAGCAACCAAGAAGAAGATGGACCTGATCACAGAACTTGTCCAAATGGATGGAGCGGAAAGACCCAGCTTAACGGAAAGGCCCAGCGTAACAGACAGGACCCCGGAGGAGGAAAGTTTTGATCGGGCTGTCAAACTAAGGCTGGCACACTATGGTCCTAACCCTCCACCAGAGATCATAGACCGAGTTATAGCTGCCGTGGACGCAAATTGGCTACGGCAAAGACATTTTGCAGCAGCAGAAGTCACAGCAGCACCAACTGAAAGGAGAAAGATACATTTTGCTGCTTTTAAGAACTTCATTGAAACTGAAGGGGAGATTGATGGGTACCTTGCTGATTTTGAACGGCAATGTGCCCTACACCGGGTGCCCACAGAGGAATGGGTTACCATTTTGTCTGGGAAATTGTCCGGCCGGGCCAGTGAAGCATTCAGGGCCATCCCAGACAAGGATATTATGAACTATGGACTGGTAAAAGAAGCACTTTTGGCCAGGTATGTCGTCACACCAGAGGCATACCGCAGGCGGTTCCGAGAGACGAGCAAGCAGACTGGAGACTCATATACCGAGTGGGCATGCCGCCTACACCGTACAGCATCCCACTGGGTCGATGGATGCCAAGCAGAATCCGGGGAAGAGGTGCTGCAGGTGTTCCTGCTGGAGCACTTATTTGACAAACTTTTACCGGGAAGTCAGAGAATGGGTCCGGGACAGAAACCCTTTCTCCTTGTCTGAAGCAGCTCGTCTAGCAGACGAATACACAGACACCCGCAAACTGGACAACTCTGTGGTCAAGACCACAGCTCGGGTGGATTATCGAGCAGCGGCACCCCGCCGGCTATTGCCTACAAACCCCAGTCGGACCTTCCTACAACACCACCTCCAGCGGCCACTTATCCTCAGAAGCCTAGGTTCAACTCCCAGGACTACTCACAGCCCATCAGGTGTTTTGGGTGTAAACAGCTAGGACACAGAAAGCTAGACTGTCCATTGAATCCACCCAGGCAGTCACAGTCATGGAGACAGCCAGAAAGGGGGAACCTCCACACATCCATGCCTGCGGCCCACTGCGTTGAGGAGGAAGAACATTGGGGCGTTCTGCACGAGGCAGATCCAATACAAGCAGCTAACCAGGACAACAGGCAGCAACACAGGCAGACTGTCTGGATCAATGGAAAGGTAGCCAATGGACTACGCGATTCTGGGGCCACAATGACACTGCTACGGAAGAAACTCATCCCAGAGAGCCAGCACACCGGAGATACCGTATCCGTAAGATTAGCGGGAGGCACCGTCTTCCGGCTACCCATTGCCCGGGTTCCCCTGGATTGGGGGGTTGGTTCGGGACATGTGAATGTGGGTAGACATGTGCACAGAAAAAAAATTTGTGTTTTTTTTGTTCTGTTTCGTATCGTTCCGTAGGTTCGTTTCCGTTCGTTTTTCGTAAGACGCCCGTTTTCCTGTTCGTTCCTGTTCGTTTTTCATACGACGAGATTTTTCCGTATTCCGATCGTTTCGTATTTTCGTTACCGTTTTATTTTCATACATGCGGGATGGTTCGTTATTCTGTTTAATTCATGTTCGTTACTTGTTAGACAATAATTTTCGTGAATTTTCGTCAATGATTTGCATTCTGTGTTTTGGATTCCTTTTTCTGTTCGTGTTTTCGGTCGTGTGTTCGTGTGACATCTATGACAATTTGTTGTGGATGTCATGTGGGCATGCGACTGAAGATACGAACAGAAAAAGGATTTTCGTCATTTTGTACTTTCGTAAATATATCGCGGGATTCGCGGCACTTTCAACACGCGGCTCATCCATATTAACGATTGTTAAGCCCCATACACTTGGTCAGACTTTTTTAACAACAAACATAAAAACAATCAATTTCCGTTCGTTCTCAGAAAATTTGTTCGTTTTTAAACTCCATCAGAAAACCATTTTTGGGTTCAAAAGTCTGGCCAACTGATCTCCCTTCAGATGAAAATCCACAGAAAAGTTTATTTGGCTTTACTGTACTACTCAGCACAAAAGAGAAGCTGCTTCACTAACTTCACTCACTGCCCATTCAAAAAAACAAAAATTACATCTGTGGCAAAAGATTTGCATTCTGTTGAATCCAAAATACGAACAGAAAAAAGGAATTCAAAATACAGGGTGCGGGTCTTTTGTTGTGGATGTCGTGTGAGCATACGACTGAGGGTGCGAACAGAGAAGGGATTCAAACAAGATACAGAGTGCAAATCTTTTGTTGTGGATGTCGTGTGAACATACGGCTGAGGATACGAGCAGAGAGGGGGTTCAAACAGGATACAGAATGCAAATCTTTTGTTGTGGATGTCGTGTGAGCATGCGACTGGGGATGCGGACAGGGAAAGGATTCAAACAAAATGCAGAGTGCGGGTATTTTGTTGTGGATGTCATATGAGCATACGACTGAGGGTGCGAACAGAGAAGGGATTCAAACAAGATACAGAGTGCAAATCTTTTGTTGTGGATGACGTGTGAACATACAGCTGAGGATACGAGCAGAGAGGGGATTCAAACAGGATACAGAATACAAATCTTTTGTTGTGGATGTCGTGTGAGCATGCGACTGGGGATGCGGACAGGGAAAGGATTCAAACAAAATGCAGAGTGCGGGTATTTTGTTGTGGATGTCATATGAGCATACGACTGAGGATACGAACAGAGAGGGGATTCAAACAAAATACAGAATGCAAATCTTTTGTTGTAGGTGTCATGTGGACATGCGACTGAGGATACGAGCAGAGAGGGGATTCAAACAGGATACAGAATGCAAATCTTTTGTCATAGATGTAATTTTCGTTCTTTTGCCGTTTTCGTTTTGTCGTATTTTCGTCAGATCGTTCGTTCGTATTTGCGGTTGTTCGTTATGCGGCTCATTCGTAATCCCGTCGTTTTCGTATTTTGGTGCTTTAATTTTTTCGTATGTACACATTATTCTGCGGGTACGAAAATGAACATTTTCGTACGAAAATAACATTCGTACGAACGGGAATGCACATATCTAAATGTGGGGGTGATGAAGGATTTGCCAGCAGATGTACTACTGGGGAATGATTTGGCCCCCCTTGTTTCTGCGTACGCCCCGATGTGTCCCGCTGAAGCCCACACAGTGACTACCTGTGCCCTAACCCACGTCGCTGGAACCAACTCGCTTGCTGCTGAGACCCGGGTAAGACTACCTTCCCCGACATGTACTGTAGATCCGGCACAATATCACAGTCTAAAATGGGAATGTGACAAGTTGGCTAGTGAGAAATCAGAGATGCAACGACACTATGTCATGTATTATGAGATGTCCCGTGGCTTGAACATTGAAATGCACAAACAGGCTGAAATTGTCAAAAGATTAAATGGGATTTGCATCCAGGTGCCTTATCTGTCCCAAGAGCATCAGCAACAGGTTTTGGGAGCCAAAGCAAGTGACTGTTCCAGAACTGAATTCCATTATTCACCTTCACCATCAGCTACCGACCTGGTAAGCCAAATGGCAATGCTGGTGGTTTATCCCGGCAAACAGACATCATCCTGGCCTCCTAGTTCCGGACATCCCCAAGTTGACCCGAAAAGGATCAAGCCGGGTCTGCCGGAGTGTTCCACAAGGAGGGAGCGATGTAACAGGAGTGACTTTGGGGCACAGATTGAGCCAGGAGATGGGGGACACATGTTGGATTGTTTTGGCGTGGACAGTGATCTACAGTATATTCCTTAATGCCTGCAAAAATATTCTATGACTCATCTCTCTGTGAAGACTGTTAACATGTTAAATAAGGCTGGCTCTTGAAAGGCCTTCCATTGTGTGAGGCTGTTGAGATGCTAACTAAGACTGCTTCTGTGGATTGAAACTAAGAGTCAGGCTGGCTCCTAGACCCTCTCATTATGTATACTGTTTATGTGTGGAATGTACTTGTCGGAGACGCAATGTCTGGGGGATAATTAACTCTGAATATCATTATGTAAAAGAATGTGATTGAAGCCCCCATGGTGTGATGAGGGGGGGTCAGTTTGATTGTTCCTGTAAATTCTGTGACCTGTTGTACTGCATATAAACAAGCTAAGAAGCCATTAAAAGTTGTATTACATTTGGAACAAGTACAGAGCTGTGTCTCGTCTTGATTCTGGGAAAATGGAATGCCTGCTGATTTGTCTGTGTGTCAGATGAGCTGTCGTGGATAGGATGGAAGGTCGTAAACGGTGGTGACCGTTACAGGACCTATCAGACATTTTAGTGTCTTTATTTCTAGATAACATCTTTTTTTATTTTTTTTTGTGCTTCCATACGTATGCCAGGGGAAGTGCCAGGGGTTCAGTTTCTGGGGCTCCAATTATTTTTCAAGGGGGCTTCCAGATTCCAGATGCCTGGCAAGGCATCCCTTCATGTTGACTGCATGTAGATTGATATGGTTCAGAAGGGGAGAAAGCATGCTCACCCCCAGTTTTCTAACCAGCCAAATTACAGGTAAGGGTCTGCATTGCATGGAGATCAACTTAGAAATTATATCAGGCTCAAATTGTCTAGCATGTATTTTGAGGGAGACTCCATTTTTTTTTCATTCATTGCTGTAGAGCAGGGGTGGGGAACCTTTTTTCTGCCAAGGGCCATTTGGATTTTTGTAACATCATTCGGGGGCCATACAAAATGATCAACTTAAAAATTAGCCTGTTATATTTGGTCAAACATTTTTTCAGGGGGGGGGGGGCGCTTCGGCAGCAGCGATACACAGTCACATTTAACCCTTTCTTCGACCGCTAGCGGGGATTAAACGTGCCCCCCCTGCATCACTGGACCCCTTTGCATTACACAGCACCCTGCATCACTGGACCCCTTTACATTACACAGCACCCTGCATCACTGGACCCCTTTACATTACACAGCCCCCTGCACCTCTGGACCCCTTTACATTACACAGCACCCTGCATCACTGGACCCCTTTACATTACACAGCACCCTGAATCACTGGACCCCTTTACATTACACAGCACCCTGCATCACTGGACCCCTTTACATTACACAGCACCCTGCATCACTGGACCCCTTTACATTACACAGCACCTTGCACCTCTGGACCCCTTTACATTACAGAGCACCCTGCATCACTGGACCCCTTTACACTACACAGCACCCTGCATCACTGGACCCCTTTACATTACACAGCATCCTGCATCACTGGACCCCTTTATATTACACAGCACCCTGCATCACTGGACCCCTTTACATTACACAGCACCCTGTACCTAGGGACCCTTTACATTACACAGCACCCTGCATCACTGGATTCTTTACACTACACAGCACCCTGCATCACTAGACCCCTTTACATTACACAGCACCCTGCACTGTGCAGGACATTAATACATGAGTTACCATGATCATTGACCAGTGCAGGACATTTACCTAGGGTTGCCACCTGTACGGGATTGACTCGGACAGTACGGGGTTTGAATCATGTGTCCGGGTCTCCTTCCGCCACATGATTCAAACTGTACTGTGGCTTAGCTGGTGGAGGAACACTAGTAGTTAAAGTTGGTAGGGGAAAGTTATTATCCTTATACAGCAGTTTGGACAATTTAATCTGAGCCCCAATGTCCTCTTCTATACATATACACTGATTAATGTAATTGCCGGGATCAGCAGCACAAGGATTACTCTGCAGGGACTATTTGATGATTTTCGGGCTCAGGCGGAGTAATCCTTGTGCAGAGGTTCTCGGCAATTACATTACTCAGCCAGGGTATCTGTATAGAAGAGGACGTGGGGAGATTAGATTGTCGGGACTCAGAACTGCTGAATAAAGATAAGAACTTTCCCCTAATGACATTGTGATTTTTTTTTTAATATGCAGCATGGGGGGAGGGGGTAAATGTCCTGCACTGGTCATGGTAACTCACAGTGCAGGACATTAATACATGAGTTACTATGACCAGTGCAACTGTGTAGGTAGGACATTTACCCCCTCCCCCCACCGCCATGCTGAATATTAAAAAAATCACAGACAGTCATCACAGTTAATAATCTTCAGACTGCATACAGAATGATGCAGTCTGAAGATTATTAACTTTGATGACTGTCTGTGATTTTTTTAATATGCAGCATAGCGGCTGGGGGAGGGGGTAAATGTCCTGCACAGTGCACAGGACATTAATACATAAGTTACCATGACCAGTGCAGGACATTTACCCCCCCCCCCCGACATGCTGCATTTTTTAATATGCAGCATGTGGGGGGGGGGGGTAAATGTCCTGCACTGGTCATGGTAACTTATGTATTAATGTCCTGTGCACTGTGCAGGACATTTACCCCCCTCCCCCCGCCGCTATGCTGCATATGAAAAAAAATACGCCGTATGTCATGATGCCGTCAGCATATTTATGGCTTACTTGCTGCTGTAGAAATGGTTCCTCGTCGGTGGCGCTGGCTCGTCCTCTCTATGCTCCTCCCATCAGTGCCATCCCAGCCAGCCATGAATGGTAATCCCCGCCCGCCGTGAGTGACGTCACTCCGCCAGGACGGGCGCCGCCGCCGGGCGGGGCTGTAAACCAAGGGGAGCAGCTCATCAGCTGCAGTGCAATCATCCTATTGGCTGGAGGCTGGCCCCGGCTAACAGGGGCGGGCCGCAGGAGCGGAGTAAATGTATTGCTAAGCACACTGACAATAAATGAATGATCGCCATGATCATTCATTCATTGTCAGTGGGCCAGATTCAGGTACCGCTGCGCACTTCTTACAGAGGCACAGCGTCCCGTTTTTGCCCTGCTCCCCCGCAAATTATCTGCGCTACGCTTCATTCACGAAGCAGTAGCCACGTAATTTGCGTGGGCGCTCCTCAAAAATGCCTGGCGTAAGGGCGCGTAATTTAAATGATCCCGTAGGGGGCGTGGATCATTTAAATTAGGCGCGTTCCTGCGCCAAACGTAGTGCGCATGCTCCGTCAGGAAACTTTCCCGACGTGCATTGCGGCAAATGACGTCGCAAGGACGTCATTTGCTTCAAAGTGAACGTAAATGGCGTCCAGCGCCATTCACGATTCACTTACGCAAGCAACGTAAAATTTTAACTTTGCGACGCGGGAACGACGGGTATACGTAGCATTGGCTGCCCCTGCTAATAGCAGGAGCAGCCTTACGCGAAACCCGACGAACGGAAACAACGTAAACTGCGTACGCAGGGCTCGCGTAGGGTAGTGAATCGCTGACCACTACGGAAACGCCCCCTAGCGGCCATCGTAAGAATGCAGCCTACGATATGACTGGCATAAGAGCCTTATGCTAGTCATATCTTAGGCTGCAGTCGGCGTAACAAGGTTCCTGAAACAGGAGCATTCAAAACGCCGGCGCAAGTAAGCAATTGCACTGCGTAACTATGGTTACGCAGACGCAATTGCTTCTTGAATCTGGGCCAGTGTGTTTAGCAATACATTTACTCCGCTCCATAGTGACAATCTGTTTTACAAACCCATGGGGGGCCGGATGGAATGATTTTGCGGGCCGCAAGCGGCCCGCGGGCCGCAGGTTCCCCACCCCTGCTGTAGAGTGTACTAGAATAAAAGTGACAGTTGGAAAGACAGTACAAGGATCCCTCCAATGGTCCCCTAAAATATAGCAGACCCTTCGAGAGGTCTGTGTGCTGTTTTGTTATTTAAAGGAATTGAGGTTGTCATGGCACGGGTCCTGAAGAGATGGCACGAGTGGGCTGTTCCTTTAGTGTGCATGCGTCGATGATGTCGGAGGCAGCGTATATAGTAAATATCTCCTTAACGGTGTAAGTTTAGGAGATATTTACAGTACCTACAGGTAAGCCTTACTATAGGCTTACGATACAATTAAAGAGGAGGACTACGTCCTCTTTGAGCAATTAAGAAATTCCTGCTCTAATTTTCTTTGCACTGGTACATGTTCCCCAGGACAGTGCTTACGCCCCATGATATTTTTGGACACCCCCTTGCTTGCCTATTAACTCATAAAATTAGCATTTTTATTTAACAGATTTTGATTGCATGGATTTCATTCTGTTTTGGGTTCATTGAAGTTTTCCAAGCCCTGCTCGATCCCAGGGCAATTCGGCTCATCCCTAGCTTTCAGTATGGCCTATATATATATATATATATATATATATATATATATATATATACATATATACACACATTTGAAATCTCTATTCTTCCTAGAAGAAAGAAAGTCTAAAAAAGAAGACATCACATCTTAGAATTGGTAAGCTGCAGTATAATAAAGGTTTGCTTTTTGGTTTAATACTGCTTTTAAATTATGATAAAGACATTTGCTTCTTGACAAAAATAATACCTGACCAAACTTCACTATTACACTTAAAGCAGAAGTCCGCCCACTGCTGCAAAAATTAAAAGCCAGCAGCTACACATACTGCAGCCTCTGGCTTTTAATAATAGGACACTTACCTGTCCTGGAGTCCAGCGATGTCAGCATTGCAGCTGATGTTTCCATTGTGGGTAAGGGAACCCGGCAGTGTAAGCTTACATGTTTAAGGCTGGGAAACCTACTGCGCATGCACGATGCTCTGGTCCTCTCTCCTACTGGCCCGCAGGCAGGGGAAGGAGGAGGGAGGAGGAGGGAACCAAACTGTGATGTCAACAGCCGCCGCTGTGGGTCCTGGAAGTGGGAACAGGATACCTGCACTGACTGGAGTGTTATTACAAGGAGGGTGAAATCCCCCTGTCAGAGCACAATAGCACAGCAGGGGAGATTGCTGTACTAACATCCTTCTGAGCTTTCAGTTTTATTTTGTTCAGCCCTGCTGGGTTGAACAGAAGAAAAACTACTGGTGTGTACTAGTCTTTACTGAAGTCCTTAGCAATAATCCTTTACAATTAGTCAGTTTTTACACCTGTACATGTTATCCAGAAAATTGTCAGTGCTAATGATTAATCCATTGTATAGCTCATCCTTAAACCATTAATAATAATCAGCTGTCCATAGCAGACATTCCCCATGTACATTTATAGCTGATGTCTCTACACATTGGAATGGAGAAACATAACTTCATGTTGCAAGATGAAAGCTATGAATGTAGTCCACTTGCCACCATGATTATGGTCTACTGCTGCTTCTCCAGGGTCCTCAATGTTTGCATATCTATTATAAATCCTGGAAATAAGGAGCAAGAGCAGCAACAGATTGTCAGCAGTGACTGACCTCACAAATGCGTATCTGGGAGAATGGTTAAACATTCCCATAAACACACTCCTAAACCTTGTGGACAGCCTTCCCAGAAGAGTTGAAGCTGTTATAGCTGGAAAGGGTGGGCCAACTCAATATTGAACCATACGGACTAAGACTGGAATGATATTAAAATAGAAGTCTGTTTTTTTTCCCCCTATTTATACTTACCTTGGTGGATGGAGCATCAGACTAATGCTGCATCTGTGCCCGGCGTCTCTGCACTGAGAACCGAGCCACTAAACACTGCCGATGGCTCAGTTCTCACTGCTGACAGTCAGCATCGCTTCTGCTCTACTTCTCTGTGCTAATTGGAGCACTGAGCCACGGAGGGGTGGGGAGCAGCCGTCCCAGCCTCTCCGCGGCTCGCTATCAATCAAGGCAGCTGGCGGATCAAGACTTGGGAAATCGGGATGACGTGCCACCCGGACTGATGGCAGTGACGTCAGTGAAGAGTGGACTTCAGATTAATCTCCGCTGAAAACAGGTCACAGGAGATCAAAATGAATTGCACTCCTGTGACCCAAAGGAGAAGCCCAGCCTAAAAAGCTCAGGCTGGACTTCTCCTTTAAAGTTCATGTGCGTGTAAAGGACAAGACCGGTGTCCCAATACTTTTGACAATATAGTGTATCTTTAATTCTGAGAAATATTGTATTTTGGTAGCCAGTCTTCATTTGGCTGGCCAACGACCGGGTAATTTTTTGCGATTCTGCACTGCATTGCTTCAACTGACAATTGCGCGGTTGTGCGACTTGGCTCCCAAACAAAATCGACGTCCTGTTTTTCCCACCAATATAGCTTTCTTTTGGTGGTATTTGATCACCTCTGCATTTTTTTTTTTTGTGCTATAAAAAAAATAGAGCGGCTATTTTGAAAAAAAGCTATATTTTTTACTTTTTGCTATAATAAATATCCTCCAAAAACATATAAACATTTTTTTTCCCTCAGTTTAGGTCGATACGTATTCTACATATTTTTGGTAAAAAAATATTGAAATAAGCGTTTATTGATTGGTTTGCGCAAAAGTTACAGTGTCTACAAAATAGGAAATAGTTTTATGGCATTTTTTTTTATAATTATTTTTTTACTAGTAATGGCAGTGATCAGCGATTTTCCCGCCTGACCTACTGTACAGTTTTCTTAAAGTGACATGACTTTTTTTTATAAAAAAATATTATAGCTGTCTGGGGGGCAGCCACACGTCCATGCTGTTCAGGCCATATTATTTAGCCCTCTCAGTCCATTGTTTACACAAGTTTCATTTTATCAATGTATAATAAACACATGTAAAAATGTTACAAATTTTTGATACAGTTCCACATAATGATTTGATAGAAACATTGTACTGGCTAGAACTTAATCTGGTTCATTTGGAATAGAGACTAGTCACTAGTGGTGTACCACAAGGCTCTCTACTAGGTCCCATTCTATTTTATCTGTCTGTGTGTGACATAACTAAAGGTTTGTTAGGTAAGGTATGTCTATTTGCTGATAACACAAAGGTAAGCAATAGGGTTGACATCCCTGGTGGTGTTTGAAACATGGAACATGATTTGGCATTGCTAGAAGATTGGGCAAAACAGTGGAAACTGCATTTCATTGTTTAAAAATGTAAAATAATAGAGGTTGTGGTGTGGTAGTCAAGGGTAGCCTGAACATCCACAGTCCCAATATGGCTGGCTTGTGATATCAGGTAAAGTTTGGGGTGTCCACCGCACAAAAAAATGGAAGGGTGAAAGGGGGCCCTTTTAGTGTAGTAAATAGTTTCATAAATCATGAATCACTGAAAAATATGGCTCCACAGTGGGAAAGACAGAAAGGAGAAAAAAGAAAAAATTTAGTAACACCTTACAGCTGTTTAGGATGCAGTCACACAAAGGAATTGGAATACACGCAACCCTCTCAGTGTGCGGGAGGAAAAAACCTCTGTGCAGGGAAGAGCTGGTCATTCTTTATGTTTTAGGTTTTCCCTTCTTGGGTCTTCTCTGGGATTTTCAAGTGGGTGCAAGGAGTGGGTTGTGTGCAAAAGGAGTTTGCCATAAAAAGGCTCACCGATAGTTCGATTAGCAAAGGCGCCTAGAATAGGATGTGTAAATAGATAGGAGTTGTCAACTTTACTTGATCAAAAAAGGTCTTTACTAAATAAAATGTGTTTCGTGGCTAAACTTGCCACTTCCTCAGTTCAGGATGAAAACAAACATACAGTGGGTAATGGTTACATAGGGTGCATGGGGTTTTTCACACAATGTATAGGAAATATACATGTATATTAAAAATGATATGATCTGGTGTAATCAGGAGAGAAAGTAATCAGATGTATAAAATAAGAAATTAAAATGAGAAATAAACATTCAAAAAGGTAAATACACCAGTAATAGGATATGGCTAGGATAGCAACATGGTTACATAGTGTACATGGTATTTATCCTATCATCTATATGAAATGTCTAAAAATAATAAATATTAAATGATAAATAAAAAGCATGTTATAATTAGGTAACATGGTGAGAATACCAATATGGGGTAATAAGTGTCAGTCAGTGGTTAGGTGATGTGTCATACTGGGGGAAACTCCTTTTGCACATAACCCACAAATGTAAAATAATGCACCTAGAGAAAAAGAATCCCTTCATAGAGTACAATATTGGGGGTACATTATTGGCCATCACTATAGAAGGAAACAATTTGGGTGTACCTAATTTAAATTTAATAATTTCATTTTTAATACAAATTTGAATAAACAGTGGCTACCGGTATGCAGTGGTAAATAAAAGTCTAGAAAGCATCTCTAGAGGTGGTCATCAACAGGATGAAGGAGGTCCTGATTCCCCTATATAGATCTTTAGTGAGATCTCATTTAGAATATTGTGTCCAGTTCTGGAGACCTACAAAAAGATATTAATAAAGTAGAACAAGTCCAGTGAAGGGCAACAAAAATGGTGATAAGTATCGGGGATTAAACATATCAGGAGAGACTACAGAAACTAAATATGTATTTTCAATTTCAAGCTAAGATCAAGACTACGATCTCACGCTAGCAGGAGAAAAGTTCAAAACTAGTCCTAGAAAGTATTGTTTTACTGAAAAAGTAGGTAATGCTTGGAATAGACTTTCAGCAAAGGTAGCGAGTCAAAAGCATTGATTATAAAGAGGGACAATTAGAAATTGAGGGTTGATGCTATTTACAAATGGATATACAGTACACAGATTCTAATTTCAAAAAGAGAAATGATAAAAGGGTACGGTGACAACAGAGGAAAAGTTTATCCTCTCAAAACTAACGCACAAACATTGTCTCCATAATCTTTCATACACAAGGCTTTCTTGTCAAATCATGGACCCCTCCCCACAAGGGGTTCCCAGTAATTAGCATCCTTAATCCATTGTTACAGAAGTCTTGCATTAGGGGTAATTAAAGTAAATTCCTGTCCCAGGCTCAGAGCTAAGTTTTTGAACAGATGGTTACACAGGATGACCATAATGATTCTGACCCAGCAAGCATGCAGCGATACTAAATAAGTGGAGAAGTAAGTACCACTGGAAGGGGCAAGAGTGGTCATACTGACCTCTATGCTACTGAACCGTAGGCATTATCGGTAATTTATTGATCAGTGTCACTGCTCATCAAGCTTCTTTGTTGACTGTTGGTTTTACAATTTTCATAATACAAATCCATTTGAAATTTGTTTTTTCCAGGAGACATTTTTTAGTCTCCTGGATATTTAACGTGCATGTATATTACTACTACCTGTTCTAAATGATGTATTTCTAAATACAATTTGCAGAACTATTCATCTGTGAAAGTGCATTTGTTCTGGACAGATGGGGGCCACTTCACAATTATGTGCCACTTTGTGTTGGTCTATCACTTAAAATCCCAATAAAATACATTAACGGTTTTGGTTTTAACATGACAAAATTTGGAAAATGTCAAGGAGTATGAATACTTTTTCAAGGCACTGTATGTAGTGGCAAGGACATTTTTTTGTAATATATAATAATTCAGATTTTTTTTTTACTAATTGAGAATAAACATAAAATATAAAAATATTTTTAAACATTCACAGGCCCTAAAACGTATTGATAAAAATATTACACTAAACTAGAAAATGCATTTCCTGCAGAAAATGTGTGGGAATGCTGAATAGCTGAATTGCTAAAGCTAACTGGATGAATATCTGAAATCCAGAGGAAAAGGTTGAAGGAGTGAGAATAGTTGGAAAAGTAGGAATGGTTTTAAAATAAACATGAATTTCATTAAAAAAGTTCAACAACACCACTAATGTATGAAAGATGTGGACTATTTAAAGTTTTTTTAAAAGCTTTTTGATCATTAATCCCCACACCTAATGAGTGAGAGACAGTGTGAGAGAACCCTTAAACAAGCCTTAATAAATCCACAACAGTACATGCTATCAAAACAGCGACTTCACCGTGAGAGACACAAGGCCTTTGTGAACGTATTGGTATAAAAATTTATGTTGATAAACTTAAAAAAGTGGGCATGTCAGTGATTTAAAAAAGAAGTTTGCTGTGCATTTCACTGGGAAATGTGAAGAGTTTTATACAGGACAGTCAATGGAAGAAAGTGTAGAACTCTTGTCATTTGGAAGCTCAACCAGCCAAAAGTAAAAGGTGTATCACAAAACTAAGCACATTGCCTGAAACTAGAAAACAATACATACGTTTTGATGTATAAATTGTGTATGACAAGTAGATCTTGTGGGCGTGAGAGCAATTTATAGAGAAGGAACTAAGATAATTCTTTTAAGGCTCTGTGCTCTAGCTATGACATCATCCACTCTAAGCAGCCCAATACACACTTTAATTGATGCAATTTCCTGAAATGATCACTAAACTTAAACAGCTTTTTCACAAAAACTGTAAAAGATATCAAACTGAAAATATATAACCGGATAGCTGAATATTTTGTGAACATTTTAAAGTTTGTTTGGCGTCTGTAGGTAAAAGTATGAAGGAGCTGAAACTTTTGGGAGCGGAAGAAGATTTTAAGGATTTTAATAATGCTCTCATTTACTTCAATGTAAAAAAAAGTGTCTAAAAGCTTAATATTTTAAAAATTATAAATAGTAGAAAACAATTTGAAGAAGTCTCATCATTAGCTCAAAGAGCTGAAAATGTTAAAAGTTGAATGGTTTTAATAGCTGAAAGTATGCAGAAGTTACACAGAGACAAAAAACGTACAGAATAATAATAATACAAATAAAAAAAACAATTAACAATAGTGGGAATGCTATTGAGAATTCCCACTAAATAAATAAAATATAACATATATTTTAGGTGACATTTGTGCATGTCTTCTCATTTAAACAGTGAGTTGCCTAGAACCAGAGCCCCATATTCCTTTAGAATGCAGAATATTTTGGTTCAGTAAACTTTCTTCACAAAGTGTATTGTACCCTGTAGGGTAAAAAGGAGGGCTTAGACAGACCTCTATTGTTCTTATACTGACAAAGCAAACAGGCTGGAGCATTGCTGGCATGTCTAATTCCCTGGAAAGTCTGTTAGGGAGACTTAAATTTCACATAGGTTTCCAAAGCAGCATATGACAGGTGTGATGTGTCAGTGTTCAGAAGTTCTGGCAAGGATGCTTTGATGATAATGTGTTCAGTCACATGAATCCAGACTATGCCTGGTTAGTCATGTAAAGCATTCTTGCATTGGATTCTGTCCCTGGCCTTTTAAACATATGGTAACAGGAACTTTCTCAACTTAATTAGGCACTTGGCAACAGCAAGGACAATGAACATTGAAAACACTGTTCAGAAAACCTGTTGCTTACATGTGATTCTGGACAGCATTTGGATGCCTTGCATTGAATTAAGATGGAAAATAATGTTTGCCCTCCCCATGACCAATAAGAGCTGAAGACTAACATTTGTATAACTATAAATAACTATTGCAATGGCAAGTAATACATGTATTATAGCTCAAAGACATGCAAAATAAAATAATGATCTTCGAAATAATGTTTATTTCCCGCAAAAAAATAACCCACACCAATATTACATTTATGATTGTAAATTGATCATTTTAGGAGAAAATAATCATGGGAATAATAGCAAATGAAATTGAAATGACTCATCCATTTTAGTAAATTTAGCCTAATATTTCACTGCCACACAATCAAAATAACTTGTACATTGCACTGCAATAACACATTCTACTTTATTATGCCATTACAGCAAATAATCACACTATAATAGCAAATTACATCAACTTCACATTATATCACCCAGCAAAACCCACGTTCAAATTTAGAGTGTGACTTCTCACCAAGCCCCAAACCTCCAGCTGAAAGAAAAAAATTATATTTTGCAGCAGTATTACTACTACAGTGGAACCTTGGTTTAAGAGTAACTTGGTTTGAGAGCGTTTTGATTTGCGAGCAACTTTTTTTTTTTAAATTCTGACTCGTTTTGCGAGTGTTGACTCGCAAGACGAGCAGTATTCAATCTAAATAGGCTTGCAGTACCTCATTTGGTCTGAGGTACGGGGGCGCAGAAGCCGAGCAGAACCAAAAATAGGTCTGCAGTACCTCATTTGGCCTGAGGTACAGGGGCGCAGGAGCCGAGAAAAGCTGAACATTGGCCTGCAGTACCTCATTTGGCCCGAGGTACGGGGGCGCAGGAAACAAGCCAAAGTGTCCTCGGGCCTTTTCTGCCATTTTCGGTGATCTCTGGCGCCCCCCACCTCTAGCCGCATTTGGTATTGCATCCCATTGAAGTCAATGCGGAACAAATTATTTTCACTTCCATTGACTTCAATGGGAAAACGTGCTTTGATATGCAAGTACTTTGGATTACGAGCATACTCCTGGAACGGATTATGCTTGTAATCCGAGGTTCAACTGTATTTCTAAATCTAACAACCTCCCCAGGGCACCTGGTTGTTAGAGAACCACAGTTGCTGGCTTCCTAACAACTATGATTCATTCACCTTGGTGATGATACTGTCAGCTGGGTACTGCCCACCAGGGGCGGACTGACAACCCCACTAACAGCTGAAATGTAAACAAAGGGGTTGGGGATGGATGACTGACTTCTCTGACCAAATATGACCATGTTCATATTTGGGAAATGATCTCAGAAACTACCTTTGCCCCTTTGTGGGCATTTCCACTTTCAGTGGGGAAATTATTAGTTAGCAAGTGTAGCAAAAAGCAGCAAAATTGTTGTGCAGGTCTTAGCAGTTTTTGTTTTAACGGGATGTAGGCATCCTTCATCATGTTTGGTGAGGATCTGCATCACTAGACAACGTGACTAAAGATGGATTTACATTATAGGACTTTTTTTTATATATTCTTTAATAAAAAACCTGTCAAAATTAGGTGCCTTTATTTACTGCTTACTTTTTTGTGAATGAGTAGAGGTACTACTATGTATCCTACAGTCATTCATGTGGTATCTTGGGGCCCCTTTTATTTTTTAAGAGGGCTTTAAGATTCTAATAGGCCCCCCACCTACAGATCCCCACAACCACTGGTCCAGGGTCATAGGGAAGAGGACCTTGTCCTCATCAACATGGCAAAGTACTCATACCATGTTGAGGGCATCTGGTTTAGTATGGTTCAGAAGGGGGAATGACATTTAAGGAGGACCCCACACCTTTTTATTTTCTGCGAGACCTCCATTAACCACTTAACACCCGACCTATAGACAAATGACGGACAAAGTATTGGTTTTGTTATCCTGAGTGGACTTCATACATCAGGAAGCACCAATCGTGTGGCTGCGGGGCTACCCAGTGGCGCAATCTGTCACAGGTCGTGTCTACGGGACACAGCCGATGGCTGGTCAGAGTACCGCCTCCCTACCGGTAAGATGTGACTGCTGTGATGAAGCAAAGCAGGTCACATGACTGTTGAACACATGTATGACTTTCTTTCATGCCATCCAATGTGTACCATTGTGTTGCTAGCTGTGATTGGTCAATCTGATCACATGGGTCAATCACAACCCATCTGTAGCATGCAATTAGCTTTGACCAATCACAGCTAAACACAATAAAACAGACTGAATTAATCAATTTTATTCAGTAAAATATTTGCTTATAGCAATGTAATGCATTGCTATAAGCAAACATAATGTGTAAAAAAAATCCTGATTACTTCCCCAGAGTAGTACAGTGTTACTATGGTAACTTTATATTGCTCTGGTCACTGTGTGTTAACAAAAAAATCATAAAAGAAAAATGTAATTAAAAAAATATATAATTTTTTTTTTTTCCGTAATGTCACTAGTCAGTGTCCCTGATCGCCGCCACACAAGTACTGCACTAGTAAAAGTATGTAAAAAAAAATCTGAACTTGTAGTAGAATACATTTTGGCCTAAATCTATGAAAAACAGAAACAAAGAAAAACGTTTTTTTTTTTTTCAAAATGTTCTGTTTTCTCTTTTTTTTTTTGTTTATTTCGACAAAAATAAAAAACCCAGTGGTGATTACATATCACCAAAAGAAGACTTGATTTGTGTGAACATAATGATAAAATGTTGCTTTGCAGCCTGAAATTAAAACAGACACCATTTTTGTTTTATCGAGCTGTATTTACTAGTGTAACTTATAACATCCAAGTATAACACCAACATGTTAGAAAACAAATTATAATAATTCAAAAACAGAATCACTAAGTTGGAAAAAGGATCACTCCCCTTATATCAGTATTTGTTGGACCACCTTTTGCTTTAATTACAGCCTTTAGTCTGTTGGTATATGTCTCCACTAACTTTGCACATCTAGACTTTGCAATATTTACCCACCATTCTTTGCAGAACTGCTTAAAGTGGAGTTCCACCCAAAAATGGAAGTTCCACTTTTTGGAACCCTCCCCCCCTCCAGTGTCACATTTGGCACCTTTCAGGGGGAGGAGGGAACAGATACCTGTTTAATACAGGTATTTGCTCCCACTTCCTGGCATAGATCACCACAGTGACCTACACCACTTCCTGCGTCTACACTGTCCTCCCCCGCTTTCTTCTAGGAAACACACAGGTCCCAGAAGACAGCAGGGACCAGTGAGGACGCACAGCGCGACTTGCGCATGCGCAGTAGGGAACCAGGAAGTGAAGCCGCAATACTGTACTTTCTGATTCCCTCACAGAGGATTGCGGCGGGGGCAGCCGAGAGCCGAGCGACTGATCGGCTTCAGCTGTCGACACTGCGGGCATCCTGGACATTTATTAAAAGTCAGCAGCTGCAGTACAGTATTTGTCGCTACTGACTTTTAATATTTTTTTTAGGCGGAACTCCGCTTTAAGTTTGAAAAAATATAGAGGAAAACTTGGACAGCCGCACTCCAAAACACGTTCCTTTTATTAAAACTGGTCACAAAAAATACATGCCACAGCAAAAAATAGAACAGAAGCTGAAGCGTTTCACACTGTTGCACAGTGCTTAATCATAGTTTTGTAGATGTGATTGTATCCATGTTGGGAACTGGTTTGGAAAGTAAATCCGTAGGTTCCGCGTTTATTTAAATTTGATGGTGACTGTTTGTGGGCTGCAGACTTCAAGTCATTCCACAGATTTTAAATGGGGTTTAATTCTGGCCTCGCTCTAAGCCTTGCAAGGACACTCACCTTTTTCTCCTTCAACCATTGAGTGGTTATTTGTGCTTTGGGAACCTTCCTCCCATTGACAACTTTGTGGCAGAGGGCAGCTGATTTTCTTCAAGAATTTGACAGTATTTTGCCCCATCCATTTTTCCTTCTATTCTGACTGACAAGTGCTCCAGTCCCTGCTGTAGAGAAACACTCCCATAACAGGATATTACCACCTTCATGCTTTACTGTAGGAATGGTGTTATTTGGTGAGCTGTATTTGCCAGACATATATTTTGGTGTTGAGGACAAATAATAACATTTTATTCTCATCTGACCAGTGGCGGTGCATCTGTAGAGGGCTCTGATAGGGTTTCCGAGTACAGCCCTCAGGCTGTATTCGGCTTCCAGGAAACTTATCTAAGGGACGTACGGGGGGTGCATTCCTTAGATAAGACTGACAGGCGTCTCAGCCAATCAGGTTCACCGGTTCTGGTTGGCTGAAGCGTCATCGAGGGCGGGAGAAGACATCGAGGAAGGTGGAATGAGGATGGCTGACCCCCAGAAAGGTAAGTGCCGGGCGGGGGGAGAGGCATTTTACAGGGCACAGCGGCGACAATGGGCACAGTGGCGACAATGGGCACAGTGGCATCAATGGGCACAGTGGCATCAATGGGCACAGTGGCGACAATGGGCACAGTGGTGACAATGGCACAGTGACTGCATTTGATGGCATGGCACAGTGGTGACAATTGATGGCACAGTGGCTGCGTTTGATGGCATGGCACAGTGGTGACAATTGATGGCACAGTGGCTGCGTTTGATGGCATGGCATAGTGGTGACAATTGATGGCACAGTGGCTGTGTTTGATGGCATGGCATAGTGGCTGCGTTTGATGGCATGGCAAAGTGGTGACAATTGATGGCACAGTGGCTGCATTTGATGGGCACAGTGGCTACATTTGAAGGGCACAGTGAGGCTGAAATTGTTTTTTTTTTTTTTTCGTTTGCGCCCCCCCCCCGCCGCGAGGTTCGAATTTTTTACGTCGTTTGCGCAAGTCGTCCGTGAATCGGGATTTACGTTGTTTACGTACGCGTCAAAATCAATAGGCCCGTACGGCCTACTTAGCCGCAATGCGCACTGGGAAATGTAGTCGCCCGGCGCATGCGCAGTGTAAAAAATGTAAAAAAGCGGTGGGTCAAGCCTCATTTCAATACTACACGCCCCCTCCCAGTCATTTGAATCAGGTGCGCTTACGCCCGCTCGTTTTAGGCTACACTGCCGAAAATTTGAAGGTAAGTGGTTTGAGAATCACTTCTAACCTAAATAATTTACGGCGGTGTAGCCTAAAAAGAGTAGGCTAGGCCATCCTAATTTTAGGCGCCCCTACGTGAATCTACCCACAAATATTTAAGTAACAGGCAAGCCTGTTCTTCTTTTCTGTAGCATTGATTGCCATCAGGAAGTAACATCCTTCACATACAGTATTAGCCTATCAACTATCTTCTCAAGATTTAAAAAGCAGAAAATATACTTCCAGTGGAACTTTTGATTATCAAATCACTCAAACCCAACTAACTGCTAAGAATTGATAAATTAACGGCTATTAAACAATATTAAAATAATCATTATGGATTTTTATTTATCCCAACATTGTTTGAACCACTTCAATACATGGCATTTTTACCTCCTTCCTGCCCAGGCTAATTTTCAGCTTTCAGCGCTGTAACATTTTGAATGATAATTGTGCGGTCGTGCAAGGCTGTACCAAATTACATTTTGATCATTTTTTCCCCCCACAAATAGAGCTTTCTTTTGGTGGTACTTGATCACCTCTGAGGTGTTTATTTTTTTGCGCTATAAACAAAAAAAGAAGGACAATTTTGAAAAAAACACAATATTCTTTTCTTTTTGCTATAATAAATATCCAAATTGTATTTAAAAAAAAAAATCCTTAGTTTAGGTCGATATGTATTCCTCTACATATCTTTGGTAAAAAAAAATAAACGTATATTGATTGAATTGAGCAAAAGTTATAGCGTTTACAAAATAGGTTATTGATTTATGGCATTTTTTTTTTTACTGGTTATGGCGGTGATCTGCGATTTTTAGTGTCACATTAAATGCCACATTACGGTGGACACATCGGACACTTTTGACACATTTTTGGGACCATTGGCATTTATACAGCGATCACTGCTATAAAAATGCATGGATTATTGTATAAATGTCACTGGCAGGGAAGGGGTTAAAACTAGGGGGCTATCAAGGGTTTAAATGTGTGTCCTAGGGAGTGATTCTAACTGTGGGGGGAGGGGACTGACTAGGGAAAGAGACTGATCAGTGTTCCTATATAGTAGGAACACACAATCGGTCTCCTCTCCCCTGACAGGATGTGGATCTGTGTGTTTAGACACACCGATCTACGTCCCTGCTCTGTGATGAGCACTCCCGGGTTCCAAGTGATGCGGCGGGTGCGCTCTCTACAATGCCGGGAAGCCGAGGACGTCATATGACGGCCGCCCAGAGGCACAGAGGGTTCCTGCGCCCATCATATTACAATGGGGCAGATGGCAAGTTGTTACAGTTTTTCTCCATTGTTTTGGCTCATTTCTTGAAACAGAAATGACATTCTCAAAACAACATGGACAAATCTCCAAACCACTTGGCAATTGTTCACAACTGAATTGAATGTCTCATTTATTTCATCAAATTGCAAATGTCTCAGTACATGTCTCACTGTCTCAGTACATTTTTCAAATGATTAAGTACAAGTAGCCTACATTTACCACAATTTCCAATTGAATAGATCTTGTTGATCTAAACTGATTGTCATTTCTTTAGTCAAATGGTCGTTCTCTCCAAAACGTGTCAGTGTCATTTCATTGTTTAAGTCATCACATGCACAATAGTCTGTTCAATTGTCAAAATTATTCAGGCACATAATACCATGAATACCATATATGAATCTCTTGGAACATTTGATAAAATGATTACAGCAATTGGCAGTCAGGTGCAACTAGAACTTGACTAACGAAGGAGGAGTTGGAGTTGGTCTCAGATGACCAATCAAACAGTATGTTTAGTTACCTTACAGGTCCTGTCCATGATTGTGAATGCTGCCCAACATGTTTACTGTATATAGAGCTTGACCATGCAGGACCAGTACAATTTCTGAACATGGAGGCACCTGGCCAAGTAAATGAGCAACTGCCTGCTCGAGGAAGAGGAAGAAGAGGAGGAGGAGAAAGGGTGAGTGGTGGTGGAATAGGGGGAAGAGGCCGGGGAGTATGAAGACGCCATGCTGTCTCTGATGAAATTCGGGCCACAATTATAGACCATGTCATCAACCATGGCCTCACAATCAATGATGGAATTATATAATGTATAGGACAGGACACTGTGCATAGAGCAACAAATATGTTTATTCATTTACATATTCATTTAGCGTGTGTGTGTGTGATAGGCCTACAGTATTACAGTATCTTACCTCAGTGGGATGTTACGTATGATACTACGTAACAATGACAAGAAAAATATTGTAGAAAATAAACTATGGAATAGTTTATTTTCTACAATATTGATGATACAGTTTACAGTAGTATTCCAGTAAAAACTGCAGCTTACTGTATGATGCAATTGTCATTATAATCCTTATTTTGAAGAATATAACATACAATACAGTAAGAAAAAGGGTCAAAGAGCTGCAATTACAGTAGTGCCTCCCATGTAAATCTATCTAATACTGTGGGTTTTACTGTAACATTTCAGTAAGTCTAGTCGTTGATAATATTTACCCTCCCATTTCTGTCAAATACCCCTGCATAGGGTACATGTACCCCAGGTTTGGAACCACTGGAATACTGGCCAGTAGTCCATTGAACTTGTGTAGAACATAGAACATTCCTATGTAGCTGTCTGTAACTGTAGTGTATGACTCTTCTGTATGACTGATTTGATGTTTTCTTTTTTTACTCTATTGTAGAGAATAATGTCATTGGAAGGAAACGAGACCTCTCACATACTTGTGTATGTGGATGAGGCTGGCTTCAACCTGGCCAAGGGCCGAAGACGTGGCCGTAATTTTATTGGCCACTGGGCCACGGTGGAGCGAGGGGGCAATATAACTATGTTTGCTGCCAATTCTGAGAATGGTGTGGCCACTCACATCCCCAGTCTTGGCCCATACAATACACAGAAGCTCCTCATCTTCTTGGACCGCCTTCATTTGGATTTGATCCCTGAAAATGAGAGAGGTCTCATAGGGCCTCACCTACCACAATATAGAATTGTATGGGACAATGTGAATTTCCACCGTGGCCCGCTTATCAGGACCTGGTTCACTGCTCATCCAAGGATGGATATGGTGTTCCTACCACCTTACTCTCCTTTCCTCAATTCTATTGAGGAGTTTTTCTCCGCTTGGAGGTGGAGAGTGTATGAGCATTGGGCTCAAGATCAGAGGTCCCTGCTCCATGCAATGGACGCTGCCTGTGAGGATATTACATGAGATCAGTGTAGGGGATGGTTGCGACATGCACGCCGTTTCTTCCCTCGTTGCATCGCAAGGGAGGCTATACGCTGCGATGTTGATGAGAATCTGTGGCCAGACAGACAGCAGCGTGTGGATGGGCAGGAGGGTGAGGATGGTGAACAGGAGGGTGAGGACGGTTTGCAGCAGGGTGAGGACGGTGGGCAGGAGGGTGAGGACGGTGGGCAGGAGGATGAGGACGGTGGCCAGGAGGGTGAGGACGGTGGAAAGGAGAGGGAGGGTGAGGACGGTGGCCAGGAGAGGGAGGGTGAGGACGGTGGCCAGGAGAGGGAGGGTGAGGACAGCGACCAGTGAAGAGATGTTACAGTAGTTGTGAAACTCCGGCTTTATTTACAGCATTGTAGGCTAAATGTAATTTCCCTTGTTTTTGTTTGTGTATTACTGTAATGTTCCATATATTATGCTGTATACATTTTCTTTTTACTCTGATGTATGGAAGTTAGTACTTTGTGCGTGAATGATAATGGCAATTTTTCCTTGGCAGTATGAGTGCAATGTGTGATGTCAAACCTTGGAGGCGACTCTTACCCTAAAATCTTTTCCTTTTTTTTCAGTTTTATACACAATTGTATTCAATTAGCTAGACAAAAACTGTACAGTAACCATTGTCAATGAAGGACTGGGCTAAGACTGAAAGGTGGACATGAGGGATATTTCAATGGTCCTCTGCCACAGAGACAAAACATCTAAACATTTTGACTTGCAGTGCTTACACAATGCCAAAGGGACAAAGCATTTTGGAGGCACTGACTATTTGAATGAGAAAGAAATTTTGTTTTGACACATGAGTGAGCTGTTTTGGGAAAGATATGAAATTTGGAAGGTGAACCATGGTGCTGTGCCAAACCATCCAGGTTATTTTGGCAAAAGCACCAAGAGAGCTGAGAACGTCCGGTCTGTATCAAGAAATGAGCCAAAGCAATTGAGAAGAATCTTTGCCATTTTGAGGGAACTGACTCTTTATATGGGAAAGGAATATGGTTTTGAAGCATGAGTGAACAGTTGTGGGAGAGATATGAGCTTTTGCACGTGAGTTATAGTGTTGTGCTGAACTGTAAGACTGTTTTGCCAAATGATCTTAGAGTTTTGAGAATGTCATTTCTGTTTCAAGAAATGAGCCAAAACAATAGAGAAAAACTGTAATACAGAAATGTTTTATGTACTATGGTAAACATAATGGATATTGTCTGCTATCAGAGCAAAGGTCAGAAAGGTATTGGGGAAAAGTACCTGACATAAACGATGCATGATGCAAATCTCCCATTCCACCACATCCTAAAGGTTCTCTATTGAACTGAGATCTGGTGACTGTGGAGTACAATGGAGTCATGTTCAAGAAACCAGTAGTGAGATGATTTGAGCTTTGTGACATGGTGCATTATCCTGCTGGAAGGAGCCATCAGCCATCATGGGTACACTGTAGTCATAAAGGGATGGACATAGTCAGCAACAATACCCAGGTAAGCAGTGGCATTTAAACAATGCTCAATTAGTACTAATGGGCCTAAAGTGTGCCACGAAAATATCCCACACCATTACACCACCACCAGCCTAAACAGTAGATGCAAGACTGGATGGATCCATGCTTTCATGTTGTTTATGTCAAATTCTGACCCTTCCATCTGAATGTCAGCTGAAATCGTGACTCATCAGACCAAGCAACGTTTTCCAATTTTGGTCAATCTGTGTGAATTGTAGCCTCAGTTTCCTGTTCTTAGCTGACAGGAGTGGCACCCGGAGTGGTCCTTTGCTGCTGTAGCACATCTGCTTCATGGTTCGATGTGTTCGTACATATTGTATACAATTCTATATGTATTACAACTCTACAAACTACTTATTTTATTTTGATCATTAACATAGCTTAGTGCTAGTTCAGGGATAAGCAATTAGAGGACCTCCAGCTGTTGCAGAACTACATGTCCCATGAGGCTTAGCAAGACTCTGACAGCCACAAGCATGACACCCAGAGGCAGAGGCATGATGGGACTTGTAGTTTTGCAACAGCTGGAGGTCTGCTAATTGCATATCCCTGTGCTAGTTGATAATATTGAGAAAACAACTTCTGTAGAAAGATAGATAGATAGATAGATAGATAGATAGATAGATAGATAGATAGATAGACAGACAGACAGACAGACAGATAGACAGACAGACAGACAGACAGACAGACAGACAGACATACAGACAGACAGACAGACAGACAGACAGACAGACAGACAGACAGATAGATAGATAGATAGATAGATAGATAGATAGATAGATAGATAGATAGATAGATAGATAGATAGATATTTACATCTTTTAGGAACTATAGATCCCAGCTTATTAAAAAGCTCAGATGGTTCAGGGGTGGTGGATGCGTATAATAGAAATAGCAGATCAGAGTTATCAAAGGAATAGCTTCAAAACTCATAGTTACACACTTTGTTCGAATACAGAGTCAATGCCCTGCACAAAACAAAAGTGTTTGTTACCCCAGCTCTTCATATTTCTGATACGTGCCTGCTGTACCATGTACTTGTATGGAAAAGTATCCTGTTCTATTCATATTGCTTCCTCTGTGTGAAATCCCTGGTGTTCCTGGTAGTCCATATGCTTTTCCTACTAGAAACTGACCACACTAAGCAGGAGAAGCACACTGTGGTCAGTTCTCTAGCTGTGCTGGGAGCTCAGCCTGCTCTCCTCCAATGATCAGACTTGTCCTGACACATCTCCTCTGCACAGCCACTCACTGAAAAGTGTTTTGCCTTTCATTTCAGTTTTAAACTAAATGGGTTGTTTTTACAAGGTGATCATTTACAATTACTTTAAGCCTTGTGCTTTGTATAAGTACATGGACTTTTATATACATGCTGGATATTTTATATACTTTACTATATTCATAATTGAGAGTATGCATTTTTATATGCATAATATGTATTATATGCATACTTTTATATGGATACTGAAAAAGAGAGCGGTCTGGATACTGCCTCTTAATATGACACAACTCCATCCCGGAAAACATATAATGCGAAAAAAGTTTAGCCCATGTACTTTAAATGAGTTGATCATAAAGGTCATACCAAATGAGTATAATAATAAGAATATATTGAAATTCCAAAAGCATAATCATCAATGAGCATAAAAACATAATGAAGCATATAATTTATGACTGGTTGCTGCGGGTCACGCCTCTTCAGCTCCCTGTTGGAGCATTTTTCTGTTGTCATCATTTGGGATCAGTCTTTTGGATAAATGTACCATAATGTGAGTATGGAGTGCCTCATTGAGTTCACATGCTTCTTCTCTAACCCCAGCCATCATTGAATGTTATATCTTACTGAGATTTACAATTTTTTAGATATCTTGTACATACATCAACTCCTGAGGAAGCAAGCAGAGTACAAAATATGTATATGTACAGTATATTATGTATCTCCAACATTTTTATGGTCATAAATTATATGCCTCATGATGTTTTTATGCTCATTGATTATTGATTATGCTTTTGGAATTTCAATAAATTCTTATTATTCTACTAATTTGGTATGACCTCTATGATCAACTTTATATGGATACTTGTATTTATACATGATTGCAGATGCCAAATGTTTTTTTTTTTAGTAGGAAGTAAACTTGAATACATTGTAAGTATTTATTAGCATCATTACTGGGGTGATGTCACTGAAGTCATCTCCTCAGTATTTCAGGTTAGGATCCCATTGGATCCCTTGATATGTGTCTTGGGAGCAATTGATGAGGAATTTTTTACCTACCCTCAATATAGCGGTGATTAGATTATTATACATAGCTCGCAACCTGGTAGCAAGGTTTTGGCTGGCTGCACATGTACCGAATAAACTTCAATGGGTGGAACAAGTGAACTATGTGAAAGGTAAAGTGACGAGCGCAATGAATATGACTAAGTAATCAAAGTGTTAATCAGTGAACATTGATAATAAACTAAAATTGAAACAAAGTGCTAAAAAATATTAAAAACATCAATAATGAATAAAAACGTTCAGCCAGCAAGTGGCCAGTGAAAAAAAAAAAAAAAAAAAAAAAAAAAAAAAGTGTGCACAAAAATAGCTGCAAAAGTCAGCAGGCAAACATAAATATGAAGCCTAAATCAGTCCTGGAATAATAGGCTAACAATACAGCCTTTATACGTGCATAAAAGTGTAGGAAGTTCCATAAAGACAAAAATAAATATAAACTTCTCCAATAGTGATAAACAAATGTTTAAAATCTTCTCATGTGGGTCTTCAAATAATGTGGGCTCACAATGCGCTTACCTTCCCAAGGTAGTAATCAAGCCTTGATTAAATGGATATCCACAAGGGGTGTTGTTGAATCTGCAACTAGCTGTGGATGTTCAGGGCGTCCTGTATAATCCAATGTTTGTAGGCTCCAGATTTCTATTTGGCAGCGGTGGTGCTCAGCATGGGGAAATAAAAAAGGTAGCTTCCCATAGTGTAGTAAACCAAGGCTAATTTATTGGTAAAAACGCTAACAAGTGCATTTTAAAAGATCAAAGAAAACGAAACTAAGAAACAGCTGATGACAGCTTACTGATGTATTGCTTCAAAAATCAGTCCGTCCCTTACATGTTACACCACGTCACGTGGCTTCATCAGAGGTCTGGCCACTTGCTGGCTGAACGTTTTTATTCATTATTGATGTTTTTAATATTTTTTAGCACTTTGTTTCAATTTTAGTTTATTATCAATGTTCACTGATTAACACTTTGATTACTTAGTCATATTCATTGCGCTCGTCACTTTACCTTTCACTATTTTATTGTATTTCTATTTGATATTTATACATTATTAGATTGAGCAGCATCATCACTTTTAGTTCATTACTATTATTTTACTTCACATCTTAAGCTTTACTAGGTAGGCGCAAGAGCACCCTCACTTTAACAAGTGAACTATGTTCTCATTCGAGAGCAACTAACATATCAGCATAGAAATGCACCTCAAAAATTCTATTCTATATGGCAGGCGTGGCTGGACAAACCTGGGTTGGCACCTCCGCGATTGATTATGCATCGGTTATTGCAAATATGAGCAGCATATTTGGGTGGTCGGATGGTGATCTCAGCACTCTCTATCTTTGACTGGAAAGTGTGAGATTTGTGTTCACCCTCTGCTGCGGAGAGGGAGTTTCTATTCGTACAGGTAGAATGTTATGAGTACTCTGTACTATCTGTTGGCTCATTGGCCTGCTCTGTCGCTTTACCAGGTAGGAGGGTTTTTGTTTCCATGTCTATCTGGACTCTCCTCCTTTTTTGTACAAAATGTCTCAGGCCTCGTACACACAACTGTTTTCCTCGACAGAATTCATCAAGAAACTTGGTGGCAGAGCTTTTTTGCAGAGGAAAATGATCGTGTGTATGCTTTTCATCGAGAAAACTGTTGAGGAACTCGACGAGAAAAAAAAAGAACAAGTTCTCTTTTTCCTCGACGCAAGTCTCAATTCCTCGTCGTGTTCCTCGTCGGGCTGGTTTTTAACGAGAAACACGTTCGTGTGTATGCTAAGAAACCCGCACATGCTCAGAATAAAGTATGAGACGGGAGCGCACCTTCGGTAAAAGTACGCTGTAACAGTCTGAAAAGTGAAAATTGTCTCTTACCAAACTTTTACTTAACACGCAGTAACATGAGATTAGCAAAATCAGCCCCAAGGGTTGTGCTAGTGGAATCGAACTTGCCTTGCCATTGTATGTGTTCTACGTCACCACGTTTGAGAACGAGGAGATTTGGTCTTGACAGTGTGTACGCAAAGAAAGCTTGTCAAGTTTCTCGACAAGCCTAACAAGGAACTCGTCGAGGAAAACGATGTGTCTTTTCCGACGAGTTCCTCGGTCGTGTGTACGAGGCCTTATGTGAATTGCTTTTGTGCCACTATTTTATATGTCCTTATTGCTTTTTTGTACTGACTTCAGATACTTTGCATTACTTGACTATGCAATGTATGTCTTGTTTCTGATGGCACAATAAAAATGTATCTGATTTAAAAAAAAAAGGATTTATTAGCATTTTAGTTTTTGAGTAGAAAACTTGTGGGTGGTTGGAGGTGTTTTTTGTGGGTGTGGAGATGAGTGTGTGGGGGGGACAGTAGGTTTTGTATATATATATATATATATATATGAGGTTACAGAGTGGGTAATAGTATAACTTGTTGATCTGTTATAAGGGAGATCCTCTGTAGGTAGGGGGACACATACCCCTGGGATCATAGGGTTAGAACAGACTATTAAAATTCCTAAACTGCATGTTTTACTTTTCTCCTACACAAAGCTGAACAATTGTTGATAATATTCAGAAAAATAATATTTGTACTGTTTTAATTTTGGGACAGAAGAAATAACTGTATTTGGGAACACACTACAGGAAGGAATACTGCAGGCAACATTCCTCACATAGGACTCTCAAAAAGTTAAATTTACTAATAAATTTTACTAATAAATACGGAAAAAATAGAAATCTATTCAGAAGAAAGATCTTTTTACATGGTTTAACAACACGCATGGTATTGAAGTTCAACCATAGAGACCAGCAGAACAGTGATTTAAAAGACAGAAGAACAAATCACTTCATGAAATCGATCTCTTTGACAAGGTACATCAACACCACAGAAAAACATGAGTTCCAAATTTGGAGAAGCTCACAAAGTCAATGAAAATGTATAATAAAGAAGGCATCTAACTGGGAAAAAAAGATGTTTTGGCAGAGAGGGGTAATACCACAGGAAAACATGGCGGCATTCCAAGTGTGATAAATGAGCTGAAACTCTCAAAAATTGTATTTCAATTTTAAAAGAGAAAAAATATGTATTTTTGATTGCAGTTTGCCTGCTTGAAGAGTAAAGCCCTGTACACATGATTTGTTTGTCTGATGAAAACGGACCGATGGACCGTTTTCATGGGACAAACCGATTGTGTGTAGGGCCCATCGGTTTGTTTTCCATCGGTGAAAAAATATAGAACATTAAATTTAAATTTTTCCCATGGATAAAAAAACGATAGAAAAATCCGATCGTTTGTGTGGAAGTCCATCGGTCAAAAATCCATGCATGCTCAGAATCAAGTCAATGCATGCTCGGAAGCATTGAACTTCATTTTTCTCAGCACATTGTAGTGTTTTACGTCACCGCTTTTGGACACGGTCGCATTTTTGAGCGATGTGTGTAGGCAAGACTGATGACAGTCAGCTTCATCGTATATCTGACGAAAAAATCCATCGGATTAGATTCCAACAGATATCCGATCGCGTGTACAGGGCTTAAGAGTAGAAGATGAGTAATATTTTTTTCTTACACACATAATGCATTTTGTCTTGTTATAATAAATAACACTGTCAGTAGAAGACATGGTCATAGCTAATGAAAGCATTACAGCTTAAAGCTTGCCAGGAGGTTTAGTTCATACTTGTGTTGTAAGACTTTACATTTTTTGGGGGGTTTATTTACTAAAGTCAAATAGGCTGAATGAGGTGACACTGCTGACATCCATCTTCCAATCATATTCAAGCAAAAATTCAGATGTTTCTATTTTTGTTGCACTTGATTGGGTGGATTTCACCACATTCACTAAACCAGTGTTTCTCAATTCCAGTCCTCAGGCCCCCCCAACAGGTCAGGTTTTCAGGATTTCCCTCAGATGAAAAGGCGGTGGTGATTACTAAGGCAGTGAATCTGATCAAATCACCTGTGCAAAATAATGGAAATTCTGAAAACCTGACCTGTTGGGGGGGTCTGAGGACTGGAATTGAGAAACACTGCACTAAACCAATAGGATATTTCCTGACAAAGTGAACAGCTTATTTGCCTTAAATTAATTAACACCTTTTTCATGTTTAGCTTTTAATCAGCTTTGGCTTCTTTGCAAAATCAAACATTTATACGTTTCCTGTATTAAATTTGTTGTGCTTTGGAGGTAACTTGCCTAAAAAAGAGAAACCTTCAACATAATACGACTGTGCCCTTAAACTGACAGATGGATAAAAGCAGTAATTTACTTGGTTTATCTTTAGACTCAATTACAAATTAAGGTACATAGGTCAAGTTTCATTCTTAAATTCAGTACAGAATTTCCATTGGTGTTTTGAAAGGGGACCCGTGCAGTGGTTACCTTCTGAAGGAAACGTGTCTTGAACTTGTCATTGATAGCTAAGGAGCTATATGAACTGTACTCCTAAAATAGAACAGAGGAAATACTGTTTCCAGTATTTCCAATCAGCTATGTAAACCATTCTCTAAACTGTTTCTGGGAAGCAGCCAGTATATATAGCAGGGTTTTCACCAGCTGTATTATGTAAGCATCTTCTAAATTAGCAAATTTCATATTCACCTTACTCATAAGTATCACCAATGTAACTAGAACGATCTGCATTACATTAATCACTAATAGCTAGATTCACGTACCTGTGCCTAATGTTAGGCAGGCGTAGCGTATCTCATATACGCTACGCCGCCGTAAGTTAGAGAGGCAAGTGCTGTATTCACAAAGCACTTGCGTCCTAAGTTACGGCGGCGTAGTGTAAATCGGCCGGCGTAAGCGCGCCTAATTCAAATTGTGAAGAGGTGGGCGTGTTTTATGCTAATGAATTGTGACCCGACGTGATTGGCGTTTTGAACGAATGGCGCATTCTGTGCGCTGCACAGACAAAAAAAAGTAAAACAGGCTGAGGCAGTGCTGCGGCCAATTTATCAATAAGGTAGGTGACCTAGGGGGAAATCTCCACACCCCCCTCCCTGGCCCAGTCCGCCCCTGGCTGTACTACAGCTTTTATGAGTGAAAAACAATCTATGAATGTAGGATGGACAGATGATTGAAGCTCCAGTTCCTTTATTCATAGACCATTTTTTTTATTTATTTTTTTTTTCAATCAAGTTTAGTTTTATTTTGAAAATGTATACGGTACATACGAATTTATACAATAAGAATGTCATCACATTGCATTACAGGAAGACAAATTTTGGTATTATATATTCCTAACAATACTTTGGTCTCAATCAAGGAAGCTCTCTATATTCATAAATAATTAGAATAGAAAGAAAAAAAAAGAAAAAAAAAAGGATCATGCTTCCACAATCCGATCTATCGGAAATTTAGCAATTGCCCGTATTTTCCTATATACTATATTCCCCTAAGTGTTATACAAGTTTATCGTAAACATTAATACTTGTCAAACCCTAACATATGTTATTCTATTCCATAAATAGATTTTATTCCTAAGCATTCATCCAACAATCACTATAACTTAATAGGATCAAATTGTTTCAAGGGAAGTTTAACCCTACTTTCCTTTTTTTTCTCACGTGGTGAACTAGAAGAGGAAAAATGAGAAAATAAAGATTGAGAAGACTAATAGAATTTCTGGTAAACTGCTAGTTCCGGATCAATGTTGTAACATTGTGATACCTCAAAATATCATCAAACAATTAATTTAATAAAACAATTGAGTAATTAACACCATTCATAAGACGTATTCCCTGGATCCCAATAGCTTAAAAAATTCCATGTCCGGAAATCTCAGTTTACCTGTAACGACTAAAGATTCTCTCGGAATGGACAAAGTAGAAATTTATATGAATAGAGGAGAATAAATTCTCAAACAACACATTCATGTATAAAATGTACCCTATAGCAGTTAATAAAACAAAAACAAAGTAAGAATTTGTATCAAAAGAAAAAGATAGAGGAAACAGAAAAGGAATATTAGGAGGAAAATGTAGAGTAGAGAGAGGGAGGAGTAGATAGCCTACCTGCCAATTGTATATCACACTATGCGGTGAATTGCTTTATTAAATTCATATGTTATTTAAGATACCCAAGTAGTTCATCCATGGTTCCCATACTTCATTAAACTGGTCATTTGAATCTAACAGTAAGCCCATTCTCTTCTCTTGATCCATTATCCAAGTTACCTTTCTTTTCATATATAATACCGAAACTGATGTTTTTTTCCAAGCGGCAGCTATGGAAATCCTGGCTCCTACATAGACCGTTTTTCATACACTGGTACTATATCACCGCTTCTATGAAGGGTGGTCATCTTTGACACTCCTAATGAGTGAAATAGAAAAGCATTTATTGATACTAAAAGTAATGAGTACAGAAAGTTCAAAGTCATTGGTGTACACCTACTACCTATAAAATCACAGCAAAATACTATACACATATACAAATTGATGTAGAGTCCATTGTTTCAACAACTTCTTTAGGATTTAGACTCTGAGGCACTTTCGTTATATATGGTAATACATAAGTCATTCAACTGATTGGTGTATATATGAAAAATAGAAAAAACTAAAAACATTGCAGGTCACATGATAATGAACACTGAATGAGCTCAGCATCCTCCAAAACTGATCATAAATGCAGACTACATGCCTAAGAAAGCAAGCTGCCTTTGCCCTTAACACATGCCGATGGCGGGCAAAGTGACTCTTTAATGCAACCCTCTCTGGAAGAATATACATATCTACCTTTTGCTACAAACTGTTCCATACAGACCAAGAAGCATAGACAAATCAAGTGCAAAGCCCAACACTATCATACCAAGTGAGTCACATGCTCTCCATACCTAGAAGTCATGGGGAATCTCTTTGGCTTCCAGGAGAGTGGTGGAGGAAAGGTATATGCTGGGGTATATGGAGGAACTTAAGGAAACCTACTTTGCCTTGTATGGTTAAAAGATGAATAATATTGTTTTGTGACTGCATACGGCATTACAAAAGGATAGTCCTAGAAAGTTAGTATGATGTGTTTTAGCAATTATTTGTATTCAAGATCGAAAAGTGACATTTTACATGGTAAAGGGATAAAGGGATAGATATATGGGAGGCTGTGGTAAAAAATCATGCTTAACTCAATGCTTCTTTCACAATATTTCTCCTTGTGCATCTCTGTTGGTTAAACTACTGGCAGCTCTTGTGTTTCTCAGTGCAGATTTTGGCCTCATTTCCCATAATCTTCTCTATTCAACCCTTAGGCCGAGTACTCACGAGCAAACATGTCCGTTCGAAATGTCCGACGGGCTGTTTCCGGCGTACAAGGCTGTTTTTTCATTTGGCCCGCTGGCTTGTACACACCAGCGGACGATATTTCCCTGCGGACCTGAACGCGTGCACGTAATCCACGTTTGACGTCACTATAAAGGGAAAGGCCAAAGTCAATGGCGACGCCCTCTGTTCCGCTTTTGCTAGTTACGGCTTTGCTCGTGTTAGTGAAGGTTTGGTTAGAGCTGATTCGCGCTTCTCGGTCTCCAGGCTTTAGCAGGTAGTATTTTCTCGTTCAGTGCGTGTGCTTGTGGGTACGTAGTTGGCATTCGGGTACAGGCGTGCAGTTCGTTCTGCTTAGCAGATTCGTACTGTGCGTTCGTATCTGTGTGTCGTGCGTTCTTTGCAGGTACCGCTGGATTTGATTGTGCTTTCTGTTGGAGTGTGTTCTTGACTGACCAGCCGGCCGGTTTGAAGCCATGATGGAGCAGCAGCGTCAATTTTCGCGAGTTGGTGCTGTTTATGGGATGGCTGCTGGATATGTTCATTATTCCAGTACTTTGGCCAGAAACAGGGGGCGGAGGCGTTTCTGGACCAAGAATTGGTTGCGCCAGCATGACCAGTTCTCACATATGCCTCTGCTTAGGGAACTCCAGGAGAATAATCCTAATGACTATAGGAATTTTCTCCGCATGACGGACCCCGTATTCAACAGTCTGCTGGATCTTCTGTCCCCCTATATCACGAGGCAGGACACTGTGATGCGCCAAGCCATCACGGCCGAGCAGAGGCTTATTGCCACGTTGCGGTACCTGGCGACTGGGAGGAGCCTGCAGGACCTCAAGTTCTCGACAGGCATCTCTCCGCAGGCGCTTGGGGTCATCATACCGGACACGTGTGCTGCCATCATTAAAGTTATGCACGAGGAGTATATGAAGGTAAGTTTCCTCATTTTAACCTCACAATGTGTCTTTAATAATGTGGCAAACTAACTTTTTATTTTATTTCCCAGATATGCTGTGTGTTTAACTAACGTTCCCTTTTCTCACTATGCATGTTGATATCAGCTTTTACATGTTCTTTTTATTTTGGCCTACCTGCATATTTTGATCTTACCCAATATTAACCTGTCCAGCATGCTATCTTCGGGCCAACCCCCACCATGCCACTTTTTTTTTTTTTTTTTCTAAAAACAGTTTTAACACCCCCCCCCCCCCCTTCAAAGTGTTTTTGTCCCCATCAGAGGGCTGTGGAGTCTCTTATTAATTAAGTGGGCCTATATATTTGTGCCCCGAAATTCTCCCTTCATAATTTGCAAATGCTATTTTAAAAATGTAAAGTTGCACAAGGATGCTTGTAGGATTATGTTTGCAATGTTTATGTGCCAAAGTACTAAATCTCTTTTTTTGTTTGTCCCCACAGCTACCCTCCACACCACAGGAATGGCAGTCTGTGGCTTCCCAATTTGCCGAGCGGTGGGATTTTCCTAACTGCGGTGGAGCAATAGATGGGAAACACGTCCGCATTGTGCCCCCACCCCACTCGGGGTCCTACTATTATAATTACAAGGGTTATCATAGTATCGTGTTGATGGCGGTGGTGTCGGCACAGTATGAGTTTCTATATGTGGACGTGGGGAAGAACGGCCGGATGTCAGATGGGGGAGTGTTCGCACGGACTGATTTCTATGCTCGTCTCCAAACTGGTGGTCTGGCATTGCCACCAGATGAAGATAATGTGGAAGGACTTCCGTTTGTGTTCCTAGCGGACGAGGCTTTCGGCCTTGGACCTCACCTAATGCGGCCTTTTCCCCAGAGGACCCTCACCTTAGAGAGGAGTGTGTTTAATTTTCGGTTGTCCAGGGCTCGGAGGGTAGTCGAGAATGCCTTTGGGATCCTCAGCAACCGGTTCCGCCTGTTCCTGACATCGATACATTTGGCGGAATATAAATTGAACACCATTATATTTGCCTGCTGCATTTTGCACAATTTTCTACGCAGGCACTCCCAGACGTACCTAGCCTCCATGGGCTCTGAGGCAGGACTACCCTCAGAGAACATTCCTGGCCTGGACACTGGTCGCGCTGGCTTGGCCCCCCAATCTGCTCGTGAGGTACGCGACAAATATGTTGAGTACTTCATGGGTCGGGGGGCCATTGCTATGCCAGATCATATTTCTTTCTAATTCGGCCCCCAAAGAAAGGAATATTCTCACAACTAATAAATAATTAGACCATTGGACTTTATACAGTTGTTTGTCATTACTGCTTTTTCTCTATTTTTCTGTCTTCCAGGTTATCTCCAAAAATCGTGCACTTCTAGTGCCAAATTTACTTACTCAGATGTATTAACTAACCACATTTGCACATTATTCACTCATCTACAAACTGGGTATTCAGTCTAGAAATAAGAAGCCACTCATTTTTCTGCTTTTGATGTCTCATATTTTTTTTTTTAGTTTATTCATTTTTTAACAAGAAATGTGTATTTTTAGGCAGAAAACATTTCCTGCAAATTCTTGAGACAAAATATTGGCTTTTAATTATTTATTTTTTTGTCTTTATTGACAGTGATTATCAATAATAATGATCGAAACACAATGTAAGAATAATTTCACTGAAACTATACGCAAGAATTTTTGGGCTTGTCATTTGTTTGTGTCTAATTTTTTCAACAAGATTTTAACACAACACAAAAATTTTTGAATTTTTTACCAAAATTAGTTAACTTCTTTCTTTAGGTGAGATTTATTGTTCGTTTTGTGATCTGAAACTGGAAACATTTACAAACCAAAAAAGATCAACACCAAACAAAAATTTAAAAAAATAACAGCAGTCAGTCATATGGATGGTGTGCTTTCACACTGGAACACGCCAAAATTTCTAAATGCACACATTCAGTGCAAACTCGCCAAATGTCATTGGTTAAACAGACAAATGGCCACATGTGCTATCTGACATCATGGGTGATCAATGTCTGTGTTTTGTGGGAGCAAACCCTTCCTCTCAACTACTTGAGGATCGAGGAGGGGTTTGTACCCACAAAGCACAGACAATAGATAGTCTGTGATGGCAGCTAGCACATATTGGCACACTGTGTGTGCATTTAGAATTTTTGGCGTATTATAAAGTACAAAAATTAAAAAGGGTTTTGTGGGCGGGGGATGGGCGGGGGATGGGCTTCTGTGGTTCAGTCTTTGACACGGCCCATCATGTCCATGATATTTTTGTAATTTTGGTTGATGACTAGCATCCTTTGTCGCATGTTCTCCATTTCCGTGCTACACTCTGAAATGACATTTCGCACATTCTGCTCCATGACTAGCATCCTTTCCTGCATAATGTCCATTTCCGTGCTGCACTCCATTAGTTGCTGTATAATGATAGAAGCACTTGCACGTGAAAAATGTGCTACTCCATCTTGATCCCCTAAAAAGAAACAAATTGGCATTCAAAATATGTAAATAATTTCCAGCCTATCTGCATATGTTTGGCCCTATTAATATAGGGGTGACACTGACCTGATGGCCTGATAATTTCCACATCCCCAATTTCTTCATCTTCTATCACTCCTCCTTCTTCCACCACCTCCCCATCATCTTCTATCACTCCTCCTTCTTCCACCACCTCCCCATCATCTTCGACTCCTCCTTCATCCATCAATCCACCTTCTTGCAATTCGCCAAATTGTTCTTCCGCCACTTGCCCTTCATCTGATATAAATTCTAAGTCCAAAATAACTTCTTCCTCCTCTCTTCCTTCCTCCTTTCTTCCTTCCTCTTCTCCTTCCACATCCTCTTCTCCTTCCACATCCTCTTCTCCTTCCACATCCTCTTCTCCTTCCACATCCTCTTCTCCTTCCACATCCTCCTCTCTTCCTTCCCCAGCCTCCTCCTGCTCAACATGTGGAGGTGTTTGATTTTCCGGGTGTCTGGCCCTCTCTGCCTCCTCCAATTGCTGGCGTCTTCTTTCCCCTATAAGAAATAATAAAAAACAAAAGGTATACTCATCAGCACACAGATATTGGATATCATAAATCGCACACATTGCATAGACGATACATTTATGATGATTTTTGGTTGTTTATTCTTTCAGCAATCCTCCATTTTTGGCGTAGTTCTAGGCCAAGCTCTGATCCTGCCCCTTTTTTGCAAAGAAGTGACACAAATGGATGTCACCCCAAAACATTAATTCTCGTCGACCCTCCAAATAAATATACTTAGATTTTTGAGACACAGGTGCTTTGCATTTCAAGATGTTAAAACATCAGCTTTATTTGCATTTTGGAGAATGAATCTTGTTTGCCTGTCACATTCACTCAATTTAATTTCTGTGATTTTGCTAGTCAACAATGTTGGAAAACCAAGTTTGGGGCCAGTCAGCCATGTCCAGGTGTGTTGTTCCTGGAGTAACGTCACATTTTTGCTAAACAATGTCATATTACGCGTGTTTACTATTTCACAAAATTTGTTTAAGGTTGTTATTTGACATAAACACAATACAGTATCTACACGTGTTCAAAAGTACAAGCAGGCCAAGGAGGCAGATGTGAAAAAATACATGTCAACACATTATTGCAGACATTTCCCCCCCCCCTTAAATAATATGGACTTACTTTTACGCAGAATTTTTAGTATCTTCTTCATGTGATGTGGCTCCCTCAATTTTAAATCGGACCAACGCTTCCGTAGTTGCTCCTTTGACCTGGTGACACCAAACATTCTCCTCATTCTCCTTGCCACCTTGTCCATTATGTGTGACTTCCTACGGTTCGGTGTTTTGTAGGGCCCACATTCACCATCATAATCCTTCCTCCTCATGATGTAAACCAACTCCACCATTTCTTCGAACGCCATATTAGTGGCTTTATATCTTTTAGGCCTGGATCGGGACGGTCCAGCCTCTGTCCCTTCACTTGCGCCATGAGAGCTCCGTGCCCGCTCGTGTGACATCGCCATCTTTCCTTCCCACAGAGATTAGGGGCGTGGAAACGAGGAAATGTCCCGTCAGGGGCGGAGATGAGGGCGGGGATTATTGCATATGCGGAGTGTCGCGAATGCCAACAACGTATTGACGTACGTTACGCGGAGAATATTCGCGCGATTCCAGAACCTACACAGTTAACGCCATATTTACTTTTTCAATTGATTAGGGGCATGGCAAAGGTGACGAGGGCGGCGTTTCATACATACGCGGAGTGTATAAAAGGCGCTTGACGTGATTACGTAGGTTACGTGTTAATTCAGCGAGCGGAAGAAACGAGGATTGTGAGAGAGGCAGGTAAGAAATTTAAACATGGGATCAGCAGCGGGCTCTAAAATGTAGAGCAATGGGATGGGGGTTTGGTCTGTTGGTTGCACAGTTTTATTAAGCTATTATGTCTCTTGGATACCAGAATGTGATTTTCATACCCAAATGCTTTTGTAGACATCACAAAATAGAGAGATCAAAAATGCTGTGACTCATTATCAATTATGTAGGGTGTATTCAGATCAGGCCAAGTATTGTTCTGTGTTGGTTGGACAGAGGTCATTAGGAAGTTTCTTTCATGTAATCAATGCTGAGGGGCAGGATATCTACACATGCAATAGTGGCTTGATGAATGCTGTCATTTGTAATAATTGTGTATGGTTGTAGATTTATATTATTTCCTGCAATGTAACCAAAGGGGCGGCATGTATAAAAAAAATGTTATCTAAAACCAACCAATGGGGCAGAGCTGGCCAGCATTTTCTAAACAAGAGACACTGTGTTTGTATTTCTATATAGGTACTACTTTTTAAACAACATATTCTATCAATGTAAATGCTGAGGCTTTTTTTAATTGTGTTTTTGGTTTCTTTTTATTTTTTCAATCTAGAAAAAAAAAGAGTAAATCCTAATTTCCCAATGGATCTCCTGCAGAGCCAAGACATTATCCAGCATTTGCTGGATAAATTCAGGGAAATGCCCATCCTGTGGGATTCAAAGCAGGACCATTATCATAACAAGGACGTACGAGCGGCAGCACTTGAACAGCTAGCAGCATACATGAGGACATGGGTGCCAGAATGCAGTGCCAACATGGTGAAGGATAAACTTGCCAACCTCAGGGGCACATATAGGAGAGCGTACAAAGCTCACCAAAAGCAGCTAAGATCTGGAGCAGCAGCAAGACCACCAAAGGAACCCAAGCTGTGGTATTACAACCAGATGTCATTTTTGCGGGATCAACTGGAAGGCAGGGCATCAATGTCAAGTCTGAATCCCAACCTTTCCTCCACGCTACCTCCCAGCGGGACTTCCCCAGATCACCACAGCCCTGCAGAGTCGGATGAAGAGGGCCTGGCTGACAGAGAGGCAGATCTGCGCCTCTACGATGATGAGGTATAGTAGTTTCATAACTAGTTATGTAATAATCTTAATTATTGTTTGATTCTTGACTTGATATTGGTTAATAAAATACAAGCTGGGAAGTAAAAATCTAAAATCGTGGGCAAACAAATAGGTGTCAGGGATGACAACTGCAGGGGTCAGAGGGTGAGTCTGTTTTCAAGTTTAAATTCAAGGCAAAAAATAAGATTCAAGCATGAAAATGTGAGTGAGTATATTCCTAAATATATTACAACATGTCCCTTTTTTTTACACAGGAAGAAGAGACCAGCCAGGAGGTGGCAGATCCTCTCCTCACTGTCAGCCAGGACGAAGGGGTCAGTGGCAGCCAGGAGGAGGCCGGGCCCAGTGGCGTTCAGCAGCTCCCCAGGACAAGCACCACCAGCCAGGCTCCTCCCCTTTATATTAGGCCACCAGGCCGTAAGAAGAAATTGGGGGCAGTGGAGGAAGCCAGCCTGAAAATGATTCAGGAGGCGAGTGCCATCATGAGGGCCCCCCTCAACCCCACTGAGGCCTACAGTGCCTCCGTGGCACATGACCTCAATAAAGGCACGGAGGAGCAGAGGCAATTGGCCAAGGGCATCATCAACCAGGCCCTTTGGTGGATGCAGAGGGAGCTGCTGACCCCAGACACTGGGCTATGTGACCCGGCCCGGCTTGCTGAACATCATACTCCTGCTGCCACATCATCCCCACCTGCAAGGGCCCAGGGAAGACCCGCTGGAAGGCAGCCTGGAAGGAAGGTTGCAAGGAAGAGGAGACGTTGATGCCCTGCCTTCAATTTGATCCCCCACAAATGGCATCTTGTTTGGACTACCACAGCTTGGGTTCCTTTGGTTATGTGCTGCTGCTTCAGATTTTATTTTGTGTGCTTCCTGAGGTTGGCTAGTTTATCCTTCACCATGTTTGAAATGCAAGTTTGCATGTATGTTGCTAGCTGTTCAAGTGCTGCCATTCTGTTTTTGATCCTTTTTATAATTTGCTCAAATAAAAGCCTTTTTGTTGATTTGAAAAACGTGCCTATTGTTTGTAATACTGTGGGTATTATTTTAGGCATCAAACATTACAAACAAATAAAATGTTTAATCTAAACTATTCACTAACTCATGTGGGGGGGGGGGGTCATTTGGTGTGCCAACATGGTAGACAATTTAAACAACCTTCAAAAAAATCATGTTAAATATACAAACAAAAGCTAAATCAAAACTATTTCCTATTAAAATATTCTAAATGGTGACATAACTATAAACACCTAAAGAAAGTGGGAAAGATAACCATTAAACATTAAAAGCAAAAAATTTGAAATGTGGAGGACCACTAAAAATATGATACGTCGGGCCAATAAAAGTTTGCAAAAATCTTACTACATCACAGCTAACAAATGTCACTTTTCAGTATGGAACAACTCAGTTGAAATAACATGAGCTAAATAACTGATTAGTTATAGCAAGAGAAGAATGAATAAAACGACGGCATCAAGCATTGGTTATTGTGTGTTTTGCTTCAGTGTTCTATTGCTAGAATTAATCTTTCTATTGACGAATGTGCCATATCCCAAAGAAACGTGAGTTTTACCTGAACGAGCGCTCCCGTGGCCTCATTTAGTCTGAGCATGCGCGGGGTTTTTGTACGTTGGTTTTGTGTACTCACCACCAAACATGTACGTTCGGACAGGATTTGAGCGGACGGTTTTAAAACAAGTTTGGAAATAAATGTCTGCTGAAAAACGGCCCGGCGGGCAAATGTACGGTGAAATTCTGTACGCTCGTAACTACACACGACCAAACATGTATGCTGAAACTGGTCCGCGGGCCAGTTTCAGCAAACATGTTTGGTCGTGAGTATGGGGCCTTAGACATAATGTGATAATAAATCCATAAGCAAAAATGTAATGTAGCCCTGTAATTAACTGGCAGAAAAAAGGTAATTTTGGCCCCCTCTTTATTTGCTGCCGTCTGCATGTGTGTGCTCAGAAAATACTCCTACAAAGGCACAGCCCTAGCAGAGTCTTTTACTGTGGAATGATAACAGCCAGTGCAATCTTGCCTCTATCCACTAGAAGGCACCCAGGGACACATGGATTACAAGAGACTCTAGGAAAGATCTTGTTGCACTGTGGGAATTGTAATGTGCAGGATTAAGCTATACCACAGACTGGCTGGGAAATCTACAACTACCACCGTCAGAGACAGTAAAGGGGTGGGACAACACAGATTTTTCCAGGTTTCAATTAACAAAGTTCGCTTTCTGGGGAGGCCCGGCTGATACATACTATAGCCCACAGGTGTGTAGTGAGAGCAGGGAGCGGGATATCCCTATCTGGAAGTAGAACAGAGGCTACCTTTGAGCCTTGAAAATCAACCTGGGGATTCCCACTGGGAAGCTGAGAGCCACACACTGATGATATGACCTGGGAAAGAAAGAGATAACCCCTAGGCCAGGCATATGGACTAAAAGCTTGTGTGTGCACATGACTGAAGAGCACGCGCTGGCAAACCATACTGCAGCTAGAAAGGCAGTTTGCCAGCTGGGAACACTTGACTATTGCATATACTTCTAATGAGAATACTCAGAGCACTCCAACACAAGGTCCTGGGCCACAATTATCTGCCCTGCCCAGCCCAGCCCAGCAGAAGATACAGAGCAAGGGTTTTAATAATTACTGACTGTTGTGGAGATCCACTATAGCTCCTTTCATTAGTTAGGGTTACCCATAGCAGGTGTAGGAAAGAGGTACACCCTTGGAAATTTACTGTTCACTTCCTGTTTAGTAAACTGTTCAGCTGTTGCAGTATCACTATTTGATGCCATTGATTGTGTTGTTTATTCCTCTAATGCTTTAAAATGCTGTGAGATAATTTCCTGCTGTTAACTAGTATAGTATAGTATTTTTCAGATTTATTTACCATTCCCCAGTTTTTTCACATTCATCTATGGCAATATACTTTACAACTATTTAAATAGTTTTGCGTCATTAGGTATGTGCAACCACCTCCTCTTCACAGCCAGCTGTGTCAGAGAATACAGACCTATTTGCAGAGTTGTGGGCAAAAACAAAGAACCCAACACATCAAGTGGCTCATTTGGAGGTAAGCACTACAGTACAATATTGCATCTTACCAATCCTTAAATATGATGGCTGCATTATTTTTATTTTTTAGGCTTTTTCCCTTTACCTCATGTCTGACGCCTTGTACAGATGACCGAGTTTCTCGGCAAAACCAGCAAGAAACTTGCTGGGAGATATTTTTTTGCAGAGAAAACCGGTCGTGTGTACATTTTTCGTCGAGGAAACTGTCGAGAAACTCGACGAGCCAAAAAGAGAGCAAGTTCTCTATTTTCTCGACGGGAGTCTCAAATTGGCTCGTCGAGTTCCTGGTCAGGCTGGTTTCCGACGAGAAACTCGAGCGTGTGTATGCTAAGAAACCCGCGCTTGCTCAGAATAAAGTATGAGACGGGAGTAAAAGTAGCATTTGTAAAGGAGATAACACATTTTTCAAGCTGTAACAGACTGAAAAGTGCAAATCGTCTCTTAACAAACTTTTACTTAACACGCAAACACATGAGATTAGCAAAACCAGCCCCAAGAGTTAAGCCAGTGGAATCAAATTTCCCCTGCCATTGTATGTGTTGTACGTCACCACGTTTGAGAACGAGGAGATTTTGTCTTGACTGTGTGTACGCAAAGCAAGCTTGTCGAGTTCCTCGACAAGCCTAACAAGGAACTCGATGAGGAAAACGATGTGTTTCGCCCGTCGAGTTCCTCGGCCGTGTGTACAAGGCCTCAGGGTGTCTCCTGTACAGTAACACACGTTGGGGCCAATTCACTAAGCTTTACCGCATGCGATAAGGGTATCATATTGCTCTTTTTTTTTTAAATGATAATGCTATATTTACTTTAAAAATAAAAATTTATATTGCTTAAAGTCCAATTCACAAACAGACAAGAGAGTAAAAAAGAGTGCAATATTTACCACTAGGGTTTTTCTGGTGGTATCACATGCAGTATTTGTAAAAAAAAAAGAAAAAAGAAGCTGGTTGCAAAGGAGTGGTCCTTAACCACTTCCATACAGGGCATTAATATACCCTTCCTGCCCAGACCAATTTTCAGCTTTCAGTGCTCTCACACTTTGAATGACAATTACTCAGTCATGCTACATTGTATCCAAACAAATTTTTTATCATTTTGTTCTCACAAACAGAGCTTTCTTTTGGTGGTATTTAATCGCCGTTGGGTTTTTTATTCTTTTCAATATAAGCAAAAAAAGAGAGAACATTTTGAAAAAAAAAACACTTTTTTTTAGTTTCAATCTTAAATTTTTGCAAAGAAATCATTTTTCTTCAGAAATTTGGGCCAAAATGTATACTGCTACATATCTTTGGTAAAAATAACCCAAATTAGTGGATATTATTTGGTCTCTGTGAAAGTTATAGAGTCTACAAGCTATGGTGCAAATCATTGAAAAATTATCACATCTGATCACAGCTGATGTACTGACATCCTATCATTTCTTGAGACCCTAACAAGCCAGGAAAGTACAAATACCCCCCAAATTACCCCTTTTTGGAAAGTAGACATTCCAAGGTATTTAGTAAGAGGCATGGTGAATTTTTTGAAGTTGTAATTTTTTCCCACAATTCTTGGGAAAATTAAGATTTTTTTTTTTTTTTTTTTTTTTACACAAAATTGTCATAATAACAAGTTAGTTCTCTCACACAGCACATGCATACTTACAATGACACCCCAAATTACATTCTGCTGCTCCTCCTGAGTATGGCGATACCACATGTGTGGGACTTTTACACAGCGTAGCCACATACAGAGGCCGAACATTGAAGTAGCACCTTCAGGCGTTCTAGGAGCATAAATTACACATCTAATCTCTCAACTACCTGTTACACTTTTGAAGGCCCTGGAGCACCAGGACAATGGAAACGCCAACAAAGTGACCCCATTTTGGAAAGCTAACACCCCAACGTATAATCTATGAGGCATAATTAGTCTTTTGAAGAGTTCATTTTTTTCCAGAAGTTTTTGGAAAATGTGGGAAAAAAATGAAAACACATTTTTTTTACACAAAGTTGTCCATTTATAAGATATTTCTAACACATAGCATGTACATAGAAAAAATGACACCCCAAAATACATTCTGCTGCTCCTCCTGAGTATGACGATACCACATGTGTGGGACTTTTACACAGCGTAGCCACATACAGAGGCCGAACATTGAAGTAGCACCTTCAGGCGTTCTAGGAGCATAAATTACACCTCTAATCTCTCAACTACCTGTTACACTTTTGAAGGCCCTGGAGCACCAGGACAATGGAAACTCCAACAAAGTGACCCCATTTTGGAAAGCTAACACCCCAACGTATAATCTATGAGGCATAATTAGTCTTTTGAGGAGTTCATTTTTTTCCAGAAGTTTTTGGAAAATGTGGAAAAAAAATAAAAACACATTTTTTTTACACAAAGTTGTCCATTTATAAGATATTTCTAACACATAGCATGTACATAGCATCAATGACACCCCAAAATACATTCTGCTGCTCCTCCTGAGTATGGCGATACCACATGTGTGGGACTTTTACACAGCCTGGCCACATACAGAAGTCCAACATCCAAGTAGCACCTCCAGGCGTTCTAGGAGCATAAATTACACACACAAATTCCTGCCAACCTAAGACATTGTTGAAGGTCCTTCATATTTCTAACCCATAGCATGTACTGTACATACCAATTATAAACCAAAATACATTCTTCTGAGTAAAGAGTAAAAAAAATATTACCTGCTGTCTTAGTAGTGCAGTGGTCCACAGAGTAGAGCATCGGTCCGGGTAGCAGGCAGATGTGGTCAGCAGCAGCGAAAGGATCGTCAATGCAGCAGGCAGGAATACTGTCCATAGTACATGCAGCAGGCAGAGATATGGTCAGTGCAGCCAAAATATTGGTCCAGGCAGCAGGCAGGACCATCAAGTTTAGGGCCTCGGTCAGGAAAGAATGGGGACAGGGGTAGAGGCTTCTCCCACCCAAATCGCTTTGAAGCCTCCGGGCAACCAGACCCTGTTATGGGAACACAGAAAACCAAAAACTGGTTTTCTGAACTCCGAACACTATTCTGGGGCCCCTCACATATGTGAGACCCCTGTGTGGCAGGGTGCAAGATCAGTCCAAGGGGCAGGCAAAAACATGGTCAACAAGCCGAGGTCAGTGCAGGTAAAAGGCAGAAATAGGCAGTAGGCAGAGGCATAGTCGATACAGTCCAGGGTCAGTTCAATGTGAAAGGCAGAAACATGGCGGATAAACAATGCAGACGGCAGGCAGAGGCATAGTCGAGAAGCAGTCCAGGGTCAGTTCACGTGAAAGGCAGAAACATGGCGGATAAACAATGCAGATGGCAGGCAGAGGCATAGTCGATAAACAGGCCAGGGTCAGTTGAGTTGAGGCATTAGGTTGGTTGGTTGAGGCAGCAGGGAAATCAGCACAGAAATTGAAAGAGGGGCTAGTGGCAGTCTATTAGGAATTTGGGTTAATAATTTTCGAAAGAGTGATATCGCTTGAAGCATGGTGCCATACATAGGCCAGGTTGGGAGGGACAGTCGGGGCAATAGCAACTGGTGTCTTTTCTAATTCCATGTTTGCTGCACACCCGACATCTTTTTTGGCGTCTTCTTCCGGTTGCTGATGGTGGAATATGGTCAGGATAATGGCGCTCGTGCAGTCTGCTGACAGAATCGGAGCGAATTCTTTGTGGGGCAGAGCCTTGCTGATAGATCAGGGCAGTGACAACATTTTCGATAAATCTGATAAAGGGGATGGGTCTTTTCGTTGATTTGTGATAAGTGACAAATGAATTATAAAGGGCCATATGGAAGAAGTATATTGCAACTTTTTTATACCAGAAAATTGACTTTCGCATTGAGAGATAGGGCTGCAGCATTTGATCGTTTAGATCCACCCCCCCCCATGAACTTATTATATTCATTGATACAGCAAGGCTTTCGAATGGTACGGCGTCTCCTGTGAATTTCCACTGAGGTGTCATTGTGGATAGTCGACATCATGTAAACGTCTTTCTTATCCCTCCACTTCAAGGCCAAAACTTCTTCGTTCCTCAGGCTTACCGATTCCCCTTTTTGTAGGCATGTGGTGACTAAACTCTGTGGGAAGCCTTTCCTGTTTTTACGTGAAGTACCACAGGCCAAAGTTTTATTCAGGAATAGGTGGCGAAAAAGGGGCAGGCTAGTGTAGTAATTGTCCACGTATATGTGATACCCCTTTTGGAAGAGTGGGAATGCCAACTCCCATACAATTTTCCCGCTTATTCCCATATACGATGGACACTCAGGGGGCTGGATTTGGGAGTCTTTGCCTTCGTACACACGAAAGGCATTCACATAGCCGGAGGAGCTTTCGCAGAGCTTGTTTAGCTTCAAGCCGTACCTCGCTCTCTTACTGGGAATATACTGTTTTATTCCCAGCCGGCCAGTGAAATGGACCAGGGATTCATCCACAGAGATGTTCTGTTCCGGGATGTAAAGTTCAGCAAACTTCTCATTGAAAAAATCTATTAGGGGGCGAATTTTATATAATCTATCAAAGTCCGTATGATTTCGGGGGGGGGGCACTGCGAGTTGTCGCAGAAATGCAGGAACCGTATGATCTTGTCATAGCGGGACCTGGACATCGTAGCTGAAAAAATTGGCATATGGAGGATGGGCTTTTTAGACCAATACGAATGAAGTTAATTTTTTTTTGAAAGCCCCATATTCAGCGTAAGGCCTAAAAACAATCTCATTTCCTCCATTGTTAGGGGTCTCCATTCAAACGGGCGGGCATAGTATGAGTTGGGGTTGTTTTGTATGTACTGACTGGCAAAAAGATTTGTTTGGTCTATGATGGTTTGAAGGAACTCATTAGGGAAAAATAAATTAAAAAAATCGATTTCAGAGAAACCTTCGGCGTTGGCCTGCACACCTGGCTGTGCTGTGAAAGGGGGGATTGTGGCTGACCCTGTACTAGAAGGCAGCCACAACGGGTTGGCCAAGCCATCCGGTAGATGGGTTTGGGCCCTTCTTCCTCGGTGTGGAATTCCAGAGCTTGTACTGGGCCTTTCCTCCTGGGGTCTAGCGCCGTTAGCATTTGCTGATTGGCCACTGGGATGTCCGGCGCTGCTGGTAGCTGCCTGGGGTTCAGACCGTGGTCTTTTTGGACGGACTACTTCCTCCTCCGATTCGGATGTACTGCTTTCAGGGGGCTCGTATTCCGAACCTGAATTGAAAGTGGACTCGGCACTGTTATGGGGCGGTGAGAGCTCCCCACTGCTCTCATCGCTCTGGGTTATAATTTTGAATGCCTCTTCTGTGGTGTATAATTTTCTGGACATGTTGGCTGTATGACAGGGCTGCACGATAGGGACTAATTGGCTGTACGTCAGCTAGAAATTGGCTGCTGGGCTCACGGGACAGGTACTCCTGATGGAGGTGACAGGTACTCCTGATGGAGGTGACAGGTACTCCTGATAGAGCTCACGGGACAGGTACTCCTGATGGAGGTGACAGGTACTCCTGATGGAGGTGACAGGTACTCCTGATGGAGGTGACAGGTACTCCTGATGGGGGTGACAGGTACTCGGGTACTGCTGATGGGGGTGACAGGTACTTCTGATGGGGGTGACAGGTGCTCCTGATGGGGGTGACATGTGCTCTTGATGGGGGTGACGGGTACTCCTTTTTTATGGGGGCGACAGGTACTCCGGTACTCCTGATGGAGGTGACAATTACCCTTGATGGGGGTGACGGGTACTCAGGTACTCCTGATGGAGGTGACAGGTACTCTTGATGGGGGCGACGGGTACTCGGGTACTCCTGATGGAGGCGACGGGTACTCAGGTACTCCTGATGGAGGCGAAAAGTACTCCTGATGGGGGCGACAGGTACTGAGGTACTCCTGATGAGGGCGACGGGTACTCAGGTACTCTTGATGGGGGGTGACGGGTACTCAGGTACTCTTGATGGGGGTTGACAGGTACTCAGGTACTTTTGATGGGGGGGTGACAGGTACTCTTGATGGGGGGGGGTGACAGGTACTCTTGATGGGGGGGTGACAGGTACTCTTGATGGGGGGGGGTGACAGGTACTCTTGATGGTGGGTGACAGGTACTTGGGTACTTTTGGTGGGGGGGTGACAGGTACTCTTTATTCGGGGGGGGGCAATCTGGACACTATAATGACACTGTAGAGACTGTAAACTGTAACTCACTGTTTCTGAATTCTCCTTCTCACACAGGATCGGTGTGTGAGGAGGAGAGCCCAGAGACAGCGGTTACAGCTTTGTTTGTTTACAATTGTGACCGGCTGTGATTGGACACAGCCGGTCACGTGGTAAAGAGCCAAATTTCATTGGCTCTTTACCCAGATCGGGACTAGGCTATGTCCAGGGGACGAGCCTCGTGCCCGATTGCCGCAGTGTGCGCGCCCGATCGCCGAGAAGCACGCGCTCGGGGCCGCGCGCGCCTCCTCCATAGGGAAGTGACCGGCTGTGATTGGAAACAGCCGGTCACGTGGGTAAAATCTTTTTTTTTTTTTTTCTAATGCAGTGATCGGTGACGGGCTGTCTCCGAGGCATTCGCCGCGTCACCGATCTCCGCTCCGCGAGCTGACAGGAGCCCGCAGTAGCGGCGAGAAGGGGTGGACGTCATATGACGTCCACCTGAATCGTAAAGGGGTTCCTGCCGCCGTCATTTTCCAATGAGGCGGTAAGGAAGTGGTTAACCACTTAAGGACCGCCTCATGTACATATATGTCAGCAGAATGGCACAGGCAGGCACATCAACGTATATATACGTGCCCTGCTTGACGTGGGTCGGGGGTCCGATCGGGACCCCCCCGTACATGCGGCAGTCCCCGTGGCTTCAGGAGCGATCCGGGACGACGGCGTGGCTATTCGTTTATAGCCGCTCCGTCGCGATCGCTCCCCGGAGCTGAAGAACGGGGAGAGCCGTGTGTAAACACGGCTTCCCCGTGCTTCACTGTGTCGGCGCATCGATCGCGTCATTCCCTTTATAGGGAAGACACGATCGATGACTTCATTCCTACAGCCACACCCCCCTACACTAGTAAACACACACAAAGTAAACCCTAACTCCTACAGCGCCCCCTGTGGTTAACTCCCAAACTGCAAACTGTCATTTTCACAATAAAGAATGCAATTTAAATGCATTTTTTGCTGTGAAAATGACAATTGTCCCAAAAATGTGTCAAAATTGTCCGAAGTGTCCGCCATAATGTCGCAGTCACGAAAAAAATCGCTGATCGCCGCCATTAGTAGTAAAAAAAAAAAAAGAAAACTATCCCCTATTTTGTAAACACTATAAATTTTGCGCAAACCAACCGATAAACGATTATTGCGATTTTTTTTACCAAAAATAGGTAGAAGAATACGTATCGGCCTAAACTGAGGAAAAAAAATTTTTATATATGTTTTTGGGGGATATTTATTATAGCAAAAAGTAAAAAATATAGCATTTTTTTCAAAATTGTCGCTCTATTTTTGTTTATAGCGCAAAAAATAAAAACCGCAGAGGTGATCAAATACCACCAAAAGAAAGCTCTATTTGTGGGGAAAAAAAGGACGCCAATTTTGTTTGGGAGCCACGTCGCACGACCGCGCAATTGTCTGTTAAAGCGACGCAGTCCCGAACTGTAAAAACCCCTTGGGTCTTTAGGCAGCATTTTGGTCCGGGGCTTAAGTGGTTAACAAGAGACGACTCATTGACTTTCAGCCGTTGTTGAAAAAATGTAAATAAATGTAAAAAAAAAAGCAGACAATTAAAAAGGTGTCCCCATGTTGAGAGGGACAAGGGCTTCATCCCCACAACAGTGGCCGGTGGTTGTGGGGATCTTACGGTCAGAGGACTTATTGGAATCTGTAAGCCCACTTTAAGTAGAGGGTCCCCAGATCCCAGCCCCCATGTGAAGAAGTATCACAATACCCCTATCCATTCACCAAAAAGTGTCACAAAGTAATAAAGACACAAACACACAGTTTTTGACAATTTCTTTATTAAAAAATACAAGATAAAAAAATATTGTCCCACAATGTAAATCCTTTGTGAATCACTCTGCCCGCTGGACCCGAAAAAAAACAAAAAAAAAAAAAAAAACAACGATGCTCCTGCCGTCGATGAAGGCTGGCCCCTTTTGCAGGCATTTCTGATTTTTTTATATATGTAAGGGGCGTGGCCACCTGGTTATGTCACCTGATGACACCAACCAGCATGCACCAGTCAGTGACGTCACAAGGTGGCAGGACCACCAGGTGATGTAGCCAGGTGGCCCCGCCCCTTGCCTATATACAAAATCTCAAATGGCAGAGCTTGCAGTAGACTGCCAGCCTTTATCGATAGCGAGAGCGTCTCTGTTTTTTTTTCTGGTCTAGTGGATGAATGATGATGGTGATGAAGGATTTACATGGGGGGGACACAATTTTGTATTTTTTAATAAAGAAATTGTCAAAAACTGTGTGTGTGTTTTTATTACTTTGTGACACTTTTTTGGTGAATGGGTAGGGGTGCTATGTACCCCGATACTTATTCCAATTCGGGGGAGGGATCTAGTGGCCCCCTTCTTAAAGGGTGCTTCCAGATTCCGATAAGTCCCCTGCCCGCAGACCCCCAAAACCACCAGGCCACAGTTGTGGGGATGAGGCCCTTATCCCCATCATAAATGACCGTATTAACTAATGTGGTAATTGCCGCTAACTCAAACAAATACTGCATTCCTAATAAATTGAACACTTGCACTATTGTTACTGCATGCAGTATTTTACCGCATTGTATAGGCCGTTATTTAGCTCTTAGTGAATTGACCCCTTCCTGTCTTAGGAGCAACAGAGACATTTATGGACAACAGCATTGTTAGTGCTGTTAGTGAAAAGGGTAGTGTTAGATACACTAGCAAATTTAGATGGACTTGACTAACAAATAAAAACATACTCCAGGTAGTACTTTTTAAAAAAGTTAAAGGAAACAATGAATTTTTCTTTTGGGATAAAGGTTTTACATAAATAAAAGCTGACTATTGTAAGCACCCCTGTCAGTATTAAATGGTTTGACTCAACCCTCTAAGGAAATATTTACATTTGCAGTTGGGGGGCAGTAAAAACCTGCTGTTGCATACATCTTTTACCACCCCAAACTTTACCTTATGCTGCAGAGGCAGCGGCCAGGGATGTACACATGCTGCGGACAGCAAGAATTATACCTCAGCTGAATAGGTCAACAGGTTAAAAAAAAAATAGTTTTTGGGTTTAATACTGTTTTGAGATGGAGGCTATCTTTAACAAATAGCAAACCTTAGCAACATTGCTTTAGTCTTGGCAAAATATCTTTAGGCTAATGTCCGAGAAAAAAATTAAATATTGTATGTTAAAAGTGTAAGTTCTGCGTTCCTTCTATATCTAAAGAAGTGGGCACTTCTGTAAAATCTATGGCCTGGATTCACAAAGCACTTATACCGATGTATCTCGAGATACGCCGCGTAAGTGTAACTATGCGCCGTCGTATCTGTGCGCCGTGCCCACAATCTGAGATACGCCTAAAAATAGGCTTCCTACAACCGACGTCTACTTGCCTACACCGTCGTATCGCAGGCACATATTTACGCTGGGCGCATTTGCCGCTCCTATTGATTTTCTATGCACATATGCAAATGAGGGAGATACACCAATTCACGAACGTACTTGTGCCCGGCGCATAATATACAAGGTTTGCGTAAGTCGTACGTCCAGCGTAAAGTTATTCCCCATATATGAGGCGCAACTCATGCTAAGGTATGGACCAGGGAACACCGCCGTCATATTTTACGTCGTTTACGTAGTACGTGAATAGGGCTGGGCGTAGGTTACGTTCACGTCGTAGGCAGTGATCCGTCGTATCTTAGGGAGTAGATCCGACGTGATTCTGAGCATGCGCACAGGGATGCGGCCACGGGACGGCGCATGCACCGTTCATTTTAAGTACTTCTATGGCGCTTGCCCCATCATTTGCATGGGGTCACGCCTCATTAGCATGTCTCACGCCCACTTCCACCTGCGCTGGCTTACGCCGAGGAAACCCAGCGTATCTTTAAGAGCGAGTGGGAGCACGTGCTTTGTGAATCCAGTGCTTGCCTCTGTGCGCTGAGTCGGCGTAGCGTATATTAGATACGCTACGCCCGCATAAATATGCGCCGATGTATGTGAATCCGGGCCAATGAGTTTACCACTGAAGTGCAAAGCACTTATTGCTCGCAAACACAACACATATCCTCTGAAGATACTAGTTGCAGTTTTTTTCTTTTGGTATGTAATACGTAGGCAAAGTTGCTGGACCGCATGCCAGAGGAATGAATTGTAGGAAATGTAACAGCATCTGTTTTATTTTACACAGAACACATCTGTTTAAGCCAAAAATTCCTATCTAAGTTATCCTACATTACACAAAAATATTTATGAACCTTTACCACTAGATGTCACCCAAGTAGCAGAGAAGAAGCCTACATGTACTTTGTAATGACGGGATATAGGTGGCAGACATCTACCGTATGAACTAAATGAATTTGAAAATGAAAAAAGGTAACCCAGTAAAAAAGAAGAAAGCCAACTATTTTCACGTCCAATTTAAAAACATAAATTAGTGAGATTTAAAAACATTTGCTTTAAACATACTTTTTATCCTCAGATGAAAAAAAGAATTCTAAGAAAATGTAATAAATATACATGTCTTAAATTAACCTATCAACCTAAATTAAATATTTTAAGCATCATTTTAAGCATCCTGGTTTTGAGTTTCAGCCTACATGCCATATTTAAAAAATAAAATAAAAATCTTTATTTTGGAAAAATTACAAGCCAGAAAATGTGAGTTCTATGTTATGATGTAATATAAAAATAAGAGTTGAATCCTTGATTGAATATGGTATGTGCTTTCAGGAGGGGAAGTTGCACACCTTTGTCCTGCCAGCTATCATGTTTTTTCCCAATATCTTCTTTTATCCTAGTTCAAGCTATTACAAGAGATTGTATGTAGATAATTGGTATCAAGAATCCTAGACGATTAAAAAAGCAATTGCATCTATAAAAAAAATAACTATACAAAGCGAAATACAATATTTTACCAACAGTATTGGGACGCCTGCCTTTACACCCACATGAACTTTAATGGTATCCCAGTCTTAGTCCGTAGGGCTCAATATTGAGTTGGCCCACTCTTTGCAGCTATAACAGCTTTAACTATTCTGAGAGGCTGTCCACAAGGTTTAGTAGTTTTTTATGGGAATGTTTTACCAGAAGCGTATTTGTGAGGTTAGCCACTGATCCTGGAGAGAAGGCCTGGCTCGCAGTCTCCCCTCTAATTCATCCCAGAGGTGTTCTATCAGGTTGAGGTCAGGACTCTGTCTAAGCCAGTCAAGTTCCTGCACCCCAAACTTGCTCATCCATGTCTTTATGAACCTTGCTTTGTGCAATGGTCCAAATCATTTGGTGGAGGGGGAATTATGGTGTGGGGTTGTATTTCCGGGGTTGGGCTTGGCCCCGTAGTTCCAGTGAAGGGAGCTCCTAAGGCGTCAGCATACCAAGACATATTGGACAATTTCATGCTTCCAACTTTGTGGGAACAGTTTGGGGATGACCCCTCCTGTTCCAACATGACTGTGCACTAATGCACAAACAAAATACAAGATGCTGTCTAATCAGCATCTTGATATGCCACACCTTTGAAGTAGATGAGGTAGATGGATCATCTCAGCAAAGGAGAAGTGCTCACTAACACAGATATAGACAAATTTGTGAACAATATTTGAGAGAAATAGGCCTTTTGTGTACACATAAAAAGTTGTAGATCTTTGCGTTCAGCTCATGATAAAAAGGGGCAAACACAAGTGTTGCATTTATAATTTTGCTCAGTGTATTTGCCTCTTGTGAGGAAAACTTCCCCACATGATGTCCCTGAGATAACTTCTGGATGACATTCATTAGAATAAGTGTGTTAGACTGTGAGAGCGCTTGGTCTCTGGGTGATTAGCATGTGCAATTGGATGCACTGAGTAAAGTGTGTACAATCAGAACCTATTCATCAGAATAAATGCATGAAAGCCACTAAGCTAAAGCAGCTAATTCAAATCAGAATTTGCATTTGTCTCTGAAAATTAGTAAAAGGGCAGTTATGAATTCTGTTGAAACTCAGAAAATATTTAGATTTACAGTTTTCAGCAATGTCATCATGATTACGTAACTTTAAGCACTAGCACTACCTCTTCCTACAGGAGCCTGAAAAGCATTGCCCCTGCAATCAGTGCATGGCTAGGTCAGGCTTCTGCACGCTCTTCTTCCAGCTTTCTGCCCATGCCGCCATATAGGCTTCAAGTTAGAAAGCTGGAAAATGAATGACTGGACTACCAGTGTGCTTATTAATGCAGTACTCCATTGAGAGCTACAAGCGGTGACATACAGGACTTGTAGTCTATTCAATTCACAGATCCCTGATGATTTTAAATGCCACAGCAACTGCAGGAGTGAACATTGCCCACCTGCTGTCAGGTGGGGGGGGGGTTGCTAGGATTTAAGTTTTTTTGGTAACATGTAAGATGAGGGTAACATGTAACATGTTCTAAAGGGTAATTTAGCCTTTAATATGTATTAGATCACATTCACGCTAGTGCAGGCCAATGCGATGTGTTAATTGACCTAACAATGGCACTGCTAAACACCACACATTGCCATCCTTTGTGGCAAAATGCATTACAACGTGCACACATCTAACCGCACATATGTAAAGCTGTATGAAACCTTCTGGCATGCTTTAACACTACATCCTTATTAAAGAATAGAAGTATAGTTTAGGGGAGATTTACTAAAACAGGAGCACACAGAATCTGGTGCAGCTGTGTATAGTAACCAATCAGCTTCTAGGTTTAATTGGCAAAGTTTAATTGAACAAGCTGAAGTTAGAAGCTGATTGGTTGCTAGGCACAGCTGCACCAGATTCTGTGTGCTCCAGTTTAAGTAAATCTTCCCCATCAGAGGCGTGCACAGGGTGTGTGCCTGGGCACAACCTTATCACTGTGTGTGGTGCCGATTCCCCTACTGCCCGGGCCCCCCCATAGCCCTCCTCTGCCCTGCAGTGCTGATAGCTTCTATCCTCTCCCCCCAGCTGCTACAGGGTAAGTTTTAGGATGGAAAGTGAGGGAAGGAGCTAGTAAATATGTAACTTAAAAAAGAAAAAAACAGTGCAGCGCTAAAAGTAGCGCTGCACTGTTTTTTTCTTTTTTTTTTTCTTTTTTATGTTACCAAGTTGTTGTACACAATTTAGTGCTAGCAGCTATTTACATTTATAATTCAATATTTAATTTAGCGCAGCGTCAACCTTTTGGTTTTTGTTTATTAAATATGTAACTTACCAGCACCTTCCTTTTCTAATTGAACACAGTGAACACACTCGCTCACTGTGTTCATTCATAACTGAAGCATAATAACCTGTATTTACTATGCTTCAGTTTGTGCAGAACTGCCCCATGCAGCTGAGGCCGCAGAGAAAGGCATGTATGTTTCAGCTTTGGGGTGCACACCCTAATGCAGTAGGCTGCACACACCTATGTCCCCCCTTGTGTTAAATCGTGCACCCCACATTATGGTTGACATTGACTCTTTGTAAAACATTGGTTTATTCTTTTTTTATATAAAATAATGTTACATTAAATGTTACATCTTAAAGATCAGAAGTATTTTGCATGCTCGTTCAAATTCAAAAACCTGCTTGGGAGTTTTTACATGCTTTCAGTAAGTAGTGACACAATGTCACTTTTTGGTTTCCTGAGCCCTATTAAAATATTATCAGCGGAATAAAGGGGTTAAAGAATAACTAAACCTCAATGTTTTTCCCATTTTAGATGTGGAGTGTTTTACTTTTTTTGCCTGTAATCAGAATAAATAGAAAGGGTGAATATCTGCAGCCAGAGCAAACAAAGTAACAAAGCATGACAGGTGATCTAACCGCTCACCACTCTAAAGCAAAAAAAAAGTAATAGGTTTAGTTACACTTTATGTTTCAGTAACATTCTTAACTATATTTTTTGACAAAATAATACAGGGTTTTATTATTCATTCATGAATTATTTCTATTGACTTGTATTTTAATGTCTTGAAGCCAAATGGACACACAATACATATCCTCTTGTTCTATTTACATGGCTATAAAGAATACATTCTGGGTTAAATCACCATAAAATACTTACTAAAGAAGGCAGACACACTGTAACCCAACATCCATGCTAAAGCTTAACATAATAAGGTGGGTTTTGTTTGATGAGGTTAGAAAATGAAAAACTGTTGACAAGTGAAGTTTTCGGAGAGAATATATTAGTAAAACTATAGAAGGCATTCACTTTCAGACTGTAGACAAACTGTCTCACAGTATAAGTAACCTCAAAATCATGAAAGAGCTTAATTTAAATTAGAATATAAAATTAAGAGAAGAAAATGAAGATAGATAGATAGATAGATAGATAGATAGATAGATAGATAGATAGATAGATAGATAGATAGATAGATAGAATATTATCTAACATTGTGCATAATATATAGTTACTTTAGTCCTGTTATGCCCTTTTTACAATTCAAAGCAGCAGCACAAGTGTATTTCCACGTCTGCCATTCAGATTGGGCTAACACCTACATTATATTTGTTACATATTTACCTTTTTGGTTACCTGAAAAATTGCACTTACCTTTCCCTTTTATGCAATGTTAAGAGCAGAGCTGTGGAGTTATATTTACTCTATTTAACCGTGTCTGCATTGTGCTGACAGATCTTCATTATCAGTTGCAAGCTAGATGTGCATACTGTCTGTCTTCACAAAGGGTTAAAGATCTCAAGACTTGGGTGGTACATTGTAAGTTAATATGAAAAAAACTGTCCCTCAGTATACTTAGAGTGACATTGAAGATTCAGTTTTTTTTTTAAATAACAAACATGTCATACTTTACTTCACTGTGCAGTTCGTTTTGCACACAGTGTGGCCCCGTTTCTCCTGTTCTGGGGTCCCACAGTGGCTCTTGCGGCTCCTCCCCGCAATAGATAATCCTCTCTGGGAAGCTCTCTCCTGAGGGGGTTACCATAGCCACTGAATATTTATGACTTGGCCCCGCCCGTGTCATTGGCTTTGATTGACAGCAGTGGGAGCTAATGGCTGCGTTGCTATCAATTGATCTAATCAAGTGCCACAAAGCCATGGAGAGAGCGATGCAGGATCGCACCCAAAGTACTTACTCAGGTAAGTAAAACGGGGGGGCTGGACACTGCATAGGATGCATTAAGGCGAAAAAACATGAAGGTTTACAACCCCAAAATAAGCTGCCTGTAGCGTCCCATGTATAAGCCTTCTCCAAAAAACAAAAAGCGTAAGAAATATTTTCTTTCCATTATTTTTAGGTTTGCTATGTGGATAGGAACACAAAACAAACATATAGTGTGGATTTCTCAAATATTAATACAAAGGTGAAAGTACACTTTAATCACTTGCCAACCAGCTCACATACAGTACATATACGTCTGCAAAGTGTCTCGTTCCTGCGAATCGCGTATGGGCACGTTGGCTCCTTTAGGAGCCATAGCAGGCGCTCGTGCATGCCCACTGCATAGCGTGGGACTTGATGCGCAATGACCACCAGCCACCCGCGATCGCGGGCATGAGACCCGCAACAGGGATTTGTGTATGTAAACACACACATTTCTGTTCTGACAAGGGAGGAGAGACAGATCGCTCCGTTTGTAGCAATTATGAACAGAGATCTGTCTCCTCCCCCAGTCAGTCCCATCCTCCCACTGTTAGACACACACATGAGGGAACACATTTAACCCCTTGGATGCTACTGGGTAGCATTATACATAATAGTGGAGCCGGTTGGACTGCATGCCTCGGCGGCTTCACAAGGAACTCGACGAGCAAAACGATGTGTTTTGCCCGTCGAGTTTCTCGGACTAGTGTACAGGGCCTCAGAGTGAGATAACTATGTGTTAAAGCTGCTTGGCCAAAAGAAAGGATCACTTTAGGGCAATGTTTCCCCAAACTACTCCAAAAAGCCATATTTTGGTAATCTCCTTGAGATAAAATAACTGTCATGAATACAAAGATGTTGATATTGATTTAAAGCACTTGTGGTGAAGGAAATCCTGAAAAAATTACTTGCTAGGAGAACTTGAGAACTGAGGTTTGGATCCATTGCTTTAGATCAGGGATCCTCAAACTACGACCCTCCAGCTGTTGTGGAACTACACGTCCCATGAGGCATTGTAAAACTCTGACATTCACAGACATGACTAGGCATGATGGGAATTGTAGTTCCTGAACAACTGGAGGGCCATAGTCAGGGGCGGACTGACAACTCATGGGGCCCCCGGGCAATAGAAGATTATGGGGCCCCTGGACTTACAGATGGCCACCACGACAGGAGGCAGTGCAGAGGCGGGGCAGCTAAAATCTCTGGATTTTCACATCAAAAGCATGTCGGTTTCGGACATATCAGGGACAGATGTAAAAAAAAACATAGATTTTTACATAGTGTCCCTGGTTTTGCTGACCCTGGCAACACTGAAGGGGCCCCCTAGTGGCATGGGGCCCTCGGGCAGTGCCCGAGTGACTCAATGGTCAGTCCGCCCCTGGCCATAGTTTGAAGACCCATGCTTTAGGGCAAAGATTGTTCCTTAACTACAGGCTCCTAATCATTCTGGTTTATACTTGTATTTTATGTAAAGGCTGTACACGAAACAAATAATAATAAAAGAGATGAAATTAGGAAAGATTATTACTGAAGTGTCAGAAAACTGGTATCATTTTCAGAGTATGTTGCATTTTTCTATCAAAATGAATGCAAAATAGTGTGGATAGATGATGGATATTTCAGTTAAATTAAATGTCACAGCAATGGTTAGTACAAACAGTACGTTAAAACATATAGTATTGATTTTTTATGTATTTATGATCTATGTTTACATATGGACACAAATCACTTATAAATTAGATCACTGAATGAGGTCAGTGCAAATAAATATCCACCTGTTATATTTCCAGAGATTATTTGTAAAAGAAAATTGGTTCCATTATGTTGTTAAATGGTTTGCTAAAGAGTTTTTATTCAAGTCAAGAGAGGAGACCACAGACTATATAAATAACTCTAAAATGCCAAAAATATGAGGCGTACAAAAGACTGCAGATATACAGTACTGTAATTGTATTGTGTTTTATATTTACAACCATATTTAAAGAACTGTAGTATTATTAAAGAATGTAAATATATTATTACAAAATTATTACAAAAAAGTCTTGATTTGGTGATGTTGTTGATTGTTCAATAAAAAAATAGATTCTAATTTCTCATCAAATCTAATAAAAATCATGAGGTTTATGCTGTCATTTTGAAAAATCTTGAGTTAACTGATCCTATTACCTAGTTGGAACATTTACTGATTTTTTATTACTTCTTTTTACATTTTGAACATTACATTTTTTTCTCAGGAAACATGTTTTTTGATGGAATGTCTTTCTGCACTCTACAGGTTAAAATGTTTTCTATCGCTGATTTAGGAATAGACATGTTAGTAACCAGAATTACAGTTTGGTTTCTATGCAGAGTTGCACTAGATTTTGCACTCCAGTTTTAGCAAATCAACCCTATTGTGTTTGGAGGATAACAAAGCCGAGCGAAGCCGAGCCTTGCCGAATGTACCCGAGTGTACTGCACTCGGTATATGTCGGCGGAGGCGTTCGAACTGAGCGCGGGAAGCGGGGACTCGACTTGAGGCGTGTGCTGGAGAAGTCGGGAGGACACCACCGAGGCCGCAGACGGACGCCGGACTGGACGATGGACGCTGGGAAGACACCAAAACTGTAAGTAATAAAATCATATAACATTTTTTTTACAGGAATTTCGGGGGCAACTTTAGGGGTGCACGGTATACGCGGGAGTGCGTTATACCGCGATAAATACGGTAACCAAAAATTACCCCTTAATGTGTAACTCAACACCCTACAATTAACCTTGATCCTAAAATGAGTTCTTACTCTTAGGCCAGCCATACACAGTTCGAATCTCAGCCGGTTCAGCAGGAATCAGCTGAGATTCAAACCATTATCGGGCAGGCTGAATGTACCAAGTTGATCTACTTATCAACTTGGGCGCAACCCGCTGACCAGATTTTCTCGTAAGTAGGCTGCTATAGCCGCTAGCGATAATCACTCCCCCCCCTGCTGGGAGAAGACAAGTGCTTGGCAGGAGGATGTGTGGAAATGTGCACTGTCTCTGGGCTGCTTTAAACCCTCTACTCTTAAAGGAACACTAAAGGTTTGTTTTTTATTAGATCAATTGATTGCTGTAAGCTAGAGCATTTAAATATCACTTAACTCGTTTTTCCTTTTGACCTCCAAAATACAGTAATCCAGGTTTGAAAATGCCATTTCCTGTCACTCCTCTTCTTGCTTTCCACCAGCATCTGAGCTGTTTTGCATGGTGGAAAGCAGAATGTGCTCACCCTCTCCCAATGACTACAGCCCTGCGTGAAGATGCTCTCTTATCCCTCACAGGCATGGAGGCTAAGCTTAATGGGAACTGTAGTTCCCATTAGGCCGTGATGTAGCAAAAATGAATGCGCACCGCAAACCAGGAAGTCAGTGAGAATAATGATTCAGGAGTGACGGAGGTGAATAAAACAGCTCGATTTCAACAGGTATCAAACTAGTTATAATGCAAAACATTACTTTTTACTTTATCAGCTACTGTCAGACTTTAATTTAAGAGGAAACTATTTTTGTCTTTACAACCCCTTTAAGCCTAATACACACGGGCCAACTGCCAGGAGACCCGAGCTGTCAGTAGTGTGTACTAGGCTTTAGACATACAGGAGTAAAAAATTGCACCTTTTTACTGATTTGAAATTAGATATATTGTTTTTTATATTCTTATGAGTAAAGATCAGTAATACAGCGATGAGTACAGAGCCTTAAAACAAATATAGAACATTTTACATTTGATCGCAGTAATATTCACATGTACGTGTGTTTACACATTTATAAGCATGTTTATGCGAGTATAAAGGAGTATTACAACACTGGCAATGAATCATTTTACCTCTCTCTATGCACCTTTATTCGCCTACACTCAACATTACATAGGTCTTTCAACACAGTTTTTTTACTCAGGGACTTGGTGTCAACAAGTTTTTGATTACTCGTCGGTAAATTATGATGACCATATGCAAGGGGCCTTCATGGCCTTTGTTTACCTGGCCAGGGGCTTCCTGACATGTAAGTGAATGAACTAGGGGATGTCAGTGGTTGGTAAAGATGCATTAGCTGCTTGCTTCCTTAGCGACCATTGACAGACTAAAGCTGTCATATGTACAACTCCTGGCCACTGCAGTTAAAGGGGGTGTGGTCGGGCGGAGGTGATAAAAACACATCTTAACTATGGGGTTTTACCACCCCAAAATGCAAATGTAAATTAACCCTTTCTGTTCTGAGACCCCTATAAGGCTGATTTTACACTGATGTGCTGCGGGTTACTTGCATTGTGGGTGCAGCGCAGTGCATCTGCAACTTTCCTGGGTCATCTACACTTTGCCATAGACTTCTATTAAATCCTGAAAGTGTGATGCACTTTCTGAAAGTGCACCAAAACTCCTGCATTCATAAAGTGCACCAAATCCGTAGGATGTAATTGAAGTGTATGGCTAAGTGCAGCAAATCCGCAGGAAAGCTGCAGGTACACTGCACTGCACCCGCGGTGTGGGTAAACCGTAGCGCTTCAGTGTGAAAGCAGCCTTGTACTAATATTGCCAGTGTATTGCTTCATACTGACCTAAAGATCTTTTCTTTCCTGCTCCAGTCACCGCTCCGGAGACCGTTAGCCGGCATAAGAGGTGGAGTGCAGTTGGTATCACTCCCCATGGCACAGGAGCCAACAATACAACGAAGGCATTGGCTTATGTGGCTCTTGATCTATACTACAACTCCAACTTTACACATAGTCCCTCAGAAAACCCAGACCATGATCTACCAGCCACCTGGCCACAATCTACTGGTAGGTAGCGATCTACAGGTTGCTGACCCCCAGTCTAAACAGTGTTCGTCTGAAGTAATGTAGATTTTTTGGTTGCTTACGCATTTTTTATGCATATTGATTTATTTTGTGCGCACTGATTTAACACAAACTTTGTTTCACCAATTGGAATATGTTCAGTTCATTTACTGGCAATGCATTATGCACTTTGTCCCCCAATGGCCATAATATAGATTTTGATTTGAACTGTTTTATCTCCAATTTTTAATATTTTAAATTTTTTTAATAATTTCATTCATTAATTTTAACCATGATTTTAGAATATTAATATTTATCTACCATCCTCCCTTTTCATATTTATTTATGTAGACATTCTGTTCTATTTGGGAAGGGGAGTTTTATATAGGTAAACATGATTATTAGTATTAACTTTCCCCCAGTTGTCCCATCATCCACTAGAGGGAGCCGTTATCAGTTACTTGATAAGCACTGAGTATCAACTGGCCTAATATTAAGCTATGTGATTCCAGTCTTTTATGTATCCACTGGAGGGAGCTTGTATTTATTGTTCTTGTTATTTCATTTAATATACTTGTTAACGTCCATTAGAGGGAGCTATCACTCGCCTGTCTATTGATTGAATTATGCTCCTATTATTATATGCAGAGATATATGTTCCTGTCTTTCCCCACTGGAGGGAGCCATATTGTAGCTCTGTCTTAATCGTACTATGTTTAACATATCCTGATCCATTAGAGGGAGTTAGTATTTCGATACTACAAATTATTTATGCCATACCCTCCATTTCATCACATGCACTTTCGATTTTATATCCAAAGGAGTTATTTGTTCTAACAATTGTGGTTTAATATCCACCCGGAAGTGCCGATTAGCGCGCATCCGCATTCCTATTTAAGTCACCATCACCGACGGCACCTCCATACCTATGACTAAGTAGCGTTGATCTGCTACGCAACGCGTCAGGTGAAGGAAAGTGCCGACGGTGACGTCATCTCCGCTCGCGGCCGAGAGCGGAGATCTATTGCTTTACATACAAACATTCGCTGCATGCTGTTTATATCTCCTGATAAATGTGAGTGTAATACCTTGTTTTAACCACTATTAAAATTGTGTTGAACCTATTACACTATGGAGTTTACATCTACTTTCATGTGAGTGGTCTGGAGCTTTTTCCCTTGGTGGACGTTTTGGAGTGACCCATAGAGTTTACATTGCTGGAATCCTTCAATACATCTAACAGGCTGGTCTAACCTGTTTTGAGGTGAGAGGCTGGAATTATCTTCACGAGTCTGCACAAACTACACTGGAATTTCGTGCGGTGGATGGCAGCACTTATTTAATTATTATTTACACTTTTTTTGGAAGAGTTTGGATTGGCACCTTATTATAAGTTTTTCTTGCACCTTTCTTTTGGAACTTTCCACTACTTTTGGAGGTTGACTTGAAACACTTTAATTAACTTGAAATTATTTATCACATTTTTTTACCAATCACATTTTTTTACCAATCTTTTTTACTCAACATTTTTTGCTTATATCATATTATATTTTTTTATATATATATTTTTATCCTGAAGATTATTTATTCACAAACATTGATGTTTATTTTTAACATTATTTATCACTCAGATTTTACACTGTGTGTTTTTTTTTGGTCCTTCCTACGGATCTATCACTGTCAAGTTATCACTGTTTAATGACAATATTGGATTGATATTAATGTGTTGACTATTAATTATTATTATTTTTAGTCTATTTTTTTGGATTATTAATTTTCACTATTTCCACCTCATTCATCTCAATGTAGATGCCTTTGAAGGTATTGGAAACAAGGAGTGACACATTATTTGGATTTAATCATACTATCCATACGTTGCTGTGCGTTATTTGGCATTTTAGTTATTTTAGTCATTTTTGGCAAGCGCCTCTATTTACCCCCAATTTACATATGTCTTCTGGTGCGTGAGCACTATTTTAGTAGTGGCTGCTGCTTTTAGATTTTAGTTGATATTTTAATTATTTACAGTTAGGCTGGTTTTGCGCATTGGTTCCCCCCATACACATTTACTGGCAATGTTTTCTCTGTTGGTTTAAATGTTGAGATTAAGTTTTCAGTGCACAAATGGGATTGAATCAGTAACTTCCAGCCAAATGTAAACTGTTATATTTTAAGCACCTTTCAGTGAAGAGTGATACAATGAATCTACTTATTATTTCAGATCTTGTATGACATGGCTTTAATAAAAGGGCAACAGAATGTTCCTTCAACCATTTAAAACAGTTAGGAAACTTTGGCTGTTCTTAATAGACACATTTTCTTATATAAATAAATAGGAACAGTTTGCAGGCTCAGAGACTGGAGTTGTAGAGAGAAGTGCATACAGGCCCCTAATTTGGAACAAAGTCCCTCTGTCCCTCTTTACTCATCATTTGTCCCTTATTTTTAGATCATTATAGTGATTTATATACTGTAGTTGTATTTAAAATGCACTTTTATCTTTCAAATAGTGTTTCCCAGTGCTAAACCTTTCAACCAATTTCTAAATGGCTACATTTGTAAATTTCAAAAGGGGGTGTGGCAGGGGGTGTGCCCTATGCCTCCATACTTTTGCTTATAGGTGTCCCTCATTCCCATCTCAAAAAGATGCAGATATATGCTCCACAAAAGTTCAGATTTATTAGTTCAACTCATAGAGTAGTAGTAAACTATGTTATAGACACTTTATGATACAATTATAACTATTCAGTTACCATAATTGTTTGTGCTTAGTTTTAGAAATTATCTTTCTTACTTTTTTTACTAGGTTGAAATGTTCTGTCATATGACCATGCATCTCTTTTCCTGATAGTGGGGAAGACACACAGTAGGCCTGTATTAGATGTTGTTTGAGCAGAGGGCATGTTCAAGAGGACAGGCTGTGATAGGGAGGGTGGGTGTGTGCTAGATGCAGGCTGTGATTGGTTGACGGGCATGATGGTTGAACAAACTACCCAGCTGTGTTTTTGCACAGGGTCCAGTACCTCTAAATGATCAGTCAAAAGATAAAAACTGACCATGCAAGAGCAGATCAGCTTCTGTGCTGTGTGGGGTCAGTTTAATACAAGGAAGAAAGGTGACTGGCAAGATCAGCCAGGTACTTCAGAAGGAAAATAAACACAAAATTGATAGAGGCTATGATTTGTAAAATACACATATGTAAACACACAAAGAAAAAAAATTGGATAACATACACTTTAAGGGTCTATTTAGGTTTTCACATAAAATTCACCCAGGATTCACATATTTTTCTAATTTGATTCAATTGGAAAAATATGTAAAAATTGGATGAAAGTTGTGTGAATCCTGTGAAAAAGCATTTATAAATATACTTACTTTATAAACATACCTACTAACTAGGCATCATTAAATATTGAAGAACTCAAATGATAAAATTCACAGTTCGCTAACAATAATAACAAACATGGCTAATGTGCTAAAATCAGCAAGTTTAAACTTAACATGATGAGGAGACCACCAACTCACATTGGGCATAGCTTTAATGGACACAGTAATTGCTTTATTTCTACGAATAAGTCAAATTCTGCCTTGTAACATTACACATGGTGGTCCTACACAGTTGACTGCTATCCAAGGTTATATTTTTCTAAGCAAAATCCAAAGCTTTCCAAAATAATGGTTCTAAGAACATTCAAATATTACGGCTTTTTAGTTTAAGGGTATAAGAGGTTAAACACCAGAGGACTTTAATGATTAGGGGATGTGTGGTTTGTCAGTTTTTGGTTTAGAACGTAAAGACCATTGGCTGCACATAGTAAAGTGAAATGGCTCACTGACACTTTCAGTTATGTAAACCACAGCTGGGTGGCTGAACATAGTGGAAGCTATATTACTAACTTTCTGACAGGACCCAAGTGTAAACTGAGGAACTGCACCTGTAGTTGAACTATGGAAATCAATCTTTCCCTTGGTAGCACAGTAGTTAAAGTGTTGGCTTCAGATTTACTTTAAAATGTTTGCAGAGTGTGGTAATGCATCAGCATCATGCCTGATGTCAATTGCATGCATTGTTTTAAGCTTTAGCACATGGGGAATATTTTGTATTGCACCTTGTGCATACTGACATAAGGTGTGGTGCTCAACACTGGAACAATTGACTTAATGCTTCCTGCTGAAACGCTGTTCTACTCAAAGGGATATCTTTTTTTTTCTTATATAAACATTTTTTTTTCAGACTGATAGCTAAAAAGACAAATTTCACAAGTTAATAATTACAAATATGTCAAGGGACTTAAATTGGTCTTTATATATGTTGAGCTAAATTTGATTTTAATCAGTTTCCAGGAATTTAAATAAGTATGTGTTACAATAGAAAGAAGAGTGAGGTATTAGACTTGCAAACTGTGGCAGAACCAAAGTGGTTATTATATATGCTGTTGTATAAAGGTACTAGATTGGATAGAATTTAATCTACACATTTCAATATCCTGCTAATCAAAATTGTCATAGAGTATCTACAGTCTGTTGTATTACTTATGGCCCATACACACAATGAGATTATCAGACGAATGATTGCCTTTGTTTTGCATGCTAATTTTGGATCAAAACTTAAGTGTTTACTGAATTTATGAAAATTCTCATATGATAAAATAAAAATTCAGAAGTGATGTCATGTTTTGTATTGCATTTGTATTGTATTTTTAGAAAGTCCAGGGCTGGACTGGGACAGAAATTTGGCCCTGGACTTCATCCACACTGGCCCATTTTGACAGGTCTCTCCCATGGCGGCCGGACAACTCCCGCAAACCCCCCCGGCCACCCAAGCCCCCTCTCCCCGTTCACTAGCCACTAGCCGTTCTACTTTATTAGAGTAGAATGGCTGGTACTGGTACTCTTTTAGGCAGTACCAGTGGGGAAGCTAGACATTATTTCACCCGGGGCAAAGAATCAGTTCGGTGCCCCCCTTATGGGACAAGATTAGGCAGAAGTGAGAAACTCCCAGGCCATAGCTGTTGAGTCAGCTGTCTGACCCCTCCCCCATGCTCCCCTGTCGTCCCCCCTGTTCCTCGGGTCCTCCCCCTTCTTCTTTGTTCCCCCCAGGTGAGCGCTGCGGGGAGGAAGAGACAGAGGAGCGGAGAAGGCGGCAGTCTGCTGTCACTGAAGCCAGCCCACTGAGCCATTGACCCACTGGGAAACTCCCTGTAGTCCCAATGGCCAGTCCATCCCTGCGATCTGGTATCGTACAAGGAAACTTATGGTGCTTGCACCATTGGATAATATCGGATGAACTGTCATGATTGGCTATTGAAAGTTGTGTACTAACGATCAAATTATCATGCGATTGATTCGAAAGTGGTATTTTTCATACGATTTTTGGATCGTGTGTACGGGCCATTGAGGTGAGCTACACTGATTCCAGAGCACAGTTGTCCAATATATATAGGTATTGATATAAAGAACTTTCTAATATAAATAGAAAACTCATTTAATACTACATGCATTAATTGTTAGTGAATGATAAAATATGGGTCCTTTGGAAAATAAAATCCCCCTCATATCGTTTTCCATGGGCCAAATGGGGCCCTGGGGCCAGAAGACAGCAGTTGTCATTTATATGCCCTGTGCAAGCCGAAGATGTTCAGGTTTAATCCAACTTGCTCTAAGGCATTTTTACTCTGCAGTTATTTAAAAGGGACTAGTCCCCTTAGGTAGCCATTCAGGGTTAAACCTGGACATCAGAGGAGATCGGGTAGGTGTATTACAAGAAAATATGGCTCTGACGTATGAGTTGGAAAATTGTGGTCAGCCAAGGTCTTTCAATCTGTGCAATCAAAATTTCTCCCTCAAGTAGGGTGCACACTTTGGGTTCTAGAGCAATTTATCTTAGCCCTCTCCCTCTAGCAAATTGGAAGTGACCTACACATATTCAGGATACCCTGTAAATCTGTGGCACAAATGGTGGGAAGACTGGATTTGATTGTTTGAGGTTGAGGTGATAAGGAGTCATGATTTCCCCTTGCAATGATATTGAGGGTGGCTCAAAATGTGATGAAAGTGAAGGGGACTAATGTTTGATTTCTTGACCCTTTAAATACAATTATGGTTTATTATTTGATATAGCTGTAGGTAAAATGTGTCAGACAAAAGTACAGTTATGCTTATAAATTTACATACATATCCTGGCAGAATTTACGATTTCTTGGCCATTTTTCAGAGAATATGAATGATAACACAAAAACATTTATTTCACTCATGGTTAGTGTTTGGCTGAAGCCATGTATTATCTATCAACTGTGTTTACTCTTTTTAAATCATAATCACAACAGAAACTACCCAAATGACCCTGATCAAAAGTTTACACACCCCAGTTCTTAATACCGTGTATTCCCCCTTTAACATCAATAACATCTTGAAGTCTTTTGTGGTATATGTGGATGAGGCTCTTTATCTTCTCAGGTGGTAAAGTTGCCCATTCCTCTTGGCAACAAGCCTCCAGTTCCTGTAAATTCTTGGGCTGTCTTGCATGAACTGCATTTTTGATATCTCCCCAGAGTGGCCCAATGATATTGAGGTCAGGAGACTGAGATTGCCACTCCAGAACCTTCACTTTATTCTGCTGTAGCCAATGACAGGTCGACTTGGCCTTTTGATTAGGATCATTGTCATATTGGAATGTCCAAGTACATACCATGTGTAGCTTCCTGGCTGATGAATGCAAATGTTCCTCCAGTATTTTTTGATAACATACTGCATTCATCTTGCCATCAATCTTGACCAAATTTCCTGTGCCATTGTAGCGCACACATCCCCAAAACATCAGCGTGTTTCACAGTAGGAATGGTGTACCTTTCATCATAGGCCTTGTTGACTCCTCTCCAAATGTAGTGTTTATGGGGCGTGGCCAGGCAGCGGATGTAGCCGGACGCACCTTCTGCTTCTCTCCGCCGAATCTCCTGCAATCCATCCTGAATCCCACCCATCCTACCTGCTCTTCACTCCCGATTGCTGCAGGAAGGTGCCCTGATCACTCCGGTGTCCTCTGTTCCCCGATCCGAGCACAATGTCGGCGGCTAAGAGACAAAATGCGGCCCGGTCCCCGGACAGCGTGGGGATCCAAGATGGCGCTCAGGCCCAACGTACAGCCAAGGAGAAGCACAGAGATGGGGCAGAGAAGCTCTTCTCCAGAATGCTGACTGCTGATCCCAATGCTCACCCGGGAGTGCAGAGTGAGATGCCCGGTGGAGCATTGGATGCGGACGACACAGTCCCCCTGGAAGATGGCGGAGGCCCGGACTATCCATGGAGCATAGTGAGTACCCCTAACGGCAACTCCACTAGGCCGCAAACCCTCACCAGTCCTGCTACTGATAGTGAACCCTCACTAAGGGACATATTTGCAGCCATTACTACGTGCAATACCTCCCTGACTGCCTTAACTGCTGACATTAAGGGGTTAAAGCTGAGATGTCATTTATGAGGCAGGATGCACAAAAATTGAGGGAGAGAACCTCTGCTGTGGAGGGGAGGGTGAGCTCCATAGAGGATGACATGGCCCCCATGCAAAGGGATCTTACATACAACAACCATCTCTTTACACAACATTCATCCCGTTTAGAGGAATTGGAGAATAGAATGAGAAGAAATAATGTGAGGCTGGTTGGTTTACCTGAGAGAGCTGAAGGGAAGAATCCTGTAGAATTTATTGAACACTGGCTAGTGACTGCTTTTGGCAAAGAAGCTTTCACTCCATTATTCTCGGTTGAAAGAGCACATAGGGTGCCTTCCCGGCCTCCTCAGCCAGGGGCCCCCCCAAGACCCTTCCTATTCAAACTTCTCCATTATAAAGACAGAGATGCCATACTACGCAACACCAGGATCAAACCTGAAGCCATGAAGGTTGATAATGCTAAAATCTCTTGTTTCCCTGATTTTTCTGCTGAGCTGCAAAAGCAACGCGCAAAGTTTCTGGATATTAAACGTCGGCTCAGAGCACTAGATGTGAAATATGCTATGCTGTACCCCTCCAGGCTGAGAGTAGAAGCATTGGGATCTGTTCACTTCTTTGATCTTCCATCTTCAGCTGCACAGTGGCTGGACAGAGAGGAACAGTCACTCCGAGAAGGTCGCAATCGACACCGTGTTCAACAGGACGGTTAATACCTTGATTGAATCATCCTGATAATTACCTGTTATACCCCTATGTCAAGGCGGAGAAGTTGCTGAGGCTTAGTCTATATTTTACCATCTGGGCTATCTGTTCTAGCTGTTGAGAAGTTCAGAAACTTAGGTGCACTTCCACTGTTGCCCCCATGTGGGCCTGGTACAGGCCTCACCTTGCCTGTGGGCAAACAAAGTTGGCCATGTTGGCCTGTTATTTTTTGACTATATCTTTTCTTTTGATGTCTCTCCTTTTATTTACCATTTTTGCTGTGGGATCACCGTCTTTTACATTTCACTTGCTCCCGGGGTTCATTCTCCCCCCTGTGACTGCCTCAACTGTTCATTATGTGACGCTCCTCGCCCTATCCTTGTCACCAGTGTTGGACTGCCTTGACCTGCTATGTATTTTCTTGCACTCACCTGAGGATCTACTGCCGACTTTTCCCCCCAGGGTATTTTGCTGTCCTGTTTTTCAGTGCTGTGAACTTGCCATTGATATCCATGTTTTACTTGCCCCCAATGTACAATGTCTAAGATAACCAGATTTATGTCCTGGAATGTGCGGGGATTGAATAACTCTGTCAAGCGCTTGGCTGTGCTCCGCACGATCAAGCGAATAGCTGCTGATATTATTTGCCTGCAGGAGACTCACCTCCCCCCGACCTCCACACCCCAATTTGCGATAAGGCAATTTAGCCACCAATTCCATGCTACTTTCTCAGTGTACTCGAGGGGGGTGAGCATCCTGGTTAGACAGGGCACACAGTTTACAGTTTTGGAAACGCAAATTGACCCTGATGGACGGTATGTCATTGTTCTATGCTGTATATATGGAACCAAATGTATACTTGCAGGAATATATATTCCCCCTCCCCTTTCAACTAGCACATTGAGGGTATTGACAGATTTTATTGCCCGCTTTCCGGGTATTCCTGTGTTGGTGGTAGGGGACTTTAATAATTGCCTAGATCACACTAGGGACAGATTGTCTGCCCAAGGGGGGGTTGGAGTACAAAGGGGGAGTGGGCCTACTCCGTTTGCCCGGTTACTACTGGAAATGGGCCTAACAGATGTTTGGAGGGTTCATAACCCGGATGCCAGAGTCTATTCGTGCCAATCTGCCTTGGTTGGGGGTTTGTCCAGAATCGACCTGGGACTGGGAAATGAGTTGCTCCTACCAATGTTGGAATCCTCTCAATACCACCCTAGACAAATTTCAGACCATTCTCCTTTATCGATTGACGTTAGGTGTGGGGCTCGTAGGGGTAATACCCTGTGGAAACTTAACCCTTATTGGCTATCACTTATTCCAGACCCAGACCCTATCCCGGAGCTCCTCACAATTTTTTTTAGGCAAAACTTAGATACTGCAACATTAGACGTAGTCTGGGAAAAAAATAAAGCTTTTCTCAGAGGGCAATTTATTAGAGTAATTTCCAAGATAAAAACCTCTACTAAGGAATGGGAAATGTCGGTCTTGGAGGAGGTACGATCTTCTGAGGCCAGATATGTTGCTGACCCTACAGACGATGCGAGACGCTCGTGGCTAGCATCCCAAACCTTACTTAAAGACCTGTCCATGCAATTAGCTGAAATTAAAAGTTGTTTCCTGCAGCAGAGTCACTTTGAGGAGGGTGAGAACACGGGGCACATGCTGGCACTATTAGCTAGGTCACAACAGCCATCTTCTCATATTGTATCGATAACAAATTCCGAGGGGAATCCCTGCCACTCCACCAAGGAAGTTACTAAGGTGTTTAAACTCTTCTTTCAGGATGTTTATTCTTCCAAGGTTAATCCCACTCGAGACGACATTCATTAGTTTCTGGACAAGTAACCCTTGCAATCCTTGTCTGCTTCGGATGTTGTCTTGCTCAATGCTCCTCTGACTGAGGACGAATTACTTGAGGCATTGGCCCACTCAAAAAATAGTCGGGCACCCGGGGCTGATGGGTTGCTGTCTGAGGTATACAAAAGGTACTCGGCTCAACTTCTTCCTATCCTTCTTAAAATGTATAACCATGCATTTGAAACAGGGTCCCTCCCCCTTCTATGAACGAGGCTCTTATTGTGGTCCTGTTGAAGCCCGGTAAGGACCCCCTGTCACCGGACTCTTATAGGCCGATTTCACTTCTAACATGTGATGTTAAGCTGCTGGCCAGGATCTTGGCTAGCAGGTTGGATAACTGTATACAAAAGGTGATACACAGAGATCAGTCTGGGTTTATTCCAACGAGATCTACATCTCAGAATCTGCGCAGACTTTTCCTGAACTTGCAAATCCCTCCGGATAATGTAGGTAATAGGGCGATCCTATCGTTGGACGCCGCTAAGGTGTTCGACAGTGTGGAGTGGCCCTACCTTTGGGAGGTCCTGACTCGATTTGGGGTGGGTCCCTCGTTTTTTAAATGGGTCCAGCTACTGTATAGCTCCCCGTCGGCAAGAATGCGTATTAATGGAGAGGTGTCGGACCCCTTCTGTATTGCTAGAGGCACTCGGCAGGGGTGCCCTTTATCACCCCTGTTGTTTGCCCTGGCTCTTGAACCACTGGCCATACACATTAGACATACGCATGATATAGTGGGGTTTCAGAGGGGTCCCAGAAAGGATGTGATCTCCCTCTATGCAGATGACACGTTGATATATCTGGGGGACACAGGTAGTTCCTTGCAAAACGTAATGGGCCTGATTGCTGACTTTGGTCGGCTGTCGGGGTTCAGTATCAACTGGAACAAATCGGTCATTATGCCTTTAGACCCCCTGCCGGGCCCTTTGCCGGACTGTGCAGAAGACATTGCTGTAGTGGATGAATTCCGTTACTTAGGCATACAGGTTACGCCAGTCCCCTCCCAATACCTTGACAAAAACCTGTCCCCGCTGCTGCAGAAACTTCGGCTGAAATGCTCAGCTTGGAGGAAATTACCTTTATCCGTGACCGGAAGAGTTAACTTGATTAAGATGGTATGGGCACCTCAACTTTTATATATTTTCCACAACTCCCCGATTTGGATCACCCATAGGTGGTTTACCCGTATAGATTCTCAGTTTAGGGAGTTGATCTGGGGTGGGGGATCGGCCCGTATTAGCTTGTACTCTCTGCAGCTCGTGAAAGACCAAGGGGGTATGGCGGTCCCACATTCTAGGTTTTATTTCATAGCATCGCAGCTCCAGCATCTTTCTAATTGGGGGATAGTGGATAACTCCGACCCGATCAGGTCCCTGATAGTCCAGGTGGATTCAGCCCTCCCAGCGCTGGTGTATGTAGAGGCAGGCCTCACTCAATTTCCTACTGCATTTCCCACAGTTGGGCTACTGAATAAATTATGGAAATATGTAAGAACCATCTTTAAGGTTAAGGCGATCTGCCAGTTTACCCCAATATGGAGAAATAAATATTACAGGGAACTTTTTAAGTTGAAGGGTTTCAGCCCATGGGAGGCGCTGGGAATACACTATATCGCCCAGTTGTTTTCTGGTACTGTATTTAAATCCTTTGCGGCCCTGAAAGAGGAATATGGTCTACATAACTCCCAATTCTACCAATACCTGCAACTGAGACATGCTATGCAGTGCGAAGGCAGACTTTCCCCATTAGTTGTGACAGTGCATCCTCTGATGAGGGATGTGCTCTCCACTGGTGACAGGGCGGGCATGATATCAAGGGTTTATGCAAGGCTGCTCCAATCTACGCATGATGCAAGTAAACTTCCCTGTAGACGAGGGTGGAACGTGACCTGGGGCCTATAGACGGTGAAACGTGGGAGCTGTGTCTGACATCCGCCCCATTGGTATCTGTATCGGCATCACAGAGGCTCTCTCACTTGTATTTATTGCACAGGGTATACAGAACTCCGGCTAGGCTACACAAGTGGGGCTTCAGAGACACACCCTTATGCCCAAAATGTGGCGCACATATTGGAGATCTCTTGCACATGTTATGGAAATGCCCAAAGCTTTTCAGGTACTGGAAATATGTCCTTGATACTATAGCCCAGGTATTTCAGATACCAGTTATTACTGACCCAGTGGTCTGCCTCCTTGGCGCCTTGGAGTTACCTGACTTGTCGCCAAACGGCCATATTGCGGTACTACGTTTACTTTATCTTGCCCGCAAAGAGATTGCGAAAGTATGGATCACCCCGAAGGTACCAACAGGCACACCATGGGTGAAACAGGTTAATAATTTATTAATTCGTGAAAAACTAACGTACCAACACAGAAATGTTTTAAAGAAGTTCTATTCAATGTGGCAGCCCTGGTTGGTTGTACCGGGATTGGGTCCTCTTCAACTGGTGAGGGACAGATTACTACAGGGATAGAGTACTTCAAAAGATGATGAAAGTCCAAGATATGGAGGTGTAACTGTGCTGATGGTGGGGTGTGGGGAGTGGGGTATGCTACAGTACCTCCTGGTGCATCAGGTGGAGGACGGGACTATATTGGCGGCCCACAGCCTAAAAAATGGAGATCCTTCTTCCTTTCTCATCTCTTCCTTTTTTTTTTTTTTCTCTTTTTCTTTCCTTCTTCTTATTTTACTATCTTGTCTCCTTTCTTTTCTCACTATCTCTAGTTTGTTTAATTTATTTTTTTCTTGAGGTTACTGGTTATTATTGTGATACACAGTCAGACCACGCTTACGTGGCAATGCCTTATATAATGCAGTGCTTTATAGTATAACATCCCCTCTTCTATGAGCCAAAAGTGTAACTGATGATTAGTGTTGCTCAAGAATATTCGTATTGCGAATATTCGTTACAAATATTGCATATTCGAGTCTTCGCGAATAACTCGAATATCGTGGCCAAAATTCGCTATTACGAATATTCGTATTTTTTCAAATTTATTTTTAAAACAGATCACATCCTAGTGATCTCCATCGATGTCTAAAAGCATTGCTGGTATGATTAGAGACCCTGGGCCGAGTAGCTGAGGCGATCCTTTTATGTTGATGAATATTCGCTTTCGCGAATATTCGTATTGCGAATATTCGCGAATACTTTCTCCGCCCTTCTTTTGCATCAGAGCCAATCAGAGTTCTCCTACCACAGTTGTCAGAGGTTAGCAACCTCCATAGCAACCAATAGGAACCTGCCTGCACGACCAGTATATAAGATCACTCCCAGCAGTATTTCAGTGCAGATTCACAAGGTGGCTAGAGAGAGTGGAGTGTTTCTGTGCGTTTTTCCAGTGTATTGCGATCTTAGAGCTTAGAGCATAGTGCTTCCTATAGTGCTTTCAGTTCTGAGTTTCCTGCTTCTATAACCAACTGCTTTTTTCAAAGCAAAAGACCCAACAGCTTTTCTAAAAGCTCAGATTTGTGTTGTTTTGTCCAGGTTAGTGTAGCTTAGTGTTAGATAGATTTCTGTGTAGTTAGTGTAAGTGTACATTTCTTTAAGGTAGCTTAGTTTAGTGTGTGTTTAGTCTCTGTGTTTTGTGTATAAAAGTTAGTGTTTAGTGCATATTAGTTTAGTATTTGTAGTCCTCTTCTTTGTCCTTGTCAGTCAGTGTAAAAAAAAAAAAAAAAAAAGTTTTAGCTGTAGTATTTTAGTTCCTGTTTAGTAGCTGTCCGTGTCGTAGTCTACGTCTTTGTCCGTGTAAAAATAAAAAAATAAAAAGTTTTAGGTGTAATAGTTTTATTCTAGTTTAGTAGCTGTCTACGTCTTTGTCTGCGTCTTTGTCTGCGTCTTTGTCTGCGTGCCTGTCTTGTTAAAAAAACAAAAAACACTCCTTTCTCACATTTCCCCCCCCAATAAAGTTTACCCCCCCCACACATCGGCAAGCTGTCCAGGCATGCTGGGAGTTGTAGTTTTGCAACAGCTGGAGACACACTGTTTGGGAAATACTAATATCTGATCTTATATCCTAACTTTTAAACTAGTCTAAAATGCAGTTAAATCAATTTCGCATTCGCATTAGCGAAATTTTGCAAATTTTTTTTTTTTTATAAAATATCACGAATATTAGATTTTAACGAATATTTCATGAATATTCGTCTATATATTCGTGAAATATCGCGAAATCGAATATGGCGTATTCCGCTCAACACTACTGATGATCCGTTTATTTACTACATATGTATGTATTGTTTAGAAAATTGGTGTATACCAGTATGGGAATACACCCTGACTCTTTTCTCATGTTACTGCATTCACTATTGATCTGTCTGTGCATATTTATGTGATTGTATTTCTATTTTTCTTACAATAAACTTGTTTCTGATTAAAAAAAAAATGTAGTGTTTATGGTCGTGGCCAAAAAGCTAAATTTTGGTCTCATCACTCCAAATAATTCTGTGCTAGAAGGTTTCAGGCTTGTCTCTGTGCTGTCTGGCATATTGTAAGCAGGATATTTTGTGGCATTTGCGTAGTAATGGCTTTCTTCTGGTGACTCGACCATGCAACCCATCTTTTTTCAATTCCCTTCTTATTGTGCATCTCGAAACAGCCATACCACATGTTTTCAGAGAGTCCTGTATTGCACCTGAAGTTATTTGTGGGTTTTTGTTTTTATCCAAAACAATTTTCCTGGCAGTTGTGGTTGAAATTTTAGTTGGTCTACCTGACCATGGTTTGGTTTCAACAGAGCCCCTAATTTTCCACTTCTTGATTAGCGCTTGAACACTGCTGATTGGCATTCTCAATTCCTTGGATATCTTTATATCCCTTCCCTGTTTTATACAGTTCAACTACCTTTTCCCACAGATCTTTTGACAATTTGTTTTGTTTTCCCCATGACTCAGAATTCAGACACGTCAGTGCAGCACTGGATAAAAAATACAAGGTTTTGTCAGGAGTCCAGAAACTCATTGACCTTTTATACACACACACACACACACACACACTAATTACAAGTAAACAGATCACAGAGGAGGATGGTTACCTTTAAGGCCTCATGCACACTGGACGTTTTTTTTTACATTTTTAAAGCAGCTGTTTTTGGCTGTGGACATTTTTTCTACAGTCATTAAACTCTCCATCATGCTGTCCTAAGTGTCCATGCACACATAGGCTGTTATCAGCAGTTTTGGGCAGTGGAATTTTTGAGTAGTAAAAAAAAAAAAAACTAAAAGATTCTGAGAGATGTTTTTCAGCTGTAAAAACGCTCTAACGCTGATAAACGTTGATAAACATCGATAAACGCTCAAAAATTCGGCTAACCAGAGTTTTTGGATGTTTTTGATCCATTGAAAAAAAAACGCTAACGTGGAAAAACACTAAAAAACCCTGATAAGCGCTAAAAAACGCTACTGCAAAAACGTTGAAAAACATTGAAAATTGTTGACAAACTCACTGCAAAGCTACTGCCATTTTTATAGGGTACAGGTGTCTCTCGGGGGAGTGGAGAGGAGCACTATATTTGATTGGCTGCTTCTGCTTGGCACACACGCACAATTGCACATGATGATGACTTTAAGTCATCATCATCATGTGCGATTGTGCGTGTGTGCCAGGCCCAAGCAGAAGCAAGCAACCAGTTAAATATAGTGCTAAATATGGATTATATAAATATGCATAGCAGCCATAGATATCATAAATAAAGTGTAATAAAGTGATTTGTGCAACAGCCTGTTATGTATTTGTGATATCTATGGCTGCTATGCATATTTATATAATCCATATTTAGCACTATATTTAACTGGCTGCTTGCTTCTGCTTGGGCCTGGCACAGTGGCACACACACATGCACAACATGATCATCATCTTCAAGAGTATGTACCTGCTAGGCGGCATGCAAGTGAATTGCAAGGAAGGTTTTGTAACTGCTGAATATTTTTATTCTTTTGAAAGTTCATTTAGCTTGATCAAAAAGCAAAAAACAAAGACTAATGTTTGTTTACTTCAAATACCTACTCCAAAAAAAAAAAAAAACATAATTCTTGCTTGCACAGATCTTATGCACTGAAAATCCTTTACCTCGTATGCAAATAGTGTTTAAGGCTATATGCTCCAAAAACATATGGCCCTAAATGTGAGTACTGCTTGGATCAGCATCCAGCTGCGTATTTCAGTACTGTATGTCATAGTTTTTTTACAGGCGGCTGCCAATAGGGATGAACTCTGCACTAGTGCCTTCTGGGTGCCCGAAAACACTGGGATTTATACACTGACAGGTCAAACCACCCGTGCATGAGGGCTAAGCTTAATTTTAAGCTAATTATTACATATAAATGTGTGTAAAGGCAGCTAAACCCAGGAACAGATCTAAACACAAGAAAACATGATCTGGCAATCATAAAAATTGTTTATACATAGCAGACATCTTCTCCAACGCAGGTGGCCCATGTGCATGAGGACCTAAAGTGTTTGTTTTCTGGTAGTTTTCAGAGGGTTTTCATGCTCACTAAATTACTTAAAGGGGGTAATGATTTTCACATCAAATACAATGACTGAAAAGCATGTGTATTGAAAAAAAAACATGTTCCAACATTGGCAAAGACATCCATAATATCATAAACAATGACCTCGAAATTTGTTTATTGTTTTACAAACTAAACTCTCTGTAACATGAAACCCACTCATAGTGATGACCTTTTAGATAGGCTATTTTGGAAGCCTACTCAAAAAGAGTGACAAAGAAGCTCATAGTATAGCGTAATAAAAATATTCACATTCTAATATTGTTGTAAGGCAACTGCACAAAGTAAACAGACATCTTAAAGAGCAACTCCAGGCACATGGTACAATCAATCAGTGATCAGAGAATCCATGATTAGGGAACTCTGGTTCGCTCATCTTAATCTAAAGTTTACGTAATCTATTACAGATTCCAATGCTCAAAAAACTTTACCATGGGCTTCTGGTCTGGACCACAGAATTACTGTAAATCGCATGGCCATAGCGGGAGGGATAGAAAATTATAGAAAAACAGTAAAATTAGTCTGTATATGCAGTAAATACTCACTGTGGAACCGAAGGGGTAAATCCTATGCATTATGTAAAAAAGGCTGTTTCATCCGTTATGCAAAGATCCTCCCCTTCTTGCATTGCCCCCAAAACATGTCTGAATAAGACAGAGGGCCAAATCCACAAAGCAGATGCGCCGACTTAACTCGAGATTTCTAATTTTACACCGCGCGTATCTTTGCGCCCGATCCTTAAAACGAGATACACCTTAAAATCCGTTTTTCCGTCCTACCTAAAATAATTACACCGGCGCATCCTCGGACGCAAATTACGCTAGTCACGCCGCTGTTTTTGATAGGCAAAGATGCAAATGAGGGAGATAGGGCGATCCACATAATTAAGTGTGTGCGCCGTAGATTACGCCCTGTGCGCACCTGTTAGTTTCCCTGCACAAATTTACACGTTATAAAAGCAGCCCTTATTTTACACATGCTGTGTAAAGATCTGCTGAAGCAACAGCATTAAGGAAGAGCTGAGAACACATATTTGCTGGACTTCAATCTGTCTGCCAACATGCCCGGGCCATCCATGATCCTAACGGCACTCGCTACTTTAGAGGCGCGAAGAAGGAGGAGGGCACAGAGGAGGAGGAGGAGGAGGGCACAGGAGAGGGTATACCGCCCACGCCGAGATCTCTTTGGCATGTCTGCTTCTGAGGTCTATGGCAACTTCCTTTTTAACCGGGAAGCCATCCTTGAATTAAGCCGAATCCTGCAGGATGATCTCACCACCCCAACCCAACGATCCCATGCCCTGCCACCTCTCATCAAAGTAATGGCAACACTGCAGTTTCTTGCCACTGGGTCTTTCCAACGAACATGTGGAGGTCTGTCTGGGATGGCACAATCCTCCATGAGCAGGTGTGTCCATCAAGTAGTCCCTGCAATACTGCGGCACATGGGCAATCAATTTCAAAAACCCACCCAGGAGGACCAGTGATTGAAAACCATGACAGACTTTTACCACATTGCCCGATTCCCACGGACCATCGGGGCCATTGATTGTACCCATGTGGCACTACAGCCCCCCCATGAGACAGAGCACCTGTTCCGGAATCGGAAGCACTGGCATTCCATAAATGTCCAGGTAATCGTAGATGCCCATGGCCTCATCTGGCACGTCTGTGCAAAATTCCCTGGATCCTGCCATGACAGCTATATATTCCGGCAGACCAACATCGCCAGAGATTTGGAGCTGAACCTGTATGGAGACAGCTGGCTGATTGGTGAGTGACATGGGTGTCAGGTATGTCCCCCCCCATGATGCAGACATCACGAGGGGCACATGCATGACTAACATCCTTCTGTCTTTTCCCTTACAGGTGACTCTGAATATGCCTTGGGACCACATATGATGACCCCATTCAGGAACCCCCAAACCCCAGGAGAGCAACGCTACAACGAGGCTCACATACGCACCCGGGCAGTTGTGGAACGCACATTTGGGCTGCTGAAGTCCCGCTTCAGATGCCTGGATAAGTCTGGGGGTACACTGTTGTATTCCCCAGACTTTGTGTGCCAGATCATCGGTGCATGTTGTATTCTGCACAACTTTTCCATGAGAAGGGGACTGGAGATTGACATACGTGCTGACCTGACCCCCGACCCAGGCAATCCCCCCCTAACCAACTCTACCCGGTCTGCTGAGGGCACAGCAGCCAGGAGACGCCTCACAGAAGGCATTTTTTCACAGTAAACACACATGAATAATGTCACAATGAGAATGTTTCTTTTCACAGTAAACGCACATGAATAATGTCACAATGAGAATGTTTCTTTTCACAGTAAACGCACATGAATAATGTCACAATGAGAATGCATGAATGCACACCACTGTGGTCCCTAGCACAGACACATCACATGCACATCGAATTGGATTAGAGTTTTTTTTATCTCACCCAGAGTGCGGGTCTGCCGGGCATTGTCCTTCTGCAGACTGGCCGGCAGACGCTCAAACACCCCCCTGGTCTCCTGGGTCGCCATCCTGCCTGCCCCTGAGGCTTGTGGCTCTGGAGGAGGGGAGAGAGTGACCCTTGTGGTTTGCAGCCTGTTGGAGGAGGAGTGGGAGGGGCTACCCCTGATGGTGGCCTGACTGCTGCCAGCCTCTGGGGTAGCCTCAAGGGTATCCTCAAATGTCATTAGATCAGAGGCCAAAAGGATTTCCCTGCCAAGCTGCAGGTCTTCTTCTTCCACCCCCTCATCCTCCTACCCCTCATCCTCCTCCCCCTCATCCTCCTCATGAGGGGAGGTTTGGCCACTCCCCTCCCCTGGGGACTCCTCAGCAGTCTCTTGTCCTTGGGGTGGTGCAGCAGCCTGGCCTGATGGGCCAGCAACCTCCTGGTCATCTGTGGAGGACACCAAACAATCACAGGTTTGAGGATCCACACACTTGGCACATCTTCCCTTCCCCCACCCACACATGCTAATCACCAGATAGAAAAACAAAAAACTTATCTGGCCTCACAGGAACATCAGAGTCAAAGCCAGGCAGGCCCACCACCTGCTCTGGCTGGAAACACCGGGCCACTGCCCATTCCTCCTCAGTCAGCCGGATGGGGCATGGTCCCCCTCCTCCAGTGCCCCTCCTATGGGCAGTGAGCTTTGCCACCTTATTGCGGACCACGCTCCTCAGATCATTGATCTTTTTCTGGATGCCAGCGGGGGTCCTCGTCTCCCCCCCCCCGCCGCATTTATGTGATCCGTAATTTTTTTATATATCTTCTTCCTTTGGGCCGGGGAGGTGTTCCGGCTATCAGGCCCATGTAAATATCGCCCATATTGGATGATATACCTGGCAAGAATTTGCTTCTCAACATGTGTAAAATTAAGCTTCCTGCGCTTGGGAGCCATCACAGACACCACCCAGCAACAAGAAAACTCACAGGACAAACAAACAAAAATACACACACAACAAACAAACAAAAAGCAAAACACACAAGCAGACAGCTACTACAAAGTCAAAAACAAACACCCAAAAAACAAACACAAAATCCAAGCAGAAAAAAAAAAAAAAAAAAACTCAGCAGAAACAATCAAACAAAAAATACACTTATCAGAAACAAACAACAACTACAATCTAATACTCCTCCAAAACTTCTCTATCACACACAACTCACCAACAAACACCGACAAACATTCAGAGCAGAAGCAACTTGCTCTAGGAAGGGAACACAGGGAAATACTTTTGCAAGGGAAGTGTGTTTGACTGGGGCTATTTACACACAGGGCGATCCTCAAACTAAGTATGCTTGGCCTTTTACCTATCTCACTGATTGCGCCGAGCAAAGTTCTGCACATGCCCAGTGAGCAGCAGATTCGTGCACGCATGCGCAGTACGGCCGGCCCTTCATTTGCATGGGGTCACGGCTCATTACAATGAAGCACGCCCACTTCCTTCCCACTTGCAATAACCCCGCCTTACGCCTCGGACTTTAAGTTACGTAAGCGCAATTTTGTGCGCAAATGCGCTGTGGATACGGCACTTACGACACCAACTTAAGGCGCCGTAACTTAAATGACATAAGTTTTGAGTAACTTATTTTTCGCCGCTGGCTGTGGATTTGGCCCAGAGTTCCTGGACTCAGACTGCTCATTTGGGTCAGTGTTGCCAACCGTCAGTATTTTTACTTAAAATTGGCACTTTTCTCCTGCCAGTAGGTGCCAGCGACAGGAAAAGGTTGGCAGTAAAAAATATGCAGTTCCAGGAAGGACCAACTGCCTGTCTGCTACAGTGTGTTTGGGTGGCATCAGCGGGGGGGGGGGGGGGTCTGGTGGAGATAGTGCCTGAGCGTTCCGTGTGATGTCATGGTGCAAGGGAGCTGAGCGGCCAGAGCCTCGTGTGTGGGTCTACAGGACGGGAGCAAGGCAAGCCAGGAGCGGGACTGCCAGTGCTGTTTGGACTGAGGTGGACTGAAAGGACCACCTGGCGTCTAGAGAGACTGTCACTGTAACGTATCATGTCAGTAAGGTATCATCATCATCTGTTCTGCTTCACACTGCTGTCATTGTCATGTGGGTGCCTGCCCGTTCTAATTTCTTGCCCTCCTGAGTCCTGTCCCTAAGCTACTTACTATATCACAAATAAAATAAGAAATATTTTTTTTGCCTTAATATCTACTTTAAATCACATTGCTAATTTCATATTGTACTTGTTTGTAGTGTAGTGTAATTTTGTAACTTTTCAAAATGCCAGTAAAAACTTTAAAGTTTAATTTTAAAGTACATTTTAGGTGTCATATCAGTAAGTTTTAATCTGGTAGGTTGGTAACACTGGTTTGTGTGTAGTACTAGAGAATTTTTTTTTGCGAGAGTGCATGTGACTAGCACAGGGCCAATCAGCACTGTCCAGACAGAAGGTCAGGGGGTCATGCAGCCTTATAGGACAGCCAGTGCAGTATAAAAGCTCCTCCTCCCCAGACTTCCTCCACGCCATATATCCTACTAGCTCCGATCGCTGCTGGCGCTGCCTTGGGGCTAGGGGTACCCTCCTCCATATTTATTGGAGCTGCCCGCTGATAGCCTTTTTCTGGGACTCAGTCCGGCAGCTGCTGGCGTGACTTCTAGACAGACAAATTCCCTTTACCCCAAAATATTTCCTCCTGGGTCTTTCACCACTAAAGCTCCCATCCTCATATAAGAAGCTGGTCCGACACATCCTTACGGCAGCACGATGCTTGGCGGCATTGTATTGGAAACGCCGCTCTCCCCCTCCCCCTGAGGCCCTATATGCTAGGATCAAGGACGTGGAGACAATGGAGAAAATGACTACCAGATTGCGGGATTGGATGGAGGCACATGACAAAGTCTGGGAGCTATGGCACTGCGGGGAGGATCCACCCTGATACGGTACGTGGGCCAATTCGATGACACTTTCCTTCTTCTCTGCTCTTCTTCTCTTTTCTTCCCTTTCTCTTCTTTAATTCTGGAGCCCTCTTGTGACTCCGGCTGATAAACTGTTTAGTGTTTGATGTTCATTTTAGCCACAACATACAGGTAGTTCTTATGGACTAGGACCAGTTTGTGCCCCACCACATTGGCACTACCATGTCCACTATGCAAACTGGTATAGCGGATTATAGTAAGCAAAAGTATTGCACACTGCCTGTTTTAATGTTTATGTGCCTTTTTTTTGTATTATCTGTGTTTGCTTTCTGTTTTGTATGGCTGTACGTTATGTAAACACGAACCTCTGATCAATAAAAACTGTTATTGATAAAAAAAAAAAAGCTCCTCCTACAAGCTTTAATCAGACACTCATATAAGTCACAAGACTGCTATAAATAGCCGATGAGAAAAGGTATTTAGCAGTTTATATTTACTAAAATAATTGCATTTCCATGTTCTGTGTACTGTCGGAGACCAGATATAGTGAATGCAGGGCTCTGGGTTTAATAACACTAAAGTTAATTTTTAAAGAAACTAGAAACATGTTTGTTTCATATCAGAGAAAGTCCGATACATGCAGGCAACTAGAGATTTTTTTCATAAAATAACGTATGCAGTGTCAGCCCACATACTTCTCTCAGAGCTGGTTTCTTTAGCCACCCATTGTCCAAGCATTAAAATTAAATGACCGGGGAGGGGGGGGGGATCACCTATTATACATGTTTGTTTTCCCTATGCACACGTGCAGGGTGTCTGTGCTTGCACTGTTATTGAACAGTGCAGATCACAGGCAATAGGTACAAGCCAGTAAGTGCCCTATTGCCTTGGAAACCATGTACAAGAGCAAAATCTATACATTTTTTTAAATTGATGAATGACACCCACCAAAAGCAAAAAAATCCCTCTGACCAACGCACATGTCCTTTCACAAGGGACATCTTCTGGAGCCTCACAGCTAAAAATAAATGAAGGAGCATGGTCTCCTAGGTAATTTCATTAACAAAATAATGTCACAGCCATATTTGGTCAATATCAGTGCCAATATCATTGTCTAAATATGGCCATGTGGCTATATTTGGGCAACAATTTCACACCATCTATCCTATTTTTAAATTACCAGGAATTGCTGGCCATTAAATGAATGGGTGACATCAATATTTGGTAAGAATTCAGCAGGTGAATTGACACATAAGACACTGTCATAAATGGTAGCGGTAGAAGCACTGCTAATATATGTGATATTTGGCTCTCACCAAACAGCTAAAAACCCTGTGTTTGGGCAGAGGTCTGAACAGCCAAAGTTTGGACTGAACCTTGAGCTCTTTCCTAGTTCAGACTGTTCTAAATCTGTCTGTATTACTTTTGCTTAACCCATACTACCCTTGCATGGCTTCTGCCTGATTCAATAAAGCCCATTTCACAGTTCCACATGTGTCAGTGATTCTTGGGTCCAGACAAAGAGAGGCACAGAGCATCACCGTAGGCGTCAGTGGAGGGCCGGCATGACAGGGGTTAACCGGGCATATCCTCTAGGACGCAGTGTAGCATGGGGTTGGCAGAGCCGAAAGGGGGAGGAGGAGGCTTTGCTTAGGAAAAGGAAGAGGAAGGGGAGGGGCCAGTCGCCACGAGGCAGCGCAGGGCAAGAAGCTTCCCACCCTCCTGCCCTGTTTTTAAGGGATGATTATTTTACAGGTATGGGGGTTCTTAATGGCCGCGAGTGGCGAACATGTTGGCGGGGTGCAAAGTCCTTGCTAGGTCAGATGGGCACCTAGAAGGCATGGTTAGGGACCCGTCTGAGGTACGGCTCCCAGTTGGTAGATGGGTACCTGCTAGTTGTCTCTGAGTGAGAGGATTTTAGCGGCTGGAGGCCTAGAAGTGTCTAGAGTTATATACAGTATATATACAGTATTTGGGTTATATATATTTATATTTTGGTTAATAAATTGGCCGCTTTGGACAATTTACCCCATTCAAGTCTTGTATGGTTATTAGGGGAAAGGATGGGGTCATTGTTTATAACATAAGCCGTAGTTAATACCATAGTCAACGTCGAGTCACCACTAAGCAAGGCAAGGGGGACAAACAAATCCAGTAGCTCTTGAGTGGGTAGCACTATAATACCATATTTTGCAGACCCTATAACTTTCACACAGACAAAAATATAAACTTGTTTGGCATTATTTACCAAAGTATTGGAGTAGCAGAGGCTGTTCATTGTGATATATAAAGCCTCGTACACACGGCCGAGGAACTCGACGTGCCAAACACATCGAGTTCCTCGGCCAGTTCAGCACTGAAGCCGCCGAGGAGCTCGGCGGGGAGAGAGCTCCCATAGAACAATGAGGAAATAGAGAACATGTTCTCTATTTCCTCGCCGAGCTCCTCGTCGGCTTCCTCGGCCGAAAGTTTACACACGACCAGTTTCCTCGGCAGAATTCAGCCAGAAACTCGGTCTGAAGCTGAATTCTGCCGAGGAAACTGGTCGTGTGTACGGGGCCGAACAGAAAGAGAAACATGTATTTTCCCAAATTTTTGGTCTTTTTCTTTTAAATAGTAAAAAATAAAAACATCCAATATTTGAAATCACTACAAAAAGAAATCTCTATCTGGTTCAATCAATTATATAAAATTCATTTGGGTACACTATTGCATGATGGAGTAATTGTCAGTGAAACGATTACAGCACTAAAAAAATAAAAAAATTACTGGAAAGGAAAAGGGTGCAACATGTTAGTATTGAGATGGTTAAAACTAGGGTTGTTCAGATACCGATACCAGTATCGGTATCGGGACCGATACCGAGTATTTGCGCTAGTACTCGTACTCGCGCAAATACTCCCGATACCAAAATAGAATACTTTTTTTTTTTTTTTTTGTGACATCGAACACAAATTGGATGGCACCATTGGATGGCACTGATAGGTGGCACTGGCATTGATTGAATGGCACTCATAAATGGATGGCACTGATAGGTGGCACTGGCATTGATTGGGTGGCACTGATGAGATGCACTAATAAGCTGCCTCCCTGCACTGATGCACTAATGGGCACTGATCTGCACTGATAGGTGGCACTGGCTAGCTGCACTTTTGGGCACTGGCACCGATGAGCTGCACTGACAGTGATCACTCCTTCAATGATATGTAGTTTTCCAGTACCGTATGCTAAAAAACAGCCCCACACCATGATGTACCAGTTCTTCATAATTCTAAAGAAAATATCTTTGGTCTGTATTGTGGTTTGAAAACGGTCACATGACATTAAAAAAAAGTATCGGTATTCGGTATCGGCGACTACTTGAAAAAAAGTATCGGTACTTGTACTCGGTCCTAAAAAAGTGGTATCGGGACAACCCTAGTTAAAACACAGACACACTACTATTTGTTTTCATGTAACTTTGGTATCAGTTTAATTCTCTTCTCTGCTCCCAGGCTAACCCAGTTTGTTCCCCCTGCCCATTATAAGTATGTATGCAAATCTTCGTGATCAAAGTAAAAATCTTTTGTCACATGTGCACTTGTTATGACTGGTCTTTGAACAGCACAGCTCAACTGTGCTATTCATATACTTCAAAATTTATATAGAACATTGCACAGTGTATAACCACCTTAAAGAAAAGCTTAACTGTATCTGAGCACTACCCACTTAAAAATACTATGTAATTAATTTTTAAATATTCAAAGCAAACTCACAAACTCCATCGATGTCTCTCCATAATTTATTTTGTTGTGAAACCACTTTGAAAAACACCCCCTAGCATTTCTAGCCACAATCATCTTCAGTAAGGACAGATGCTCCATGTAGCATGTGCTTTCTGGAATCCATCTGCACTTAGGTCAGGCATGCAGGCATGAGGGCTTGCTTAACTGAGAAAGCCCCTTCTCCCCTCCTCCAAATCAAAGAGAAAAAAAATTCCCTGAAGACATCATTTTAGCCTAGGCGGGAAATTGGTAAGCAACTGAAAAAAAAAATTAAACCAGTAAATGTAATATGCCTTCACATCTATTTACTAAGGCATATAGCAGGAGTGACATGTCTATACTTACCTGCTCTGTGTAATGGAATTGCACAGAGCGGCTGCAAACCTCCTCTTTTTTTGGTTCCCCAACTGTGCTCCTGGCCCCTCCCCTCTGTCCAGTTCCACCGGGAACCGCTTCCAATGGAGGCACTCATGCCCCCGCACCCTCATCACTGGCTTTGATTGACAGCACTGGGAGCCAATGGCTTCTGATGCCCTAGCAAAGCCAGTGAGACTTCGACGTGAGGGGAGAGAAAAGATGCAGATGTGCACAGTGCTGGATCGAATGAGGGCTCAGGTAATTAAAGGGGGGTGAGGGCGGATGCCGACACCTAAACAGTTTTTACCTTAATGCAAGGAATGCATTAAGGTAAAAAATGTTTAGACTTTACAACCACTTTGAAGTGGTTCTAAAGGCAGAAGTTTTATTTTAATGCATTCTATGATACTTACCTGAGCCACATCTTGATCCAGCCAGGCTGCACGAGAGACTCAGTTGTCCAGGACTTTCACTTCTTATTGGCTGAGACACACAGCGGGCTCCATTGGATCCCACTTCTGTCAATCAAAGTCAGTGAGCCAATGAGTAGAGAAAGGGGGCAGGGCTGAGTCGTAACTCCACGTCTGAATGGACACACAGAGCAGTGGCTCGGGTGCCCCATAGCAAGCTGCTTGCTGTGGGGACACTCGGCAGGAGGGAAGGGCCAAGAGCACTGGCAAATGACCTGAGTAGAAGAGGATCTGGGCTGCTCTGTGCAAAGCCACTGCACAGAGCAGGTAAGTATAACATGTTTGTTATTTTTAAACAAAAAAAACAAGACTTTAGTATCACTTTAATGTTGATTGAGAGAGTAAAGCTCCACATTAAGGTTGAGTTGAGTTGAGTTTGGTTTGAAAATTGGCAGACAGTTCTGATCAGCTCATTTCATGTGGATGGTTGGATGTAAAAATGTTGTTTAGGTCTGTCCAATCTTTGCATTACCATGCTCCAGTGGCTATTTTGAATCCAGCATCCAAATGCAGCCAGCCTTATGGTACAACTATGTTTAGTGACTTGGGGCTTAAACATGACTGATGTATAATAGACATGTGCAACTTCGTTAGCTGGAAACCATTATCGGTACCCATAGCAACGATATTTCCCAAAACTCCTCCTTCTGCAATATCTTCCCTCCCCTGCAAAGACCAACACCCGCCACTGCCATTATTTGTTATAATTATTTATAGTTATTTATTATATTATAATTTATGATTTTGTTTTTCAAACTTTATCATACCCGAGATGTCTACTAGACTCCTGTTTGGTCAGATTTAAGGGCCATATTCACAAAAGGGATACGACGGCGTATCTCCTGATACGCCGTTGTATCTCTGTTTCTATCTATGCGACTGATTCATAGAATCAGTTACGCATAGATATCCATAAGATCCGAGAGGTGTAATTGTTTTACACTGTCGGATCTTAGGATGCAGTACCGCGGCCGCCGCTGGGGGGAGTTTGCGTCGTAAACCAGCGTCGGGTATGCAAATTAGGAGTTACGGCGATCCACAACGGATTTTCGCATTCGCTACGTCGCCACTAGTCTAGTTTCCCGTCGCAAAGTTAGTCATTATTTGACCTGCCCTAACTTTACACAGCAATCGTATTGCTGTATAAAGTATGGCCGTCGTTCCCGCGTCAAAATTTAAAAATGAACGTTGTTTGCGTAAGCCGTCCGGGAATACGGAATTACGCTACGCACGTCGCCGTTCGAAAAAATGACGTCACTGCGCGCAAAGCACGACGGGAATTGCGAAACGGAGCATGCGCAGTAGGTCCGGCGCGGGAGCGCGCCTAATTTAAATGGCACACGCCCATTTGAATTGGCCCGCCTTGCGCTGGACGTATTTACGATACACCGCCGCAAGTTGCCAGGTAAGTGCTTTGTGGATCGGGCACTAAAACTGGAAACTTGCGGCGGTGTATCGTAAACGGGTTACGTTACACGACCGCAAATGTATGTGAATCTGGCCCTAAGTGAGTTATTCCTAAGAATTACAGGCCTACAATGTAAAACGCCAAATTTCCAAGCAAAATAATGGTACTGCTTTCAGCTCCTAAAATCTGACATAATCATACCACCAGGGAGGTTAAATTGAATTCAATTTAAAGGGTTCAATTGCATTTAAATACAGTGGGTGACTGCGATATTGTGTCAATCTCGCTCCCTTTCTCGGCGAGATTGAGCACCTACGAGCCCCATCGCGGGAGCCAGCGCCGAGCTGGCTTGCCGCGATAGAGACAAAGCCGTCATAGAAGCGACGGGAGATCCGACTTGGATTCCCGCCAATTCTACACGTGTGCGGCGCTTGGTATGAATCCTGAGGGGGAAGTCCCCGCCGGATTTTAACTAAAAATCCGGCATGGGTTCCCCCCTCAGGAGCATACCGGGCCCTTAGGTCTGGTATGGGTTGTAAGGAGACCCCCCCTACGCCGAAATAACGGCGTAGGGAGTCCCCCTACAATCCATACCAGACCCGTATCCAAAGCACGCTACCCAGCCGGCCAGGAAAGGAGTGTGGACGAGCGAGCTCCCCCCCTCCTGAGCCGTACCAGGCTGCATGCCCTCAACATGGGGGGGTTGGGTGCTCTGGGGCAGGGGGGCGCACTGCGGCCCCCCCACCCCAGAGCACCCTGACCCCATGTTGATGAGGACAGGGCCCCTTCCCGACAACCCTGGCCGTTGGTTGTCGGGGTATGCGGGCGGGAGGCTTATCGGAATCTGGGAGCCCTCTTTAATAAGGGGGCCCCCAGATACCGGCCCCCCACCCTAAGTGAATGAGTATGGGGTACATCGTACCCCTACCCATTCACCTGCAAGAAAAGTGGTATAAACACAAATAAAAAAACACAGGGTATTAAAATATTTTATTAGTCTGCTCCGGAGGCTGCCCCCTGTCTTCTTTAGCTCTTTTCACCAGGGGGGGGCTTCTTCTTTGACGTCTTCGGGTGGGGGCCGCACTTCTTCGCCGCCGTCTGGTTCTCTTCCCCCCCGGCGGGTTTCCTCTGACGTCTTTGGCGGGGGGTGGTGTGCTTCTCAGGGGGGGCTTCTTCTTCCGCTATCCGGGGGGGTCTTCTCCGCTATCCGGGGGTCTTCTCCACTCTCCGGGGGTCTTCTGCTATGTTCGCCGCTCTCCGCTGTTGACTCGGCGCACCCCGGTTCTTCCTCCCGCTGTCCGGTGCCTTCTCCTTCAGCGCTGAACGTCTTCATCTTCTTCTTCTTCCGTGCTGTGACGTCTTCTTCTTCCGGGCTGTGACGTCGTCTTCTTCTTCTCCCGATGTTGACACGCCGGCTCTTCTCGCTGCAATGACAGGCACGCGGCTTGCATCGGACTTATATAGGCCTCACAGTCCCATCATGCTCCGTACCTACCCATGTGATACCTACCCACGTGGGTAGGTACCGGAGCATGATGGGACTGTGAGGCCTATATAAGTCCGATGCAAGCCGCGCACCTGTCATTGCAGTGAGAAGAGCCGGCGTGTCAACATCGGGAGAAGAAGAAGACGACGTCACAGCCCGGAAGAAGAAGAAAACGATGTCACAGCACGGAAGAAGAAGAAGATGAAGACGTTCAGCGCTGAAGGAGAAGGCACCGGACAGCGGGAGGAAGAACCGGGGTGCGCCGAGTCAACAGCGGAGAGCGGCGAACATAGCAGAAGACCCCCTGAGAGTGGAGAAGACCCCCCGGATAGCGGAGAAGACCCCCCCGGATAGCGGAAGAAGAAGCCCCCCCTGAGAAGCACACCACCCCCCACCGAAGACGTCGGAGGAAACCCGCCGGGGGGGGCGCTTTTATAAAAGCGACCCCCCCCGGCGGTGGAAGAGAACCAGACGGCGGCGAAGAAGAGCAGCCCCCACCTGAAGACGTCAAAGAAGAAGCCCCCCCTGGTGAAAAGAGCTAAAGAAGACAGGGGGCGGCCTCCGGAGCAGACTAATAAAATATTTTAATACCCTGTGTTTTTTTATTTGTGTTTATACCACTTTTCTTGCAGGTGAATGGGTAGGGGTACGATGTACCCCATACTCATTCACTTAGGGTGGGGGGCCGGTATCTGGGGGCCCCCTTATTAAAGGGGGCTCCCAGATTCCGATAAGCCTCCCGCCCGCATACCCCGACAACCAACGGCCAGGGTTGTCGGGAAGGGGCCCTGTCCTCATCAACATGGGGACAGGGTGCTCTGAGGTGGGGGGGGTGCAGTGCGCCCCCCTGCCCCAGAGCACCCAACCCCCCCATGTTGAGGGCATGCAGCCTGGTACGGCTCAGGAGGGGGGGGGCGCTCGCTCGTCCCCACTCCTTTCCTGGCCGGCCGGGTAGCGTGCTTTGGATACGGGTCTGGTATGGATTGTAGGGGGACCCCCTACGCCGTTTTTTCGGCGTAGGGGGGTCTCCTTACAACCCATACCAGACCTAAGGGCCCGGTATGCTCCCGAGGGGGCAACCCATGCCGGATTTTTAGTTAAAATCCGGCGGGGACTTCCCCCTCAGGATTCATAACAAACGTCGCACACGTGTAGAATTGGCGGGAATCCAAGTCGGATCTCCCGTCGCTTCTATGACGCGCTTGCTGGGATGTGCTTTTACTATTCCAGTGAGTGCGAGATGTCGGCACCCTGTCGCCGAGAATCAGCGCGATGCCGTCGTGCTAAAAACACATTCTCGGCGGCAGGCACTGTATGTCCACTTGTAGTGCTAAAAGCAAGCTATTTAGAAACGAAAGACATGGGGGAAATGCCATAACATGCCATAACATGCCATGCCTATTAGATTGTAAGCTCTTCTGAGCAGGGCCCTCTTAATCCTCTTGTATTTTATTGTATTGTAACTGTTTTGTCTCCCTTTTATATTATAAAGTGCTGCGTAAACTGTTGGCGCTATATAAATCCTGTATAATAATAATAATAATAATAATAATAATAATAATAATAATGGGGGACATGTACCAAAAAGCCAGAAAAAAAAAAAAATACAAAAACACTATCTCTCCCTACATAGAATTTTTATGTTTTCCTAAAGCCGTGTACACACGACCGTTTTTCATGACGTGAAAAAAATGCCATTTTTTAAATTGGTCATCAAAAATGGTCGTGTGTAGGCTCCAGAGCATTTTTCACAACGTGAAAAATGGGCATTAAAAATTTAGAACATGCTCTATTTTTTCTTGTCGTTTTCCACGTCGTCGTTTTTCTCGTCAGAAGCAAGTTATGAGACGGGAGCGCTCGTTATGGTAAAACTAGCGTTCGTAATGGAGATAGCACATTCATCACAATGTAACAGACTGAAAAGCACGAAGACTGAAAAGCGCGAATTGTCTCTCACCAAATCAGACATTTCCGTATAACATGTAGACTATGCTGCATTACAATAGCTATATTGAATAAAGTCTTGTGAGTGCTCCCAGTGCCCTATGTCAATTCTGGAACATACCAGCCATTCCCACAGGAAACAACTCTTGGAAATGGCATTTCCTGTAGTTATTGATGCTACACTGGATATTTTATGCTGTCTCTTTCTTTGGAATCTGGCATCGTCTTAGATCTGTGGTTTCATTTATTTTCTGCTTTCTCAATTGTCCTTAACCACCCTTACGATGTCTATTTGTTCGTATTGCAACCTCAGCTTAAACATTTGAATCATGTCTGGCTTTCTGACATCCAATAATCCTATTATTCTGCTCTAGCCTTTGAGAAACAACTAATCCATACATCCCACAGTATTCAGTAACAGCACAGAGAAATCACTCATGAGCTCTCATGGGACTGCATTCTGGTTCTTGCTTGAGGAGTTGTATATTACTTAGATATCAACCATAACCATATATATTCATTTTGTAGTAATTTTTGTATTGCTCTATATTTTAAATATGTACAGTATGCCTATTGTTTATTTTAGTTGTTATTATAACAGAAATATGAACACTTTTTAAGTAGTGGATTTAATATGTATACCCATACCTCATGCTTTCCCCAAAACCTCCCTCTTCACTTTTATATCATTATTAAATACCTTGTTCTTCGAGCAGGAAACTATTTTTAATACATCCTGAAACCAAATTATTTTAGAAGTTGTTTTTTATTAATGTAGATATGCCCCAAAACTACATCTCCCAAGAGCGATTTCTGTACACACAGGGCCGGATTCAGATACATTGGAGTATCTTTCGGCAGGGCGTAACGTATCTCAGATACGTTACGCCGCTGTAAATTAGGGTGCAAGTTCTGTATTCAGAAAGAACTTGCACCCTAAGTTACGGCGGCGTAACGTATGTGATCCGGCGTAAGCCCACCCAATTCAAATGTGGATGATGTGGGCGTGTTTTATTTCAAATTCACTGTGACCCCACGTATTTGACGTATTTTACAAAAGGCGCATGCGCCGTTCGTGAAAAAATCCCAGTGCGCATGCTCGAAATTACGCCGCAAATCGTCAATGCTTTAGACATGAATGTAACTTACGTACAGCCCTATTCGCGAACGACTTACGCAAACAATGTAAAATTTTCAAAATTTGACGCGGGAACGACGTCCATACTTAACATAGGATACCCCTCATATAGCAGGGGTGACTTTACGCCGGAAAAAGCCTAACGTAAACAACGTAAAAAAAATGCTTACTGAACACCTTACTGAGGAGGAACAGGAAGTGAGAAATTCAGACAAAGAAAACAAAGAAAAAAACATTAAGAAGGAAAATTGAAGGAAAAGGTTAGTGAACCAACAATGCACTAGCTTAAAGGAACCTATTTAGAAAATAAAAAACGAACCTTTACAACCCCTTTAAGCTTGCTCAATTAAGCTTTGACACTAAAACCTAGTAGCTGATTGGTTACTATGCTGTGTGCACCAGTTTTAGTAAATGTGTTTTGTAAAAAAAACATAAATCCATTTCATTTTCCTAGTGCAAAGTTTAGGTCAAAAACTGGACCCAAACTCCCTTGAAACGAATAGGAACCAAATTTGTCAAATAAAAAATAGGCAAAGGGTTGTTAAATAAGATAGCATCGGGAACAATACTCATTCAAAAACATTTTTTTTTATTGCATTTAAATGGGAGCAGTGATTTTTTTTTTGAAGCACTGATATATACAGAAGAAAAATGTGTTTTAAATTGATGGCAAATAGAGCTGAGCGAACGGTTCAGCCTGAGCATGAGTTCTGACCGAACATTGGCTGTTTGCACCGTTCAGGGAACATCCGGATTTTTAGGGTGTTTGGTGGGCACAGTGAAAGCTGGTTGTTAGGGAGCGGGGCCAGGAAGCTGCACACGATGTCCTTAACAACCGATCAAGCATCAGCTGTCAATGGACTTCCCTGCTGCAGCTGAATAAAAAAAAAAACAATTGCCGGGAATTAAAAAAAATAGTAATAATGGAGTGGGGTCCCCCCAAATTCCATACCAGACCCTTATCCGAGCTTGCAGCATGGCAGGTCAAAAAAGGGGTGGGACGAGTGAGCCCACCCCAAACCATACCAGGTCACATGCCTTCAACATGGGGGGTGTGGGTACTTTGTTGATGGGGACAAGGGTCTCTTTCCCACAACCCTGGGCTGTGGGGTTTTTGGGCAGGGAGCTTATCAGAATCTGGAAGCCCCCTTTAACAAGGGGTTCCCCAGATCACAGCCCCCCTTTGTGAATGAGGTACCCCTACCCTTTCACCAAAAACGTGTCAAAAAAATATAAAAATACAGAGACAGTTTTTTTACAATTTCTTTATTAAAAAATAAAAAAAACAGTGTCCCCTGATTTAAATCCATCAAGCCACTTGGCAGGCCCGAAAAAGAAAATAAACGCTCCCGCTGTCCATGAGGGTCGACGGCCTACTGCATCCTTATTAGTGTTGAGCGGAATACGCCATATTCAATTTTGCGATATATCACGAATATATAGCCGAATATTTGTGAAATATTCGCTAAAATCGAATATTTGTGATATTTTATCAAAAAAAATTTGGGCGAAATTTCGCTAATGCGAAACTGATTGTGAAATTTCGCTAATGCGAATGCGAAATTGATTGCAAAATTTTGAAACATTCAATTTCACCTGCCCTTTGGAAAAAGTGTGATTTTACGTAATGGACCCTGCAACTAACAAGGTATTAATAAAATAAATACATTATTATATAGATTTGAGGGTTTACTTTGACCAATTTGTATATTGATTAGTTTAATTAATATTGAATAACCATAGATTTGGAAAATACAAGTAAACCGTTTACGTTGACATCTCTTAAATGTCTTTTTGTTAAACAGTTATTATTCTCATTAAAGAGGTGAAATGCAAATGATGATGACACGGGACAAAAGATGGAAAATTCTTTGATGATGTGATACACTGGAAAAACGCACAGAAACACTCCACTCTCTCCTATGACAACTGTGGTAGGAGAACTCTGATTGGCTCTGATGCAAAAGAAGGGCAGAGAAAGTATTCGCGAATATTCGGAAATCGAATATTCACGATTGCGAATATTCGGCAACATAAAAGGATCGCCTCAGCTTAGTTACTCGGCCCAGGGTCTCTAATCATACCAGCAATGCTTTTAGACGTCGATGGAGATCACTAGGATGTGATCTGTTTTAAAAAAAAAATCGAAAAAATACGAATATTCGGAATAGCGAATATTGGCCGCGAAATTTGAGTTATTCGCGAATATTCGAATATGCCATATTCGTAACGAATATTCGCAATGCGAATATTCGTGAGCAACACTAATCCTTATTAGTCTGACAGTTCTTATATGGGTAAAGGCAGGGCCACCTGGCAACTTCACCTGGTGGCATTGCCACCTTGTGACATCACCGACCCAGCATGCACGATCCGTGACGTCACAACGAATTTCTGATCTTGGATCTGAATCCAAGAACAGAAATTGTATATATTACAATTAACCAGTCTCTAAATGTGCTGGCTGATTAGTTTTATTTTTTCAGGATTTTTTTCACACGATGGACCTGCCAGTAACAGGCTTCCTTACTTTCAGGAAATTCTTACTCTACTGTATCTATGGAGGAACAGCATTGTCACTAGGATAGGAATTGTGTTACGACAACAGAACACCTCTTCCTCTCTTCTTCTCCAAAAAATGGGGCATGTTTTTTTGTAATTTACAAAGAGAGCTGGGAACAATGATAAAACTGAACAACATTTTTTTTCAAATGTTTTGCATCCTATCCATATGATAGACACCTTTAAACTGAACAACGAATATCATTTCAGAACTTCTATCATGTAGAAATATGAAATAACTTTTAATGACTATATTGTGTTTAAACGCATAATGCATGAGTTCAACATGGATAAAAGTGTTTTCTATTGATTTTCATTTTTCACTTTTACCATGTTTGTCACTGACTGCACTTACATTTTTGGGGAAAAGTCCAAGTGTGAATGCAGAAAATGAATCTTTAGTGACATAATGCACTCAATAGTCAATAGTATGCTTAAGAAGTTTGTCAACCAGCTGAATGCACTGTAGTTGTCAAGAAAATTCTCAACAACATCATTGAATAAGTTCTACACAATTTTCCCTTTCTTCACTAGCAGATCTTTGAATTGCTTGTCTTTGATGGTGTATCTGATCTGTGAACCAAAACATGCCATTCTTAATCTTGGCATTGGTTATTCTTGGAAACATCAATCTCAAATTACAAAACTATCACCTTCCTTGATCATCGCTTTCACAAAAAATTTCATCAGTTCAAGTATTATGTGATGCAGAGGCAAAAATGTCTTTGTTGAGTCAACAAATAGTTAATGTGCCACATTTTTCTGTCCTGGAACCATGCTCTTTCAGAGTGGACAACTGGACGTTTTTTAATGGATCAAAAACATTAAAAAACACTGGTGAGCGAAGTTTTTGGTAGTTTATCGACGTTTATCAGCATTTATCAGCAATTTTTACAGCTGAAAAACCTCTCTCAAAACCCACTTTTTTTGTTTTTTTACTGCTTAAAAACGCCACTGCCCAAAACTGCTGATACATGCATGGACACATAGGATAACATGATGTAGAGTTTAATGACTGTAGAAAAAACGTCTACTGCCACAAACAGCTGCTGTAAAAACAGCAAAAAACTTCCGGTGTGCATGAGGCCTAAATGTAATGAGACTCTTGCATGGTTGGCCCATTCGCATTTGTAACAACGGTACTTGGTGTATCTGAGGTGCATTCCAAGCAGCAGAGACACTACTTTTAAATCTCCAAAGATATTCCAGTTGTACTTGGTGTACTGAATGTGCTTCAACAACAGTTTTTTTTTTCACGTGTACAGCATAACCAACAGGTATTGCAAATTAGTACATGATAGCTTAAATTAAAGGTTAGTTTCATAATTAGCAGCCAAAAATAAAATGTTGCTCAGTGTAACTGATAACAATGTAAGGCCTCGTACACACGACCGAGTTTCTCGGCAAAAACCAGCAAGAAACTTGCTGGGAGATATTTTTTGCCGAGGAAACCGGTCGTGTGTACATTTTCGTTGAGGAAACTGTCGAGAAACTCGACGAGCCAAAAAGAGAGCATGTTCTCTATTTCCTTGACGGGAATGGAGAAAATTGGCTTGTCGAGTTCCTCGACAGCCTAACAAGGAACTCGACGAGCAAAACGATGTGTTTCGCCCATCGAGTTTCTCGGTCGTGTGTACGAGGCTTAACAGAAACAGAGAGCACAGGAGGTTCTCTGCTCACAAGATTTCTGGCAGGATTTTTTTGCACTTAGTGAACAGATGTAACAAAACACTACTAGTACTAGTCCACAGGGGTAACTAAAGGAAATGTACACACTTTTAATATATGAATCAGAAATAAATATTTTGTTCAGAGAATCACATAAATTACTCCTTTAAGCAATAATTCCCAAACCATTAAATGTGTCTACATTAACTTGTAAATGAGACATCTTCCAATGATAGCTTTGTGCTATCTATATGGCTGAGCAAATTAGCAAATCAGACCAGTCCACATAGTATGAATGTGTGGGGTAATGTGTTTGAGGGAAACCCATGTTTCATCTCAAAATTAAGTCTACCTGCCCCTCGCTGTTTACCTCAAGTCTGATCCACTGAATCCTCATTTAATATGCAGCGGAATTCAGAGGCAGGACAAAAAAACACCTGAGACCCAGAGAAGCAGCTGTAAAAACATCCAATATGCATGAGGCCTTATACACACTTGTTATACACAATAGACACTTAGCTAAAATTTGAGTCTTATAATATAACAAATGTTTTAGCAAAAAATATAGTAACTAATAATTTAATGCCACAACATTTTAGTAAGAACATACATGTAATTTATTAATCCAACAGTAGAGACTAACAAATACTATGTATTAAAGTGAATACACACTTAGGTAAATTGGCTGTCAAGTATTATAGCTATTAAAACAGTATAAGTTGCCAAGACAAGCCTTACTATGCTTAACTGCTTTGCCAGATACTTACTATGTCCTAATTACCTCTCAAGAGCATAGCAGGAGTATAAATCATTTCTTTGATGTCTTCCTCCAGACAAAAATCCATTTTTTTTATTAATCTCTGTTAACAGTTGGTAAAAGCCTGGCAACTGGCATTTACAGCAGGATTTTCAAAATGTTAAAGTAATATTATTTACTGTTCTAAAGTGGAATACTGGCGTATATAGTGCACCATGCAATACATTGCTAGAGAAGAAAGTGGACCTGTCCTGTTTACATGCTGGAAAAGTTTTACCTTTCTTCAAAGAGTTTGGTAATATCTTCTATTAGATCTGGTCCTTTCTGCAGCATTGTATTATAATGTTGACAGGTCCCCAAAAAAACACATGGTTCCCTCAGGATTGTTTACATGTTTTACACATTCTGCACACCATTTTGTTGCAGCTCTGTCCAATAGGAAGTGTACACCATACAAGTGTAGGCAGGTATTGTCTACCTTCCCATCTGTAGGTGGTACTGTTTTGTGAAATACTGTCCAGAGGCGATGAAGGAGGAGAGATGCATTGTTCCTCTAAAAAAGCAACACCAAATATGAAAAGACCTCAAAGCCCATACTATTCTAATAGATAAATAAAAACTATCAAACACTCTTGAAGCCCAAAGCACAAAACTATTACTACAAACCACTTTTACAAAAAAAGAGGCTACTACAGAAGCTCAAATATAAGAAAAAAACAAAACATATATGACGATTATGAAACAAAAATATTAACAAGCAAACTAGGTGAAAACGAATCTGGTGTCAATCTACAAATTCACAGTAGCTCAATGAAAATACGTATATAAACATAAAAATATGAGTAAATAAAATAGTGTCATTTCCATATCAAAAAATGTATAAATCAAAAATCCATTGTGAAAAACTGGTGCAAATCCCAAGAACTAAGAATCACCATGAATCCTTCACCAAAGTGATTAAGTGCCAGTTCCACACCGTAGAATGAGGCTCACCAGATTGTTTAGACAACACAGATTAAAATCAAGATATACCTATTAAAAACAAAATATCACCAAAGATGATAATTTCCCCATCGAGACGAAACGTTGGGAGGCGACGTTCTGACGTCACCGCATCACGTGATCAGACCCGGAAGATACGGGCTGCACGTTCTGGAAGCCGGCCAGCTCGATTTCTAATGCTCTTTGATTTTATGGATGATGTAAGTGTACATCTGCTTTTACTTTATTAAATATCTTATGGTTTTACACTATGCGAGTCCCTCTTCTCTCTATATATACCTCCGATTGTGGCACTGTTTGAGGAAATCCCATTGGTGTGACACGCTCGGATCTGGTGTTATTACTGGAGGAGTCCATGTGTTTATGCTGTTTTTGATCTCTATTGAGATCAATCCTTCTGGTAAGAGTCAGTGTTTACTGTGGTGGAGGTGCTCCTGTCCTCGCTCTGTCTGGATCGTCTGTGGATCAATTTCTCACTGAGGCTATCATCAATCAATATCATATGTTTATAATTGGACTTTTTTATATTGATTTTTGCTTTTTATTGGTGCTATTCACTTATCACTGTTATTTGCATATTTCTACTGTGGTTAGTTTGACCTATCCTCATTGCAGTGATCACTTCACAGTGGTTTTACCCCATTGGGCACATTACCTTTAGCGCAATTCCTTTTTCTTTATTCTGTCTTTTATGTTGTATAACATTTTTGAATCGCAAATACTTGTTATGTAATTTGTTAGAGTATGCGCAGTATTTTTTCTATATAGGAATGTATGAATACATCCTAAAGTATAAATATATATGTAAACTTTCCATAAAAGAATAGTGGTGGTACACTCTCATAATGACAAAAGGCCTCTAAAGTTGTTCTAAACCCTCCCATATACCCAGTGAAGTGAAGTGAATCCTCCTACATAGGTTTTACTTATTTATCTGCAGTTTTCTCTTCCCCATACCCCTTCAAAAGAAACAAATTATGTTAAAATCCTTCTCCATCAGTCAGCATCACAGAGGAGGGGGTGGGAAGCTGCAGTTACAGTGTGTGAGAGTTGATTGGAGGAAAGGAACACATCCCCTTCTCACAGCAAACATAAGCAAACGTAGGATGCATAGCTGTGTTGTGAATAGACAAGCTGTGTGTTGAGCTCCCTTCCCGTCACAAATTTATTTCATAGGTCAGGAAAACTTATCAGAAGTGACTCATGCTGATAACAGAGGAACAAAGCAACACAGAGAAATGACACTTGGAACTTTGGAGAGAGATAAGTAAACAATACAGATATACTGTATGTGCTTTGTTAAGATTTCATGACTGAGGTTTACAACCACTTTAATTATTTAAAAAAAAAAGTGTAATGATAAATCCTTCAGTGAGTAAAACAGCAATAGATTATTCATTCAAGAGTATACTAGGCCGCACGCTTCATCTAAGATGCTCAAATGCTTAAAATATGTCAATCCTCCACATTTTGTGCACCTGTAAAGTGTCAAAAATGCACAATACACAAAATTGTCCATAGGCAATGCTTTAAAAGCCTTTATGGTTGATCCGTTTAGAATGATGATCTTGGAATTTTTCCTGTAATGCCAGTGTGCCTTGCAATAGCTAATATGTTGGACTTTTTTTCCTTTATTTTCTCCTGGTAGTCCTGTGAATAATGCATCCGCTGTTGCTGGGTGGCTGTGTTTACACCTCCAGTGTATCTACAGCTGGTCTACTGACATGTCTAATTTTGGTAATTTCCATTTCATGATTGGTTTAGCATTTTACATAGAAAGATAAGATTGCTTTGCTTTTCTTCCAACTCCCAATATGTGACAAAGACACTGCCCTTGGCAAGAACAATGGGTATTTTCTGTACTTGTAAAAAGAAAACAAAGACATCTACTATATTTAAAGTTTTTTAAGTTACCTTAGGGCCCTTTCACACATGCAGACCGTATGTCCACTTTGTATCTATCCGTTTACGGATGAAAAAGGGACATACATGTATACCTATGGGATAGCGGGTGTCAGCTGATGGAAATCCGCTAACACCCGATATCATTCGTCCCCGCTATGGTCCGATTCTGCAGACGGAGGAAATTCCTATTTTTCCATCCGTCTGCAGAGTGGATCGGGTGAACACGGACAGACGGTCTGTGTTCATCCGATCCCCCCATAGAGAGCGCCGATCTGACAGGGGGGGTCCCTGCACAGTGCCGGAGCGATCCCCGCTGAGCAAGCGGATATAAAAGGAACAGATCCATACGGGATCTGTATGTCTGAAAGGACCCTTATTTGGGGAGGGAAGATATTATACTGTTTGGAACATCTAGATATAGGTGTCAGTATCATGCCACCTATTCTACATATTCACGAGGATTAAAGGATCACTAAAGAGAATTTTTTTTTAAAATAACAAACATGTTATACTTACCTCTGTGCAGCTCGTTTTGCACAGAGTGGCCCCGAACCCTGTCTTCTGGGGTCCCTCGGCGGTTGTCTCGGTTCCCGTGATACAGCCGGCGGCTATAGCCGCTCACTGTATCACTCTGCCCGCCCACATCGCACAGCGTCATTGGATATGATTGACAGCAGCGACAGCCAATGGCTGCGCTGCTATCAATATCCAATGACGAGCCGACTCAAGCTGGGGGAAACCGTCGCGGGAACGAGCCCATGGAGTTTCGGGGCTCAGGTATGTAAAACCGGGGGGCTGAGGGGGCCGTCATTGGCAGTTTTTTTTCACCTTAATGCATAGGATACAACCCCTTTAATGCCCTGTTAACACGATCGGTTCATCCGATGAAAACGGTCTGATGGATTTTTTCATCAGATATCCGATGAAGCTGACTTTCATCAGTCGTGCCTACACACCATCGGTAAAAAAAACGATAGTTTCAGAACGCGGTGACGTAAAACACAACGACGTGCTGAGAAAAATGAAGTTCAATGCTTCCGAGCATGCGTTGACTTGATTCTGAGCATGCGTGGAATTTTAACCGATGGACGTACCCACAGACGATAGTTTTTTTCTATCGTTTTTTTAACCATCAGATAATTTTAAAACAAGTTCCTATTTTTTTCACCGATGGATAAAAAACTGATGGGGCCCCACACACGATCGGTTCATCTGATGAAAACGGTCCATCAGATCGTTTTCATCAGACGAACCGATCGTGTGTACGCGGCATAAATGTTCTGATCTCTAGTTCTACAGAACATTAAAGGCCCTGGTGTACATTTTGCTAGACAGATTGAGAGATCGTGTTCACAATATGTGTATGCATCTGTGTACTCATGTGAGCCTACAATGCAAGAATACTACTTCAGCGTGTCCTTTCTTCATTTACTTACCAGATCAGACCCAGTGTATGTGTTGTACTTGTGAGCAACACTTTTGATGAATTCTCATTACATTATGCCTTTCATTATCACAGATATGACAGATTTGCTTGAATTTATATAAAGTATGGTATTTTTACATTGGATAAGCTTATCAAAAGGAAACTATGTAAAAACAAAAATAATCTCAGAAAACCTTTTAAATGGTGTGGCCGGTTGTTCTGCAGAACAGAATCTTACCACATGCGCTGATAAAATGTTCTTGATGGATCCCAGATGTGTATTACTCTGCCGTGTTTATAGACACCAAAAGGGTTTACTACATGTGTTGTCCTCCTGCTCATATGGTCTGCACCTGTATTCTGGAGAATACAGACTAGTATTGTAATTCTACCAAACCAGTGACTACTGAAAGATTCTGAACTTACTTAAGGACTTTCACTTTTTTATTTTGTAATAATAATAATAATAATAATAATAATAGCAAAGTAGTGCCAAAATACAACCAGACAAAAGAAACATATTTAGATTATTTCAGATCATTTGCAATTATATGAAAGTGCAACACATGTAATTTGTCTATTATATGCCAAAAATAAATGTGAAAGTGTAGCATACACTGCTAATTTACTGAAAGAGTATATAATGTTCACTTAAGCTGGCCATAAAAGAATCAAAATTTAGATTTTTCAGCAGGGACCAGATTAATTTTGATCCATGTAAGGCTGTTCCTGCTTGATAGAAGTCGATCTAACAATTGACTTCTGTGTAACAGTAATGTTGGAAAACTTGAATGGAAATGGTTTTCCCTTAAAGTGGTTGCAAAGGCAGAAGGTTTTTTATCTACCATCTGCATTCTACACAACCTCCTGTGTACAGCAGCCCCTCTCAGTCCCCCTAATACTTACCTCGGCCCACTCTCAATCCATCAATGTTGCAAGAGAGACTCGGCTGACCGGGACTTTCCCTTATGATTGGCTGAGAAAGCAGTGGAGCCCCATTGGTTCCCATTAGTGAGCCAATGAGGAGAGAGAGGTGGCGGGGTCAGGTCGCGGCTTCATGTCTGAATTGATACAAGGAGCTGCGGCTCAGCTCCGATCCCCCCATAGAGAGCGCCGATCTGACAGGGGGGGTCCCTGCACAGTGCCGGAGCGATCCCCGCTGAGAAAGCAGATATAAAAGGAACGGATCCATACGGGATCTGTATGTCTGAAAGGACCCTTATTTGGGGAGGGAAGATATTATACTGTTTGGAACATCTAGATATAGGTGTCAGTATCATGCCACCTATTCTACATATTCACGAGGATTAAAGGATCACTAAAGAGAATTTATTTTTTAAAATAACAAACATGTTATACTTACCTCTGTGCAGCTCGTTTTGCACAGAGTGGCCCCGAACCCTGTCTTCTGGGGTCCCTCGGCGGTTGTCTCGGCTCCCGTGATACAGCCGGCGGCTATAGCCGCTCACTGTATCACTCTGCCCGCCCACATCGCACAGCGTCATTGGATATGATTGACAGCAGCGACAGCCAATGGCTGCGCTGCTATCAATATCCAATGACAAGCCGACTCAAGCTGGGGATCTAAAGATCCGCTAACCTATCTGAATCCGGCCCAAAGACTTTAGTACCACTTTAAAGAGGAGCTTCAGTCATATGTGTTAAAATTAAAATTCAGCAGCTACAAAAACTGTAGTGTCTGACATTTAATAAACAGACTTTTACCTGTTCAGGGATGCAGCATTGTCCTCATCTGAGCCAGTTTCTTCACTGGTGTTTGGTCCCAGTGCCAGCATGTTAACTGTGGGCAGCTGGCTGTGACTCCTTGTGGCTTCATGGCCGGCTGCCCACTGCAAATGCACGAGCCACGCTGCACCTTGTAAATGGTCTCACAGCCTTCTGGGACCTGTGACATGTCCCAGAAGACTGTAGGTGGGGGTAGGGGTGGGGGAAACCTCCTCTAGAATCGCCTAGGAGATCCAAACAGAAGTGGAAGCAGGTACCTGTCAAAACTGAAAAAAACAAAAACTGTAAACACTGTGTCTTAAAAATCACAGTGAGAAGTAGTGCTGCTTGACCAATTTGTATTCATTGATGGTTGCTTTATATCATAGTGAATAGCTGAGGGTGAAGGAAGGCAAATGTCCATTAAAAGCAGCATTTTGCTAATGCTAGACTTGGAACGCTTACTTACTTGCTTTTCTTTAGAGAGATGTCATCTACTTCCTGCTGTACTGATGGGGCAGAAAAGAGAGATCTTCCCAATGGGAAGCAAAAGGCATAGAAGTGCTTAAAAATGTATGCAATGGGTTGTTTTTTATTTTATTTATTTAGATGGAGTCGAGAAGGCATAAAAAACCCATCCTATTATCTGTATCCCTACTGGTTACATTCACCCTCACAATTTTTCCTGGTGACCATTAGCAGTGGGACAGAAAGTTATAGGAATTCTAATGCCCTGTACACACAGTCGGAATTTCCGATGGAAAAAGTCAGATGGGAGCTTTTCATCGGATATTCCGACCGTGTGTATACCCAATCAGACTTTTTCCATCCGAAATTCTGACAAACTTAGATAGAGAACATGTTCTCTATTTTTCTGACGGAAAAAAAAAATCCTATCAGAAAATCTGTTTGTCTGTATAAAATTCAGAGGCACTAAAAACCATGCATGCTCAGAATCAAGTCGACGCATGCTCGGAAGCATTGAACTTAATTTTTCTCGGCTCGTCGTAGTGTTGTACGTCAACGCGTTCTTGACGGTCAGAATTTGGTGTGACCGTGTGTATGCAAGACAGCTTGAGCAGAATTCCGTCTGAATTCCATTGGAAAAACCATCCGAGTTTATTCCGACGGGAAAAACGGTCATGTGTACAGGACATAAAATCACTGGAACAACATTTTCAGTGATAACTGTAGATGCAGAATACCCCTCATTTCTTAAGATTGGTTCTTAGATTTCTCAGATTTTCCCAACAAAATAAACAAATGCAGACATAAAAATAAATTGGGCTAAACATTAATTTGACCATACCCTTTGCTTTAGATATACTATACCCTAGCTCTGACATAATGTGACCAGATATACCCCAACATGGCTGATAAGTGGTTAATAAATAATAACATCTATCTATTTTTCTTTTTCTACTGATATGTGTTGCCATTACCAAGACAGAAATACGTGGTTTTCTGCTAGTTAAACAAAGCATTTAGATTTTTAGTTATAAGGAAAATGTCATGTACATCATGAAGATGAGCAGGCTTCTAACACTGGTCTCTTTGATGCCAAACAAATGCAGTATTTAGGTTGAATCATAAAAGTCAGGGAATTAAAATCTCTGAAGAATTGCCAAGGAAACTTTTTCTTCTACATGTCTTTGGGAATTATCCATAAGTTAACTTGTCATGTTAAAAGACAGAAAAAAATAAAACACGTTCCAAGTCTAGCATTAGCAAAACGCTGCTTTCAATGGACATTTGCCTTCCTTCATCCTCAGCTATTCACTACAATTTAAAGCAGCCATCAATAAATACAAAATAGGTCAAGCAGCTCTATTTTTCAAGCCCTGTACACATGACCGGGAATCCCATCGGGGAAAAATAACGTTGGTATTCCTGGCAGGCTTGACTTGAAAAGCCGTGTATACACACGGCCCACACAAAATTCAGCCGTTCTTTTGAATGGCAAGAACGCGGTGACGTCATCGACTACGTCGAGCCGGTGTCTCGTCACATTCGATGCCATCGTCGCCATCTTGTTACACCCCACACTAACCTTGTATGCTACCGGGAATGCTTCAAAGTGTTATGGAGCTTGCACGGTTTTTCACTCATACAGACAACGGTTTTCTCGGCAGGAAACACTCTGCCAGGAAAACCGACGAGAAAATAGAGAGCAGGATTCCCATCTGTTTTCCTAACGGGAAAACTGCTAGGGAGCATACACACGGCCGGGATTCCCAGCTAAAAGCTCTCCTGGCAGTTTTCCTGCCGGGAAAACCAGTCGTGTGTACGAGGCTTCATTGACATTTTTTAGAGAATGACATACAGTGTGTACATGGCAGAGCTATATAACGTATTGTTTTTATCCTTTTTAAATGATCATCTAAGGTATTGCATATGTACAGTACTTTATTTTAATGTAGCATACCAGAGCACTGCAGAGAGGCTAGGTGAGAGGATTATTATTACATTTTATTTATAAAAGCACTTAGTGGCCAATCTCTAACTCCTGTCATTAAAGAGGTCAGGCTTTATTCTCCCAGACCTGAGAGCGACTGCTGATGTGAAAGAATTTGGAAATTGCTTCTAAGGCCCTTTGCACACGAAACCATCTAGAAGCAGTGTGTCACTCCTGGCAATTTAGTGAGCCTGGGAGGGGCAGGTGCAGCATTTAGTCCCACTACAGGCAGCTTATCAAAGTCTGTGAAAGGATTCAGCTTGACGGAGCTGGACGGGGCTGAACACTATACTGAAGCCTCGTACACGCGACCAAGGAACTCGACGGGCGAAACACATTGTTTTCCTCGTCGAGTTCCTTGTTAGGCTGTCGAGGAACTCGACAAGCCAATTTTCTCCATTCCCGTCAAGGAAATCGAGAACATGCTCTCTTTTTGGCTCGTCGAGTTTCTCGACAGTTTCCTCGACGAAAATGTACACAAGACCGGTTTCCTCGACAAAAAAATATCTCCCAGCAATTTTCTTGCTGGTTTTTGCCGAGAAACTCGGTCGTGTGTACGAGGCCTTTTGTGGTACCCATATTTAGAGCTCTGTGCATTTAGGGATAAAGACAAAATCAGAAGTCCTGCATTCTGGACCTTTATCCCTGAATGCATAGGGCCCTAAACGCTGGTATTATTACTGCATTCAGCCCTGTTCAGCTGCAGCCTTTTTGTAGACTTTCACATGCTGCCTGCAACTGGGCTGGATACACCACCTGTCCCTCCTAGGTTCTCTAAAATGCATTGCATAGACAGCCCCATGTGCAAGGGGTCTAAGACTGATTTTAAATGGTGAAGCCCTGTACACACGCTCGGTTTTCCCGGCGGTAAAAAGTCCACCGAGAAAACCAAGGGGAACGCCGAGAACCCGGCAGGAAAACTGCCATGGAGCTTTGGCTGGTTATCCCGGCCGTGTGTGACCCCATCAGAGCTCTGGCTCATCCAAAACCTGATCATGCACAGACCACTCTCTCCCTCTGTCACACAACGCTGAGCTCAGCTGGTGTTATGACAGAAAGGGAGATTTTGAGTGAGTTCCAGTGCTAAAGGGACATCCAATGTCCAGCCCATCCTGCTATTTAGGTAGTATGGGGAGTGTTGCCCATATTAGCAGTTGTGTGGAAACAAAGCACTCTCTTTATAACAATAAATAACCTTCTGAGTGCAGCTTCCCCCACCAGCCCCCCATTTACTTACCTGGGCTGTCCATCCAGCGATGTGTACAAGAGAAGTGGCTCTCTAGGCTCTCTCCTTTCTCATAGGTTTAGAGACAGCAGCAAAACTGCTTCTGCTGTTGTCAGTCACAGCCAATGAGAAGGGAGCAGAAGGCAGTGCCAAGACACACTCTGTGTGTCTCTGGACACACAGAGCAGCCTTGGGAGCAAGCCCACACAAATGCCCCCATAGCAAGTGGGCACTTGGCAGAGGGGAGGAGCCAGGAGTACAAGAGGGGGACCCAAGTACAGGAGGATCTGGGCTGCTCTGTGCAAAACCATTTCACTCACTGTAAGCATATTTTTTAAAACCAGGAACTGTTTTTAATATACTAGCAAAGCTTGAATGCATAGGTTATTTTTTGGAAAGGTGATGTAAAGGCTAAATAACTGTTAAAGTAGTTATAACAGGTTCACTGTAAACAAAATAATAATAATAATTCCACCCATATCATAGGTTTTTGTACTATCTAGTACCATAAGGAAATTGCAACAATCATGCTATTGAATATCCCAATCGTTTGCATATACAGTATTATATATTAAAGAGAATCCATCAGGTGAGTATTGTATTAAGCCAGCTTGCAAACATACCACACACAAATTGGCAAAGCTTAACCAGAAAAGTATGTTAGCTTTTAGATGTAGGGGTTTGTGAATCACAAGACTGGTGGGACAAAATATTGCGTGCTACTATTGTGTTAAATGGTATGTGTAGTTAGCCTTAAATAATTGAACACAGAATGTCTGTCCTTTTTGGCTAATCATGTTATCTCATGATCATGAAAAACAGACAGTTTCCCAGTCTAATAGTCCTAATACTGTTTACAGCAGCCAAATCTTGGAGCCAACAGCATGCCCGGGTTTGTACAGTACAAGAAAGATTAATTCTTCCCTATGCTGGGAATGTTCTGTTCTGAAAGCATTAAATTATAACAATGCAGTCAGCAAGAAATTGATTTCTTTGACTAATTGAAGGATTGATTGCTTTTATCTATACATCCATCCAAAAAAGGTATTGTAGTATATATTTTAATGATAATTGGAAATCTTTGCCGCAAGTACTAAAACCTGACTCTTTTTGATGGTCACTATGGAGGGGCTCAATGTTCGAGTTGAACGCTGAACGAACATATGGAGCGATCGCGGCAAGTTTTCTTGTGGCAAAGCGCACCATAATGCACTGCCAGATTGCAGTGCATTGATGACTGCTGATTGGCCAAAGCATGCACCTGACCTGCATGCTTTGGCCAATCACATTGCGATGTGCTGTGAGAGCCATGATTGGCCAAAGGGAGGGTGCATTTAGCCAATCATGGCTCAGAGGCTAAGACCACACCCTGCTGCTTACACGGCAGCCATATATAGTGAATGAATGGAGATTAGGCAGGTAGTTAGTGTAGTGTGCAGTCAGTCAGTGTAGTATATATAAGACAGTTCAGAGTATATGGTGCAGTTAGTGTAGTACTGTATATACAGTGCCTTGCAAAAGTATTCTCCCTTTTGGCATTTTTCGTGTTTTTTTTTTACCTGGAATAAACATGGATTGAGGATTTGCATCATTTAATTTACAGAACATGCCCACAACTTTGAAGATTTTTTTATTGTGAAGCAAATAACAAATAGGACAAAATAACAGAAACATTTGCATAACTATTCACCCCCCTAAAGTCAATACTTTGTAGAGCCACCTTTTGCGGCTATCACAGCTTCAACTCGCTTTGGATAAGTCTCTATGAGCTTGCCACATCTTACCACTGGGATTTTGCCCATTAATCCTTGCAAAACTGCTCCAGCTCCTTCAAGTTGGATGGTTTGCGCTTGTGAACAGCAATCTTTAAGTCTGACCACAGATTTTCTATTGGATTGCGGTCTGGGCTTTGACTAGGCCATTCCAACACATTTACATGTTTCCCCTTAAACTACTCAAGTGTTGCTTTAGCAGTGTGGTTGGGGTCATTGTCCTGCTAGAAGGTGAACCTCTGTCCTAGCCTCAAATCACACACAGAGTGGTGCTCAAGAATATCCCTGTATTTAGCACCATCCATCTTTCCCTCAACTCTGACCACTTTCACAGTTCCGACTGCTGAAAAACATCCCCACAGCAGGATGCTGCCACCACCATATTTCACTGTGGGGATGGTGTTCTTTGGGTGATGTGATGTTTTGAGTTTGCACCAGACATAGTGTTTTCTTTGATGGCCAAAAATGTTAGTCTTATCAGCTCAGAGCACCTTCCTCCATACATTTTGGGAGTCTCCCATATGCCATTTTGTTTGTTGCTGAAAGTATTGGCTTTCTTCTGGCCACTCTGCCATAAAGCCCAGCTCTATGGAGTGTACGGCTTATTGTCGTCCTATGTACAGATACTCCAGTCTTTGCTGTGGAACTCTGCAGCTCCTCCAGGGTTAGGAAGGTGTGTATATGAATCTGTGCAATAGAAACAAAAAATGCCAGTGAAAACGATGTGTGTATGAGGTTTGACGCCTTGCTAGGGATTTAATAGAGCAGCTGCCTCTACGTATTTATTCCACCCGAGTGGAATAATTGATTGAGTAGGGTTAAAAAGTAGAAGTGGTGCTACCTTAATAAATGCATATAATCTGATAGGAGGGATGTGTAAAACTTGATTGTATGTTGAACTAATTAATTAAATTACCCTAGTGGTAAAAAATAATAAAGTGCATCTGTGCCTAGAAACAAGTGTGCAATCCTGCAATACGTGCAATAAGAGGCAAATTGTGACAAATATACACTAGTATACTAATATACTAGTGTATGTATTAAAAGTCCATATGCAGTAAGTGAGATAGTGTGATCTCTACAGTATTTCACAAATGCTAATTTCCAAGTGCTTCGTGCCAAGTCTATTTGCTGTATTCCACACAGTGACCACCTCAAACTGTGCTCTTATATGGCCTGCACTCACCAAATCCTCCACCCCTCTTGGGGTGTAAAGCGTTCACAGTGTATGCCACTGTGCTGCACTCTGGCAATATTTCGTCCTGCTGTGCTCCTGGTGGTGCTTCAGGTAATTAACCCGTATACAGGAGAGAAGGATCCCAAATAGCGTGATACCGTTTTTAAAGAATTAACTTTTATTAACAAAAATGGGTACTTACATGTGGGCAAGATTAACAAAGCATTTCATGCTGACATGTACAAAAATTGTGTTGTGACATTCTGTCTATTCGCTCGACCGGTTTCGTCGACCTGACGTCATTTGGAGCGGTTGAGCGAATAGACAGAACATTGGCAGGGAAGGGGTTAACACTCGGGGGCTATCAATGGGGTTGGTTAAATGGGTGTCCTAGTCCTAGGGAGTCATTCTACCTGTGGGGGGATGGGACTGCCTGGAGGAGGAGACCAATTGCTGTTCATAAGCAGTATGAACAGCAGATCTGTCTCCTCTCTCGTGACAAAACGGAGATCTGCATCCTCACAAGATGGTATAGAACACCAATGAAATTACATTGGATATACCCCCAAATATCGTAACTCTGTTGGAGATGTAAGGAAGCAGAAGGAACTATACTACACATTTTTTGGGAATGTGCGAAAATTAAAGAGTTTTGGAGAATGGTAGCTAAAACTATTGAATTAATAATAGGAGTGCGGCTAGGAGAAAATTTGGCTGCATTTCTGTTATTTGACATCCATATCTCAGCAGAGAAATATAAAAAATCTCTGCTGAGACATTTGTTGATGGCAGCGAGGGCATGTATCCCTGTCCTGTGGAAATGCGATGGCCCCCCAATGGGTTGCGAGGATAGTTACATAGTTACATAGTTAGTCAGGTTGAAAAAAGACACAAGTCCATCCAGTTCAACCACAAAAAATAAAAAAACAAAATAAAAAACACAGTAAAATCCTATACACCCAACTCCATACCCACAGTTGATCCAGAGGAAGGCAAAAAACCCCAGCAGAGCATGATCCAATTTGCTACAGCAGGGGAAAAAAATCCTTCCTGATCCCCCGAGAGGCAATCGGATTTACCCTGGATCAACTTTACCTACAAATCTTAGTACTCAGTTATATTCTGTACATTTAGGAAAGAATCCAGGCCTTCCTTAAAGCAATCTACTGAGCTGGCCAGAACCACCTCTGGAGGGAGTCTGTTCCACATTTTCACAGCTCTTACTGTGAAAAAACCTTTCCGTATTTGGAGGTGAAATCTCTTTTCCTCTAGACGTAAAGAGTGCCCCCTTGTCCTCAGTGTTGACCGTAAAGTGAATAACTCCACACCAAGTTCACTGTATGGACCTCTTATATATTTGTATGGACCTCTTATATATTTGCAGGATTGCAGAAATCCAACAAATGGAGAATCTTACTCTGGCAATGAAGGATCAAGGTGGCAGGTATCGTAAGACATGGGCCCCCTATATGACATATAGAGAGGAGACGAGAGATGTCGACTGAGGGGAAGCGGCGGTAGGCAGCGTGGGGAGGGAGGTATGGGGCACAATTAGAGGGTGGGAGCCCCTTTTATTTTTTTTTATTTTTTTTGGGGGGGTGTATGTGGGTGGGTGGGAAACGGGTGGGGAAGAAAGAGGAGATCGCAATAGGTTGACTAACAAGTGATAATAGAATGTATATTATCAATAGGATGTAATATAAATGTGGAATTACGAATATGTATGATAATGTCTATTGGAAATAATGTTGAGAAACTTATGGAAAATAAAAATAAAGAATTTATAAAAAAAAAGCATGGGGGTCCCCCCAAATTCCATATCAGGCCCTTTGGGTCTGGTATGGATATTAAGGGGAACCCTGCACCATTTAAAAAAACATGGTGTGGGGTTCCCCCAAAAATCCATACCAGACCCTTATCTGAGCACGCAACCTGGCAGGCTACAGGAAAAAGAGGGGGGACGAGAGCGCCCCCCTCCTGAACCGTACCAGGCCACATGCCCTCAACATGGGGGGACAAGGGCCTCATCACCACAACACTTGCCCGGTGGTTGTGGGGGTCTGCAGACGGGGGGCTTATCGAAATCTGGAAGTCCTTTTTAACACTCCAGATCTTGCCCCCCATGTGAATTGGTAACAGGGTACATTGTACCCCTACCATTTCACAAAGAAAGTGTAAAAAATATGTAAAAACACACTGACACAGTTGGACAAGTCCTTTATTTAAAAAATAAAAAATTCCAGCGATGTAATGCCGTCTCTTGATGTCCAACGGTGATCCATTCTCCAGCGACGCTGCAGTCTCCACTCATTCTCCAGCGAGGAACGAAACCCCCATGATGCGTAAGAGGGGGCGGGGTCAATGGAGAATGGATCATCATTGGACATCGAGAGACAGGATTACATCGCTGGAATTATTTTTTTATTTTTAAATAAAGGACTTGTTCAGCTGGTTTTTACATTTTTTACACTTTCTTTGTGAAATGGTAGGAGTACAATATACCCTGTTAACAATTCACATGGGGGGAGGGATCTGGAGTTCCCCTTTGTTAAATGGGGCTTCCAGATTTCGATAACCCCCCAGCCTGCAGACCTCAACAACCACCGGGCAGGGGTTGCGGGGATGAGGCCCTTATCCCCATCAACATGGGAACATCCTACCCATGTTGAGGGCATGTGGCCCAGTACGGTTCAGAAGGGGGAGGCGCTCTCTCGCCCCCCCTCTTTTCCTGTGGCCTGCCAGGTTGCGTGCTTGGATAAGGGTCTGGTATGGATTTTTGGGGGGACCCCACGCCATTTTTTTATTTCGGTGCAAGGTTTCCCTTAATATCCATACCAGACCTGATGGGCCTGATATGGAATATATGCTTTTTTTTTTGGTTCAATTACTTTGATATATATTGCCGGGACCCGACAATTCATGAATAGCCGCATAGTTTTAAATTACTTTTTTTCCTTTAGAAATGAAATTTTGTGCAGGGAAAGTTCTAAAAACAGGAAACATGCGCTACATTACATGCATACTATACACACACCACAGGTATGAAATTTAAAGGAATATTTCACTTTTATTGTTTCACTTTAAGCATTATTAAAATCACTGCTCCCGAAAAAGCGTCCGTTTTTACCAGGTCCCCAAACACTTTTTATGAAAATAACTTGCATATTTACCTTTAAAATTAACACTTTTGATTTTTCATGTTCGCGTCCCATAGACTTTAATGGTGTTCGCATGTTCAAACACATTTTTTGCCTGTTCGCATGTTCTGGTGCGAACTGAACCGGGGGGAGGGTGTTTGGAGACACATTTGACATTGGGTTGATTATCTGTGGTTTAACCTCCCTGGCGGTATGATTATTTCAGAAAAAAGTGCTGAAAGCGGTACCATTATTTGCAAGGAAATTTGGCGTTTTACATTGTAGGCCTGTAATTCTTAGGAATAACTCACTTAAATCTGACCAAACAAGAGTCTAGTAGGCATCCCAGGTATGACATTTTTTTAAAAACAAAATGATAAATTATAATATAATAAATAATTATAAATAATTATAACAAATAATAGTATAATTATAATAAAAATTATTCAATAATGTAATCAACTCAAAATCACTGAAATTTGCTCAGTTGCAGAATTGTCGCTGTCATTACTTTTATTTTTTTATGACAAATTTCCCCACAAATCGCTATCGCACAATTCTGCAAGTGATTATAATTTATTATCGTTGTTTTCTAGCTGCTCTAAAACCATTTTTGACATAAAGGGACACTTTTGGTTGCTATGGACAATCTACAGTTTGCAGGCAGAAAGAACAGTTTTTATTATATAAAAGAACATGTAGGGCACTGGGCAGACCATTAGGGACAAGGGGTGTGTCTATTTTTTACATACAGTACTGTAATCTATAAGATTACAGTATACTGTATGTAAGGTGTTTGTTTACCTTTTTGAATTTGGCGCCGTTCTCCGCCCCCGTGCGTCGTAACGTTGCAGGGAACAGAGATCGGCCGCACACAGAGGCACTGTGTGAATTGAGCGAGGTCCCGCTCGCTCACACAGCGCGGTGGCATCGCTGGATCTAGGGACAAGGTAAGTAAACCAAGCCTGTGGATTCAGCGAGGCGAGCCCAAGTCTGACTCGGGGTTACCGATCGTAGCCCAAAAATCTCACCCCGAGACAGACTCGGGAATACCGCCAGGGGGGTTAAATTGAGCCTGGCTGTGTTCCAATTAAGATCAGCGGCTCGCAAATAGTGAACTGACACAGCTGTGAATGACAGGTGATAACGGCGCTGGTTAGGAATAAAACCAGTGAGCGTCTTGTTGACCAATAGGAATCCCCCTGAGAAAGTCACGTGGCCCTGTGATGTAGTGCTTAGGGGAGGGGAATATGTTAGAACAAGGCGCTGAGAGATACCCATTAGCAGATCACTGAGCTGTTGTGGATTTAAATATTTCTGTACATAGTTGGTGCACTGGAGCACCTTATGCATGTAAGTAAATTATCATTTTAATAAAGTTGCATTTTTTAAAACAGTTTAACACTATCTGGAGCCTCTTATCTTTTGAATGCACCAGTTATTCATTGCCATGTGGAGACACATACAGAGAAACTGGAAGGAGAAAAATACATCTCATTAGTCCTGGGAGCAGGGCCGTCTTTAAGGCAGGGCAAAAGGGGCAGCTGCCCAGGCCCTATCATTGTTGTGGGGCCCAAGGCAGCTGTCTTATACTTATATTATCTTGTCCCTTGAAGTTTTAGTCCTGTGTTGTGTCTCAATATCTCAGTGTGAAGATCTGTCACTAATGCCATGTACAGATGGTTCACCTGCAGACCCTGGGCCAGATCCACGTACATCTGCGCATATATAGGCCGGCGTAGCGCATCTCATTTCCGCTACGCCGGCTCAACTCAGAGAGGCAAGCACCGTATCCTCATAGCATTTTCTTCCAACGTTGCGCCGGCGCAACGTAATTTCGTAGGCGTAAGCCGGCGTAATTCAAAGTAGGAAGGAAGTGGGCGTGTTCCATTTAAATGAACTGTGACCCCATGCAAATGAAGGGCCGAACGAACGGCGCATGCGCAGTGACGTTGACGTCTGTCCCGCACCCCTCTGCGCATGCTCACAACTCGGCCCGGCGTAGCCCCTGAGATACGCCCAGGGCTTAAATACACCCAGACTTGCGCCCATCGAGCACAAAAGTACACTCGGTTGTTTCCCCCCCTGAAGCAAGGTACTTTTTGCTGTTTTGTTTTGAGCCATGTCTGCTTCAGCTTCTGGGAAGAAGAGGAGGAAGCTTAATTTTTCGGACCAGGAGAAGGATGTGATCATCAGGGCAATGGCCAGGTATGATGTGTACCTCCATGGTGCAGAGAGTGGCAACACCACTAAGGCCAGGAAGGCGGAGATCCTGTTGCAGATTGCGACAGAGGTCAATGCCCTGGGATACGAGGTCAGGTCCTCCAACGACATCCTGAAAAAAATAAATGACCTGCGTCGCCTGGTCCGAGGTAAGCTGGCCAAAATAAGGACTCATGCCAGTGGCACTGGGGGGGGGACCAGCCACTACTGTGACGCTCACTCCTGATGAGCAGGTGGTTGCCCAGTGTCTCCACAGGCATCAAGTGGAGGGAGTGGAGGGCTTTGACTCCATTGAGGATGCCTTGAGGACAGGTAAGTGTGTGTTTTTACCTATCTGGTGTGTAGCATGTGTGGGGGTGGAAGGGAACATGTGACAAGTGTGTGGCTCCACCAACATGTGAATGTTTTGTGTCACCCACAGATGTGCAGGAGGGAGCTGGGCCATCTGCTGCCGGTGGCCATTCCACACCATCCCCTGAACATCAGTCTGAGTCTGACCCCCTGGGAAGCCGTGAGTCATCGGTGGAGGGGAGTGGCCACACCTCTCCTCAGGAGGTGGTTAAGGAGGAGACGGTGACCAGTGACAATGTGGTTTGCCTCTACTTGGAGGAGTCTCCCCCTTTGGCTGGGCCCTCAGACCTCCACCTCCATCAGGGGAAGCCCCTCAAGGTCCTCTCCCAACAGGTCACCCCCCTCAAGGGCCTCCCCTTATAGACGGCCCCAAGCCTCTCCTGGCCCCAGGAAGGCTACCAGGAAGACTAGGGGGTACCTGAATTCCTCCCGGAACATATGAAGAGGGAACATGCCTGCCAGACCCGACATCTGGGTGAGGTTTCCGTCCAGATGCGGGGATGGGCAGACAGCATGGCCTCCTCTGCCAACATCACGGACAGTCTCCAGGATGTCAACGCCAACTGTGTTGCTGTGGTCACCTGCCTGGGGGATCTGCAGGCCACCACAGCAGGCCTCGTGGAAGAGGTCCACACCCTGGCAGAGGCCGTACGGGAAAATACCGCTGCCATCCAGGCGGAGGGGAGGCAGTCAAGGCTGCTGCAGGCAGAGACCAATGCGGTCCTCACCCGCATCGCCCTGGCGTTGGAGGGCAGGCAGCCAGCCATGGAGAGACCAGGGGATGCTCCTCCTCCTCCTGATTCCCCCCCATGAGGCTCCCATGAGGAGCCGGGGCTGTGGCCGTGGCACCAGGCGTGGGCCACGACAGCACAGATGAGTGCGTTTTTTTTTGTTTACTCGGGTTATGAGTTTTTTTTGTTTGTAGACCCAGTGCACGGTCAGTAGTGCAGGCTACAGTGTGACTGGTGTGTGAATGTGGGGGTGACACTCCTGCCAGTAAGGGGTGTCACCCTGGCTCGTCGCGGAGAATTTATCCCCATGGCTGTGTGAATGTGGTATGAATGGACAGCGACATAATTGGAGCCTTGGCGTGGCGTTGCTGCTACCAAGTCCTGCATGGTGGACTTGGGCTAATCCAATGTGATGTGGATGTGGTGTGTGTGAGCTAGGGACCACAGTGGTGTGCATGCATGCATTCTCCTTGTGCCATGATGAATGTGTGTGTTTAATGTGCAAAGATGAGGCATTGGGCATCGGCTATCACCTGTACGTTGATGGAATGCCAATGCTTGCGATTACGGTATATGTGCTCTGTGGCACAGGGGGGGGGGGGTGTAGTGCCACATGTGTGCAATCAATGGCCCCCACGGTGCATGGGAATCTGGCAATTCTGAAGAAATCCGCCATTGCCTTCTGCCGCAGATGCTCATGGGTGGGTCTGATGATGTGGTGGAACATGCGTCTGAGGATTGCGGGGACACCTGGCACACACATCTGCTCATGGAGGATTGTGCCATCCCAGACACAACTCCACTTGTACGCTGGAACGAGCCACTGGCAAGGAAATGGAGTGTTGCCAGTACCTTGACCAGTGGCTCCACTGCTTGTGAGCGATCTGTCTTGCTGGTGATGTCATCTTGCAGGGTTGTGGCTATTTCCAGGATGGCATCAGGGCTGAATCTGAAGATGCGATACACCTCAGATTCCCCCAAGCCAAAGACGTTTAGGCGCGGTCGGCATATCCTCTCACATGCCCTCCTCCTACACGCCTGTGAAGCCAGTAGTATAGCTATGACCATGGATGCCCCTGGCATGTTGGCATACAGATTGTTGTCCTGCAAGTGTGGATGCTCAGCTCGTCCGTAACGGTGCTGCTGCAGCTGCTCTTCGGCTGACCTGTGCATGTTTGCTGCTGACTTACCCCTGCTTTATGAGGGGTAACTTTAGGCCGGACGTACAACTTACGCACGGCGCGCATAGCCCGCGTCGGGCGCACGTACGTTCGTGGATCGCCGTATCCCCCTTATTTGCATATTTGAATAGGAAATCAATGGGAGCGCCAGATGTGTTCAGCGTATATATGCGCCCACGCTGTGCCGGCGTAGGAAAGTTACGTCGGTCGAAAGAAGCCTATTTTCAGGCGTATCTAGTTCTGTGGATACGGCGCATAGTTACGCCGGCGCATATATACACTTACGCCGCGCATCTCGAGATACGCCAGCGTAAGTTCTTTGTGGATCCGGGCCCCTGTGTTTACATGTAAATAACCTGCATTGATATGTGAATAGCAGCAGCATTAATATGTAAATAGCCACGGATCGGTGGCATTTATTTGTAAATAGAGGCTAAATTCATATGTATATCATGCCCCCCTCAGGTCCTATCCACCATCACTTCTGCTGAATGCTGCCCAGTGGGGCTTGAAAGTCCTGCCTACAACTGAAAGGCAAATCCACTTTGCACTACAAGTTTTATGTATTTTCCTGTCATGTCCCCCTTGGATCTACAGTGACTGCACTTCCAAGCACACTTTCAGTGCAATTTCAAGTGCACTTTGCACTTGTAGTGCAAAGTGGATTTGCCTTACGTAAATAACCCCCAATGTGTGTGGTACTATCAAAAAAGAAGCTTGAAAACTAAACTATTAAACTGTTGTACCACTGGCCAATTCATATGCAGTTGAAGTCTTTAGCTGTATTCTTTTAAGAGTAATAATTCCTTTACATTTTACTACGTCCTCTGGCCAAGGTGGTACAGCCAAAATTATCTAAAAGAGTCTTTATTTTTAAAGTTGAAAGGAATCAGATTGGGGTGCTACTGCTATATTTAGGCTGTTGTATTAAAGACACTGTAAATGTAAAATAAATATAAAATCAATTACACATCAAAAATATGTGATGCCAGGATACAGTGTCACTGATGCTGTCTGTGAAATTCATATTGTTTTGCAACACCTTATATGGCAAGACATGTCCCACGTCTTTTATTTAAAGGATTGGTGTATTTTTTTTTGTCACCCTTTGAAGCCTCATTAAAAAGGACCCTCTCTTCGCCGTACTTTATATTAACTTTTTTTTTTGCTTTGTTAAATGTCCCCAGTGGCAGTGCCCAACTTCCTTGTCATTTTCCAACAAAAGCCTGCTCATTGGCCTTGACAATGGCCAACATTTAGTATCAAGATGGTCCCTCATTGACTTCAACAGGATTTGATGCTAAGTTTGGGTTTTGCAAGTTTCAAACAGGATTTGCTCACACCACAAATATATCCCGAGCAGATGCACTCATTCTTACTTAGCAGTACACTGGAAATTTAAAATTTTATCTGAACTTCCTTCCTAAATATAGCAGTGCACTTTTTCGGTATGTGTATACAGTATGTCTACTGGCTCAGAGACACTGGTCGGTCTGACTGCTACTCTCTTGAGATTTGGAGTGAGATTTGATGATGTGGTAACAATTAAACCTAACTTTTCTCCTTTCTGAAGTCTCTGACAGTGGGAAATAAAGCCCTGTCTCTTTGAAGATGGCAGTCCCCATATAAAGACCCAGTACAAAACAAGGCACGGTAGGCCAGTAGATTTCAGGAAATCCCGGAGACTAGTTCTTTGTTCTCTGCCGCCCCTTTATTTTTATCACAGCTTCTAGACGTCTGTACCTCTTTAAGATGCACCTGCATCTGATTTTCTAACCAGGCTTTTCATTTGTGTAAAATATAAAAATCCAGTCCTATAATTTTAAATAAATATAATAAAATATTTTATATCCATTTATTTTTCTTTAACAAAGTAGCATAACTGTACTCAACTGAAATATAATACATTTTAAAACATAAAGAAGTCATATTTTCAGTTCATGGCCTGGATCCTAATGTTAGATTTGGGGAAAGAATCTATTTATATACTGCTTTCATTGTAAAGCACTACATTGTGTTTGAAGATAATTTATTGGCTTCTCCTGGTGAGTAAGCTGCGGATTGGTTAGTAAACACAGCCTCACATCTGTAATAGAAGTTTCTTTTAAGATTGCTAAAGTAACATAAATTGCATGCTCTAGCATTTTACTAGGCAATGTAAGACCTAAATGCACATATGTTTTAAATTGGTATTTTTCAAAGTCATGTTTCACACACCTATTGTCATAATCGGATATACTGTATTTTTAAAGAATAAAGAAACTGGAATAGACTAAAAGAAAACACAGTGCAGCAAGGTTCCCGCATTAAAATGAAAACATCCAACAAAATCATATTTTTTTTTGTGATAATTGAGATTACATAAGAAATCCTACATATGACAGCAAAGTAATTTCAACAGAGTAGATAATAACAGTCAACAGAGCATGCACCAGTAGTCTTTGATTCAAGAACTACTTTACTACCGTTTACATGGACTAAATTTTGTGTACATTTATGTTAACAATGCCAATCATTTGTGCTTCAAGCACTATTAGGGCCATTTCACAGGATCATTTAGTCTGGATCTATCTGTCAGTTTTTTCAGGTGCATCCAGTCTGAACCCCAATACATGTCTATGGGCGGATGTAAACAGATGATCGGCCTTCATTCATGTCCATTCAAATCCATTATTTTAACAGAACAAGGCTGCATGCTATTCTATCTAGATAGATCTGAACAGATGTAAGCGGATGCCATCCATTTATGTCCGTTCTGTTTATGTCCATTTTTTAGGCAAATATTTTTTGTTTATACTTTAGTCACCTATGATGCTCAGTAAAAGAAATTTAGGAACCAATAGGTTCCAAACCCGTGCAAATACATGACCAAAAAACAAATAAACTACAATAAAGAGCTGTATGTTGTAAAGTGTAAAAAACACCTATAACGTGTAAAGGAACTGTGCTCTTACATCATCAATTACATATCACCATAGTGAGTAAACTAATAAATAAATACATTTTCATTTGAATTATAAAAAATACATAAAAATTGTATCCATGTATAGATCCCAAATGTGAATAACTTCCATCAATGAGTATAGGAAAGGTTCCTCTCCACCCGCATGCAGACACTCTATGCACTATACTACTACCACTACTACTACACCAGACCTAATTGACCCCTATTACAGGGAGTCAAATTACGCATATGGGAAAATCCAAGATGTCATACATGAGGTCACAGAAATAAACACAAACTGCTGCTGTCATCCATTCAATAAATGTATACACATATATCTATATATATAAAACTCAACGTGTGTGTGTGTGTATGTATGTATGTATGTATGTATGTATGTATGTTCCAGCATCACGTCCAAACGGCTAAAGATATTAACATGAAACTTGGCACACATGTTACTTATATGTCAGCAACAAACATAGGATAGTTGGTTTAACCCTTACCCACCCCCATTTGCCATGGTCGGGGTTTTCCTTTAAAGTCCCATTCAACTCTATGGGAAATACATGTTACTTCATAACTTCCAAACGGCTGTAGATATTTCGATAACACTTGGTCACATGTTACTTATATGTCCACTTAAACTATAGGATAGTTAATTTATCCCTTAACTACCCCCATTTGTGAGGGTCGGGGTTTTTGTTTAAAGACCCATGCAAATCAATGGGAAATGTATGTTCCCACATAACTTCTGTACGCCTGGAGATATGTCAATAATACCTGGTACACATATTACTTATATGCCAAATAAAAATATATGACAGTTAAATTAACCCTTACCTACACCCTTATATAAAAGATGGGTATATTTATATTACTATGATTTTCCTCCCCAAAAGGTTAAGATAGGAAGACCGGGCAACGCCGGGTATTCAGCTAGTATATATATATATATATATGTAAGGCCATAAATGTATTTAAAAAATAATAAGTATTGGTTTTGTATATATATTCTATATATTTATTGGCATGAGTAAAACACTTTTTAGAAATTACATATGCTCTCAATTTCTGGATAATATTAATGTTTTTTGTTTACAGAGCTCATCAACTCAAGAGGAAATGTACACAAACAAATTAATAAGTCGGAAAAATGAATCATTCCTTTATTCCCTCTCCCTTCATGCAATTCTGTTTAAGAGTCTTCAAGGTAACTCAATAGTCAATTTATTGTGCTCTAGGAATCCTTTGTCATGCATTACATAGCTGTATTTATTTGAAAAGCAAATAATGTATATATAGTATATAATAAAACTGTTCTAAAACATAAATAATTTACAGAATACAATAGTTTTTTCTAAAGAGCACAACAAAAAGATTTCCCCTGTTTACTATTTTTAATTGTATCTGCCTTTTCTTAATGTATTTTTCATTTTAAATAAAATTATTAAAGAAATAATAATATTTATTTGAAAACACTCTACATTCAATTTAAATCGGCAAAGCAATATTACCCTTTCCATGATAAAATCATGATATGTGTAAATTCAGTTTACAAGACATTGTACAAAATAACAAAAAATAGCAAAGCTGACATTACGCAAATGAATAAAACAAAAAATGATGTACAACTCAATTGCACATCATTTCGGGATAAAAAAAAAAGCTGTTATTGTATTATATGTTCTTTTTTACTAGAAATTTTTAAAAGAAGTTAGCTATGTAAGATATTTGGTTAAGCCAAAGTCTGTTCCCGGAAACCCTTTGTTTATCCCTCAGAAGATATGAACTTCCATGGGTGTATATTTGATCTCTGAGAATTATTGTGTCCTGCTCTCTTTTGTAGGCTACCAAGGGAATTGATTGGCAGCAAATAGTCATTGTAATTTAAAGCAGATCTTTTTATTCTAAACTATGGAGACCTTGTTTAAACTAATTTGAAAGAATTCCTTAAAATTAAAATGCATGCTAAAATAGAAACGTTGTACCTCCTGTATTTCCTAGGAATTCTTTTTTAACCACTTCTAAAATATATAAGTGGCTTTTTCAGTTACATTCCCATTCCATTTTATCATGTAGCACAATCAAAGCCAGAGTCACTGACTGGAATAAGATCTAATTGATTTTGTGGTTAAAAAAACATTTATTCCTGAATTTGAGTCCATTATGTCTCAATTAAAACCCTAGCTAACAAAGGATTTTGTTGCAGCCGCACACATGTTCAATTTAGGTAAGTCTTTCTACATAAAAAAAAAAAGGGAGGATTTAGATGGCGTTTTTTAACATGCGAGCTGTAAATAATTCTGCAGGAACTAAGGGCCAGATTCACGTAGAATCGCGGCGGCGTAACGTATCCTATATACGTTACACCGCCGCAATTTTTCATCGCAAGTGCCTGATTCACCAAGCACTTGCGATGAAAACTACGCCGGCGGCCTCCGGCACAAGGCGAGCCAATTTAAATGGGCGTGTTCCATTTAAATTAGGCGCGCTCCCGCGCCGAACCTACTGCGCATGCTCCGTTTCTTAACTCCTGCCGTGCTTTGCGCGCCGTGACGTCATTTTTTTGAACGGCGACGCGCGTAGCGTACTTCCGTATTCCCGGACGGCTTACGCAAACAACGTTAAATTTTAAATTTCGACGCGGGAACGACGGCCATACCTTAGACAGCAATACGCTTGCTGACTAAAGTTAGGGCACCAAAAAAAAAACTTTGCGATGGGAAACTAGACTAGCGGCGACGTAGCGAACACGAAAAACCGTTGTGGATCCGCCGTAACTCCTAATTTGCATACCCGACGCTGGTTTACGACGCAAACTCCCCCCAGTGGCGGCCGCGGTACTGCATCCTAAGTTTCGACAGTGTAAAACAATTACACCTGTCGGATCTTAGGGATATCTATGCGTAACTGATTCTATGAATCAGTCGCATAGATAGAAACAGAGATACGACGGCGCATCAGGAGAAACGCCGTCGTATCTCATTTGTGAATCTGGCCCTAAGTTCTAACTGGTAACTTAGCATATGGAGATGACCAACCCAATAAAAGCCTGCACTTTTCTAGCTTGATGGTTGGAACTTTTTATTTGAGTTGTGGAGATTATTCCCCACTAAATACATTATTTACATGGATCGTGTTCCTGCAATGAAAAAAAGGAGATCAATTTTGACTATCAGTGTTGTCAGTAACAGCGTTTAAATAAACACCGTTACCTAACGATGCCCCTTTTGAGGGTAACGAGTAATCTACCAGATTACTCTTCCCCTCACGGTAACGCTGTTCCCATTATTTGGGCGGCGTTACCGTAATTACATTTACCGCGGCGTGCGGGGGGGCAGAGGGGGTCATGTGGCCACAGGCCTAAGCTGGCCTGTGATTCGGTCACGGCCGGTCATGTGGCCACAGGCCTGAGCTGGCCTGTGCATCGGTCATGACCGGTCATGTGGCCACAGAGCTGGCCTGTCTGTGATGATCACGGGTGGCGCTGGCGCATGCACGCGCCTGGAGTCTCCCGCCCGCCTGTCACGTCACGAGAGCTCTCAGCTCAGCCGCCGACATCTCCCCCGCGGAGGCTCAAAGATCAAAGAGACTCAGCTCAGCACCGACCGTAGCCCTGCGACGTGGTGAGACACAGACTGCAGCGCAGGTGAGGACCGGCATGTGTGGACTGGATTGGAAGTGTCTGGTACTGGGGGGGGGGGGAGCGGCCTAGTCTAGGGCTGGGGCCGGACTGGGCATGTGGAGGTGGAATATGATATTGTACAGTATTGCATTTGCTGGGCATGTGGAGGTGATGATAATATTGTACAGTATTGCATTTGCTGGGCATGTGGAGGTGATGATATTGTACAGTATTGCTGGCCATGTGGAGGTGGAATCTGATATTGTACAGTATTTCATTTGCTGGGCATGTGGAGGTGATGATGATGATATTGTACAGTATTGCTGGCCATGTGGAGGTGGAATCTGATATTGTACAGTATTGCATTTGCTGGGCATGTGGAGGTGATGATGATATTGTACAGTATTGCATTTGCTGGGCATGTGGAGGTGATGATGATATTGTACAGTATTGCATTTGCTGGACATGTGGAGGTGATGATATTGTACAGTATTGCTGGCCATGTGGAGGTGGAATCTGATATTGTACAGTATTGCATTTGCTGGGCATGTGGAGGTGATGATGATGATGATATTGTACACACAGTTACTTTGCTGAGTAACTAATTACTTTTTCAATGTAGTAACTGAGTCACTAACGCAATAACTTTTCCGTTGAAGTAATTTGTAACTGTAACTAATTACTTTTATAAGGTAAGATGAGCAACACTGTTGACTATTGATCCAATGTGCATGTGACTGTTTCCCCAACTAAGTATAAAATATGTTGCACATGCGATGGACAATTTGCCTCTTTTTCTACATAGAAAATTAAAGCATTAGAAATCACTTGCCAAATAGCTTGCAAATTAGAACTAACTCAAAATTAAATTCTTTGGTATAAAGATGTAACATCATCATAAGCATAGTTTAAAACATTCAGCCTTGGACAACCTAATGATCAAGTCAACACTTTGGGTTTTCTTACTAAAAGCCAATAGGCTGTTAAGAGAATTTACACTTTGCAAGGTAGCTTAGTCAGCTTCCATCATCCAGTTATGTGGAAACAAAAATACATTTTGATTGGGTTATATTTGCCAAGTGAAATTTCATAAAACATACTAAGCTAATTAAACAGTTTATTTTCCTTTAGTAAATCAACCCCTTATGCCTTAATTTCCAAATATTCCTTTTCCATTGATAATGTAAAAATATTACATGTAATGATGAGACCATCTTAACTTTGCACCTACCAAAGAAGTTAGGTCAGCACTGTCACATAAAAGACCTGCAGGGTATGGTAAATAGGGATGAGCCGAACACTCCCCGGTTCGGTTCGCATCCAGCACATGGGAACGGACTGAAAGTTTGCGTGAACATTCGAACACCGTTAAAGTCTATGGGATTCGAACGTGAGGAATCAAAAGTGGAATCTTAAAGACTAATATGCAAGTTATTGTCCTAAAAAGGGTTTGGGGATCCGGGTCCTGCCCCAGGGGACATGTATCAATGCAAAAAAAAGTTTTAAAAACTGAAGTTTTTTCAGGAGCAGCAATTTTAACCTCCCTGGCGGTATTATTATTCCAGATTTTAGGTACTGAAAGCGGTAACATTATTTTGCAAGGAAATTTGGCGTTTTACATTGTAGGCCTGTAATTCTTAGGAATAACTCACTTAAATCTGTCCAAACAAGAGTCTAGTAGACATCTCGGGTATGAAAAAGTTTGAAAAACAAAATCATAAATTATAATATAATAAATAATTATAAATAATTATAACAAATAATAATATAATTATAATAAAAAATATTCAATAATGTAATCAACTCAAAATCACTGAAATTTGCTCAATTGCAGAATTGTCGCAGTCATTACTTTTATTTTTTTATGACGAATTTCCCCACAAATCGATATCGCTCAATTCTGCAAGTGATTATAATTTATTATCGCTGTTTTCTAGCTGCTCTAAAATCACTTTTGACATAAAGGGACACTTTTTGGTTGCTATGGATAGAGTTGAGCGGACACCTGGATGTTCGGGTTCGGGGCATAACCCGAACTTTAAAAAAAAAGTTTGGGTTCAGGAACCCGAACCCGAACCTGAACTCCGAACCCCATTGTAGTCAATGGGACACGGACTTTTAGAAAAAAAAATGTGCGGAGGTCCCTGCAAATTCAATAACCGGCCCCTTTTGAGGGTAACGAGTAATCTACCAGATTACTCTTCCCCTCACGGTAACGCTGTTCCCATTATTTGGGCGGCGTTACCGTAATTACCCCTCCCGCCCGCATACCCCCACAACCACCGGGCAAGGGTTGTGGGGATGAGACCCTTGTCCCCATCAACATGGGGACATCCTCCCCATGTTGAGGGCATGTGGCCTGGTGCGGTTCAGGAGAGGGGGGGCCGCATTCTGTCCCCCCCTTTTTTCTGCGGCCGGCCAGGTCAACGTGCTCAGATAACGGGTCTGGTTATGGATATTTAGGGGCAACCGCACGTAATTTTATTTTTTTTAATTGACGGCGGGGTTCCCCTTAATATCCATACCAGACCTAAAGGGTCTAGTTATTGAATTTGCGGGGACCTCTGCGCATTTTTTTCCCCGAACTCCGATCCCGGAGCCGAACTTTTTCCAATTATTCGGGTTCGGGTCCGGGTTCGGGAAAAACCCAAAGTCTGTACCGAACCCAAACTTTACAGTTCGGGTTCGCTCAACTCTAGCTATGGGCAATCTCCAGTTTGCAGGCATAAAGAACAGTTTTTATTATATCAAAGTACATGCAGGACACTGGGCAGACCACTAGGGACAAAGGGGGTGGGACACTGTGAATCGAGCGAGGAGACACTGCTCGATCACACAACGCGGCGGGATCGCATGATCCAGGGACAAGGTAAGTAAACCCTGCCTGTGGCTGCTGCGAAGCGATCCTGCTTTTGGTAATGAAATTTAAGCCAGACTCGGGAATAACGCCAGGGAGGTTAATGATGCTTAAACTGAAAAAAAATAAAAGTGAAATATTCCCTTAAATATCGTACCTGGGGGGTGTCTATAGTATGCCTGTGAAGTGGCACGTGTTTCCCGTGTTTAGAACAGTCCCTGCACAAAATGACATTTTTAAAGGTATACAAGTCAGTTTAAAACTGCTTGCGGCTTTAATGTAATGTTAGGTCCTATCAATACAGGTGACAATTATTGAGAAAATCGGCATGGATACCCCCCTCCCCCCAGCCCATTACCTTTGGGTCTTTTATGTATATTAAGGGGAACCCCGCAACCAAATTAAAAAAAGAAAAGGCATGGGGCCCCCAGGCCCTATATCAGTGATGGCGAACCTTTTTGAGCCCGAGTGCCCAAACCGCGACGCAAAACCAACTTATTTCTTTCAAAGTGCCAACACAGAATTAAAACTGCCAGCGTCTCAGTACAGAGGATGGGACTGATTATCCCTCTTAATTAACCCCAAAGGACCAAAAATGTAAATTTCAGCCAAATTTGTTCAGAATGCAGGGTTCAGGAATGCGTTGTGCTCAGAATACACTGTGCGATATACACTGACCTACCTGACACATACACAGCAAAGTGATTTAAAGTATATATTAAGTCAAAAAACATATTTAACCCCCCTTCCCCAATATTTTTTCCCCTTATCGACGCTGGGCAGGCTAGTTTTGGGCCAGCAGCATGCGGTCAGGGTGTGCACCACAAGCCAGGTTCTCTAAATTATGCTTTTGGTTGCTATCAGTTACTATACATTACTGCCCACCATTCAGTTGCTATCGGTTACTATACATTACTGCCCACCATTCAGTTACTATACATTACTGCCCACCATTCTGTTGCTATCGGTTACTATACATTACTGCCCACCATTCAGTTGCTATTGGTTACTATACATTTCTGCCCACCATTCGGTTGCTATTGGTTACCATACATTACTGCCCACCATTTGGTTACTAGAGGTTGCTAAACATTACTACCCAGTACCATTCGGTTGCTACACATTACATTACTGTCCATCATTCAGTTTCTAGAGGTTACTGCACAATGATTACCTGCAATTCACTCCCCTTCTGCAAACTGCTCAGTCCTGCCATTGCTTTATTAATCACCACCCCGCTCGTGCTGCTGACCGGAGAAGGGGGAGGGGGGCTGCTGACCGGAGAAGGGGAAGGGGGCCTGGGGAGGGACATCACAGAAAGCCTGCTCTGCCTCACTCCTTGTCAGAGTCACAGCAGCTGACAGAGGAGAAGCAAGCTCTGGAACATAGTAAGTGCAGGGAACAGCCGAGCAGAGCACGCTCCCGCCCGCCTCAATACAGCTCAGCCACGCTTTTATCTCTGCCTGCATCTTCTTGTCAAATGTGGCGGGCTGCAGGAGGAGGGCAGGTTACAGTAATACTGATTGGCTGAGAGGCGGTGGTGGGCGGAGCAGTTATTAGAAGTGTGGATGAGACGGCTTCTATGATTGTGCTCGTCACCCCGTCCGCTTATTGTCTGTCACTCCCACTCGGGCACGTCACCGCTAGCTCACAGAACTATGGGAGATGTAGTTTGCGGTGCGGCGTGGACGATTTGATGCTTCACTGTGTGATTTCCTCATTTCATGGCGTGCCCACAGAGAGGGCTCAGCCTACCGGCAGCGGCACGCGTGCCACGGGTTCGCCATCACTGCCCTATATACTCTGAACAGCAGTATACAGGTGGTCCCAAGAAAGCAGGGACTGTAGGCTTGTTCTTACGTTTAATCTGTTTGTAATTTGGAACAGGTGCATTTTGTAATTTGGAGGTTTTAAGGAAACAAGGATTGTTGATAAAGCATCAGTTGAGACAAATGTTTCCCATATTAATTCTTACAGGAGAGAATTTCCCATCCCAGGGGTAGATTTACTCTCACTTCCTGTTGTCTCCCTCTGTTTGTAAGTAGGAGTCGTTTGTAAGACGGATGTTTGAAAGTAGGGGATCACCTGTATATACTGTACGGCCTGCCCCATATACTCTGCAGAAAATTGGGCCTTAGGTGTTGGTGATACCAGAACACTGTAAGCCCTCATAGTTACTCTTGGTGGGCGCTGGAATGGGCCCTGCTGTAAAATATTACATCAAGAATTGTAATTACATGCTCCTGTTGAACAGGGGTAGAAAAATTGGGTCTTTGGTGGTGGTGGTGCCACAACACTGTAAGCCCTCACAGTTACTCTTGGTGGGCGCAGGAATGGGCCCTGCTGATAAATATTAGATCAAAAATTGTAATTACACACCCCTGTTAACCACTTAACCCCCGGACCATATTGCTGGTCAAAGACCAGAGTACTTTTTGCGATTCGGAACTGCGTCGCTTTAACTGACAATTGCACGGTCGTGCGACGTGGCTCCCAAACAACATTGGCTTCCTTTTTTTCCCACAAATAGAGCTTTCTTTTGGTGGTATTTGATCACCTCTGCGGTTCTTAGTTTTTGCGCTATAAACAAAAATAGAGCGACAATTTTGAAAAAAATGAATATTTTTTACATTTTGCTGTAATAAATATCCCCCAAAAATATATAAAAAAAAATGTTTTTCCTCAGTTTAGGCCGATACGTATTCTTCTACATATTTTTCATAAAAAAATCGCAATAAGCGTTTATCGATTGGTTTGCGCAAAAGTTATAGCGTTTACAAAATAGGGGTTATTTTTATGGCATTTTTATTAATATATTTTTTTTACTAGTAATGGCGGTGATCATCGATTTTTTTCGGTACTGTGACATTATTGCGGACACTTCGGACACTTTTGACACATTTTTGGGACCATTGGCATTTTTATAGCGATCAGTGCTATAAAAATGCATTGGATTGCTATAAAAATGCCACTGGCAGTGAAGGGGTTAACACTAGGGGGCGGGGAAGGGGTTAAGTATGTTCCCTGGGTGTGTTCTTACTGTGGGGGGGTGGCCTCACTAGGGGAAATCACTGATCTTCTGTTCATACATTGTATGAACAGAGGATTAGCATTTCCCCCCCTGACAGGACCAGGAGCTGTGTGTTTTTTTTACACACACAGCTCCCGGTCCCCGCACTGTAACGAGCGATCACGTGGGCCCGGCGGTGATCGCGCCCGCCGGGCACGCGAACGGGAGTCGGAGGCGAGCGCGCCTCTAGTTCCCTGCGAGAGAGCCGACGTAGAGCTACGGGCTCTCGCGCAGGAGAGCCAACCTGCCGCCGTAGAATGATGCCGGCAGGTCGGCAAGTAGTTAAACAATAGTTAAATAGATTCTGATAGGCCCCCCACCCATAGACCCCCACAACCAATGGCCAGGGTTGTGGGGACGAGGCCCTTGTCCCCATCAATGTAAACCCCAGTGCACCCTCCCCTTGTTGAGGCCAAGCAAACTGGTATAGTTCAGGAGAGGGGGTGCTCATTCATTCCCCCTATCCTGCCCTATCAGGCTGCTTTCTCGGATAAGAGTTTGGTATGGATATTGGGGGGGCCCCTCACGACGATCTAAAAAAAAATATTTTGGCGTTCCCCTTAAAATCCATGCCAGACCCGAAGGAGGGGAACTGGTATAGACTGGGGGGACCCTACGCTGTTTTATCTCTTGATTGTTATCTATATTGCCGGGAGCCGAAAATACATTACAGCAAGTTTAAATAAAAAAATTTCCTTTAGAAATGTAATTTTGCTGCGGCACTGTAAAACACATCACACAGATGCGCCACTTTACTAAGGGGACCCACCCAGGCACAATATTTAAAGGACATTTTCATTTTTATTGTTTCACTTTAAGCATTATTAAAACCACTGTTCCTGAAAAAACGGCCATTAAAAAAAAAAAATTGCATTGATACATGTCCCCTAGGGCAGGGGTCATCAACCCTGTCCCCAGGCCAGGGTTTTTATAACCTTGGGGAGATGCAGATTAGAATACTGCAATCACTGAACAGCAAATGATATCACCTGTGATGTATTTCAGTTATCTTGCAAACCTGGCCTGTAAGGGCTCTTTCACAGGGGCGGACCATGGGCTAGATTTAGCATTGATTTACGCCGGCGTATCTATAGATACGCAGCGTAAATTCAAAGCTGCGCCGGCGTATCTTCTTTCTGTATTCAGAAAGCAAGATACGCCGACATTAGCCTAAGATCCGACTGACGTAAGTCTCTTACGCCGTCGTATCTTAGGGTGCATATTTACGCTGGCCGCTAGGTGGCGCTTCCGTTTTTGGCGTAGAATATGCAAATGACCGATTCACAAATTTACGTATGCCCGGCGCCATTTTTTTACGTCGTTTACGTTAGGCTTTTTCGGCGTAAGGTTGCTCCTGCTATTATGAGGCGTACGCAATGTTAAGTATGGACGTCGTCCCCGTGTCAAATTTTGAATTTGTTACGTCGTTTGCGTAAGTCGTTCGCGAATAGGGCTGGATGTAATTTACATTCACGTCGAAACCAATGACGTCCTTGCGGCATACTTTGGAGCAATGCACACTGGGAAATTCCACGGACGGCGCATGCGTCAATCACGTTGGGTCACTAACCATTTACATAAACACGCCCCCCTCATACTCATTTGAATTAGGCACGCTTACGCCGGCCCCATTTACGCCGGCCCCATTTACGATACGCCGCCGCAACTTACGGAGCAAGTGCTTTGTGAATACTGCACTTGCCCGTGTAAGTTGTGGCGGCGTAGAGTAAATAACATACGCTACGCCCGCACAATTGTACGTCCCCCTACCTGAATCTAGCCCCATATGTCCGCTTTTTCATCCTTCCGTGTACAGATAAAAAAGGGACATACATTGGACCCTATGAGATTGCGGGTGTCAGCGGATGAATATCCGCTGACACCCGATTTCGCCCGGTGCCGCAATCCTCCGATTCTGCAGATGGAGGAGAACCCTATTTTTCCATCCGTCTGCCATCCGTTCCATCCGTCTGCGGATAGGGTCCGTGTTCATCCGTTCCCCCCCATAGAGGAGAGCGGAGAAAAGACAGGGCGGTCCCTGCACAGTGTGCGGGGACCGCCATGTCATCTGCCGCCTCAGTGGGGATCAATGGAGCGATCCCCACTGAGCAAGCGGAGGTTCACAGGGTGGATCATTACTTAACCGCCCCATGTGAAAGAGCCTTTAGTTGTCCCTGAGGACAGGATTGATGACCACTGCCCTAGGGCAGTACCCGGTCCCCATACACTTTTTATGACAATAACTTTCATATAAGCCTTTAAAATTAGTACTTTGGATCATTCATGTTAGTGTCCCATAGAGTTTAATAGGGTTCGCATGTTCGCACAACTTTATTGCCTGTTAGCATGTTCTGGTGTGAAAAGAACAAGGGGTGTTCGGCCCATCCCTATTTGTGAATTTTATAACTGCTTAGAGTCCAGCTTTAACCAAATATATAAAACAGGAGTCCTGGTTCACAGTGAGGTGAGTATAAAAAAAAATGCAGCTAAAGTGGGTTTCTATACAGTGTGGCCAACATATCCTGCAACTTTATTTAACTTGAAGAGGAGTTTTTATTTTTGCATTAACAAATGTTTCTCATACAACACGTGAAGACAGACTTGAAAAAGTTTGCTTCATAATTTTAATGTTCATGTATGCATTACTTCCTATTTTTTTTTTTAATCAGGACAGATAGACGGAAAAAAAAGGGGACAGGAGATATTTATCCATCTGGACCAAATTGCTTTAAATCTGTGTGTGGCTTTTCAAAATAAATATGAATGCTTTTTAAAAAAAATTTAACTCAGTTTTCCATTTCTCCACCACTTTAAGGCTATCATCTTTCGGGCTACAAAGTGTAACCTCACGATAGCTCCATTATTCCCTATTTACCAACACTCGTTTATACCCTCACTGTCTAACCTTTCTTCTGTATGTGTAAAATGGCTTAAGACAGAGAAAAATAAAAATTAGAACTGGAAAAAATGAAAGTAAGCTGCCATTGGTGACTTGTACAGCAACCAAACCAAAGCCCTGTGAAACTCTGTTGTTCAGCAATGTTCAGCAATGCCTTTTCAGGCTCAATAAACATTTTCAGGCTCTAGTTGTTGGGTTCTCCTGCTCTTTCTCCCTACAACACACAAAAATAGCATCCACTGCAGTTTTTTTGAGCTGCTACATTGTGTGACAATACTTTTGCTAACTATCTTCTGCGGGGGGAGGACAACAAAAGGTTATACCTTTTAAGGTGTATGATTGTATGGAAAAAAAAGCCTCTACTCTACGACATCTTTCATTAGTTTGATCATTTCTGACTGATCTTGTCTATCACTATTTGAAACATATGTTCCCTGATGTGTATGGCTTAATTAATTAAACTCATATGATTGGCACAATTTGTAATTAAATTAAAAGCAAACTATATTTAACATGGAGTTATTTTTCTTATTTAATAACAGCCTTTAACCACTTCAGTCCTAGAAGGATTTACCCCTTTAATGACCAGGCCATTTTTTGCGATACGACACTGTTATTTTTACTGGTAATTGCGCGGTCGTGCAACGCTGTACCCAAATAAAATCTGTGTCCTTTTTTCCCCACAAATATAGCTTTCTTTTGGTGGCATTTCCTTTTGTGTTTTTTATTTTGTTCGCTATAAACAAAAAAAGACCGTCAATTTAAAAAAATATATTTTTTTACTTTCGTCTATAAAACTTACTTAATATAAATAAAAAAAAAATGTCTAAGGCCTTGTACTCACGAGCAGACATGTCCGATGAAACCGGTCCGCGGACCGTTTTCATCGGACATGTCTGCCCGGGGACTTCTGTTCGATGGCTGTACACACCATCGAACAGAAGTCCGTGCGTAAACAATACGCGGGGCGTGTCCGCGGTGTCGCCGCGACAATGACGCGGCGCCGTGATCGGGCCTGCCTTTTAAATGCTTCCACGCATGCGTCGAAGTCATTCGACGCATGCGAGGGATGGCGGGCGGCCGGACATGTACGGTAGGTCTGTACAGACGACCGTACATGTCCGGGCGGACAGGTTTCCAGCGGACTGTTTTAAAGCAAGTCCAGGAAACAGTTGTCCGCTGGAAACCTGTCCGATCCGCCCGAAAATGGTCCGCTCGGGCCTACACACGGCCAAACATGTCTGCTGAAACTAGTCCGCGGGCCAGTTTCAGCAGACATGTTTGGTCGTGAGTACGGGGCCTTAATCAATTTAGATCAATATGTATTCTGCTACATATTTTTTGGTAAAAAAAAATAAGCGTACATTGATTGGTTTGCACAAAAGTTATAGCGTCTACAAAATAGGGGATAGATTTATGGCATTTTTATTATTATTTTTTTTACTAGTAATGGTCATGAGCAGCGATTTTTAGCGGGATTGTGGCGGACAGATCGGACACCTAACTGAATTTTCTTTACACTTTTTTGGGAACCAGTGACATTATTACAGTGATCAGTGCTAAAAATATGCACTGACATTGTACTAAGGGGTGATCAAAGGGTTAACTGTGTTCCCTCAGTGTGTTTCTAACTGTGTGAGGGGGATGGGCTGCTTTTTTGGACAACACACAGATTTGTCTTCCTGCATAGCAGAAAGATAGGATCACTGTGTGATCCCCTGTCAGAACAGAGATCTGCCTTGTTCACGGAAGCAGATCCCCATTCTGTCAATGTGGGAAACGATTGCAGGTGGCTGGCGGACATCGAGTCCGCTGGACCCACTGATTGGCTCCCCCACTGGCCAATGGGCACACACGCCCACAGAACGCCATGTACAAGCAGTTGCACACCTACGGCATTTTGCGCAGTCGAGCAAACCTGCCCCAGTATAACTGCGGCAGCTGGTCGGCAAGCGGTTATTCACTATGTTATATGGTGCTGCATTGTTTAGTATTAAAAAATACGCGTATATTGATTGGTTTGCGCAAAAGTTATAGCATCTACAAAATAGGGGATAGAGTTGTGGCATTTTTATTTTTTATTTTTTTACTAATAATGGTCATGAGCAGCGATTTTTAGTGGGATTGTGGCAGACAATCGCATGACGGCTACAGCGCGGACCTGAATTGCCAGGAGGCCGTCAATAGACGTTCTCCCATTCGCACGCTCCCTGCACGCCCCTGCAGGGTGGGCGCTGTGTTCATGAGATACCGGCCCCTTACCACGTGATCAGCTGTCAGCCAATGACAGCTGATCACGTGATGTAAACAAAACCTTAGTAATCGATGGCGCTGACAGCGTGAGAGAAAAAAAAAAGCCGATCACCAGCTCTTGTGTAAGGGACATTGGTCCCGAACAGGAAGAGGCACATCTGCCTCATCTGTGCCCACCATTACCGCCTGCCAGTGCCACCTGCCAATGCCACCTGCCAGTGCCCACCAGTGCAAAAAAGTGCCACCTATCAATGCCCATGAGTGCCACCTATCAATGCCCACCAGTAGTGCTAATCAATGCCCACCAGTAGTGCTAATCAGTGCCACCTAGCAGTGCTGCCTATCAGTGTTACCTACTAGTGCCCATCAGTGTCCATCACTGTCACCCATCAGTGCCCATCACTGCCACCTAGCAGTGCCCATCACTGCCACCTATCAGTGCCATTTCTCAGTGCCCACCAGTGCCACCTATCAATACCCTTCAGTGCCACCCATCAGTGCCACCTCTCAGTGCCTACCAGTGCCGCCTATCAGTGCCCACCAGTGCCGCCCATCAGTGTCCAGCAGTGCCGCCTATCAGTGCCCATTAATGCAGCCCATCGGTGCCCATCAGTGCAGCCTCATTAGCGTACATCAATTAAGGACAAAAATTACTTGTTTGCAAAATGTTATAACAAAATATAAACAGGTTTTGTATTTTTTTTTAAATCTGTCTTTTTAATTTTTTTTAGCAAAAAATAAAAACCGCAGAGGTGATCAAATACCACCAAATAAAAGCTCTATTTGTGGGAAAAAAGGACACAAATTTTATTTGGGTATAGCGTCGCACGACCGCGCAATTGTCAGTTAAAATAACACAGTGCCGTATCACAAAAAATGCAAAAAATGTAATTTGGGTACAGTGTTGTATGACTGCACAATTGTCATTCAAAGAGGAGAGTGCTGAAAGCTGAAAATTTGTCAGGGCAGTAGGGGGTTTTAAGTGCCCTGTAAGGAAGTGGTTAAGCTGAAAAGACATACAATACATGCAAGGTTTGCTCCTGACATTTTACAAATAGAGTCAGGTGGCAAGAGTAATGTGACTCCCCTGTACATGTGCAAGAGTTACATCATTGTTGGCCATCCAGTGGAAGGAGAAGGTGTCTGGGAACCCAGAAGAAACCATGGAGGAAATGATAGATGGGGATGGACTAGAGAATGACTGCTGAATTGGACTGAGCTGGAGGAGGGCATGCCTGTAAGGTACTTGCACATTATGGTGGCATAATATGTGCTAAGTCTCCTCGATCATCCAGGAAATTATTATTTTTAGAGATAGTGATCAGCAATGTTCACCTTTTTACTTCATTTGGTGGAGGGGGGGGGGGGTTATGGTGTGAGATTGTTTTTCAGGGGTTATGCCTGGCCCCTTAGTTCCAGTGATGGGAACTCTTAGGCCGGGTTAACACCGTCCCCGCATGCGGCTCACAGCAGGGGTCTGGTACATGCTGATTCACCAGTTCAGGTCCGATTTCAGCCTGAATTTTGGGCTTAAATCGAACCTGAAACGCACCAAAAAAGGCACACGTTTTTCCGGCACACCGCACTGGACCCGCTGCGGAGATATGTGAACCAGCTCCATAGAGAGCCGGTCACATTCTCCTGCTATGCGAATTGAATGCGGGGAAACTCGCATTCAATTTGCATAGGTGTGAACCCGGCATTTAGGCGTCAGCATTCCAAGACATTTTGAAAAGTTTTATGCTCCCAACTTTGTGGGAACAGTTTGGAGATGGCTCCTTTCTGTTCTAACATGACTGCACACCAGTGTGCAAAGCAAGGTCCATAAAGACATGGATGAGCGAGTTTGGGGTGAAGGAACTTGACTGGCCTGTACAGAGTCCTGACCTCAACCTGTTAGAACACCTTTGGAATGAATTAGAGCAGAGACTGCAAGCCAGGTCTTCTCATCCAGATCAGTGCCTGACCTCACAAATGCACTTCTGGAAGAATGGTCAAACATTCCCAAAGACACACTCCTAAACCTTGTGGACAGCCTTCCCAGAAGAGTTAAAGCTGCTATAGCTGCAAAGGGTGGGCCAACTCAATATTGCACCCTACGGACTAAGACTGGGGTGCCATTAAAATTCATGTACGTGTTTAAAGGCAGGTGTCACAATACTTTTGACAATATAGTGTATATTTTACCCTAAAACAAGGTAAAAATAAATAAATACATGTATTAATTAATTAAAAATACATGTCTATACTGCTACGGTTTTTAGTCAGTCTGTGAAGCTTGTTTTAATGTTGTAATGTTTTAAAACATTAGTGGGAGAAATACAATTTTCCTAAAGAGGTCAGCCATAGTGATTGGGGGCAATTTGTGTACATGAATAAAAAAAGTGAATTTGGTTTTTATATAAGTATATATAAGTTCATAATATGATGATGTGATAAATCTTAAAAAAACATGTTGTTTACAAAATATTTACATATATTTGAGCATTTGATAATTATTTCTGTTAATTGCAATAATTAACCAAATGAAGTGGTAGCAAACATGTTCAACTTCTTGATATTGATAATATATGGTGGTTATGGACATCATTTTTCTTCTCTTTGTCTATCCTCAGCGTACAAAAAGAACAAAAGATACTGTATAATTTTTAGTTAGGTAAATTTGAAATATTGCACATACAGTAATTACTACAGTATATATTCACCTTTTGAACCAGGAGGTGGAGTTGTAAGCTCTTTTTCATGTTTTACTTTTTTCTCCTTTGCTCATTTCGTTTGAAAAAGCAAGTTGTTTTCAGTACTCTGAAGCTTAGTAAAGTTAAAATTTGCACATCAAGCAATCATTTATCCATTATTTGCTGGCTCCATTTTTTTTTAATTAAATAAAACTCACCCAGAACCATAAAAGTTTGTGTTTAAATAAAATTGTCAAAATTTCATTATACTATCCATGTATACAAAATTAACCAAAAACCATTAAAGTTTCTCTTTAACCATATCTGATGTTTAAATATTTATTCAAATGTATCCTGCTGTAGTCTTGAAAATACTTTTGAACTCCACAACATCAGAAAATCTTTCCCAGATTTGAGTTTATTTCTAAACATACTTAGCAGTCTGCAGGAGAGTCATGGAACACAATCATATATACAAGTCAGCCAAGTGGCAAATTGGTTCCTGTCTTGCTTACGTCAGTCTATAGATATAATCGGCTTAATCAGAGTAACAAACCATTTTGAATGAAACTGAAACAAGTGCATTTTAAAAGAAGCAGATATTTATTTACTAGCTTTATTATTTTCAGCTGTTATAAAATATCAAATTCCAGATACCCATCATCACCTCATTTTGATCACAGAGTACATTTAATGAATAATAGGACAATGTGGATACATAATTAAAGTACAATGCATTTATTTTGGACAATGAAGGGAAACTCAGGAATGAGCATTATTGCAGACCCTAGGGTTGATTTCCCAAAGGCAAATAGGTTGCTTACTTTGCAAGGGAATTTTCCTGTAGCTTCGTAAATGTGGAGAAAATTCATTTTGCAAAGAATACGCAATCACCTGCAATAAAAATAAAAACGTAAAAAAATATTTTTGCTTGCACATTGTTGGATGATGAAAGTCAACAGAGCTTTACCTTATTTACTAAACTAAGGGAGAATTCCTTTACAAAGTAAAAAGCCTCTTACGGAGTGTACAACCTGTTTGAAACCAAGCCTATGGTTTGGAGATTTATGTTTTACTCGTATGTCCATTCTATTCCAATCATCTTCTAAGACCCCTTTCACACTGGGGCGCTTTGCAGGCGCTATAATGCTAAAAATAGCACCTGCAAAGCGCCCGAGGGCTTTCTCACTGGAGCGGTGCACTAGCAGGACGGTAAAAAAGTCCTGCTAGCAGCATCTTTGGAGTGGTGAAGGAGCGGTGTGTATACTGCTCTTCCACCGCTCCTGCCCATTGAAATGAATGGGCACCGCGGCTATACCGCCGGCAAAGCGCTGCTGCAGCGGCACTTTGCGGGTGGTTTTAACCCTTTTTTGGCCGCTAGCCGGAATTAAAAGCGCCCCGCTAGAGGCCGAATACCCCTGCAAATACGACAGTAAATCTCCACTAAAAATAGCGGGCGCTTTACCACTGACGCCACGCATTCCCCAGTGTGAAAGGGGTCTAAATATCCAACAACACACACCCTATTTATGAAGATTAGCAGCTGTTGCTGTCAGTGAAGTTTGAATTCAAGGGTAGTCTGATATGCGCTATGCCGACGTAACTTAGAGAGGGAAGTACATTATTCAGAAAGCACTCGCCGACAACATTGCACCGGCGTAACGTAAATAGGCCGGCGTAAGCCCGCCTAATTCAAGGTAGGTGGAAGGTGGGCGTGTTGTATTATAATGAAGCGTGACCCCATGTAAATGAAGCGCCAAACGAACGACGCATGCACGCGCATGCTCAGAATCACATTGAATTTACACCATAACATACGCCGGCTCAATGCCTGTGACGTGAACGTAACCTACGCCCAGCCCCATTCACGTACGACTTACGTAAATGATGTAAAATCCGACGGCTGTTCTGTCGTCCATACCTTAGCATTGGCTACGCCTCATATAGCAGGGGTAAAGTTACGCTGGACGTACGCCTTACGCAAACGGCGTAGCTTACTGCGATGGGTGCAAGTACGTTTCTGAACCGGCGTATCTAGCTAATTTACATATTCGACGCGTAAATAGACGGAAGCGCCCCTTGCAGCCAGCGTAAATATGCACCCAAGATACGACGGCGTAGGAGACTTACATCGGTCGTATCTTGGACAAATTCAGGCATATCTGATTTCCAGAATACGCAGAAAGATACGACGGCGTACATTTGGACTTACGACGGCGTATCTGGAGATACGCCGTCGTAAGTCCTTTCTGAATCCGGGCCTATGTGTTGCCAGTGGGATAAATCAGACTTACCACATGTCTTCCCGTGGGGCTTCCCGTCAAGTCTAGTGGTTATGTGGGAGCTGGGCAAAGCTATGCCAATTCTCTTATGTCTTCCCCTGCAAAAAAAGACCATGGCAAAATTGATTTATGGCTTGTTGAGAACAATGAGAAGCAGTGATATAGTGATGATGTTAAGGCAACTCTCCTTGAGGAAAAAAACTACTGTATACAAAAGACCCACCCGTTTTTTTTTGTGTGTGTGTGTATGATGGATGAGTGTTTTGTCTTTTATTAGTATATATAGGCTGTAGGGAGGATAACAGTTAGGAGAGAACAGTTTAAGGAATACTTGAATAAGTAGATCAATAAGAACAGGGAAACTAGGAGTCATTTTATTATGCTGTTTGTCTTATTGAGATTAGGGATGAGCCGAACACTCCCCGTTTCAATTCGCAGCAGAACATGCGAACAGGCAAAACATTTGTTTCAACACACGAACACCATTAAAGTCTATGGGATATGAACATGAAAAATCAAAAGTGCTAATTTTAAAGGTTAATATGCAAGTTATTGCCATAAAAAGTGTTAGGGGACCCGGGTCCTGTCCCAGGGGACATGTATCAATGCAAAAAAAAGTTTTAAAAACTAACGTTTTTTTCGGGAGCAGTGATTTTAATAATGCTTAAAGTGAAACAATAAAAGTGAAATATTCCTTTAAATTTCGTACCTGGCGGGTGTCTATAGTATGCATATAAAGTAGGTAAAGTAGCCCATGTTTCCCGTGTTCAAACCAGTCTCTGCACAAAATGACATTTCTAAAGGAAAAAAAGTAATTTGAAACTACTCACGGCTATAATGAATTGTCAGGTACCGGCAATACAGATAAAAGTCATTGAAAAAAAACGGCATGGGTTCCCCCCTTAGTCCATTACCAGGCCCTTTGGGTCTGGTATGAATATTAAAAATAAAAAAAATATTATGCATATTAAAAATTTAAGAAAATGCGTGGGGTCCCCCCAAATTCCGTATAAGGCCCTTCAGGTCTGGATGGATTTTAAGAGGGATCCCGCGCCAAAATAAAAAAAAATGGCGTGGGGTTCCCCCCAAGAATCCATACCAGACCCTTATCCGAGCATGCAACCTGGCAGGCCACAGGAAAAGAGGGATTGCGTGCTGGGATAAGGATCTGGTATGGATTTTTTGGGGGGGGAACCCCACACCATTTCTATTTATTTTGGCATGGGTTAACCTTAAAATCCATCCCAGACCTGAAGGGTCTGGGATGGCTTTTGATGGGGATCCTACAACATTTTTTTTAAAAAAAATGGCGCAGGGTTCGCCTAATATCCATACCTTAACCTGAAGGGCCTGATATGGAATTTGGGGGGGACCAAACGCATTTTGTTGTTTAATTTTGGTTTGGGGTTCCCCTTAATATTCATACCAGACCCAAAGGGCCTGGTAATGGACTAAGGGGGAACCTTTCCAATTACTTTTATCTGTATTGCCGGGACCCAACAATTCAATATAGCCGCGAGTAGTTTTACTTTCAATATGTTTATTGAGGTTTTAACAAAATAAAGGTTTTAACAAAATAAAGATAACATACAGTAATAGTTAAAACATTGTCCTGCAAGGCCTACATTTACTGATACAGATCATAAGAAAACAGTAGGAAAAATACTACATCATTAGCTCGCCAGAAAGAGCGCAGGTTGGATCGCAAGCCAAGCGCTTTAGGCTAAAAAGTGTTCCCTAGGACAGTGGAGACAGTTCCTTCAAATCCGAGGTTATTTCCCCCCGGCCGGGGGGTTGTCCTAAAGAACCCTATCAAATGCTACTGTAGTCTCATGCTGAGAATGTCCCAAGGGATCACTAGGGGGGATCCTCCAACAGCACCGGGGTGATGTCCCGCCCGCCACCCCAATGGGAGCAAACTGTGGCCAAGCTCAACCTCCCCCGGTACCCTGCCGCCCCCCCCCCCCCCAGGATTAGGACTGTGAAAAGCTAGCTATGGGATCAGCCTGATCCGCCACAGTATCAGGCTTCTTGGATAGGGAATCCGGTAAGTTGATTTAGGAGACAGGGTTGCTAATATCATCTCAGTATCCCAGCCTGTTCATAGCCTGTTCAGCTTCACCAATACGGGGTACAGTTTCCCCTTCCCATACAAAGAGGAGAGTGGGAGCAGAGGGTCCCTGACAGAAAGAGTAGGGGGGGTAGAAAGAGAGAGGGGTATGGGTCCAGGTTCAGACAGTTATCCGTTCACAATGCCCGGGCAGAGTGAAATATTGCAGTACGATGCCCAGGGCTCCCAGATAGGTTAAAATGTACCTACTTTGTCCTGAAGTTTTGCCACTATGTGTTCCTGTGCCATTATCTAAGATATTTTCTGATTGGCCCCCCTGAAAGAAACAGTAGGAGTTTTCCATGCCCAGTGACGTCACCACGCAGAGGAGGAGGGCTCCTTGTATGCCGGCCAGCTACGTTTGAATTATAAAAACGCTGTTTTTACTGTACTTTTATGTTTTGTAAGTACATCTTATGTTTTATTAAAACGCCCTTTTTGATACGGAGTTACGCTATGGTGCATTTTTTCCTTAATCTCTTACCGGATGTAGTGGATGGTGATACCTTATGAGTGGTTCCTGATATCTGTCCCTGAGTGATTCTGTGAATACCAAAGGCCGCGGCTGGGCTATAGCCATCTGCTCATTTGTGCTTGCCCTCTGGTAAGCGGCCTCTCATTACCGGTGAAGAGTTCACTAATTATATATATCCAGTAACTTTGGTGGTGTGAAGTTTATCTGAGAAATTGTTTGAAGGAACCTTCTACTTTGAGACCTGTGTTAACAGCGGGGTATTAACCTCACTATATGGACTGGTTTTGATTCAAGGGTGTCCTGTGTTGATTAACCCTTTATATGGACTTGACACATACACACTTCTGGCAATCACTATAGTTTACTGTTTATGGCGTGGCTTTGTTTCTATTTTTTATGTCATTTATTTTGTGTATTGCACGCCAGCTGCTGCCTCTTATTTAAATGTTTAGTTTAATTTAATTAAATTTTGTTTACACTAGCACAGTTTTTTCTCCACTTTCCATGCCCTTGCAAGTGTTATTTTCGCTCCTAGGAGGATATAGAATGTTATGGCTTGCAGGTGTATAGGAATCAAGGGAATTCTGGGGTTTAGGAGAGCAATGGTTCCCGTTATCTTCCTCAGAGTCTGAAACACCTTTTTCCAGTAAGATCTAACTCGGGGACAAGTCTAACAAACGTGAAACATCGTGCCCTCCAGTTTGCACCCCCTGAAACAAAGAGGGGACACTTCCGGGTATATCATCGCCAATCTTGAGGGGACGTAGTACCACCTGGTTAAAACGTTTACATTTGCGCATTGGAAAGCCTGGGACCACTCTGCTGGTTCCCATGAATGCTCTGTGTCCGTTTCCCTGGCCCGGGCATATGGAGGGATGCCCTCTTTGGCAGCCAGGGAGGAATAGATCAGTGAAATATCTCCTCTCTGATCCATAATATTAGAGCACCATCTTTCTTAAGGGGTGATCCTAGGAGGGTCTTGGAAGTCCCATTCCCCCCTGTGTTTTTAGCCTGTAAAGCACCTCCTTGGTGCACCGGTAACCTCACACAAACGTAAGATTTGTGATTGCAGTTTTAGAAGGATTTTTTTTCTTTATAGCGATCGGGAGAGACCTGAAGAGGTAAAGCATGCGCGGGAGAAGAGTAATTTTGACCGCGTTGATTCTGGCAAGCCAGTATAGACCACATTTTGACCACCTCTCCAAGTCCTCACTACATCTACGTGCTATGGGGGGGGGGGTAGTTAGCTTGAAAAAGGTTGCTTATATTATTGGTGAGGCTAATTCCCAAATATGGAATGACATCTGTCGCCCACTTGAAGGTAAAGTTGTTTTTTAACTGGGTGATCTGTTCCAGGGGTACCATAATGTTCACTGCCATAGACTTGGAAAGTTTGACCTGCAGACCTGAGACCTGTCCGAAGTCCCTTAAAACCTTGTGTATAATGGGGGTGGAAGTAAGGGGGAAGGTATGAAGAGGAGAAGGTCGTTGGCAAATAATGCACACTTGTGTTCCTGTTCTCCACAAATAACCTCTTTGATGTCTGGGTTGGTCCTAATTGCGATAGCCAGGGTTTCGATGGCCATCGCAAAGAGTAGGGGGGGGAGCTGGCATCCCTGTCTGGTACCCCCACCTATGAGGAATGTTTCCGAATAATTACCCAGTAATCGGACCTGGACATTAGGTGATGAGTAAAGTGAGTGTATAGTACCTAAGACGTTTGGTCCAAACCCCCACCTCCCCAGCATCTCGTAAATGTATGGCCATGCTACTGAGTCAAATGCCTTATGAAGGTCTATCGAGAGGACAAAGCCCCTCTGAGGAGGTCCGCCATTCCATTGGGAATTAAGCAAAGTGATAATATCGACTGCTCTCATGATCTGGTCTGGGCCCTGTCTCCCAGGGATGAAGCCCACCTGGTCCCTGTGTATGTATGTTGCTATGAAACTCGCTATTCTATTGGCCATTATTTTAGTCATTATCTTTATATCATTATTGATGAGCAAGATTGGACGATAGTTACTGGCCTTGCTTGTGTCTTTCCCTGGTGTGGGAATAACAGAGCTATATTCAGAGTTGAGGTCCCTGTCCAGTGGGGCTCCATCCCTGAGAGAGTTAAAGAAACATGTCATGTACAGCGCTAGATAAGGGCTAATGTTTTTGTAAAAACTTGTGGAGAGGCCGTCGGGCCCTGGAGAAGAGCCCAGTTTGAGGGATTTGATGGTGTCTAACACCTTCACTGAGGTGAATGGTTCCTCTAGAAGTTCTCTGTGGCCTTGGGTTATTGAGGGCAGGGATGGACTGGCCATTGGGACTACAGGGAGTTTCCCGGTGGGCCAATGGCTCAGTGGGCCGGCTTCAGTGACAACGGGCTGCCGCTCCCTCCACTGTCACTCCCTCCCCGCAGCGCTCACCTGGGGGGAACACAGAGAAGCAGGGGGAGGACCAGAGGAGCAGGGGGGACGACGACGACAACAGAGGAGCATGGGGGAGGGGACAGACTGCTGACTCAACAGCTATGGCCTGGGAGTTTCTCACTTCTGCCTAATCTTGTCCCGTAAGGGGGAGCACCAAACCGATTCTTTGCCCCAGGTGAAATAATGTCTAGCTTCCCCACTGGTACTTCCTATAAAAGTACCAGTGCCAGCGACTCTACTGTAATAAAGTAGAACGGCTAGTAGCTAGTGAAGGGGGAGAGAAGGCTTGGGTGGCCGGGGGGGGGGGCAGGAGTTGTCCGGCCGCCATGGGAGAGACCTGTCAAAGTGGGCCAGTCCAGGGACAAATTGTTGTCCCAGTCCAGCCCTGATTGAGGGGATAGGGAGGGAGTCAAGGAAGGTACGCTTGAGTGCTGGAGAGGGTGGGGGTCAGGTTTATAGAGAGCAGAAAGTGTCAGGAAAGTGTTCATTATCTTGGTCGGGTTCTGGGTCAGGTCCCCAGTTACAGATCTAAGTTTCTGGGAAAGCAAGCGTGCGATTCCTGGGGGTCAATTTAGTGGCTAGTCTAGAGCCCATTCTGTCCTTTTGGAAATAGAATTTAGCGCCGGTCCATCTGAGGTGTTTCTTAGCCGCTGTTGTAAGGGAAAGGTTAAGGTGGTCCCGGGCTGTATCAAGCTATGCTAAAGTCGCAGGCGTGAAGTTCCGTTTGTGGGACTTGGCTAAGGCTTGGTATTCCTCCGAGCATTTTTGTAGATCTGCCCTGTGCTCCATTTTAATCTTTGCGGAAAGCTGGATGAGCTTGCCCCTGAGAACTGTTTTGTGGGCTGCCCACAGCGTTGCTGGGGACACCTCCATATTGTCATTTTCTCGAAAGTACTCTTTAATGGACTTCTCTATCAAGGTACATTGTATTGGGTCACTGAGGAGAGCCTCATTGAGGCACCACCTAGAAGGACCAGGGGAGTCACAATGGAGTGATCTGAGAGGGGTGTATCTTTTATTTTCGACGTTAGGATCAGTGGAACCGTTCAGAAAATGTGATCTATTCTGGCATATGAGTTGTCGGGCGATGAGAAGTGCGTGTAGTCTTTCGTTCTGGGGTTGATCTCTCTCCAAATGTCTATCAGCCCCGCCTCATGGAGCTGGTGCGCTATTTACATGCTTTGTTTTGAGAGGCGTTTAGGTCTGGTTTTGTCAGAGGCAAAATCGAATGCCACGTTGGAGTCCCCTCCAAAGAAAACTGCCCCTAAAATGTTTTTGTAGAGTGTGTAGAAGTGAGTCCAAAAATTTAGCTTGGCCCTTGTTGGGGGCGTAATATGATACAAATGTATAGGTTTCCCTGTCAATGATCCTCAAACTTAAGAGGTATCGGCCCAGGGGGTCTGAGACGTCATCCGACTGGGAAAAGTGTATGTGTTTGGAGAAACAAATAGCGACTCCTTTGGTTTTGTTATCTGTGGATGCAAGGAAGAATTGGGGGTAGCGCTGGTGTAGAAAGGAAGGTCTATAGGTAGCAAGGAAGTGTGTTTCCTGTAAGAAGAGAATGTCAGCTTTCATGTCATGATATAGTTGGAATAATTTCCTGTGTTTGATCGGGGAATTGAGGCCCTGTGTTTTGTGGGAGACAATTTTGAGGATGCTGGTTGGGGAAGTTATTTCAACCATGGATCAGAGAGGAGTATATCTCAGGCCTGAAGCATCCCTTACCGTCAATCTGCGGTGATTTCGAGAGGGAGGGCAAATCCAGTGTTTGAGCCAACGCTGTGTTCTAGAATGGAGCAGCAGTGGATCCTTGATGAACCTGGAGGGAAGGAGAGAGGTAGAAGAGAAGCAGGAAAGAAGGGGAGTGAAGAAGAAGAAGGTTAAGAGGATGAAATCAAACACTTGGTAATGGTAACAAAAATAGAAGAACATGGGGCCCACTGGCCCCCCTCCCCCGGGGTAGGCATGGACTTGCTAGTGCCCATCCAGTAACCCGAATGATCTGGAGTACCCTGAGGCAGGGTCTCCAAATCATCCCTGAGAGGCAAGCTAGGTGCCCTCTGAGACTAGTGGAGGTGCACTGGGCCCACCGCGGCCCTACCGCTGGAGGTAAACAAAAACTATTTGAGGTAAACAAAACACCCTCAAGGTTAGAATATTAAAGGATTGGAATCTCACACCGGGATCCCTGCCTGGAACCAACCTCCCCGGAAGACCCCTGTGGTTTGCGGGGGGCTCCGGTTGGGGTCAGCCCCACCCAGGGAAAGGTAGATACCTCCCAACCCTTCTTCGAGCCCACCCCACTTGGTTGTGAGACCCAGGGGGGGAGGATCTGAAGTTCAGGAAAGATTAAGATAGCATATGGGCTTAGAGGTGATCAACATCATAATGAGAGCACTATTAACCAGTAAACACATTGTGAGAGAATAAAAAGAAAAACATGTATTGCCAGATAAACAATTGGATTGTCACAGGAGTAAAGAAATCAAAATGTAGAACAATCAACGACCTTCAGAGAGTCACTCTTGGGCTCCGCAGCTTGACCCCGACGCCCTGGCCTCCTTCCCGGTGAAGAGGAGCCCAATTTGCCTATTAGCCCATATCTGTAAGAAAGAAGGTTAGAACATTATGGAGGCTAGACTCCAGGGAGGCCAGTACTAGGAAAAGGGCAGTTCAAGCAGGGGTAAGTAGCAGAGCCCAGGTCGAGTGGGTGAAGAGTGTCCTAATCCAGACCCCTGGTTTAGGAAAACAGACAGGCCAGTCATGTGGACAGTGTGTGTTTGGACCGCTTGGATTGCTGTTGCAGCCAGGTGAGTTGCAGGGGGCTAGCAGAAGATGGCCCCAGGGGACATGTATCAATGCAAAAAAGTTTTAAAAACTGCATTTTAATAATGCTTAAAGTGAAACAATAAAAGTAAAAAAAGAAATTAAAATTTTGTACCTGGGCGGTGTGTATAATATGCCTGTAAAGTAGCGCATGTTTTCCATGTTTAGAACTGTCCCTGCACAAAGTGTCATTATCTAAAGGAAAAAAAACTATTTTAAAACTACTCATGGCTATTCATGAATTGTCGGGTCCTGGCAATATGTAACAGGCGCTCCGTGTGCATGTTACTTCCTGTTTTCATGCCACCCAGGAGCGCATTACGGCGACCGCGTGATGACGTCATCGCGCAGCGCTCTGTGCATTCCACCGTGGAACGCGGAAGTGCGCCACAGCGAACGGCGCTCCTTTCGAATTCAGTGCGATGCACTACACCTGGCCCTTGCCTATAAAGGCATGGAATTGAAATAGAAACGTTGTTCTATTATTGTCAGCCGTAGCTCGGCCATGCTACTCATACCGCTGCCATCGCTCCCCATGCTGCAACACCGCTCCAGGCAACAACTACTACTTTAGTGCTATTGCACCTACTACAATACAGAGCATTGCTGGGGACAACCTTGAGGCCTTTGCTGAACACCCTACACCACGGAATCCCTATCTCCTGCATTGAAGCCTGCAAATGGATAAGTAGCTATTGTATCACTTGTAGTCCTATAAGAAAATCTGCTGCTTGTGTTCCATCTAATACATTTGTTGTTACTTAATATGCCTTGTGGATATCAACATACTATTTGGGATATACTGCTGTGCTAATGACTGTTTGCTAAGGAGTACCTTAAAGGGTCAGCTACCCTCAAATTACTTGTGCAATATTCACCTCATATATGCAACTATAATAAGCTGAACTATATTGCCTCTCACATGCAACTACTATTACGTGTGCAATATTCACCTCATATATGCAACTATAATAACCTGAGCTATATTGCCTTTTATTTGAAACTACTATTACCTGAGCTATATTGCCTCTCATACACAACTACTAGTTGTCACTACAACTCCTATTTACTACGAGCTTGACATAAGTACACATCCCTTATAGGCCTTGTCCTAATTGTTTTAACATGTTCGCTCTAACTTTTCTATGCTAGGGGTTGATGGTATTTTATACCATCTCCCTTAGTGGCCTAATACATCCCTATATGCTCAAGGTGATATGATGTAGAGAATCCCCAAACTCCTGTTTGTGTGGAGTGAAGCCTGGGGTCGCGTACTGATAATCACTTGCATATAGAGGTGTATTGGAATCTTGACCTTTAAAGTATATTATAATTTTAAACGCTAGCTCTGGTCGCATGTTGTAATGTGTCCATCCTTAGTAGCTCAACGCCTTTCTTTATGTGACAGAGAGATGATGTAGAGATCCCCCAAACTCCTGTTTGTGAGGAGTGACGCCTGGGGCCCAATACTGAGTTGTCACATAAAGAAGCACATTGAATTCCTTGCTAACCGCAGATGTGGTTCACTCCGTTCACCAGTGCTGTTACACAATACAGATCAAAGTCATTGAAAAAAACGTCTGCCCCCCCACCAGCCCATTACCAGGCCCTTTGGGTCTTGTATGAATAATAGGGGGAACCCAGCACCGAAATTAAAATGAAATGGCGCAGGGTCCCCCCAAAAAATCCATACCAGACCCTTATCCGAGCACACAATCTGGTAGGCCGCAGGAAAAGAGGGGGGCGAGAGAGCGCCCCCCCTCCTCAACATGGGCGTGGCCTCATCGGCACAACCCTTGACCGGTGGTTGTGGGGGTCTGCGGGCGGGGGGCTTATCGGAATCTGGAAGCCTCCTTTAACAAAGGGGACCCCCAGATCCTGGCCCCCCTATGTGAATTGGTAACGGGGTACATTGTACCCCTACCATTTCACAAAAGTAAGTGTCAAACATGTAAAAAAAAACACAGTTGGGATAAGTCCTTTATTAAAAATAAGAAAATAAATAAATAAAAAACATTTCAGCGATGTAATCCAGTCTGCCCAGCATTGTAATCTATTCTAGATGTCCAGCAGTGATCCATTCTCAAGCGATGCTCCAGTCTCCACTTCACACAAAACCCCCATGACGCGTAAGAGGGGGCGGGGTCACCCGTCCACGTCATTGGGTATCGGCCGGCTTTCACCTTATGCAAGACCTGAAGGGTCTGGTATGGAATTTTTGGGGGGAATCCCACGGCATTTAAAAAATAAATGGTGCAGGGTTCCCCTTAATATCCATACCAGACCTGAAGCCTGATATGGAATTTGGGGGGTCCGCCACGCTCTTTTTATTTGTTTTTTGGTTCAGGGTTCCGTTTAATAATCATACCAGACCCAAAGTGCCTGGTAATGGACTGGGGGGAACCCCTGACGTTATTTTCAATGACTTTGATCTTTATTGCCGGGCCCCGACAGTTTATGAATAGTTTTAAATTACTTTTTTCCTTTAGAAATGACACTTTGTGCAGGGACAGTTCTAAACACGGGAAATATGCGCTACTAATTTAAAGGAATATTTCACTTTTATTGTTTCACTTTAAGCATTATTAAAATCACTGCTCCCAAAAAAACTGTTGTTTTTAAAACTTGTTTTTACATTGATACATGTCCCCTGGGGTAGGACCCAGGTCCCCAAACAATTTTTATGACAATAACTTGCATATTAACCTTGACAATTAGAACTTTTAATTTCTCCCATAGACTTTCAAAGGGTGTTTTGAATTTGCCTTGAACACCCCAAATTGTTCGCTGTTCACCGAACGGGCGAACAGGCAATATTTGAGTCAAACTCATGTTCGACTTAAACATAAAGCTCATCCCTACTGGTGACTCCACAATAGGGATACAACTTTTTTGTAGAAGGGAGTTTAATAAGACAAGTGGGCACTTGCTAAAATTGGAAGAAAAGAGGTTTAACCTTAATCTGCATAGAGGATTCTTTAATATAAGAGCGGCAAGGATGTGGCATTCCCTTCCACAGGCGGTGGTTTCAGCGGGCGGCATTGATAGTTTCAAAAAACGATTAGATAAGCACCTGAACGACCGCAACATACAGGGATATACAGGGTAATACTGACATGTAATCACACACATAGGTTGGACTTGTGTCTTTTTTCAACCTCACCTACTATGTTATTATGTAACTATGTAACAATCTACACCCTATCTCCTTGCTGCCCTTTTCCTCTAAACTAGGGTGACCAGACATCCCTGGTTTCCGGGGACTGTCCCCGGATTGTGGACATTGTCCCCGGACCAAGTCTGTCCCTGGTTTTGTCCCCGTATTGGATTTGAACAGGGGCTGGGGCAATTTCAAAGACAGTCAGTGCAGAATAAAAAAAATCTGAACTACACACCTCTGCTCCGCCGCTCCTACTAGCTTAGGGGGGTGTATTTTTTTCCATTATCTGTGCCCCTTTCTGATGATCATGTGCTGGTCGGAGCGGAGGGAATATTTCTTCAGTTTTGGGTGCATGCCTATTCAGCTCCGCTCGCATGTTCTTCTGCCTTGGCTCAAGTCTCAACCAGCTGCCTGCTTGCTGCTTATCTCCTTGCCTTCACTGGTAGAGTGATCTTCCCCCGCTCCCCACCCAGTAGTAGCTGGGGCCTGGAAAGTGAGACTTGACTGGCTGTGAGGCAGGCGGCGACGGGCAGAGAGTCGCTGATTGCCGCCATTACTAGTAAAAAAAAGAAAATTCCCCCCTTACTCTAAACTCCTTGAATGCCTGGTCTACAACCACCTCATTAAGAATAACCTTCTTAATCCCCTTCAGTCTGGATTTCGCCCTCAACACGCCACAGAAACTGTTCTAAAACTCACAAATGCCTTACTAACTGCAAAAAACAATGGACACTATTCTGTACTCCTACTTCTGTACCTTTCACCTTCAGTAGCACATCATTCAAATAACAGTACTGTTTTTTTTATTCCTTCATATCTTGAATCACAACACATTTGTACAAGTTATAACTCATTGCGGGTATGTTTTTTTATCTTTAGGAAGTGTTTAATATAGTATTTACTAGATTCCAGGGCTGTGGAACATGCAGTATATATACTGTATATATATATATATATATATATATATATATATATATATATATATATATATATATATATATATATATATATACCCTTTTTTGGCACTGTCAGTGACAAACATTTCCTAATCAGTCAGTCTGGGAACATGCAGAAGCCATTATACAGTTTAATGAACAAATGACAGCATTGTACTTAAACAGCAATAAGGAAATTCCAAAGCATCCAGCTACTGGATGAACATCAAAAGAAGAAATACTTCTGGATTCTGGAATAATAAACAGGAAACAATAATAATGCAACTATCTCAGTGAAGAGCAGAACACTTAATTTTGTTTATAATTGTAATATTTATTACACTTTCTGTTGCAAAATATATGAGAAATCCTGCCAGTTCTTCATCCTAGACCTAATTTTCGACCTTCAAAACAAATGTATCAAAATATTGAAATTTATAAAACAACACTTTAGACATAACTACAGCACCTTGTGTATTTATTTGTGTTCAATATGCAAACTTGCGCTGAAGTTTGTAACAGTAAATCCTTTTTTAAGCCATAAACATATACAGTAACTAACAGTTCAAAGTAGTCACAAAAGGCTTGTAGCACCGCTCTAAGTCAGAGGCTTCAAGAACGCCCTGCTAGTACTGAGAGCTTGAGAGCAGGATTTCAAGAGCGCAAAATTCAGAAGTCTGGATGAAGTAACTATATTAACATCTATAATACAATATACCATCATGAATGGAAATCCTGGAAAAGTCATCATACTATAGTAGCTCCGAACCACCTGCAAAAAGATTGCTGCTTGTGATCTGTAGAATTAAAATATAGATCTGTTTTTATCCTACTATCAGTAATTTAAACCTATCTATCCGAAAATGGAAGATTCTCTAGTATATAGTATGTAAGATTACATTTTAGACCAAGTAAAGGCAGATTAAGGGTTTGTCAGGACTTGGTTCACCTGCTGGTGGCACTGTGGGTCTCTAGTCTGAAAGCTGTAGTTTCAGTGACCACAGGTATGGGTTTCTCAGCATCCAGCAGTTTCCTGCAATCAGTTCCACCTGGCCCCAGCTGCTGGGAGGGTACTTAAGCCCCACCTTTGCTATTGCACTTTGCGTCAGTGTTTTGATTGCCATACTTGCTGCCAGATACTTATGCCTGTTTATCCTGCTCCTGAGCTAATGTTGCATCTTGAATCCTGCTGTTTATTACTGATCCTTGTTCCTAAACCCAGTCTTGATCCCCCCCCTTCCATGCATCCCTGGTATTCCCTGTTACCACTTTTTGCCTCATTTTGTATATATTTTGTATTTTATTGGTATTTTATGGGATAGAGCAACACAAAGTGGCACATAATTGTGAAGTGGAGGGAAAATTATAAATTGTTTTAATTTTTTTTTTACAAATAAATACCAGACAATCCCCCCCTAACCGAGGGTACCCCGTCTGCTGTGGGAGCTGCAATCAGAAGACGCCTCACAGAAGACATATTTACACATTAAAAAACACACATTAAACATGGCACAAGTAGAATGCACACATGCACACCACTGTGGTCCCTAGCACAGACACATCTCATCCTCATCTAATTGGATTAGACCCAAGGACACCGGACGGGACTTGGGAGCAGCAACGCCACGCCAAGGCTCCAATTATGTCACTGTACATTCATACCCCTTTCACACGGCAGAGGGTGACACCCTTTTGCCAGCAGGAGTGACACCCCCCCCATTCACACACCAGTCACACTGAAGCAGCACTCCTCACCGTGTGCTGGCATAACTCAAATAAAGCTCATGACCTGAGCCAAAAAAATAATAATACAGCTCATGACCTGAGCAAAAAAAAAATAATACAGCTCATGACCTGAGCAAAACAAAAAAGAAAATAAGGCTTTTATTTTGCCTTTCTTTGGCTTCGCCTGGTGGCAGCAGATTGGCTCCTCAGCTGCCTGGGCGGAGCCTGGGGTGGTGGTGGGGGGGTGGTTGATCAGCAGGAGGCTCATCAGCAGGGTGGGCCACCCCCAGTGCCAATCCGGTGCTTTCTGATTTTGGCATCCTTCTCCCGCACCCGAAGCCGCAGATCGTTAATTTTTTTTAATATATGATGGCCAAGGCGGGGGACATTGCCAAGGGCATTGACCCTGGTGGCAATAGTATCATAAATCTCCTGCCTCCTGGCACGCGTCGTATTGCGTCTGGAAGGGCCATGGAGGTACTCATAGAACTCCTCCATCCCATCAATAATAATGGCCCTCTCCTGGGGTGTAAAGTTTTTTTTCCTGTGGGTGACAGGAGCTGACACGGGAGCTGCCACTGGAGCAGACATAGTCATTCAGAAACTGAACGCAAGGGGCAAAATTACCAAGCTCAGGGGGGGGTGGAAAGCAGGATGTAATTTTGCAAAGACCAGATGCATGTCTGGCCGTACTTGTACACTCGAGCCTAGCCATTAGGCTGGCCTACAACAGGAAGTTGGGATAAAACATCACTGAGCATGCTCCGTTGAAGTTAGGCCGGGCGTAAGCCACTGCACCACGCTCAGACCATCATTTACATAAGTTGACACCCACTTCCACTTGCACCGACTTAAGCCTCCAACTTTAGGTTTGGCCGGCGCACATTGGAGTTCAAAAGCTTGGTGAATCATCAACTTTGCTCTACAGATTAGGCCGGTGTAGCCTAAACAGGCTAGGCTAGGCCAACCTAAAGTTAATCCAATCTACGTGAATCTACCTATGTGATTTTAGTAATAAACTGACCTTTAATAACAGTATTCTATTCTATTCCATACCAAAGCAGGAGGTTGCGGGCCACATCAGAGGGCTCTACGGGCTACATGTGGTCCCCGGGCCACTGGTTGGGCACCTTTGGTTTAGATCAAAGCATATCCATGGTTTTTCCTTCAATTTCACAATTATGTGCCACTTTGTATTGGTCTATCGCATAAAATTCCAAAAAAATACATTTATGTTTTTGGTTGTAACATGACAAAATGTGGAACATTTCAAGGGGTATGAATACTTTTTCAAGGCACTGTATATACTGTATATTCAATCATGTCCATAAATGCTTTGGCATAGGAAAGGAAGGGGGGGACTATATCTGTTCAATAGGCGCATCATGATTGCATCAATCCTCATCACCCCATGCCCATAAAACATTATACCCCAGTATCCCTACTAAAAATAAATTAATGTGCACTAAAGCTAGTTACTGTAACATCTGATTCTGAACTCTGCTGTATTTTGCTGCAATCTGCGTAGCTATAGAAGATTTCTGAAGCAGAAGACATTAGTCCTAACTGCTGAACCACCTTGTTAAACTAATTGTGATATCAGTTTTTGTTTATATTGATATGAATGTTGTCATTTGTCATACTTTTTCAAGTTTCATAAAAATGACATTGCTTAACATTGAAAGCAAATAATAGAAAAGAGGTAGTCTTTTTAAACAATACAATAGATGTGCAGAGACACCAAACTACTTTACATATTAGCAGGTTATTTGAATCTATAAGGACAAAGCTATCTTTAATTAAATCTTCTGTGCATTTCATAGTCCATGAAAACGTAGCAGCAAATCCTTAAAGGCATTTTATTGTATGCATAATTCACTAATCTCCAGCTAGTGGACATAATGAAAAATGTGATAAAATTGAATCCAATACATTTTACTTAAAGGCTAAGTTCACCTTTAAAAAATAGTAAATGTACATGTTTTTGCTGGTAAAAAAGGGCATTCTATTGGAACTACAATATCACCCACCCCAAGCTACCTGATTAGTAGTACATTAGAGCCGACTCCCATTTTTTCTGTTTTATAGTACATTATCATCTCCCAGCTCCTTGCTCAGTAGTACATTCATGCCCCTCCTCTCCCATTCCCCGCTCATTAGTACATACCCAATGGTGTCACTAGGGGGGCCAGACAGGGCCCTGACCCCCCCCCAACATTATGCTGTGCCCCACCATTTGCCCCCCCCGAATAAAAATGCCTTTTTGTTTGCATTCGTAGCGGATGTGCCGCATCTTGCTGGGGCCGCCGCTGGAGTAACACAGTCTCTCCTGAGAGGGAGAGTGGGGGGTTCCTCCCCCCTCCCTCTGCTCGCTGACACTGCATAATGCGAGCGCTCACACAACCACGGCCGCCCGATCTGCTCCTTCCCATGCATCCTCATTGGTAGTTAGAAGAGCGAGTTGCAGGAGGAACTACACAAGCACTGGGGGGGGGGGGGGGGCAAGCCTACATCTCAGTTACTGAAAAAACAGACTGATTTCTCCCATCCTTAGGACGGGAGAACCAGCCTATAAGTTCCGAGAGTGGTGACTGGTGACTGCAAGCTGAGCCGAGTGTCAGTCTATGACACTCTTTAACGGCCCAGCGAGTCCAGCCACCCCCCCACTCTCCTAACATACATGAGAGCACTGCAGAGAGGAATACAGCTCCTCCTCCTCCCGCCCCTGTTCCTCCTGTGCCTTTGAGGGATGTTGAGGATTACAACCCCGTGGCATACCCTGAGCCTTTTTGACTGAGCCTATTGCCAAAATTGTTATGGAAACAAATCGCTACCAGGAGCAACAAGCTGCTACCCATCAGTGGTTTTCAAGGAGCAGAAAGTGGGAACCGGTAACCAGAGAGGACATCTGGAAGTTTCTGGGCCTTATAATTTTTCAGGGAGTGGTGGGGAAACCCCTGCAGAAATGGTACTGGACAACCAACAAATTACTGGCCACTCCTTTTTTTGGCACAGTTATGTCGTAATACAAATTTTAGCTCATAATGAAATATTTGCACTTTGCAAATAATGAAGACTTTGATGAGAGTTCTTATACAGCTCCAAAACTGAAAAAAAATTGGGAGATTTCTCAACTAATTCTGAAGAATTTCCAGCAGACCTATGTGCCAGACATTGACATCAGTATTGATCATTATGGCCTACAAAGGAAGACTTAGCTGGAAAAAAGTTTATTGCATTAAAGTGAGCTCAATTTGCATTAAGTAATTTATGCTGTGTGAATCCAGCACTGGATTCAGCAGTTTTGGAATGGCAACCGCTTCGGTTCTTTCTTTGATTGAGCCATTGCTGGACCAGGGCTACTGTGTCACCACAGACAATTTTTACACGTCCCCAGAACTCTATGAGTTTATTCTTCTGAACAAGACGGATGCATATGGGATCGTTAGGGCGAACAGGCGTGAAATGCCGCCAACCTTTGCCAATAAAAAGCTCAAGGCAGGGGAAATAATTGCCTGGCAGAAAGGAAAAACTATGGCACTGAGATGGCGGGACAAAAAAGACGTGTGCCTTATGAGTACCATTCACAAAACCTCTACTGTAATGGTACACACCAAAGGTGGAAAAGATGTAATGAAGCCACAGGTCGTGTTGGATTACAACAATACCATGGGAGGTGTGGATAGAGCTGACCAGGCCATGACCTTTTATCCAGCCATAAGGAAGCAACAAAAAAATATTATAAAAAAAAATATTCAGGCATCTTCTTGAACAGTGCCTGTGGAATGCATTCATTCTTCTGAAAAAAAAAAGAGTGACAGGCCTATGGTTCATGCAGACTTTGTGTGGAAGGTTGCCAAACTCATTTTTCTAAAGCACCAGAAGCCAACGGCTGTAAACAGATCTGGATGTTGGGCTGCTGGTGCTGAGAACCCGGAACACCTGACTGGTCGTCACTTTATGGACCAAATTCCACCAACTGAAATGAAGACAGCACCCACAAGGATGTGTGTGGTTTGCTGCTCTCAGCGTGACGACACCGGAAGGAAAGTCCAAAAAGAAACCTATGTAGAACTACCCCTGGAGGAGCTGCTGGATTTTTGGGCGGCGTGTTACCTCTTGGCTCCTCCGAAATTCCTAGGGGTGATTGATGTATAGTACATCTAGTAGAAGTAAAAGGAATGTCCAGACAGGTGCTCTTTGCAGTGCTTTTTATTACCCAGCCAGGTAAAAACAGTAAACTTGTTGTGAGGAAAGTAAAGCTTAGGAAGATAGGAGAATTGCAGATTCAGGCGTAATGATAGGAAACAGTCCTGCTCCCAAACGTAACACTTCTTAGCGCCACTCGCACCAGAATGGGTTTAGTGTACCCGGAAAGGCCTCTCTCACTGACCTGGCAGCCGGAGTATCACTCGGACAATTATAGGATGAAGTCTCTGCTACAGACCCTCCTATGTGATCTTGAACTTGGAAGAAAGTCTCTGCCACAGACCCCTCTCAAAGAGCCTCAGAGGATACCTCTGCCACAGGTCCCCTCTGGGTTGAATTCCTGGAGATATGCCTCCTTAATTGAGTTACGTCTAGATCTCCTTCAGCTTGTCGCTCAGGTACCGACTGACAGGTGATCAGTCCCGCAGTGTCCGGCAACCTGCGATTCCTGGTGGTTTCATCCAAGCCCTATTGGACTGCCAGCCTCTCAATGGTGCTCCTCAGATCAATTCCCCCACCGAACAGCACACAGCTTGGGATCTTCAAAAGAGGGAACCCAGTCGCTCACTGGATCCCCATCGCTGGTTCAGATGCTTCGGGCCAGCATGGTCCCGAGAACGCACGCCCCGGCCAGGTAGGCCATAGCGCAGGAGCACCGTGGTGTGGCCACCCTAAAGGTGGGTGTCACACTAGACGAAGAAGACCCCAGAACCAATGGTGTCTGCCCCATAAATACCCCTCCCCAACATGCACAGCGAGGACAAACCCCCGTGATTGGCTGCTGGGAAAGAGCACCCAAACCTTGACTCCACTGCTGATACCTTCAGCACCGGGGTTGGAAGAACACCCCAATACAGCAGAATGGACTCACAGCACAGCCAAGCTGAGACAGAGACCGCATAATTGCTCTAACAATCAGGATCAGAGTTTAACTACACTCTGATCTACACATAAATTTAGATAGCACCAGTACTATATAGTACATAGGCGCTACACCTGTTTCTATTGTCCCGATTGTGACGTTTGACTTTGTGCTATACCTTGTTTTAAAATTTTCCATACCCGAGACATTTTTTTATCCAGAAAAATCCAAGTTTATTGAGATGTAAAAAAAGGTATACATACAGACATAAAAATGGACCAACAACGTCCAAATATTTAAAGAAAGGTTACATTTATACAATGTAAGTTAGACCGCCTGTCCTTGCATGCGTAGGTATATTAGAAACATTGGTGAGAAAATAAAAAGTGAAAAGAAAGAAAACGAAGGGAGACAAATACAGCCCATCCTGGATAAAACTTAAACAGTTCAGTAATATTTCCCTGGATAGTACACCCCCCCCCCCCACATCTACCTTTCAAAATAAGAATAATCTGTCTCTTGTTAACTTCAGACAGTACAGGTTTCACCGTCCCCCAGCCACCTATCCCATACACTAGAGAACTTCTGTGGCCGCCCCCTATGTATGTAAATCATCTTCCTATACAGAAGGGTAGCGTTCACCTCCCTCTTCCAGTCCCTCAGTGACGGGGCCCCCGCCTGCATCCAGGCTTTGGCAACCACCTTCCTGGCCAGGAATAATGCCTCATATATAAAAATAGCCTGATACTTGTCTACTTCGATATCTGGTAGTAAACCCAGAAGACATAGCTTTGGTTCCATGCCCACCGGGCCCCCATATTATCATGAAGAAATTGTGTCACCTGTAGCCAGCAAGCCTGCACGTCCGGGCAATGCCATAAAAGATGGTAAAATGAGCCTGCACTCGAAGCGCACATGGGGCACAAGGGGCTTCTCGTGGTTTGAAACTTCGCCAGTCTCACGGGTGTAAGATATGCACAATGGATTATATACAATTGTGTCATTCTATCCAAAAGTTTGGGGGATGCAGACTTGACCCCCTCCAGAATCTCTCCCCAGTCTTTTTCGTCTATAGGCCCTACGTCCTGTTCCTACTTTATCTTAGCCGCCTGTGACACCCTACCTATTCTATGCTGTCTGACAATGTAATATATATTAGATGTGAGCTTGGTTGAATCTGTTCCAAAAATGATATCCAGTACCAGAGCCTATAGGTCGACAGTGATAGAAGCCAACTGTGTTCTAATCGCATGCCTAAGCTGCAAATATATAAATAGGAATTGTGGTGGGAGTGAAACTGAGTACTGAGAAGGACTTAAAGCGGTAGTTCACCCTCCTTCACCCCATTATTCCATTACTTTCGGCATCGTAGCGCGAGCTACAGTATGCCGGTCTTAAATTTTTAATCCCCGTACTCACTGTGCTATTGTTGATTGAAGAATCCGACTCCCGCGGGGAATGGGCGTGCCTATGGAGAGGGAGGATGATTGACGGCCGGCTCTGGCACGTCACGCTCCCCGAAGACAGCCGGAGTAGGTCTCGGCTATTCACAGCGCCTGCGCACAGGCTATGCGCAGGCGCCGTGAATAGCCAAGCCTATTTCGGCTATTTCCGGAGAAGCGTGACGTGCCAGGGCCGGCCGTCAATCACCTTCTCTCACCATAGGAACGCCCATTCCCCGGATTCTTCAATCAACGATAGCACGGTGAGTACGGGCATAAAAAATGTAAGACCGGCATACCGTAGCTCGCGCTACGATGCCGAATTTAATTGTCTAATAAAAAAAAACTTTTTTTTTTTTTTTAACAGGGCGAACCCCCGCTTTAAGTCCGGACTCCATCAGGATCTGAGACAGGTAGAGCACCCCATACGACGCCCAGAGGCCTGGATCTGGCACCGTGCTCAGCTCGGGCAGGTATCCATTGTTCCATATCGGGGTGTGAGAATGTATATGTGACCGGTCCTGTGTTTTTTAGGGCAATATCCCATACTTTTTGGTGGTGCACCAGCATATCCGCTCCAAAGTGGAAGGACTTACAGCCTCCGTGTCCCTTCCTGAACACTGCCTGCATGGGGGTGTGAAAAGGGCTGCCCGGTTTATTACAAACTAATGACCTATATCTCTGTGACTCAGACGTGTTAAAGTAATAGAAGTGGGAAAGTTGCGACGCTATATAGTAATCCTGAACATCCGGAAGGGAACATCCCCCTTCCAGGGTGGGATTCTTGAGTATATGCCAAGCCAACTTATGGTGCATATTTACGCTGGCCGCTAGGGGCGCTTCCGTAGATTTACGCGTTGAATATGCAAATGACCTACATACGCCGATTCACAAACGTACTTGCGCCCGTCGTATTTAGCTACGCCATTTACGTAAGGCTTACATCCGTCATAACGTTACCCCTGCTATATGAGGTGCAGCCAATACTAAGGTATGGACGTCGGAACAGCCGCCTTTTTTTACGTCGTTTACGTAAGTTGTACGTGAATGGGGCTGGGCGTAGGTTACGTTTACGTCACAGGCATTGAGCCAGCGTATGTTAGGGAGTAAATTCGACGTGATACTGAGCATGCACGCGCATGCGTTGTACGTTCGGCGCTTCATTAACATGGGGTCACGATTCATTTAAATACATCACGCCCACCTTCCACCTACTTTGAATTACGCGGGCTTATGCCGGCCTATTTATGTTACGCCAGCGCAACGTTGTCGGCGAGTGCTTTCTGAATACTGATCTTCCCTCACTATCTTACGGCGGCGTAGCGCATATCAGATCATGTTTAGCTTGGGAACAAGCAGAAGGAGAGCTGTCAGTATAGTTATAACATTATTTAGGAATCAGAGCTGACGTTTTCAGGCAATAGGGGGCATCAGTGCAGAGAATTAACTTTTAACTTTTTTTTCTAGCTGACAGATCTCAGGGCCTCGGTGTAAATTCTATGCCCTCCCACCACCACCATTGCTGCTGCAAGAAAGTGCCGAAAAGGAGGTTTAGGAGTCAGTAAAAAGAACATTAAAGTAGCATTAATAGTGTCTATAACTATATCTTATATTATGACAAATTTGTTGATACTCCTGCACACAATTTCTCTATAGGCAGATTCAAACTTCTTTAAGCGAGGAAGATACTGCTGGATTTTTACAGGCTGAAGAAGACTGCATTAGATATACAGGGTTAGATTTAGTGCTAGAGAGGACAACCAGAAAGCTCTAAGGAAAATAAATCTACACTGCTAAAACAGATAAAAGATTCTCCTTACTACACAGCCTTCAGAGGGGAATCTCTAAAATAATTCTGACGTCTCCTACTGTACATCTGTTGTCAGCTCTTCCTAAATATGAATGCCACAAGTGGTAGGGGGTCAGTGTCAACAGAAATCTCTTCAATCCTAAAAGGCCAAGTTCACCTTTCTTTCTAGATTCCAACTTCCCTATGTACCAATATACCATTAATGTACGTTTGTTGCAGAAAAGAAAAAAACGTTCTATATTCTAGGGTAGGCGATTCTCCAGCCTCCACTTTCTTCTATAGAAAACCTCTCGATGACTTCCTGGTATACATCCTATAGGGCATGAAAACTTAATATAAAAAGGAAGTATTCAGCAGCTGACCTCATTAACACACACCCATCTCCTCCCCTCCAGGAGATTGTTCCCCGCCACCTCTGTACTTACATGCTTCTATAATGCAGGAAATGTCAGTGAGCTCCGTTCTCCCTGAATACATAGCCAGTGTCTTCTCCTGATTGATCATTTTTGTGCCATTAATTGTCAACGTCACCGTAAACACAGAAGCAAATGTGCATTTTTCTGTGTGCAAAAACGTGACAAATGCGATGTAAAAAATTTGCAAAATGCAGCGTGCCAAAATTCCCCATGAGCTACTTTGCCACATTTGTCACGTGTAGGACAGCCCAATGAAACCCATGAAATTAGTGTGTTTATACCAGGGGTAGGCAACCTCCTCCCGCTGTGGTGAAACTAAAAATCCCATCATGCCTCTGCCTCTAGGAGTCATGCCTGTGATTGTTAGGGTCTTGCAATGTCTCATGGGACTTGTAGTTTCAAAACAACTGGAGGGCCGAGGTTGCCTACCCCTTGTTTATACCCTCCCCCTCCCTGAGCTGGAACTGGATTGCAAGGACATTGACAGTTGAACATCTCCCTACCATGTACTTATATAAAGCTGACCATATGCTATGCAATCCGATTTTAAATATCTGTACAATTGCCTTTAGATTTAACAAAACTATGGAACAGAAGGACCCATCTGAGCAATCTATTCAATCTGTATCAAATCAGGAAGGTCCTTGCACTACATAGTTGGTAGTAAATCTAAAGGAGATTATACAATCAGATTGTACAATGTACTACCACCCTAAAGGAAAAAGTACAAAAATTGGTGGAAAGAAAAAAGAGGTGGGATAGTAATGAGGGAGATGTGGTCCAGAAAAGTAAAACATGCCCTATCCCGTGATGCAGTGAGGCAGTGTATGATTGGATATGAAGTTTCCTGGATGGTCATATAATGCTACAGGAAGTCAGGGCTCAAAGAGCTTACATTTTGAACCAAGAGGTGCAGATTCAATGCTGCCATGGAGTAGGCAAGTAAGAGATAAGCACATTGGGATGGTTTGGGCAGAAAAGACATTAGAAAAAGATTATATTTATTGTGACATTCTGCCTGAAAAAGGTGAACCTAGCCTTTAATAATACTGCGATGAGGTATGTTATCTTCACATGTACAGTACACAGCTGTCTGGGCTGCTATTGCTATTGTTACACCGCTGCTTAGGGTGGCTTCACACCGATCTGCTTCACAGGTGCTGTGCAGTGTACATGTGGTTTTTGTGCGCTTTCCCAAAAATGAGATTTTGGTGTGTTTTCTGAAAGCGCAGCAAAACTATCAGACGGGGAAGCATAGCTAACCCACACAAAAACCGCAGCTACAGTGCACTGCAGCCAAAGTGTAGGGGATCAGTTTGAAGCCATCCTTACCTTTAAGCCCTAAAATGTATCAGTTTTATGCACTATGCCCTTTCCCTAATAATTTGTGTTATCTTATCTACCACTTCATGAGTTTCTTTCTTTTCACCCTATTTACATGTACAACTATATGATGTCCAAAACAATTAAATTAAAAAACAATGCACAAACACACAATACATGACAATACTTTAGGCAGGTAAGCCTATGAAGCTGAGTAATTGAACTACATGTTTCAGTGCTTATACTGAAAAATAACTATACTGGCAGGTTATATAGTACTACATGAAATATTGGTATTATTGATTGAAAGTAATTTTCATTAAAATCATTCAATGATCAATTATAACGAAATCCGCCTTTAGAGACTTAACACAAGATGCATCGCCAATGGGGCAAAAGGTCTTTATACAAGATGCTTAGTATAAAACAATTACAATAAAATGACCTTTTAGGCAAACAGTCATGGTTTTTGGCTCATTTCTACTTATACTCTGCCAACAAACATTAATGCATTCTGGGTCATGTGTCTTGCTAGAGGGTATAATTTTCTTTTAAACAAGGCATGATTGTGAACATGAAACAGATAATCTGTTATGTGTCCTTTTCTTCCCCTCTGTCCCACGTAATCACTGGTCTCTCTGGTACGCCAAACACACGCAGGCTCTATTCTTCATTTATACCCCGAGCTATAGAACATAAAATATCTCGTTCTTAGGAAACTATAGTATGCTTTGCTGACTAGTTGCCCATTTAATTATCTATCACATAGAAAATAACCCAAAATTTCTGTTCATCAAAGTACATCCAAACCCAATCAGCAAGTCTCATAAGATAATGTAATTTTAAAAGTTGTTTTCAATATTTACCGTAAGTATGCAAAAAATAAGACCTAGTGATTTTGGCAAGAAGGTCCACGTTCTGGAGTTTCCTATTATAGGAATTTTTTACTCTGTAACATGTGCCCCTGGTGGAGAGACTACAGTATAGACAACCATACAGACAGACATTGCATGATCCACCATTGTCAATATCGGGAGGCTCCAACAGTGGAGTGAGCACATGAATGAAGGGCTGGAGGAGATCAGAAGAAAAGATTGAAAAGGGCAAAAAAGTATTTTATTATAAAACATATAGCAATCCATTTAGTTCATCCAGCTCTTTTTTAAAACAATCTACTGAGCTGGCCACTCCAGTAAGCCTCCTCCCCTCCTGCTGCTAATAAAACTATTATGATGATGAGATATAGGGGAATTTTATGGGATTTTTAAGGTGCAAAATAAGGTACAGTGCATACTATTAAATGCATTGCGCTGGAGCATATTCCCACTGTTGTTGGAGGAGGATGTAATGATCAAAAACGTTTACAGTTGGAATCCCGTTTGATTCATTCTTTAAAAGCTACAATTTTTCCTGGATCAAATGAAATGTTGAGCTACAAACCCTTTCTATAGGAACTATTGCTGTTTGAAGGACTTCCCTTTCCCTCTCCCACTCTACTCTAAAACCTTTCCTTTTCCTTTCCCCTTTTTCCTCCCCAAAAACCTCCCTCCCTCCCTTCTTTCTTTCTTTTCTTTTTATCACCCTTTTTTCTTCCCTAGGCCTATTCCCCCCTTTTTATCTCTCTGTGATTTTGGCCATGAAATCTGGTTGGCGATGTACTTGCAATATTAAAGTTTCCACTAGTATATTATTGTTGACAATTATGACAATTATGTTGTTGCTATACAGTGAGAATAGTGTAGTTATATGGTTTTCTTATGAATTGTTATTTTTCTTGTGTTTATACCAAATATTTATTTTGTTGTGAATATTTGAAAATAGTGTTGCCCCTTTAAAACTATTCCACTTTTTTCTAGTATTGCTTATGTATTTATGGAACAGTCTGCCTGCTGCTTGGGTTGTCTTTGAGCACCTGGGGTGACCATATGGATGCCCAGGGCATCTGATTTAGGGTTTTCTGGACAGTGCCCAGTTCACTGTGCTGTCTGTGTGCCTCCCATTTTCCTCCTCCTTCTTTCCTTTTTCTGCCTGTTCCAGTGCCTATTATTGTTTTGAGAGTGATTATCTCCCTCCGACCACCAGAGGGAGCTTTTTCGTCTTCTCATGGCCTGGACTTTGGGACCCAGCGGCGATGGGTTGAGAGGCGGATGTAAAGTGGTTCACGCATGCGTGGCACTTTCATTTAGTCCGCATCCGGCCTGACTTAGTTTACACAAATGCCGACAGGCCGGATGTCATCTGTCATAAAAATCCTACCTGTCAGCCAAATTTTAATTTTTACATTCAACCACTTCAGCCCCGGAGGATTTGGCTGCCCAATGACCGGGCCATTTTTTGCGATTCGGCACCGCGTGGCTTTAACTGACAATTGCGCGGTCATGCAACTTTGTACCCAAACGAAATTGATGTGCTTTATTTCCCACAAATAGAGCTTTCTTTTGTTGGCATTTTATAACCTCTGAGGTTTTTATTTTTTGCGCTATAAACAAAAAAAGCTATATTTTTTACATGTTGCTATAATAAATATTCCCCAAAAACATATAAAAAACATATTTTTTCCTCAGTTTATTCCGATATGTATTCTTCTATATATTTTTGGTAATTTTTTTTTGCAATAAGCGTATATTGATTGGTTTGCGCAAAAGTTATAGCGCCTACAAAAAAAGGCATTTTTTTTATATTTTTGTTATTAATAATGGCAGTGATCTGGTTTTAATGGTGACTGCGACATTATGGCGGACACATCAGACACTTTTGATGCTATGTTGGGACCATTGTCATTCATATAGTGATCAGTACTATAAAAATGCACTGATTACTGTCTAAATGACACTGGCAGGGAAGGGGCTAACCACTAGGGGGTGAGGAAGGGGTTAAGTGTGTCCTAGGGAGTGATTCTAACTGTAGGGGGTGGGCTTTATGTGGCACAACACTGATCACTGCTCCCGATGACAGGGAACAGTAGATCAGTGTCCCGTCACCATGCAGAACAAGGAAATGCCTTGTTTACATAGGCATCCCCCTGCTCTGCAGCTCCATGACACAATCGCGGGCACCTGGCAGACATCAAGTCCGCGGGACCCACGGTCGCACTCACGGAGCTCCCGGCGGCACGCACGTGCCCGCAACCCGGAGATTTAAAGGGGACGTACTGGTACGTCCAATTGCACAGCCGTGCCATTCTGCCAACGTAAATAGTCGTGCAGCGGTCGGCAAGGGGTTAATTCCACTTTATGTCAAAAGAATAAATTACACTTAAAATACACTAATATGTGTACAACTAAATAAAAAGATTTGTTTTCCCAGTGAATGTTTCCTGTTAAAGGTTGGTGAATGGTAAAGCAAGCATTTGAAGTTTACAGCATGGAGTCACATTTCAAAGGCAATCTTTCTAATCTTGAAAGTCATTATAACACAGAAGTCAGCTATAGACTCATCCTGCTCCCTTTAAAATGTTCTATTTATTTACTGTAACAGAAGTCATCTTATCCTGGCACTGTAATGATTTATGTCTCTGCCCATTAAGTAATGCACACTTCATTGGTCTTTATATTAGAATGGAAATATTCCAATTACAAAAGACCTTATTGTTGGAGGTTACCTGAATCCATTCACTTTTTGTTAATTGCTGCAGTTTGTTGTTAAGCCTTTCCTCACTTTCCTTGACTGCATTGTCCCTCTGTTCAAGGTTTGACCAGAGGGAATAAATCCTAAATGATTAAGGTTTTCATCATCTATTGTGCATGATGCAAGCTGAAACTAACTTTTTCTATGAGCAAGAAATATATAATATTGTTAACTGTGATTATCCTTTTAACTCATTTTGCTAAATCTAAATATTCATGTAACAAATTGTTAACTAGTGTTTTGCATCTCCCATTTCAAATTACATCATGCATAATAAAGTAGCATAAATAGAATCTATTTCTAGGCTATATATAATACTGAGCTATACAGATTTATACACGATGACCGCAACAAAACAAACTGACATGTGTAATGAGGAAAAGCAATGTACAAACAACAGCAGTCTAGATAAAACAATAAGCAATTATCTTCTTACTCCTGCTGTAAATTGATAACAGTTAAAAGTGAATTGGATAATATGGTTGTTTTAGGCCATCACTATGTTTTTTTCTCCATTAAAGTGTGTAAAAGTACAACCGTGCCAACAACTAACTTTTTTTTTTTAAAGCCAGCAGCTACAAATACTTAAAAAATGGACACGTAGCTGTCTAGCGCGCCCGCGATGTCGGCAGCCAAGGTCGAGCAGTCGCTTGTCTCTGCTGCCCCCGCCGCCATCCTCGGTGAGGGAATGAGGAAGTGAAGCGTTGCGACCTCACTGCCTGGTTCCCTACTGCGCATGCGTGAGTAGAGCAGCGCGCCCTCACTGGTCCCCGCTCTTTCATGGGACCAGTGTGTTTCCAAGGAGACAGCGGGGGGTAGGGGACGGGAAGTGGCGTGACTCCCACAGGAGTCTATGCCTGGAAGTGGGTGAAAATACCTGTCTCAGGTATCTGCACCCCCCTCCCCTGAAAGGTGCCAAATGTGACACCGGAGGGGGGGGGGTCCGAAAAGTTTAATTTTTGGGTGGAACTCTGCTTTTAACTGGTATAGATCCTTTTTAGGGTCAGTCCTAAAGTGTTTTTCCCCTTTTCCGGCCAAAACAAATTGCAGCTTACTTTTTTCGTACATGCTTTATTCTGGACCCCCCTCTTTGTTTGTGAGGGGGGTGGGCAGATGTGTTTGCCATAAATAACCCTCTCTGTACTGTGTAGGCAGATCCTCAGTATCCTCCTGATGAAGTACATTTTTTCACGTAACGCACAGAGCATTAGGAGCAATCCTGATCATTTTTAATATGGAATTATCCAATTACCAACCATTATTCGTCATCAGTTCTAATATTTTTAACAGTTACCCCTATTTTGGTATTGTGTGTCTGTATAGTTTTTACTGGTACACATTTTATAAACGCTATGTTTTCCATGTGCACAGCGGTGACACCATTGTCCCACCGCCGAGCACTCCATAGCTCCGGTACCATCATCCCACTGTTCCTGCCGGCCATCCGTTCCCCTCGGTTCTGGTAAGGTTGTTACAGCACGGACGTGCTGACTCTGGGAATCACACGCCCCCTCCCCCTGCCAGTGGAGCTTCGCCTGTGGGTTACATGTACAGTACATTGCAAGGCTGTTTGACTGTGTTTATTTCACCACCACACAGAATTTGCTGGCTAGTTGAACCATCTATATTACGGAGGACTGTTGGCATCTTTTAAAGTGTTTCATGGCAATAACAATTACATTTCTTTCATCATTGCTTGGACTCAAATGGTTTTTGATTTAGTGCTTGATATATGGATTTTCCGTTTTGCTCACCATGTTTTCCATGTGACCCTACTGTGTGCAATTATCTGACTTTTTTATTCCGTACCATTTTTTGGGCTAGAATGTACTATTACAATAAACATTTGTTCTTATATACTTTGTTATTTATGGTTATACCAGTGTTACATATGTACTATACTTACCAATGGATATATTTATGGTTTACACAAAAGATATATATGTACCTTATTTATTAGTGGATATATGCCTCATATAAAGTCCCATGTTTGTTCCCCGCTCATTTGTATCAGTTGTAACTAGATATGAACATTATTCATGAGGACAGATTTGGGACAGACTAAGGCCCCGTACACACCATAGAATCCATCCGCTGAAAAATCCCAGCAGATGGGTTTCAGCGGATAGATCCTATGGTGTGTACACGCCAGCGGATCTGTTTCCGCGGATATTTCTCCCCTGGGATGGATTCCAGCAGATCGAATATTCGCTGACATGCAGAACAAATCCATCTTCTGGAGTCCATCCCAACGGATGGATCCGCTGGTCTGTATAGACTCACCGGATCCATCCGTCCGAAGGGATCCCCCGCATGCGTCGTAATGATTCGACGCATGCGTGGAATTCCTTATATGACAGCGTCGCGCACGTCGCTGCGTCATAATCGCGGCGACGGCGCGACACGTCATCGCCAGAGGATTTCGGCGCGGATTTCAATGCGATGGTGTGTACACTCCATCGCATGAAAATCCTCCGAAATCCTCGAGAGGATTTATCCGCGGAAACGGTCCGCTGGACCGTATTCGCGGATAAATTCTATCGTGTGTATGGGGCCTAACTCTGACATTGTTCAAAGAAACCTTGCTGTCAGCCATGAAACCTTGTCTTGAAAAACATCTAAAAAGTAAGAAATACAAAAAAAAAATGCTGTGTGAATGGGAACACGTAACAAGATTTTCTCAAATTTGACTGCAAAATTGTAAATGCACGTTAAGCTTATTTTTGCTGAAACATCCCCTATCCATAGATATTGCTTTTTTTTTTACTTTTTCTAGAAACCAAATTTTCTTTTGTAAGTAGTTCAGCAGCACACAAAACTGATTGTGAGTGTTTTTTTTTTTAAATAGTAAACATTTTTTCACTTACCTGCTGTGTACGATGGTTTTGAACTGAGCGGCCCCAAACCTCCTCTTTTTGAGCTCCTTATCCCACTTTCTATGGGGGCACTTGTGTGGTCTCGATGTCGAGCCAAGCTGTGTTCATATATAAACACACACAGTGTGGATCAGCCCCGCCCCCTCCTTACAGGATTTTATTGATGGCAGCAGGAGCCAGTGACTCCTGCTGCTTCCTCCATGTCCTGTGAGGATAGAGAGAGCAACGCTGTTGCTCTCCGGCACAGTGCTGGATTGAGATTGGTCTCCAGTAAGAATTAAGGGGGCTGGCGGGGGGAGATGAAAGTGAAAGTTTTTTTTATCTTGAAGTGATTGTAAAGGCTTGTTTTTCTCTTTTTAAATAACAAACATGTTTTACTTCCCTCCTCTGTGCAGTTGGTTTTGCACAGAGAAGCCCCGATCCTCCTCTTCTCTGGTCTCTTTGCTGCTTTTGTATAAAAAGAAGCAGCACATTGGTAGGCTTGAGACAAAAGAAAATGAGAGGAAATCTCTCCAAAGTGAGAGGTACAGTATTTATTTCTAAGACAGTTTCTATCACACATATTTCCATTGGGATTTTTTTCTCACCTTTTGATTAGGGATGAGCCCGCGGTTCGAGTCGAACATCAGGTGTTCGTTTGTTCTACAACAAACCGAACATATGGGGGTTCACAGAAAATTTGAGTGCCACGGAACACCCCATAATGCACTGCAAGATCGCAGTACATTGCTGTATGATGATTGGCCAGAGCATGCACCTGACCTATATGCTTTGACCAATCAAAGCACGCTCTGCAGAGAGAGCCATAATTGACCAAAGGCAGGGTGCTCGCAAGGTAACCCCCTTGGGAGTGCGCTTCTTCTAGGGGGTTATCCAATGCGGGGAGGAGCCACGAGAGCCGCAGAGGGACGCCCGGAGAGGATGTTCAGGGCCACTCTGGTAAGTATGGAGGAGGTAAGTATGTTATTAAAAAAATAAATCGATCCTAGTGTGACTTTAATATATAATAAAGTTCAGACGGTATACACAGTATCTAATACACTGTAGTGTGGTGTTGCAAAACAAAAAATACATAATGTCTGGAAGGCCACCAAGGAGAGGCAGATGCTCACAGGCCACTAAATGAGGGCAAGAAGCCTCTGTGTCTACTGTCAACAGTGGTGGTCCTGGACATGGTTCATCCTCTGCAGGTGGCCGTGGGGCACACTTGTCCTTTTTTGCTGCTGCTGGCCGTGTTATTGAGACAACATTATTGAAGAGGAGTTGAAGTGGTTTTCTGAAGAGTATATAGGGTAGGCCGTATAGTAAATATACTGCTGTTCAGAGTATATAGTGCCTGGGGGCTTGGGGGACCCCCCTGCCATTTAAAAAAAATTGGGGGTTGGGTTCCCCTTAAAATCGATACTAGACCTGAAGGAGGGCCTGGTATGTATTTTGGGTGGGACTACCACGCCATTTTTTGGGGTATTTTTGGTATTTTTATCTTTATTGCCAGGATCCAACAATACATTACAGTCGCAAGCAGTTTTAAATTACATTTTTTCCTTTAGAAATGTAATTTTGCTGTGGCATTGTTATAAACATGGGAAAGATTCGCTACTTTACAGGTGTACTAAGGACATACCCAGGCACAATATTTAAAGGAAAATTTCAGTTTTAATCTTTCACTTTAAGCATTATTAAAAGCAGCCCTCAAAATGTGTGCTCGCCTCCTCGCATTTGGCGAGGGAATTTATGTGCAGTGCACCGCTCAGACACACACAGTGCGGCCAGTAAAATATTTGTATTCAACTATACAGCTGCCGCGCCGTCCCGCACAGGCTAGCACAGGCTAGCAGCAGAATGGACACCAGCGCAGCCAGGGACCGCCTCTCTCCACCTCCCATAGGCCAGTAGGATTTCCCACAACTGTACCTGCCGCCCAGGACCGCACCCCTTCACCTCCCACAGTCCAGTAGAATTGACTAGAACTGCCGCCCGGGACCACCCCTCTCCGCCTCTCTCAGTCCATTAGAATTGCCCAGCACTGTATACCAGACGCCGGGACCGCCCCTCTCCACCTCAGGCCGCCCCTCTCCACCTCTCAGTCCAGTAGAATTGCCCAGCACTGTATACCAGATGCCCGGGACTGCCTGTGATACATTTGCCTATATGTCTCAGTTTACTGCTCCCTGCTAGCCATATGGGTAGAGGTAGAAAGGAATTTCATGTGTGATTCATTCCTCTGACCGGTTATTGACGTGCTAATGTCCCCTCACTATTTCTAAAGGTTAATTGATCTATTGTGTTGTGTAAAGAAGATCTGTGTTTACCCTTAAAAGATGAGTATTGTATCATCAGGCTAAATGATTAGAGAAGTAGTATGTTAATTATTCTGATTGCTTCAGTGTATTAATTAACTCCACTGATGTCTTTATCTAAAGAAACGTGTCTGCATGGTCGGCTCCGACTTGTCTCCTATAATCTGTATGGGAAACCCCACTGTGTGAGGGGGGCGTTCCTAACAGGCTGTAACCACATATAAGCTGAGTTTTTGTGTCAATAAAGTGTCTTGGTTCCAGCATCCAGTCTTGACTCATGTGTGGGGGATCCTGTGATGTTCTTGTATGGAGAGGAGGGAATGCTTGACGGGGATATCATACCGATACCGTCACAATTGGTGGCAGCAGTGGGATTTTCCCTTCTACTCTCCTTTACACCCGGATTCCAAGCAGACACTGGAAGAACTACTGGAAGTTCGTGGAAGGATTGCTAGCAACAAAACCAAGCGGGTCATCATAGCAGAATCAATGGAGCTAGACCAGGAGGACGGGATTGCAGCAACGCCAGCAGTACAAGAGATGGAGACACCAGTGATTCAGGAGGAGGAATCGCCAGCCAACAAGCTAATGAGAGAGAATCTAGCGTGGTTCGGCCCGAACCCAACGCCGGATGTGGTGCTGAAAGTGATGGACCTGTTAGTAAACGCAGAACTACAGTTAAAACTGGCAGCAGTCCGACCAGCAGCCGCACCTTCTCCAAACAGTGAGTACAGCACAGCAGACACAAGGAAGATTCCGTTTAGCGCTTTTAAAGCTTTTGATGAAAAGGACTGTGAGATTGATGACTTCCTGGCGGATTTTGAGCGACAATGTAACCTGCACCGAATAGCTAGAAGAGAGTGGGTCGCAATATTGTCAGGCAAACTGTCAGGCAAAGCTTCTGATGCTTTCCGGACCGTGCCAGATCAGGATATCCATAGCTACGCCCGGGTTAAAGAAGTGCTCCTGGCTCGTTATGCAGTAACCCCAGAGTCCCACCGACAGAAGTTCAGGGACTCACGCAAAACCACGAAAGACTCTTATGCGGAATGGGCATGCCAGTTGTCCCGGTCGGCCTCTAACTGGGCTAACAGCAGCCAGGCCACCACCGCAGAGGACATTTTGCAACTAATGCTCCTGGAGCAATTTTACAATCACATCCAGACGGATGTCAAAGATTGGGTGAGAGATCGCAGGCCCATGACTCTACCAGAGGCCGCTAAGTTGGCGGATGAATATGCGGATACTCGCAAGACGAACCAGATCACACCACAGGAACAACCTCCACCACAAACGGTGCCCTCACACCCACCAGCCGCTAGATACCAACCTCCTAACAGACCGGTGACATCTAGCCCTCGCTATCCACGCCAGGAGGGCAACGAACAACGCTGCTTCCGGTGCAAACAGCTGGGTCACGTCAAGCAGAATTGCCCCATGAATGACAACACCAGGTCAAATTGGTCTCAACCTGGGTACCGCCCACCAGCAGCAGCCCATTGTGTAGACTCGGCTTGGGATCCCCAGGAGCGGGGTCGGGAAGAACCATTGGGCACCCCTTACGAAGCCCTCATGGTACAATCTGCTATTACGGACAACAGGGAACACCATTGTCAGCTGGTCATGGGCTCCAGCCCTGAGCCGGAGGGGCCCTGGAGGGAGCTGGGCAGAAAGAGGCACCGCCAGCCACCCTTCAAGAAGAAGAGGTCCTGGAAGCCGTATAACAAGCTGACCTGGGAGGAGAAGAAGCGACTGGAGGAGAGGGAGTCGCAGCGGGCGTCCCAGATGCGGGCCGAGATGTTCGCCAAGGGCCCACCGGTGGCCCCTTACACCACCACCCAGTTCCTGATGATGAAGGACCACGCGGAGAGCCTGCAGGACATGAGCAAGCAGGAGCTGATCCGTGAGTACATAGAGCTGGAGGAGTGCATAAGCCGCATGGAGGAGGAGAACAACCACCTGAGGTCACAGCAGGCTGACCCCCCCAGGCTCCATGAACTGGAGATGGAGCTGGAGAAGCTCCAAGAGGAGAACCGGCGGCTGCGGAGGGAGCAGGGGGTGGCTGACCTTATGGGGCTCTGAGTCCCCTCTCCCCCCCCCGGACTCTGAGCACCAGTGCTACAGCATTTCAACAAATATAACTTTTTCTTTTTATGAATCTCCTGTGATTGTCACTTCAGAGCCATAACCTGCCCCCTCCCATAGCGGGACACCTAGACGGCGGCGCACAGACCCATTCGCTGTCTTCACACTGACTTCTGGTGACTTTGCAGATCGCACAAAGACTTGGGGACTGACCGGCGTGTGATCTGACGACCCGGTGACATACCTGAGTCTGAAGCAGTTGCCAAGGGAGGTCAGTCATGCCAAACAGAGTTAACCTCGGACTAAAAGCTCTGAACCCGTCAACCCTACTGGACCAGGGAAGGTCCAACCGGATTTGCCGGAGCAGGGAGCAAAAGGGGGGCCATTGTGATACATTTGCCTATATGTCTCAGTTTACTGCTCCCTGCTAGCCATATGGGTAGAGGTAGAAAGGAATTTCATGTGTGATTCATTCCTCTGACCGGTTATTGACGTGCTAATGTCCCCTCACTATTTCTAAAGGTTAATTGATCTATTGTGTTGTGTAAAGAAGATCTGTGTTTACCCTTAAAAGATGAGTATTGTATCATCAGGCTAAATGATTAGAGAAGTAGTATGTTAATTATTCTGATTGCTTCAGTGTATTAATTAACTCCACTGATGTCTTTATCTAAAGAAACGTGTCTGCATGGTCGGCTCCGACTTGTCTCCTATAATCTGTATGGGAAACCCCACTGTGTGAGGGGGGCATTCCTAACAGGCTGTAACCACATATAAGCTGAGTTTTTGTGTCAATAAAGTGTCTTGGTTCCAGCATCCAGTCTTGACTCATGTGTGGGGGATCCTGGGATGTTCTTGTATGGAGAGGAAGGAATGCTTGACGGGGATATCATACCGATACCATCACACTGCCCCTCTCCGCCTTGGACCGCCCCTCTCCACCTCCCACACATCATAGGAGGGCACCGTGGCCGCAGTTAAATGGTATGTTATATTAAGACAGATGCAATGCAATGTGTGATGTTCTGGAGGCACTGGGAGTTTGCTGGGAGGGGGATTGAAGGAACATATGTGCTGGATTGGGGGGGGGTTCATTTCTGATTTAGACTCTAAATAATCCCCCCCAATCCATTATACCTATGCCCCAAATTCTGCCCCCTCCCCCAATCTATTATGCTTATGCCTCCAATTCCGTCCCCCTCCCCCCATTCTATCATACCTATGCCCCCAATTCTGCCCCCTTCCCCAATCTATCATACCTAGGCGTTCAATTCTGCCCCCCCCCCCATCTATCATACCATATAATAGATGGGGGGAGGAATTGGAGGCATATGGGATAGAATGGGGGGAGGAGGACGGAATTGGAGGCATAGGTATGATAGAATGGGGGCAGGTGGACGGAATTGGAGGCATAGGTATGATAGAATGGGGGCAGGGGGACGGAATTGGAGGCATAGGTATGATAGAATGGGGGCAGGGGGACGGAATTGGAGGCATAAGTATGATAGAATGGGGGGGCGCCACCGCCCCCCCATGGGGAACATTACAACTTTCAATTCAATAGCTGTGTTCCCCGCTGCGCGCATCATATACAGCCCCTCCCCCTTGTCCGGGCACTTTGATAGACAGATCACCAATCCCAGGATTGGATGGGTGATCTGTCTATCAAAGTTTCCCAGACTAGGGGGAGGGACTGTATATGACACATGCGGCGGGGAACACAGCTATTGAATTAAAAGCTGTAATGTTCCCCGCGGTTTGAACAACACGGCGCCTCCAGCTCCTTTCCTACCCAGCACAGGTAGGCTTTAATATGGGGGGACTCCTGGCTGCAATTGTGGGGGGAGAACTCCTGGCTGCAATTGTGGGGGGGGGACTCCTGGCTGCAATGGGACTCCTGGCTGCAATTGTGGGGGGGACTCCTGGCTGCAATGGGACTCCTGGCTGCAATTGTGGGGGGGACTCCTGGCTACAATGGGACTCCTGGCTGCAATGGGACTCCAGCCTGCAATTGTGGGGGTGACTCATGGCTGCAATGGGACTCCTGGCTGCAATTGGGGGGGACTCCTGGCTGCAATGGGACTCCTGGATGCAATTGTGGGGGGGACTCCTGGCTGCAATGGGACCCCTGGCTGCAATTGTGGGGGGGACTCCTGGCTGCAATGAGACTCCTGGCTGCAATTGTGGGGGGGACTCCTGGCTGCAATGGGACTCCTGGCTGCAATTGTGGGGGGGACTCCTGGCTGCAATGGGACTCCTGGCTGCAATTGTGGGGACATTTTGCTGCACTGGTAGACATGGGCAGGCTGCATTTTTGGGCATGGATAAAGTTGTTGTTAATATTTATTTTTATAACTTAATTCTGCATAAAACATTTAGGTGTAATTTCATTAAATGTATAAGGGCGTGTCTAGGGGCGGGATTAGGGGGTGGGACATGGTAGGGGTTAGGCAACTGGTGGTGAGTACACCTTGTAGCCTGGCTAGTAGCTCAGGACTTGAAATTTTGAGCCCTGTTAAAATCACTGCTCCCGAAAAAACTGACGTTTTTAAAACTTTTTTTTGCATTGATACATGCCCCTGGGGCAGGACCCGGTAATAACTTGCATATAAGTCTTTAAAATTAGCACATTTGTTTTTTCACATTCGTGACTTTAATGATGTTTGCGTGTTTGAACAATTTTTTTGCCTGTTTGCATGTTCTGCTGTGAACCGAACCGGGGGGGGGGGAGCGCATGTTCAGCTCATCCCTATTTTTGATCAGGATTTTCCCTCACTTTCTGTCAAAAGAACAGGTAGAGGGATTGGAATTGCCTACAGACAGAAAAAATAATAATTCAAAGGGTCTAACCCTTCCCCATTCTGTACAAAAAACATACAAGTTTTACATGGACTTAATGCCGTGTACACATGACCGTTTTTAATGTCATGGGAAAAACGACATTTTCCTCAACGTGATTCTTATCAAGCTTGCCTTGCATACACATGATCGTGAAAAAAAAATGCTTGAGTAAAGTGCGGTGACGTACAACGGCACTATAAAGGGGAAGTTTCATTCGGATGGCGCCACCCTTTGGGCTGCTTTTTCTGATTTCCTGTTAGTTAAATTTTGGTGAGAGACGATTCGCGCTTTTCAGTCTTCGTGCTTTTCAATCTGTTACAGCGTGACGAATGTGCTATCTCCATTACAAATGCTAGTTTTACCAGAACGAGTGCTTGCTTCTGAGCATGCGCATTTTTTTTCCGTCGTTAAAGCCTACACACGACCGTTTTTCATGACGTGAAAAATGACGCAAAAAATTAGAGCATGTTCTAAATTTTTAATGCCTATTTTTCACGTCGAGAAAAATGCTCTGGAGCCTACACACAGTCTTTTTTAATGACCAATTTAAAAAATTTAATTTTTCACGTCATGAAAAACAGTCATGTGTACGCGGCATTACACTTTTATTATTTCATACGGCTAATTATAATCTTTAATCTGACCACAATTTAAAAAAAAAAAACTCTATTACTTAAAATGGCAGTTGCAGGAAAAAAAGTTCATACTACTAAGGATTAGAGTTGAGGGGACACCTGGATGTTCGGGTTCGGTTCCGAACCCGAACTTTAAAAAAAAAGTTCGGGTTCGGGAACACGAACCCGAACTCCGATCCCCATTGTAGTCAATGGGACACGGACTTTTAGAAAAAAATGCGCGGAGGTCCCCGCAAATTCAATAACCAGACCCTTCAGGTCTGGTATGGATATTAAGGGGAACCCCGCCGTCAATTAAACAAAAAAAGACGTGCGGTTCCCCCTAAATATCCATAACCAGACCCGTTATCCGAGCACGTTGACCTGGCCGGCCGCAGAAAAGAGGGGGGGACAGAGTGCGGCCCCCCCTTTCCTGAACCGCACCAGGCCACATGCCCTCAACATGGGGAGGATGTCCCCATGTTGATGGGGACAAGGGTCTCATCCCCACAACCCTTGCCCGGTGGTTGTGGGGGAATGCGGACGGGAGGCTTATCAGAATCTGGAAGACCCCTTTAACAAAGGGGACCCCCAGATCCTGACCCCCCCTGTGTGAAATGGTAATGTGGTACACTGTACCCCTACCATTTAATGAAGGAAGTGTAAATTCTTGTAAAAAAAAAAATCACACACCGTAGAATAAAGTCCTTTATTAATAATAAAAAAAAGAAAAAAACTCCAGCGGTGATAATCCACTCGTTCCCAGCTTCCTGCTCCAACGTTGTCCTGATCCAGCGACGGTTGCGGGTGATCTCCAGCGATGAGAAGATCCAGGGACGGATGCGGATGATCTCCAGCGATGAGAAGTTCCATCCATCCAGAGAGCAGCATCGCCGACCTCCTCTCACCACTGGACACAGCCCAGCGAATGATGCGCTGAAGATTTGACATTACTTATATAGGGGAGGCAGGGCCACCCGTCACGTGACCCCGCACCCTCTGACGTACCCTCTGCTACGTCACTGGGGAAGCCCAGGAAGAGGGAAGACTGGGCTTACCCAGTGACGTAGCAGAGGGTACGTCAGAGGGTGTGGGGTCACGTGACGGGTGGCCCTGCCTCCCCTATATAAGTAATGTCACAGCTTCAGCGCATCATTCGCTGGGCTGTGTCCAGTGGTGAGAGGAGGTCGGCGATGCTGCGCTCTGGATGGATGGATCTTCTCATCGCTGGAGATCACCCGCATTCGTCCCTGGATCTTCTCATCGCTGGAGATCACCCGTCGCTGGATCAGGACAATGTTGGAGCAGGAAGCCGGGAACGAGTGGATTATCACCGCTGGAGTTTTTTTCTTTTTTTTTTTTATTAATAAAGGACATTATTCTACAGTGTGTGTTTTTTTACAAGAATTTACACTTCCTTCGTGAAATGGTAGGGGTACAGTGTACCCCATTACCATTTCACACAGGGGGGGGTCAGGATCTGGGGGTCCCCTTTGTTAAAGGGGTCTTCCAGATTCTGATAAGCCTCCTGCCCGCATACCCCCTCCATGTTGAGGGCATGTGGCCTGGTGCGGTTCAGGAGAGGGGGCCCGCACTCTGTCCCCCCCTCTTTTCTGCGGCCGGCCAGGTCAACGTGCTCGGATAACGGGTCTGGTTATGGATATTTAGGGGGAACCGCACGTCATTTTTTTTTTAAATTGACAGCGGGGTTCCCCTTAATATCCATACCAGACCTGAAGGGTCTGGTTATGGATATTTAGGGGGAACCGCACGTCATTTTTTTTTTTTAATTGACGGCGGGGTTCCCCTTAATACCCATACCAGACCTAAAGGGTCTGGTTATTGAATTTGCGGGGACCTCCGCGCATTTTTTTTTCCCAAACTCTGAACCCGGACCCAAACTTTTTCCAATTATTCAGGTTCGGGTCCGGGTTCTGGAAAAACCCAAAGTCCCTATCGAACCCGAACTTTACAGTTCAGGTTCGCTCAACTCTACTAAGGATTACCACTCATGTTTTTAAGTCACTCTGTAAGAATAGGTAGCAAATTTCTATGCAGTGGGTTTGGTAACGTTTAAATTAAAGGGTTAGTTCATGTTTACCAAAATACTGCCTAGGCAGGTAAGGGATGTCTGTAGGAAAAAAAAAACTGTGCAGCTTTGACCAAAGTCAAATAATGCCTTTGCTATAGGTGTAGGCCATTTAAATACCTCTCGAAGCCTGGCTGAAAAAAACTCACATAGATGGCATCATCCTGTCCTGCTTTGTTTCTAGGACATTGCTAAGACATTATTGCTCACCCTACTACCACATTAGTGAGCTCTCAATGCCCGTACATGTGTGGTCCACGATCAGAGCTGGCCTTAGGTGATCAGGCGCCCTGTGCGAGCTAATCCTGTGGCGCCCCCCATCTTCACCCCTCGCCCCCTGGTCACCTAAACATACACAAAGAGGAACAAAAGAACAAAATGCCACCGCGGGTGTAAAACAATCACAGAGGGGGGTGCCGGTCTGACACCCCCCCAGTGTGTGGTACCCGGGGGTGGCTCGCCCCCCCATAGTACGCCTCTGGGTGTCCGTACGGCGCCCCTGTTGCCCATGATGCCCTGTGCGGCCGCACAGCTCGCACACCCCAAAGGCCGGCCCTGTCCTCGATCTCCCCTGTTGCAACATCGCTCAGCTCAGAGCTACTGCCACAGATGAGAGAGCACAAGTAAGGGATTTAAATTAGCTGAAAATGAATAAAATGTATTTCCTGTGTAAATATAGTGCCAAATTTACATCTGGTGAGGAAAACCTGCCATTTGTATGGTCCGGTGTTTTTTCTGAACACACAGACTAAACATAAACTTTCTCTCTTGCATGTGTAGACTCACCTTTTTAGCAACATTCCTTGGCTTAATTAAAGGTTTAGACATTCCAATTGTGTATGTTTCTAACACAAATGTTAGACATTGGCAAGATATATAATACAGTAATCTGCAAAGTTTGCAGACTGTAGAATCTTATAACATAGGACTTCTATTAATTTCTAATAAAACTAATTATGGTTAGGATCTGACAACGTCTTTTAACAGCTGCATAAGCACCAGATTCCCACAATGAAAGAAAGAAGATTATTTATGATAGTGTCTCAACTTGCCCTTTTTTTAACTGCAGGAAATGTTTTTTGGCTTACAGCAAGCAGAGTTCATTGTTGTACATTTTAAGCAAGACTGGCATGTTAATTGTTACTTAAGGATAAGATTGGCAGAAGTCATTTTAAAAGCAGGCTTTAATAATATTCTGGGAAGAATCATTCAGGTGCATGTTTTGGTTGCCTGTGTTTCATAACAGTAAGTTCTTTTTTTATTATTATTTATTTATTTATAAAGAAACTACAGAGAAAGCCATCTTCAGAAATGAAGAGCTTTTGCTCCAGGAAAAATTGTGAACGCTGATGGGATACTGAAAGGGATGGTGTCAGGGACTGGTACATGATTCTGTGGGTGCCTAGCACTTGGGCTGTTGTGTCCATACTGGGCACTCCATTCTCAGCCACTGTACCTCTCAAACTGAAAGGTGCACAGCCAAAGAGTTTTTTTTAGTAGGGGTGATGGGGGACTGAGAGTTCATCATCAAGTCTGCCTTGCTGTTGATTGATAGTGCATGGCCATGGCTTGATCCATAGCTAGGATCAGAGGTAAAGTGGACCTGATGGGCAGCAAGTCTCTCAGTTCCCCATCAGGCTCCACCTACCTAGTAATACAAGTAATTTTCCAAATACGGCATTGCCATATTTGGGTAATGATACCACCACTATCCCTAACCCCTTTAATTACATTTAGCTTAGCAGGGAATCTCCTAGCCATCAGTTGAAATGGGCTGTGCCGGAAGCTTTCACACACTATAGGCAGATGCAATTTGTTCTCCATCCAGTAGTTGGAGCTGTGCCACTGAACAGATGAAGCAGAGGCTCAGAGGTACATTGTTCCTCGACAGGTTCCATATTTGTCTGTGGGGAGGAATTCATCCTGTAACAGTACAAAAGCACATATTTCTTGTCCTTTGACCAAGCTCTTTAACAGCTTACATTCTAAATTGATTTATGTCCCTCAATATGTAAACTTGAATGCCAGGTTTCCTTTCACTTTGAATAATTTGTCTGGGTCAGCTTGACTCAAAATAATTATTTCCAATGCAAAAGAATCTGGCTGCTGGGGATGCTGTAAAAGACTGTAGTAGCTTATTTTACACTTTTACAGTGCTGTTGTCTTTCTGCATGGAAAGAGAGATACACTGTGTTTCCCCAAAAATAAGACCTACCCTGAAAATAGGATCTACTGTGATATTCGGGGTGGGCTGCAATATAAGCTCTACCTCCAAAATAAGCCCTAGTTGAAAGCGCTTGTAAACTGCTAAAATCCTGTCTATGTATCCTCTAATGTAAAAGGTGTTTCTGTAATTTAATTGATTCAAATACCTTCTTATAGCGCTGCATGGCACTGATCTGATCTCCCATTCTCTTCTCCTGGCTGTCAGCAGGGGATCTCTGCTCCCTCTCTCTACAGTGTTCAGAGCAGGCGATGAAAACGGCGCTCAGTTGATCTCCTGCTGCTTAACCTTCTCTTCTGCTGGCTGTCAGCAGGGGATCTCGGCCCCCTCTGTCTGCAGTGCTCAGAGCAGGCCATGGAAACGGCGCTCTGCTGATCTCCCGCTGCTCTCCCCTTCTCTTCTCCTGGCTGTCAGCTGGGAATCTCAGCCCCCTCCCTCTGCAGTGCTCAGAGCAGGCCATGGAAAAGGTGCTCAGCTGATCTCCCGCTGCTTTCCTCTTCTCTTCTGCTGGCTGTCAGCGGGGGATCTTGGCCCCCTCCCTTCTGCAGTGCACGGAGCAGGCGGTGGAAGCGCCACTCAGCTGATTTCTCTCTGCTTTCCCCCTCTCTTCACCTGGCTGTCAGCGGGGAATCTCGGCCCCCCTCCCTTCTGCAGGAGAACTTGATCACTCTAATTATAATATAATAACAGAGACTGTTCTATTGCAACTTTAATGCTTATAAATATAGTTTGTTCATTGTTTAACGATGGGAAAATACTTAGTCAAGCCTGAAACTTTGAAAGAGAAACTGTTAAATGAAAAGCAAGGAAGCAAGCGAAAGTACAAAGAAAATTACAATCGATTCAATCTGATTTGCTCTCTAAGAAAACAAGCAAATCCTTGAGATTAAATTGAAAATTTAATATACAGTATATGTAAAAATAAAAAAGTTCTTCACCACAAAAATTGGTAAATCTTTTCAGGTGTGCATGAAAATATTTTGATCTTATTGGTGCGCCGCAAGACAAAAAAGCTTGAGAAACACTGTGCTAATGTGTGGAGGTGTTGCTTGAACACTAAGCATGCTGCATGCTCTCCCTTTAAGGCATCCCCCCTTCCTTATGGCTGTAGTGCTGCCAGAAATAGGAAACTGTCAGCCACACAGGGGGCAAAGACTGTGTGCTGGAGTAAGGAACATGTGAATATGACTAACCATATATAAAATAAATATATTTATTTTATCGGATACATGTGTAGTGGGTGTTAAGTAGTCCCCTGTGATCCAAGTCAGCTTCTATGTCACAAATTACCCTGTTCTGTGCTAAAAAGCCTTTTCTGTAATGATATGTGCAGCAGAGCAGGCTAGTACCCCAAAGGATACATTGGGCCACCATCAGCCAGTGGTAACAGTAGTCCACAGTATGATCACTTTTAAACACTTTTAAAGCATTTTAGTTACAGCCTCCCCATCCCTGCCCCTGTTTGCTTGACCAGGGCATTAACTACCTTATGAAGAAAAAAAAAATCTGTATTTATATACCAACAAAAAAAAAATTGTAGTGATGGGTGGGAAAATGTGGACACTTTTCCGCAGCTCGTATAGAAGTGGTTAAAGTTGGCAGACAGGCGTTGAAGCACGCTTGAGAATCATTTTTTTCTGCTTTAGCAAAACCTTGGCATTGTAAGATTATTATTTGAAGAGTAGGTGTAGGCAAAAGTTGTTTTGTGTTCAAGGCTTCACTCTGGGAAAGGTCGGGGAAACATATGGCCATAGGATTACATTTTTCATTTTTGCTGCTGCCTACCTCCTGTCTTGTCCCTGGAGAAAAACTGTGGACTAAAAGTGTATAGAAATGAGACTATAAATCGGTTACTCTGGAGGCCAGGAACTGGAGGAGTGGCTTCATTACATATGATGCATGGGCACTATTCTCTTTACAGTCACATAAAAACCTATATAAAAATATATCACCCTCCAAAAATTTGTTCTAACACTAAACTCCAACCAATATTTATTTTACCGAGCAGACAAGAAGAATATACAGTATGGGTATATATGTAAATGAAGAAAATGAAATAACAAGAACAGCAACAACAACAAAACACACAAATAGGTAGTCTTTAAAAGGACTGTTGGATTTCTAATGCCGCATACACACAGATCGGTCAAACTGATGAGAACGGTCTGATGGACCGGTTTCATCGGACCAAACCGATCGTGTGTGGGCCCCATCGGTTATTTATCCATAGGTTAAAAAAAAGCAATCTGGTTTTAAATTTAACTGATGGATACCTAACCGATAGAAAAAAAAGATTGTTTGTAGGCATGTCAATCGGTTAAATATCCACGCATGCTCAGAATCAAGTCGACGCATGCTTGGAAGCATTGAACAACGTCATTGTGTTTTACGTCACCGCGTTTGACACGATCGTTTTTTTAACCGATGGTGGTTAGGCACGACTGACCATCAGTCAGCTTCATCGGATAACCGATGAAAACGGTCCATCAGACCATTTTCATCGTATGGACCCATCGTGTGTACAGGGCTTAACTGTGAACACAGGAGGTACACAAGAATATGAAGCCCACCACACTGCAATCCACAGTAATTTAACATAATATAGAAATGTTCAGCATCATATAGCAGCCAACTCTCCCTACACAGACTAATCTCTCCGCAAACTATTCCCACAGTGACTGACAACTGGCTTTTTAGTGAAGAGGTGGTATATAACAAAGCCCCCCTTATTGGCTCTTCCCAACTAGCTTGCCTTAGTTTTTATAAAATGTTTAAGAAAGGCTACAAACTATATTAATACATTTTGTGCACTAGTTACTGTGTCGAAAGTTGAGGGCTAAAGGAGTAAAGTTTGCTCTAGCTTTTAAATCTGTGGTGGCTGAGTGTGGAGGTGTGGTGGCCACTGGTCATTTCCAGCCTATGGCCACATTATGAAAAAAAAAACAGGTGTCCTAGACAAAACAACCTAAAGAAAGCAATTTTTTTAAGTTGAAATGATTGGGGTGCTGCAGCTGCTTTAAATGTCCCCTATAGCAGTGCCCAGCTCCCCATGCCCTTTTTGGCAATAGCTTGCCAAATTCTGAAAACGGCCAGAATTTTAAATCAAGATTTGTCCCCATAGAATTCAGTGTTATAATTATTCACCTTAAGTTCAGGTTTCGTGAATTTCAAATGGGGTTTGATGAACTCCCCTGCGAATCATACCCACCAATTCTAAGGCCGGGTACACACAAGAGGATTTATCCATGGAAACGGTCCGGGGGACCGTTTCCGCGGATAAATCCTCTGGCGGATTTTGATCTCATGGTTGTACTAACCATGAGTTCAAAATCCCCGCGGAATTCCGTCCGCGGTGACGTGTCGCGCCGTCGCCACGATGATGAGGTGGCGACGTGCGCGACGCTGTCTTATAAGGAATTCCACGCATGCGTCGAATCATTACGACGCATGCGGGGGATGGATTCGGACGGATTGATCCGGTGAGTCTGTACAGACCAGCGGATCAATCCGTTGGACTGGATTCCAGCGGATCGATTTCTTAGCATGTCAAGAAATTTTGATCCGCTGGAAATCCATCCCGGGGACAAAAATCCGCGGAAACAGATCCGCTGGATCGTACACACCAGGGGATCTATCCGCTGGAGCCGGTCCGCGGATCAATTCCAGCGGATCGATCCTCTCGTGTGTACGGGGCCTTAGTGTTTAATATGAAAAAATATATATATATTTGCAGTGGTGTTTAGTTGTAATGATAACTGTGCATTGAATTTAATTGGTAAAACAATTGTTGTTCAGTGGCAATAATTAATTTGCATTGACTTTCAGTGGCAATAATACATTTGCATTAGTGACCAGTGGCAAAAATACATTCATACTCACATTTAGTGGCAATAATACATTTTCTTTGTGGCACTGGCAATTATTTCCCTTGTTATCCAATGTTATTTACCTGAGAGACCATAGCTGTTCCACATGCTGATGTCAGGCTCTGAAATGTTAAAGCCACTGTTGGACAGATTTTTATCTGAAGCAATGGTAACCAGCAGTGGCTGCCTCATTGGGTGGATTTGAATCTTATGCAGTGGTGGCCAGTGATAGATTCCATAATCCTAGGGCACCACAGAACCCTGGTTAAAGTGGTAGTAAAGCCCACCTTGTTTACTTGCACCTACAGGCAAGCCTATGATAAGGCTTACCTGTAGGTACAGTAAATATCTCCTAAATGTCTACCGTTTAGGAGATATTTACAATAGTGTCAGCCGGTGACATCATCGGCGCATTTGTGCGTCACTCTCAATGGACAGTGTTTTGTCCAATGAGAGAGATGCGCCACGGCCATGACTCCGGTGCAGGGGTAACATCCTTGCAGCTCAGCCATTCAAGCAGTAGAAGCCCGCGAAAACGGAAGCAAGACCGAGTGAAGATGGAAGGCATGTCAGCAGTGACAGCACATCACTAGATAGCTTCATTCTTAGGTAAGTCTTTCATAATGTGCTAGTATGCAATGCAACCACTATAAAGTAGTTGTAGAGGTAGAAGATTTTCTACCTTACTGCAACCTATGCAGTAAGGGAAAAAAAAAATTGCATGCAGCTCCCCCCGCAGCCACCTCTAAATACATACCCAAGCAAAATCTTGATCCAGTGATGTGCACGAAAGCCAGGCTCTCTGCTCTCTCCCTCCTCATTAACTCAGACACAGCGGATGTTGTCAATCACAGACAGTGATGAGGGGGCAGGGCAGGGCCCTGCTCTGTGTTTCTTATGAACACACAGTAGCGCTCGGGAGCTAGCATGCACAAGTACCCCCATAGCAAGTGGCTTGATATGGGGAAATTGGCAAGGGGGGAGGGGGAGGAGCCTGGAGTGAATGTGGAGGACCCGAGAAGAGGAGGATTGGGGCTGCCCTGTGCAAAACATGTTTGTAAAACTTCCTTTTTAAAATTGAAATAACAATCACTTTAAGAGTCCTGCATGTGTAAAAGGTTGATGAGTGTACAATGCTTCTTTTATGGAACTGATTGTGTGATTATATCAACAGATGCACTAAGCTTGTAGTGATTTTTCTAAAGGTTGAATTAAAAAAAAATGAGTTTAAAATAGCTCACAATTGCCACAATCCAATTCCATTAAAAAATTCTAGCAGTTTTTATGAATTTTGTTTGGAATAGTGCTCATAATAAAGTTAATTTGGGTGGTTTGTTAAAGAAATATATTTTTTTACTGAACCTGTGTTCACTCTGAACATCCAGTCATGTGCAGTTTTTTAAACAAATTTACCTGTAAATAGATCAAAGAAATTAAAAAGTTTACAAGGCTAAGTAAAAGATGTACGTCTTTGAAAAATCTGTTCTAATATGTTTTTCTTTTTCTCTCCTAAGGCCTCGTACACACGACCGAACATGTCTGCTGAAACTGGTCCGCGGACCAGTTTCAGCAGACATGTTCGGTCGCGTGTACGGCCGACCGGACAATTTTCCGGCGGATCGGACAGGTTTCCAGCGGACAAATGTTTCTTAGCATGCTAAGAAACATGTCCGCTGGAAGCCTGTCCGTCGGACATGTTCGGTCGTCTCTACGACTTACCGGACATGTCCGCTCGGCCGAAAGCCCTCGCATGCGTCTAAGTGATTCGACGCATGTGTGGAAGCATTGACCTTCCAGGGTCGCGCACGTCGCCGGGTCATCGCCGTAGCGACGGCGCGGCCACGTCACCGCGTATCCCGTCCGCGCGGATTTCGGTTTGATGGTGTGTACAACCATCAGACCGAAATCTCCAAGCGGACATGTCCGATGAAAACAGTCCGCAGACCGTTTTCATCGGACATGTCCCCTTGTGTGTACGAGGCCTTAAAGGAAATTTATGTTTCCCTCATATATTTACCAAATGCATATTTTGAACTACCTAATGAAAAGATCAAAGGTGACTGTCAGAATACTGTCTCAGTACAATGGTGCATGCATGCACATAATCCTCTACACAACCATAGGCCTAGAACTGTTTCCAGTCAAGCACAAAGCCATGTGCATATGCAAGCAGCGAGGGTGGTGTGTCCATGGACCTGCACATCCAATGCCAGAATTGTTGCTAGTTAAGGCTTATAGCTGTGACAATAAAGTGTTGGAAGGTCTTCAACTACATATTCTGTGACGTGAGTACTCATCCTGTTTCTTCTTATCAGTTGCTGACCTGGCTTGTCTCCTGATCATAGCTTGTTTCTGCTTATCAGCTGTTGACCTGGCTTGTCCCCTGACTACAGCTTTTTTCTGCTTACCAGTTGCTGATCTGGTTTGTTGTCAAGCAAGTAGTCCAGAGATGCAGATCCATGTCAGCTCTGATGACTGACACCTGTTGGCTTGCTGAAAGAAAAAGACTTCACTCCTGTTGCTCACTTGCAGTGACTGACATCCAGCAATCCCCGCCACCAAAAGTAAACAAAAGGGTAGGGTCTCCTGGATGATGTCATTGGTCAAAATAAGGATATTATTTTACAGTCCTTGGCATGTTACCCCAGAAAATGGGCATCATTGTGGTTTAACTGTTGGTTTCCATTTAGTTTAAAGGCATTCGGATTCAGCACCCAAACTGTATTAGTAATCACTAAACCTGCCTCAAACCAAACCCAGGTACATTCAGCTTCTCCCTACTTCTAACTAGATGCTGAGCTAGACTGCATATCGATCATGGATTGCTCCTGTCCATCTGCTACTGACTGTTCCTGTTTCCTGATCAGCAGATCTGCATACAAAAGCTGTGTACTAAGGATCAGATTATCGTATGATCGCTTCAAAAGAGGTATTTTTTGTATGATATTCTGATCATGTGTACAGGGCTTTAGTCTTGAAAAGATTAGATGCTTTTTGAATTTATCAAATGGTAAGAAATTTCCTGACATTTAAACCCTTATGGGCAGTCCAATAACAATTAAAGCTGCCTTAACCCCTTCAATACCGGGCTTTTATACCCACCTCAATACCGGGCCTATTCTGGCACTTCTCTCCTACATGTACAAATCATCATTCTTTTGCTAGAAAATTACTCAGAACCCCCAAACATTATATATATTTTTTAGCAGACACCCTAGGGAATAAAATGACGGTCATTGCAACGTTTTATCTTGCACAGTATTTGCGAAAATAATTTTTCAAACGCATTTAAAAAAAAAAAAAAAAATGGTTTCATAAATTAAAAAATAACAAAACAGTAAAGTTATGCCGAGTAAATAGATACCTAACATGTCACGCTTTAAAATTGTGCACACTCATGGAATGGCGCCAAAATATCGGTACTTAAAAATCTCCATAGGCAACGCTTTGACATTTTTACAGGTTACCAGTTTAGATTTACAGAGGAGGTCTAGTGCGAGAATTGTTGCTGGCACTCTAACGCACGCGGCGATATCTCACATATGTGGTTTGAACGGCGTTTACATATGTGGGTGTGACTTATGTGTGCGTTCGCTTCTGCGTGCGAGCTACCAGGGACAGGGGCGTTACATTTTTTTTTATTATTATTATTTATTTATTTTTTTCTTAATTTTTTTTTTACACTTTTTTATTTTAGCACTTTTATTCCTATTACAAGGAATGTAAACATTCCTTTTTAATAGGGAAGGTGTGTGACAGGTCCTCTTTATGGAGAGATGCGGTGTCAATAAGACCCTGCATCTCTCCTCCAAGCTGGAAAGCATGAGATTGTGACTTTTTTTTACCGATCTCATGCTTACTAGCCACAATCGCGGCTTTGTTTACTTCCGGGTACCCAGGCGTGACGTCATCACATCGCGTCCGGGCCTCCGACGGTTATAGAGATGACTGGTGACCATCTGGTCACCAGTCATCTCTATGCTTCCTAGCATGCACTGGACGATTCTTTCCCTGGGCCCCCGATGGCACGGGAGAGCCCCGGAGAAGCTCCGGATGGTGGCGGGAGGGGGGATGTCCACTACCGCCGCCTATAAGAACGATCAAGCAGCGCAACTGCTGCTATTATCATTCTTATCGTGCACAGAATCGCCTGCATGAAAGAATGATATCTGAATGATTCTTCTAGCTGCAGGCATCATTCAGATATCACTGCACAAAGCCCAGGACGTCATATGACATCCACCCGGGATGGGAGATCCCCTCTGTGGATGTCATATGACTATGGGCCGGTAGTGAAGTGGTTAATGTAAGACTCCTTTTACAAGCATGTTAATGCATTATTATTTATTATTATTATACAGGATTTATATAGCGCCAACAGTTTACGCAGCACTTTACAATATAAAGGGAGACAAAACAGTTACAGTACAATAACATACAATAGGATTAAGAGGGCCCTGCTCAGAAGAGCTTACAATCTAATAGGGCGGGGTAGGTGGTACAAAAGGTTGTAACTGTGGGGAATGAGCTGGTGGAAGTGGTAAAAGATTAGTTGGAGACGTGATAGGCTTCCCTGAAGAGGTGAGTTTTCAGGGATCGCCTGAAGGTAGCAAGAGTAGGGGATAGCCGGACAGGTTGAGGTAGTGAGTTCCAGAGGATGGGAGAGGCTCTGGAGAAATCCTGGAGACGAGCATGGGAGGAAGAGACAAGAGAGCTTGACAATAGGAGGTCTTGAGAAGAGCGGAGAGGACGGTTTGGGATATGTTTAGAGACAAGATTGGTGATGTAGCTTGGGGCAGAGTTGTGGATGGCTTTGTAGGTTGTGGTTAGTATTTTGAATTTAATTCGCTGGGTGATAGGAAGCCAGTGTAGGGATTGGAGGAGAGGTTTGGCAGATACTGAGCGGTTTGTAAGGTGGATAAGTCTGGCAGCAGCATTCATAATAGACTGAAGAGGGGATAGCCTATGAATTCAAATGTACTTTAACATACATCATTTTGCAATTCAAAATGGTGTTTATATTTGATACAATGCATGTGTGTTTAGCACACCACAGGGGAACATGCTGGTGTAAAGGGGACTGAGCAACATATCTAGTTTCTTATTTTATGAAATACTGACAAACAGGAAAACATGGAAATAAAGTTTATTGGAAGATACAAATCTATAACCCTGCAGGTCAAAGACTCTAAGGCCCCGTACAGACGACCGAACATGTCTGCTGAAACAGGTCCGCGGACCAGTTTCAGCAGACATGTTCGGTCGTCTGTACAGCCGAGCAGACAGGATTCCAGCGTACATTTGCCCGCCGGGCCTTTTTCCAGCGGGCAAATATTTCTAAACAACTTTAGAAACAGCCTGCTGGAATCCTGTCCGTCGGACATGTTCTGTCGTCTGTACAGACCTACCGTACATGTCCGAGCGGCCGCCATCCCTCGCATGCGTCGAATGACTTTGACGCATGCATGGAAGCATTGAACTGGCAGGGCCGCGCACGTCGCCGCGTCATCGTCGCGGCCTCGTCGCCGCGTATCGAGTACGCGCGGATTTCTGTATGATGGTGTGTACAGCCATCATACAGAAATCCCCGGGCAGACATGTACGCTGAAAACGGTCCGGCGGACCGTTTTCATCGTACATGTTTGCCCGTGTGTACAAGGCCTAAGAGGCAGACTCCTTACAATATTCTGTTGCATTTGTTGTCTGCATGTCTGTTTTGATTCTTAAAACAGGGTGGGAAATAGAACTCTTTCCTATTACCGTGTAGAATAATTCACTTTGGTCTTGGTCAGGCGAGTGTCCTAAAATGTACTGTATTCTGTTTACAGCTTAAAATATGTTCTAATTGTTTCATCTCTTAACAATATATGAGGTTGCCAATGGAAGTACCTGATAACTGATAGTATAGATGTGTAGCACACTCTACTGTAGGTAGGTGCTAGAGTAATATTTTTGTAAGGGAAACTGTCAATGCGGGTAAATTTAGGCAGGCCTATGCTTCAGGTCAGCGTCAGTTGGGAGATGTGGAGAATGGAACATTAGGCAGCAGCAGGGGCCCCACCCCCATCTGGAGGGGGGGTGAGGTCTAGCAGAGGAGCCCGGGAGAGCTGGAAGTGAGCTACATCCTTACACTGTCATGGATGGAGTGTCCTGCAACAGAGGGGCTGGAAAAGCTGTCGGAACATGCATCCAGTTAAAGTTCTCCATCATGGACTCGGGGCAGGAGAAGGTCGGTGAGTAGACCACAGTGGATTACTGGATGAGGCATGCCAGGGGAGCTGGATGCGAGGCCAGAGGAGAGACTGTGGGGAAAGTGTCAAATCGATGCAGCCTGAGGACGCAGTATTTGCAAGCTAGACTAGATGGGAACAGTAGTCCTTCAAGCAACACGTGCTACTAAATTACTAGACCGCCGGGGAAAGGTACTGCAGACCTCTGGCCTAGGAACAGCATTTATTATAGCCAACCATTGAGACTGTTAATAAGAACGGCCTCTTTTGTTTATAGAGGAGGATGTGACAGGAAAGATAATGAACTACAGTGAAGTTTGTGCAGGAGGAGAGAAGTCCTGGGAGCAATAATCTGCAGGAGATACGCAGAGGTGGATAAATGCATGCATGGTGATGCAGGGGAAGTGACTGTAGATATTATTTTTCTTTCAAAATATTTTATTTTCAGAAAATAAATATTACAAATCAGTACATTACAGTACATCTCGTTATGGATAAAATCTGGTAGATGACCTCTTAGAATAAATACCCCGTATTTATCGGCCTATACCACGCGCCGGCATATAACACGCACCCCAATTTATGAGGGAAGTTTCAGGAAAAAAACACAATTTTAAATAAACAATTTTGAAGTAAAATAAGGGTAGCTCAAAACTTGTTTTATTAATATTTATACCACTTATTACATTAATGGCTCATTTAATATTCTCCTAGCCATTATTGGGAACTAACAATTACCTATTTAGGTGGAATTTAGATTTCCTAGAAGGGCTGTATTCAGGGCTGGGATGTCAGACAGTGTGTATCTTTGCTCAACCCCCCCCCAGGACTTTTCCCCACTCTGTCATTTGTACCTGCCCACGTCTAATCCCTGTCAGCTCAACTCCCGCGAGCCGTGCAGAGGGTTACCATGGTTACGCTCTGACGACTGCAGTCGTGAGAGAGACTGACTTCCTGCATGTGTACTGCAGTGGGAGATGGCTGCCGGAGGTCACAATGCTGGATCTAAATGGCCCGGGACTCCGATGGTGTCCACTCGCCATGCGATCTCTATGAAGTATGTACCAATGCTTTTATGCTTTTTTATTTATATATATATATATATATATATACTGGCGTATAACATGCACGTGCGATTTTCATACTTTTTTCATGGTGAAAAAGTGTGTGTTATACGCCGAAAAATACGGTACTACTATTTTGTAGATAAATAAAGACATACCATTAACACGATAGATGTGGTTTTAGAATTGTACCACTACCCCCGAAGGATCTGCTGGTTTAGATTTTGGGCTTTGCACGTTACCTCCAAGTTCGTTGTCCAGGGGAGGAAGTCTGTATAAACTGCAATGTCCACACAAGATGTAAAACCTTTCAACTGTAGGCTTTATTTTTGCTGCATAAACTTGTGAAGGAAGTAGAGAGTATAGAGAGAAGGGGAAGGTTCAGGCACGCGGTACAGAATACACAAACAGCATTCAAAGTTCCAGTATTCACCACTCACTCCTGAGATAGACCCCTCTCACATGGATTAGCAGCCGGAGTGATGCACAGACAGTATAGAAACAGTCTCTGCCACAGACCGTATGAGAGCACAGAATGTATAGTCAGGAATCCTCTGCCACAGGATTTAAAGTCCCGAACTTCCTGCCTTTCAGCCAAAGAGCCTTTAAGCCAATCCGGCGGACTGTAAGACAACTTGCGTTGCGGGTCCCTTTTCCTTAACAAGGTTACCAGGCCTATCCCGAGACATCAGCTTGCCATGCTTGTCTCCTCCAGGGCAGGTCCTCCCCCGGTTTCCTTCGCTAAGAAGCTTCCTCACTTGGATGGAAAGTTTGGGATCCCTTGTGGAATCATAGGCCACAGCCAGCATAGCTGGGCCTACCCGTCAGGAACACAGCCTCAGAACAACGTGGTGCCAAGACTGGAATCACGCACACCCACCTCGTTCCAGGAAGGCCATGAGGCGAAGGACCCGAAAAGCGGTGTCTGCCCCTTAAGTATCCCCTCCCAGCATGCACAGCGGGGCACCACTACCACTTGGCTGCTGCCGAGAAGGGTCACTCAATGCACTATGGTTTGCCCGAGTTCCAAAATGGGCCTGAAGTGGTAACGCCACCCACAGGCAACAAGGGAAAACTTCTACCGAGCACAACCACAGCCAGAACAGAGGCAAATTTAAATAGAGTTAACATAATCTGAGCCCAACTATTGACTCAGACACCCCTAAATTTACAATAGCGCCCGACTTGTTGGGAGACCAGCGCTACAGAATGTTAAATAATTAATATGAAGAATTTAAATAGGAGAAGTTTTTCTTATATAGGCCAACTGGTAAACAAAGAAATTTCTGTCCTCCTGGTGCCCCTTATCGGGAACTAACTGCACCAGGGGAGGAAACCTCTCACCATACTTGCAGTTTTACTTAACCACTTGCTTACTGGGCACATATACCCCCTTCCTGCCCAGGCGAAATTTCAGCTTTCAGCACTGTCACGCTTTGAATGACAATTGCGCGGTCGTGCGACGTGGCTTTTCAAACAAAACTGACATATTTTTTTCCCAAAAATAGAGCTTTATTTTGGTGATAGTTGATCACCTGTGCGGTTTTTCATTTTTTGCGCTATAAACAAAAATAGAGCGACAATTTTGAAAAAAACACAATATTTTTTTACTTTTTGCTATAATAAATATCCAATTTAAAAAAGAAAGTTTAGTCCGATACGTATTCTTCTACATATTTTTGGTAAAAAAAATTGTAATAAGCGCATAGTAATTGGTTTGCGCAAACGTTATAACGCCTCCAAAATAGGGGATAGAATTATTACTTTTTTTTTTACTAGTAATGGCGGCGATCTGCAATTTTTGTTACAACTACGATATTACGGTGGACACATCGGACACTTTTGATACATTTTTGGGACCATTCGCATTTATACAGCGAACAATGCTATAAATATGCACTGTTTACTGTATAAATGTGACTGGCAGGGAAGGGTTTAACACTAGGGGGTGAGGAAGAGGTTAAATGTGTACCCTAGGAGTGATTCTTACTGTGGGGGGAGGATACTGACTGGGGGAGGTGACCGATGGTTGTCCCTATGTACAAGGGACACACCATCTGTCTCTTCTCCCTAACAGGACGTGGATTTCTGTGTTTACACACAGAGATCCACGTCCCTGGCTCTGTGACTACCAATCGCGGGTGCTTGGCGGACATCGCGGCCACAAGGCACGCGCATCGGCACCTGTGTGACGCGGCGTATATAGACGGCCTCCCAGCAGATTAGAGCCACCTTGCGGCCGTAAATAGTCGGCCGCCGGGTGGCTAGTGGTTAAAGATCCCCGGAATAGCCAGGCTAAAAGAGATCGGCCTTATTATATATGAAAGTGGATATTTGATCTATCATTTCTATGTATAATCAGAAAGTAAAAAAAAGGGGGGGAGATAGGTCTGCCTCAGAAGATCACCAGAAATCCCTATAGGAGGGAAAACATAAAAAGAAGAGGGGAAAAGTGTGAGAGAAAAAGGAAAGAAGGGATAGAAAGGGGGGGGGATAGGAAACGTGCCTAACTTAGGCCGCGTACACACCATCGGTCCAAACCGATGAAAACGGACCGAAGTTCAGTTTCATCAGTCCAAACTGTCCGTGTACGCCCCATCGGTCTTTTGTCCTTCGGACAAAAGTTAGAGAACTTGCTTTAAAATCGAACCGATGGACCGCTTACCGATAGGTTCAAACCGATGGTTAGTACACAAAAGCATCGGTTCAAAACCCGCGCATGCTCAGAATCAAGTCGACGCATGCTTGGAAGCATTAAACTTCGTCTTTTTCAGCACGTCGTGTGTTTTACATCACCGCGTTCTGACCCGAACGGTTTTTGGAACGATGGTGTGTACGCACATCAGACCATCAGTCTGCTTTAGCGGCGAACCGATGAAAACGGTCCGTCGGACCATTCTCATTGGATGGATCGACCGTGTGTACGCGGCCTTAGAGTTCTGTAGAAACCAGAGGAACACCCTGGGTAAGAGATATTCCTACATATCTAGCCCAAGGTTTCCAAAGTTTTTCGAATTTTGGAACAGTATCAGTGACAATACTTGCTAGCTTTTCTTGAGTCATTATCCAAGATATTTTTTTTTGGCTTCCAAGAAAGACTGTAGATATTATTTGTACATCAGTGCTTCAAAGCTCAACCAAATTTAAAGTTCTTTAATATGATGGCAAAACAACATGTTCTATGGGCATCCCATATCCCTTTTCCCCCAACCAAGTTATATCCCCCAAATAAACAAAAACAAAACAACGCAAATGACCGTTCATTGTCTCTGAGGTGATAGATGAAGGTCTGGCAGCAGGGTGATATGGTGAATGTTAGTTACTAGTAACAACCTAGCGCTACAGATGGCACTTGAAGGGTTTATTATCCTGGCTAGAAATATAGTTCACAGTAAGGGCAGTTAGAAATGACACATAAACAGACATGCAGATAGTTAGACAAAAACAAAAATTGGCAAAAATTTGAAAATAACAGGCTTGAATTCATATTTGTAATTTTTCCGTGAGCAGAACATCTGTATTTACTTACAGTATACTGAGTGTCATACACAAATATACTACTCTATCCAGCTGTCAAGGGAGAATTTATGTAATTGCAGATATATTTACAAAATACTTATACCTATTTAATGTATATTTGTAGTCTGTACCTATCCATATACGTTGATTAATATTTACACAAGGTCAAATTACTTGAATACTACGGCATGGTAAATTAAATTACTTTAGGGATACTACTGGGAAATCACAGCTGGACTTTTTAGGAAGGGTTTATCTTGTCCCTAATCATGGAAGGACATCTGTTGACCCAATTTATTTTCAGTGCTTTTTCACATTTCATTTTCTTCACAGTGTCATTGTTATAAAGTGTGATTCATAAATTATATTGCATTTAAATAGAAAACATTGACCTTTTAGTCTTTTGAGGGAAGTAAAATAATCCAGTATGAAATTCAGTTTTTTTTATAAATCTTTGCTTTCATGTTGATAGTGCATCAGTCATACAGTGGTTGATAATATCAAGTGATTTATAAAGCATTAAGGCAGAAAGCTAGTCTTGCTCTCACAAATGTTGTATATGTTTTATCAAAAGAAATTTTACATTTTGATACAGTGAAAAAAATGAAACCACATACTAGTAAATAAAGAGCTATACAGTAAATACACAGTATACGTGTCTCTTTTAGACATTTGATATAACATAAATGTATCTAGTTATGCCTTGTACACACAACCGGTTTTCCATGGGAATTCCGACCGTGTGTATGCGCCATCGCAGTTATTCCAAAGGGAAAACTGCCGGGGAAAAAAAACAGCGGGATATCTTTTTTTCCCATCAGGAAAAAATCCTAGCGGGAAAACTGTTCGTCTGTATGATTTTCCGATGGGGAAAAAAATGTGCATGCTCGGAAACAATTAGACGCATGTTTGAAAGTATAGAACTTAATTTTGTCGGCTCGTCATAGTCTTTTACATCACTGCGTTCTTGGTAGTCAAAAGTTCACCAGACTTTTGTGTGACCGTGTATATGCAAGGCAGGTCATGTGTACGAGGCATTAGTGTGTACTGTGAAAGGTTCAAGCCATCATCCTATCTGGAAAAAAGGTCGTCGTAAGTCCTTTCTGAATCCGGGCCAATGTTTGCCTTGCAGGGCAGTAGGGTATACACATACATAATTTCTCAATACAAAGTTCCTAAGTCAGTACTGTAAGTTATTCACTGTACCAGTCTATCCAAGGTTGCCAAGCTTTCTCAAAGGTCTTCAATGAGTCTGTTCTAAGAGCTATTAGTCTCTTGAAAGATGATCGTCTGTTATTTTTTCTTTTTGGATGTTAATCTCTATATCGTAAATCAATAGGTTACTAAAGTAAAAAAATTCTTGTACAGCATAATAAAAATTTGGAAGTGATGTAATGTGTTGTAGTGTATTTATATGATATTTTCTGATTAAAACTGTACTGATTAAATAAAAATCGTGTAATCTGGTATCGTACAAGAATTTTTTTTGTGTTTTGTCCATTTGGAAAATTCCATACAAAAGCTGTGTACTATTGATCAGATTATTGTACGATCGCTTCCAAAGCAGTATTTTTTGTACGATATTCTGATCATGTGTATGGGGCTTTATGGGATCACATGCACCAATTTTGACCCAGAGAAAACCACCCAAACATGCATAGAGAGAATAAAGACCACAAGACCCAGGAAATATCCTATAAATTGTTTATTAAATATGTTAGTCCATATATTACACAACATATATGACCATTCTGACACGTACGAACAATATACATTTTTGGAATATATTGGCCACGGCCTGGTCCACTGGTTTAATGAAAACTGTTGATTCAACTTTATTTAACACTTTAATTTTTGAAAACCAACTTTAATACCAACCATACCCAGCCCAGCCACTTGAGACTCGGGCTGATCCATCATTAACCATACAACATGACTTAAATCTGCCTTCCGAGAAAACTACTCTCAGAGTGAGCCACCACGTGAACCGGCCGCGACGGGAAAGAAAAGAAAAAAAGGGGGGGTAGGGCGGGGAGCTTCTCCTGTCGTTCTGGAATCAGGCTGGCACCGACCCAGGCCAGACTGGACCTTTAAATAGGCTTTCAGGCTGGTTTCAGAACCTTCCTAATATCACCTGACCTTTCTGGCCCAATAGCTGGCTACCTCCTGAGCCCACCTGAGCTTACCTGACACACCTGCAATCATCAAACCTGCCTCAGTTAACTACTAACTTACCACAGCTGGCCTATTACCCTGACTTTTGTATAACCCCTGACCGCTGCCTGACCCCAGCCAGCTAACTCACTATACAGCAGCTCCACTATTCTACCTAAAAACTAATACTGCTGCAGTGATCACATCTAGAAAGGGGGGCCTATGACAGGCACCCCCCTTCCCTTTCATGGGATCACATGCACCAATTTTGACCCAGAGAAAACCACCCAAACATGCATAGAGAGAATAAAGACCACAAGACCCAGGAAATATCCTATAAATTGTTTATTAAATATGTTAGTGCATATATTACACAACATATATGACCATTCTGACACGTACGAACAATATACATTTTTGGAATATATTGGCCACGGCCTGGTCCACTGGTTTAATGAAAACTGTTGATTCAACTTTATTTAACACTTTAATTTTTGAAAACCAACTTTAATACCAACCATACCCAGCCCAGCCACTTGAGACTCGGGCTGATCCATCATTAACCATACAACATGACTTAAATCTCCCAACCGACAGAAGGGCGCTACTTGCAGCCCTTCTGTCACCACCCCCCCCCCAGACCGCGGCCGTCTCTATGCATGTTTGCAATCCCATGTTAAAAATGTCCAACCCGATCTCTGCTAGGTGTACCCCATCACTCCTATATAAACCTTGCACTCCACCCTCTAATGCCCCGTACACACCATCACTTTATGTGATGAAAAAAAACGACATTTTCTGTGAAGTAAAAAATGACGTTTTTGAAACTTCAATTTTCAAAGAGGAAGTTGCCTACACACCATCGTTTTTCTCACAATGTTCTAGCAAAGCGGGGTTACGTTCTCACCACTTTTTCCATTGAAGCTCGCTTCATAAGTAGCTTCTGGGCATGCGCGGGTGAAAAAACGACGTTTTTTACTACACAGGGTCAATTTCTGTGAAGTAAAAGTTGACGTTTTGAAAAACGACACATAAAATTGAAGCATGCTTCAATTTTTTTTCGTTTTTTAGAAGACATAAAACGACGTTTTCCCCCACACACGGTCAATTAAAGTGACGTTTTTAAAAACGTCATTTTTTTTCATCACATAAAGTGATGGTGTGTACGGGGCATAACTCCAAATGGCGAAAGGAAAAACCCAGATCTGGAGCGAGGAATTTTTAAAGTTTAAAAACCATTGACTCTGACCAACGTAACCTTGGTATTATTTCTGAGAATACCAGGACTGAATTTGGGGAAGACCGTCTCAGAAACCTGAATGTCTCCTTCATTTCTGACAGTAACTCAAAAGTCTTTATTTTCCCGATGTCGTTCCCTCCAACGTGAATAATTAAAATATCCGGGGCAGAATATAATGAGTATAACCTACTCAACTCGAAGATCAAATCCCCCCATAACATCCCCCTGCGTCCATACCAAAATACACGAAAGACTGAGGGATCCAAACCTAAATTCTCCAAATAAACTCTTTTTGCTGCTCGCTTCTGAGCCCAGAAAATAAAAGAGTGCCCTACTATCCAAACAGAGCGCTGATATCCTGTAATAAAAATAACAGATTAACACGGGCGTATATACATTTTGTAAGCATTTGACCTCCATCTCCCAATTTTTTTGATGGTACCTTCCTCCAACCCCATCCTTGCTGCTTCTGTGGCAGCCCCGATTCTAAATGAGTGTGTAGTTATTCTTAAATGTTCTAACTGAAGAAACACAACGATTTTTTTTAACACGGCAGAAAATTGATACATTGACACCGGAGCTCCATTTTCGTGAATGAACAAAAGTTTTGCCAATGGGGGGCGGATTTTTAAGTATGCCTGTAGCGCCGATACTGGGCAAATGTTACTGACCTGACATCTGCCTAACTTGACCCATGCTCCTATACCCAAAGGGTCGGTTTTGCTAGATCTCACAAAGACCCTCAACTCGTCCCGTAAAACCATGACCTCGGACATTAGGATTCCCTCGCCACTAGTTCCTGAAGAAGGGAGAATTTCTGATAAACGGAATGCCCCAAAAAATGCTAGCGAAAAAATGGAAGAAAATAAAATAGATTCGTAACCCGAAAAACAAATCGACGAGGTTGCCCCACAAATCCGGGACAGAATGTCCGGAGTGATGGGTGACCTATTATCCTGCGTGGCCCCACTTTTTCTGTAACCCTTCAGCACTCGTTTGACCGAGAAAAAATCATGACATGCTGGTAAATTATAGAGGCGAAGAAAAAAAGATATACCCGATAAGGTTTTATTAATGTGGGACCAAGAATATTTTTTCATAATCAATGAGTGTAGAAAAGACAGAATTAACTGTTCTGAATGATCAGACACAGATAATTGTATTGAATTTAGAAACGTCACCCATAAAAACCATGAAGAAACATAATTCCTCCACGTCGAAGGGGCCACCGAACTCCTAATGTTCTGACAGATCAGATTAGGTCCCATAAGTGCAAAGGGGGGGGGGGCACCCAAACCTTCTCTGCCACTGGTAGTAGTTTGAAAAAACGATCCATCTGTCGGCGAGAAAGAGAGTCGGCGATCTCGTTATTTTTTCCCGGGACATACCTCGCTTTTATCCATACATTCCATCTTAAACAAAGAAACACTAAATGTCTTAAAAAGACCACTACTAGCGGAGATTTGGATAACAGGCTGTTTACTGCAAACGCCACCCCTTTATTGTCTGTGCTCACTAATAGCCTTTTATTAGCAAACAAAGGGCCCCAAATTTCCAAAGCTACTACCACAGGGGAAAGTTCTAACAGAACTATGTTTTTACAAAAACCATTTAACACCCACCTGTCTGGCCAACATTCTGCGCACCACTGGGATCCCCATACTGCTCCGAAACCCACCGACCCGGCTGCGTCCGTCTGAAACATGAAATCACTATCCGGGACAAAATCTTGCTGCCACATCGTTTTCCCGTTGTAATGCTCTAAAAATTGAATCCAGACCAGCAAATCTTTCTTGATTTCCGTTGATACCCTAACATGCGCAGACGGATTCTTCAGGCCCGAAATCGCTGAGTACAGCCGCCTAGAGAAAACTCTGCCCATGGGTAACACCCGGGTGGCAAATGCCAATTGTCCTAGCAATGTCTGCATCTCCCGTAGCGTTACCTTACTCTTCCTCATAAACATCTGAAGAAGTTGAGACAGGCCATAAATTTTATCCTCCGGGAGTCTAAACTCCATGGCAGCCGAATCTAGTGTAATACCCAGAACATATAAACAGGTTGTGGGGAGAATTGTCTTGCCCTCAGCAAGGGGAATACCAAAATATTTACAGACCAATTGAAAGGCTTCCAATAACCTCAAACAGGAGTCAGAATCTGCTGACCCTAAGAATAAAAAATCATCCAAATAGTGGATTAGACAAGCCGATCCGGACACTTCCCCCACCACCCATTCTAAAAAAGTTGAAAAGGTTTCAAAATCAAAACAAGATAATGAACAGCCCATTGGTAAGCTTTTGTCAAAATAAAATTGGTTCTCGAAATGAATTCCTAATGAGTTGAAACAAATTGGGTTTAAAGGAAGAAGCCTAAAAGCAGATTTAATATCTGCCTTTGCTAGCAGCGCATGCTTACCCAAACGGCCAATCATATCCACCGCAGAATCAAATGAGGTATAGGATACTGATAACAAGGTGGCATCAATCTGGTCGTTAAGGGAAGCACCCACCGGGAATGACAGATGGTGTATTAATCTAAACTCCATAGGCTCCTTCTTTGGAACCAAGCCCAATGGAGAAATCCTGAAATTTTTAAATGGGGGTAGCTCAAAAGGACCTTCCATCCTTCCAGCTTTTACCTCTTTCAACAATTTTGCTTTTACCAGGTGAGGTGCGACTCTGACCGACTGTAAGTTCTCCACTATGCAGCATCCTGACCCGTTAAAAGCTGGTAAACTAAAACCTGCCGAAAAACCCTCAGTTAACAGGCGAGCCTTCTGCTTGTCTGGGTATGCCTGCAGCCATGGGAGCATTCTTGCCAGTATCACTGGTGAAGTTGCTTTTTGAAAAACCCTCTTTTGGGTGAGACTGCAATTTACGAAAGCATTTGGCTACCGGGTGAGCCCCTGCGCAAAAAGCACACTCGTGCTTGAACTTGCAGGAGTTCATCCATTTGCATTGAGAATCATTATATGCAAAGCACAACCCCTTCCTGTAACCTGAAGGGGGTGCCACTGCGGGAGAAGCGGCATTTGTTGTGCGAGAAATTGGCTGCCTTTGTGGTAAAAATAAATTTAACCACAAACCAACATCCTTTGCACCCCAGCTAAGGGATGGTTGCACCGCCAGTTTCTGCCTAAAGGCCTCGTCATACGTCAGCCAAGCAAACCCAGAAAAGCTCCTATAAGCTTCCAATATTATATCAACATGTTGAAATAATAAACAACTTTTCTCTGGGAATTTTTCACAAAATACTTGCATAAATCATAAAAGCTTGCAACCAGCTGTAAAAGGACTTAATAATGGGTTTGCGCCTCTCCTCCTCTGCCTTCTCCTCCTTCTTCTCATACCTATAAAAATCCCTGGATGGAGGAAGGATCAAATTTAAATCCATAAATTCCCCCCTCCAGATTTTTTCCTTCAGTGTGTTTGTGACGTGAAAACCCAGAGGAGAAAGCAGACAGGGCATACATTCTTTTGACAATTTTTCAGGAGCATTTATATTATCAGGAGCATTTTGTACAGTAATAGGGGGAGAAAGGGGTGTAGTCTTGGTGTCTGCAGAAACCGCTGCCCAGACCCCTGCTGCGTTGGGGGGATAGCCACCCGACCCCTCCTGCTGAGGATCTGTGTGCCCCCTGATCAATGCTATCAATTGCTCTAAGGAAGCAGACAAGCTAGTAAACTGAGCTCCAGTAATGGACTCACCTGCCAGCCCCTGAGCACGGTTTGCTCCAGGGGCTGCTGAAGGAGATGAACACATCAAGGTGATAGGGCTGGCTGCTGGCTGAGCCGCTGGCTGTGGGGATGCTGCTGGCCCCCCTCTTCCTCTCCCCCTGCTCCTAGGCGCGCTGTGCTTCTGGATCGACTTCCCCTGCTGGCAAGAAGGAGGTCCTCCTCCCGCTCCTGCTGCCGCCGCTCCGCGCGCCGCCTGGCCTCTTCCACCCACTGCGGGCATAGCGACACCGCGCTGGGACCTGTAAGGGAGAAATGGCTCACCACGCCCCTCGCCGCCCAACATGGCCGGAGCGGGGCTGTCCATCAACTTTGGCCCGCGCTTCCTCTTGCTCTGCCTCCGTCCCTCCATCACTTCAGACGAGATTTCCTCCGCTCTCGCGACGTCAGTGGACCAGAGCTCTGCGGACTCCTCCTCCGAATACAGCATACCCGAATGACGCTGTGGGCTGCAGACACCGCTGGCACCCGGGACCGGTTCGTCTATTTCACCTTCCTCCAGCAGCCGTGGACCAGGTAGGGAGAGACACTGTCGCAGCCATGCTTCGCCACCATCTGCTTCGGCCTTGTCTAGTAGCTGTCTCAGCAACGCATCCATCTTGAGGGAAATAGCTGCGGGACCCACGGGGAGCTTCTCCTGTCGTTCTGGAATCAGGCTGGCACCGACCCAGGCCAGACTGGACCTTTAAATAGGCTTTCAGGCTGGTTCCAGAACCTTCCTAATATCACCTGACCTTTCTGGCCCAATAGCTGGCTACCTCCTGAGCCCACCTGAGCTTACCTGACACACCTGCAATCATCAAACCTGCCTCAGTTAACTACTAACTTACCACAGCTGGCCTATTACCCTGACTTTTGTATAACCCCTGACCGCTGCCTGACCCCAGCCAGCTAACTCACTATACAGCAGCTCCACTATTCTACCTAATAACTAATACTGCTGCAGTGATCCCATCTAGAAAGGGGGGCCTATGACAGGCACCCCCTTCCCTTTCATTCTTGAAAATAGTTCACTACTCATTTAAGAGACTTTTTAGGTTTATTAAATAGTAAGACATTTCATGACATTTAAACCCTTATGGGTAGTCCAATAACAATTAATGAAAGACTCCTTTTACAAGCATGTTAATGCATGAATAATAATGTACTTTAACATGCATTATGTTAAGGAGGCCTTTTCAAATGTCCAAAAAAATGCATGCACCATTTTGGCAATGCAGTGCACTACAATACACAGTAATGTATTATTATGCATTGTGGTGTGCTGCAACACATGAGTTGGAGTTGTGTTGCCTTATGCCGTGTACACACAATCAGAAATTCCGACAAGAAAACCGTGGATTTTTTTCCTACTGAATTTAGCCTCAAACTTGTGTTGCATACACACGGTCACACAAATGTTGTCTGAAATTCTGACCGTCAAGAACGAGCCGAGAAAATGAAGTTCAATGATTCCGAGCATGCGTCAAATTGATTGATAGCATGCGTGTTTTTTTGTGCGTCGAAATTGCATACAGACGATTGGAATTTCCGACAAGAACTTTTCCCATCTGAAAAGTTCGATGAAGCCTACACACGGTCGGAATTTTCGACCAAAAGCTCACATAGAACTTTTCTTGACGAAAATTCAGATCGTGTGTATGCGGAATTAGTGCATGGGTGCCATTCAAAATGGAGTTGATATGTGATACAATGCACACAACAAAAAGCAAAATTGCCCATAGGGCACACCACAGGGGAACAGGCTGGTGTAAAAGGGACTGAACAGCATATCTAGTTTCTTATTTTAAGAAATACTGATAAAACAGGAAACAAATGGAAATAAAGTTTATTGGCAGATACAAATCTATGACCCAGCGGTTCAAAGACTCTAAGGCCTCGTACACACGACAGAGTTTCTCGGCAGAATTCACCGAGAAACTCGGTCAAACCCGGATTCTGCCGAGAAACTCTGTCGTCTGTACACTTTTGGCCCGATGGAGCCGCCGAGGAACTCGTCGAGAAAATAGAGAACATGTTCTCTATTTTCTCATTGTTCTATGGGAGAAGGCGGCCCGCCGAGCTCCTCGGCGGCTTCATCCCTGAACTCACCGAGGAACTCGACGTGTTTGGCACGTCGAGTTCCTCGGCCGTGTGTACGAGGCCTCAGGCTCCATGCACACTAGGAGCAGAAAAAACGTCAAAGTTTTTAGCTTGAAAAACGTGGCATAAAAGACGCAAAATTAAAGCATATTGTACAAAGTTTAGGTGAGTCTATGAGAGTTTAGTTTATAGGCGTTTTTTGCACTACACTCCCCTCTGCAAAAGTTTTTACTCCCACAACACACCTAAAAGAACGTTGGCACTTGACGTTCAGAAGAGATAAGAGGAGTTTAGGAGAGACTGACGTTTTTACAGCTCCTAAACTCCTCCAGGAAACTCGATAGAGAAGGTTTTTTTTTCCTGCCTCTGAAGGTCCCTGACACAAAACGCCTGTAGCAGTCAATAATGTGCAAAGACACATATAGGTAGATTCACATACGTTGCCTTAACTTTGCGGCAGCGTAGCTTAGCGTGTTTAGGCTACGCCGCCGTAAGTTAGCTAGGCAAGTACATGATTCACAATGTACTTGCTTGCTAAGTTACGGTGGCGTAGCCTAAAGCGGGAGGGCGTAAGGGCGCCTAATTCAAATGTGTGTAAGGTGGCGTGTTTTATACTAATGGGGCTTGACCTTACGTTTTTGAAATTTTTTTGGAACTGCGCATGCGCCGGGCGCCTACAGTTCCCAGTGTGCATTGCGGCTAAGTACGCCGCACGGGCCTATTGATTTCGACGTGGACGTAAACAACGTAAATCCCTATTCACGGACGACTTACTCAAACGACGTAAAAATTTTGAATTTCGACGCGGGAACGGCGGCCATACTTAACATTGGCTATGCCACCTAGGGCCTAGCTCTAACTTTAGGCGGCCTATCTCTTACGTAAACTGCGTAAATGTACTGCGTCGGCCGGGCGTACGTTTGTGAATCGGTGTATCTACTAATTTACATATTCTACGCCGACCGCAATGGAAGCGCCACCTAGCGGCCAGCCTCAATATTGCAACCTAAGATAGGACGGCGCAAGCCGTCGTATCTTAGATATGTTTAAGCGTTTCTCTGTTTGAGAATACACTTAAACATAAGTCGGCGTAGATTCTGAGTTAGGTCGGCTTATCTACTGATATCTAACTCTTTCTGAATCTACCTACTAGAGCACAATAGAAGTGCTTCTAGAGGCAGGAGAAAAAACGTCAAACGCCTGAAGAAACGATGTTTTTTAAGTCCAGTGTGCATGGAGCCTAAGAGGCAGACTCCTTACAATATTCTAACCCAGCCCTCAAAATTTGGGTTGCCTGGGAGCAGGGGGGGCGAGCAAGGAGAGAAGAGGAGCCGGAGCCGCCGCCACCACCTGGTTCAAAGAGCGGGGAACATAACACTTTCAATACAATAGCTGTGTTCCCCGCCACGTGCTGTCATATACAGCCCCTCCCCCTTGTCCGGGCACTTTGATAGACAGATCACCCATCCCAGGATTGGACGGGTGATCTGTCTATCAAAGTTTCCCAGACAAGGGGGGAGGGGCTGTATATGACGGCTCGTGACGGGGAACACAGCTATTGAATTGTAAGCTGTTATGTTTCCCGCACTTTAAACAACCAGGCGGCGGTGGCTCTGGCTCCTCTCCTCTCTCTTACCCAGCACAGGTAGGCTGCAATGTAGGGACTATGGCTGCAATGTGGGGAACTCTGGCTGCAATGTGGGGAACTCTGGCTGAAATGTGGGGAACTCTGGCTGAAATGTGGGGAACTCTGGCTGCAATGTGGGGAACTCTGGCTGCAATGTGGAAAACTTTGGCTGCAATGTGGGGAACTCTGGCTGAAATGTGGGGAACTCTGGCTGCAATGTGGGGAACTCTGGCTGCAATGTGGGGACTCTGACTGCAATATGGGGACATTTTGCTGCATTGGGGACACTGGCTGCAATGGGTACATTTTGCGGCACTGGGGACATTTTGCTGCACTGGGGACATGTGGCTGCACTGGGGACATGTGGCTGCACTGGGGACACATGCTGCATTGGTAGACATGGGCAGGCTGCATTTTTGGGCATGGATAAAGTTGTTGTTAATATTTATTTTTTAGAACTTAATTCTGCATAAAACATTTAAGTATAAGGCTGTCAATTACAGGCTATGTGTTGAAGCTCTGTCCCCATCAGCTTTTTATCTCTTGGTGTCAGGAAAACCTGGCAGAAGTGACTCAGCTGATAGCAGAAGAACAAGGCAACAGAGATAAATGACACTTTGTGCTCTGGGTTGAGACTATAAAAACTATAAAAGGATATGCTTTGTTCATATTTTGTGCCAGAGGTTTACAACTACTTTAAGATACAATAGTGGTTACAGCAATAAGCACAATACAAGAGGGAACACCTTTGTAATAGAGTTGTATGAGTGTTTTTTGAGAACTGACCAATGTTAATTACAAATAAAAGTTAATGTCATTTTTGGACAGCAATGACAGCTCCCTGTGTATAAATGTTACTTATTATCAAGCCCTGATTAGATCTAGACGTTTGTATGCACATCTCCTCCTCCAACCACTCCAAGATTTCTGCTTGATGTGTGTTGGTCCTACTAAATCAACAAAGTCTTTAAAAACAGAGACAAGCACAAATAGTGAAGGAGATTGCTTTTTAAAGTAGAAATGAATTTTGGACAATGGAAATCTTTAAGTGAAAGTCATGGTAAAGCCAGAATCTTTTATTTCTATCATTAACAAATGGAACACAAAATAAATACAGCTATGTAAGTGGTGCAAGTGCCCAACCCAGAACATGACAAAATCCAAGTTTGAAAGACAAAAACTGTTGATCTAATATATTTCTTTATACAGGAGGCCTGCCATTAGATAGTTAAGTGACCATTTCAATCACAAAATAAGTCATGCCACATATCCCTAAAGTATTTTTACCTAAGCACTATGTTTCTGGGGATATCTTTTTTTTTAAGAAACACAGGTGGTCCTTCTGACAGTTCATGACATCATGATACTCAGGAATTGGTGACATCTGAATCCCTAGCTGCTACAAAGGAAAAAGGTCATGATCTATAAGCACTAATCAAGTTGCAAATATTCTAGTAATCATTTTAATATCTCTCAGGTTTTGCTTTAGTGTACCCCTTCTTTTTTTCATTTACCAGCCATCTGTCAAACATCATTGAATAAATGTATTTGAGAAATGGTTTATTTGACAAGAAAATGGCTGCTTCTCTAAGTCTTAAGCCTCATACACACGACCAAGTTTCTCTGCAAAAACCAGCAAGAAACTTGCTGTTTTTTTTTTTTGCAGAGGAAACCGGTCGTGTGTAAATTTTTCGACGAGGAAACTGTCGAGTAACTCGACAAGCCAAAAAGAGAGCATGTTCTCTTTTTCCTTGACCGGAATGGAGAAAATTGGCTTGTCGAGTTCCTCAACAGCCTAACAAGGAACTCGACGAGCAAAACGATGTGTTTTGCCCGTCGAGTTCCTTGGTCGTGTGTACGAGGCCTTAGGCCTCGTACACACGTCCAAGGAACTCATCGGGCGAAACACATCATTTTCCTGGAAACTCGACAAGCTTGCTTTGCGTACACACTGTCAAGACCAAAACTCGTCGTTCAGGGGAAGTTCGATTACACTAGCACAACCCTTGGGGCTTCTTTTCCTAATTTCATGTTACTGTGTGTTAAGTAAAACTTTGGTGAGAGACGATTTGCACTTTTCAGTCTGTTACAGCTTGAAAAATGTGTTATCTCCATTACAAATGCTACTTTTACTCCCGTCTCATACTTTATTCTGAGCAAGCGTGGGTTTCTTAGCATACACACGCTCGAGTTTCTCGTCGAAAACCAGCCCGACGAGGAAATTGAGACTCCCGTCGAGGAAAAAGAGAACTTGCTCTCTTTTTTGCTCGTCGAGTTCCTCGACAGTTTCCTCGATGAAAAATGTACACACGACCAGTTTCCTCGGCAAAAAAGCTCTCCCACCAAGTTTCTTGATGGATTCTGCCGAGGAAACCTACTTCTCAGCTAAGTATAGAAAAGACAAATTTCCACCTGGCTTCTAAGCAAAGCAGATGTATTTTCTAATTACCCAGTTTCCCATTAAGTCTTTGCAGGAACAGATGCAGAGTCCTCATTTTCAAAAGGTAACCATAGTTTGTAAAAATAAACATTTAGATGAGGTATACATCATTTCTTTTCTGACCACTTTGTAACAAGATGTGCACATATACCAAAATGCAAATGGAAGCTGAAAAAAACACATCTAAATTGTGCCAGCCATCTCTACTATGAGCACTCAATTAACTTACTATAATTTATTTACTTAAAAAATATGAGTAGATGATGGGTGAATAGCTAATTATTTCTGGATTTGTAATGCCTTCATTAGAAAACAAACAGTGCAGTAAATAAGATTACTTACAGATCCCATGGGGACACAGGTGAAAAGAAGGAAAGTATGACTTCACCATTTCTAATTGAAAGATCAAACTTTGTGTTTGACCCCTTCTCATAATAAATAACAGTAAATTACTTATAACGGTAAATCATTTTTTACCATGACTAATATTTTTTTTATACAATATTATATATATATATATATATATATCTATATATATATATATATATCTATATATATATATATATATATATATATATATATATATATATATATATATCTATATATATATATATATATATATATATATATATATATATATATATATATATATATCATACTATTAGCACCTTTGCCATTTAATAAGCATGGAGTTGTATCTGTTTTCTTATTATCCAGAACAATTTAAAAGATTTTTTGTGTAGCCCCCACCAGGTTAGCAGCCCCTTCAAGTCTGCTATTGTTTCACTGCCATTTATCTCCCCAGCTGTGCCTGACGGACAGCTTAGAGAGGAAGGGTAGGCAGTAGGACATCAATAAGCTACCATTGCAGCCTTGACTATGCCACAAGGGAGGAAAAAGGAATCAGATTGGCTCCTGCGGCTGGGACTAGTTGCCCTGCTCATCTCCTGACAGAGGAAAGTGTTACTAGGATCTTCAGGCAGAGTGGGGTGCTCAGGAGCTGATGCAGGAGGAAACAGGCTGCTGTTTTGCTAAGAGCTGCTGGCTTCAGTGACCACAGGGAAGAGAGACTGTGCTACTGTTCCAGAGACTAAATTTTTGTTCCATTATTCTGCTTTTCCAGAACTGTTATCCCAGTTTTCCTGCAGTCCCAGCTGCAAGTCCTAGCTGAAAATATACCGTGTTTACCCGAAAGTAGACCTACCTTGAAAATAAGACCTGCCCTTGTTTTCCAGGAGGGCTGCAATATAAGCTCTACCCCAAAAATAAGCCCTAGTTTGAAGTTGTTGTCTCCTCCTATTCTCCTGCCTGTCAGCGAGGGATCTCGACCCCCTCCCTCTGCAGTGCTCGGATCATGGAATAGCGCTCAGGCGTGCTATGGAAGCCCAGAGCGGCACTCAGATCTCCTCTTCTGCTGCCTGTCAGTGGAGGATCTCTGCCCCCCCCCCACCCTCTGCAATGCTTGGATCATGGAAAAGAGATCTCAGGCAGGCTATGGAAGCCCAGAGCGGTGATCAGATCTCCTCCTCTCCTGCCTGTCAGTGGGGGATCTTGGCCCCCCTCCCTCTGCAATGCTCAGATACTGGAAAAGAGCTCAGATGGGCTATGGAAGCCCAGAGCGGTGCTATAATAAGGTACCTGACACAACAGATTACAGAAACACACACCTTTACCACCAAATACTACTGTAATAGAGAGGACTCTAGCAGCCCACAACCACATTTACTTAACTTCACACTTGAAATTCCTGCCAGGCAGGGAGGAAGAGGGGGAGAGAAGACAGCACATTAACTACTTGCCGACCAGCCGCCGCAGTTATACAGCGGTAGGTTGGCTCCCCTGTGCGAGGGCGCGTAGCTCTACGTCACCTCGCGAAGCGGCCACTAGGGGCCACTAGGACCCGATCGTCCCTGATCCCGACGCGCGTGCCCGGCGGGTGCTGGAGCCCCGCCACGCACTTTCATCGCCAAGTTCCTCAACTATCGTGACCGTAAGCCTGACCGTTCCTCAGGCTTACCCGGGAAAGAGGCAACATCCCCATCAGCTATGAAGAAGCACTAAGGCATAGTGCGAAACGTCAGCTTTTCTTTTGTTGTGCTGTTTTTTGCTGTGGCATGTATTTTGTGATTTTTAATTAAAGGAGGAGTTTTTTTGGAGTGCGGCTGTCCCAGCTTTTTTCCTTCATCCTACTCTCCCATATAACATTAGATGGACCGAAAAGGAGTAAGAAAGACAATCTAAGTGCTCACTGCTTAAAACGTTTAATAATGATAAAACATAGGATATAAACACTCACATTGTCCTGCACTCTGAACCGAGTGCAGGTGAAACAGCAAATTCCGGAACTAAACGTCCGGATCGATGTAGACAGGCGTGTGAGGTCTCTGTGAGGCAAACGCGGGTGACGTCGACGTAGCTCCTCCCCCTTGTACGCGTTACGTCCCAGTGTGGGCGGGACTTCATCATCACAGAGGCCAAATGACAGCTCCGCGTACGCCATCTCCCATACGCGATGCTCTTCCCGGCGCAGATCCGCATGGTGAGCGAGGGCAAGACACCGTTTTTTAAAGACCCGAAGGCCGTCCTTTCCTGGCTGGAACATCGTGGCGCAGCCGAGCAGGCTCCTGCCTAGACCCTCGCCGCCCCGTCCATCGCCCACTTTGAGGCCTCCTGCTGTATGGGCGACCTGCATACTTGAAGCCTCCTACAGAATCGTGAGTTAGCCTATGACATTTCTTACTCTCTTGTTCTCATCCCCCCCACTCCCCGCTGTACCCCGGCGAGTGCCCTATTCTCCCCCTGGACTGAGATGTGAGAAGATGTCTCCCCCCCATCTCTATGATTATTTTGTGTGTCTTGGGCGGCTCACCTGCACCCACATTCCACGAGACTGGATACCCCCCTGCACTGTTGTGCGCTCTTCAGTTTGGTCCGTCCCCCCCCTGACCCCACTGGTTACCTTAAGAACACGGCACCAGTGCCACCCAGGAATTCCTCAATCAATGTTTCCCTGGCCAGCCTCTGCCCGCCTGAGTTCGGTGGATGGCAGTGTGTTGAATCTGCATTGCTGGTCCAGTGTCTATGCAGACTGTTTAATTTTGACTTTTGCTTATATATGTTTTGTTCTCCTTCCTTTTCATGAATCCATTTTGACATGCCACGAGTGCCAGGGTATTTCCCCTGTGCTATTGCCTATGGGATTATCTCCCTTCCTTTATGTTTTGCTATGCGTTATGCTATAATTACTGCCTTCGTGTTATGTGCTGCCCCCTGGGCGTCCGACTGCGCACCTTGACCCCCCCTCTCCCATGGCCTCCCTTGTGACTTGGAATGTCCAGGGTCTTGGAGAGAGGGCAAAGCGTGTAGCGATCCTCTCGCACCTTAAGTCCCTTTGGGCTGACATCTCAATACTGGTTGAGACCCACCTAGCAGGCCAGAAGCAAATGTGCCTTAAAAAGCCCTGGCTGGGCTGGCTGTATCAGGCCACATACACCTCTAACTCCCGTGGAATTGTGATCCTTGTCGCGAAGACGCTGCAGTTCTGCCTCCACACCCTGCAGTCGGACCTCCAGGGCAGGTCATTGTTTTTGCATGCAACCATTGGAGGCCTTGAGGTTCTCCTTCTTGCCTTCTACATTCCTCCCCCTTCCAGTTCACCATGCTGCGGGAGGGGGTGGCCTTCATGGCTCGGCACCCCTTGGTGCCGGCCGTCTGGGCTGGCAACTTTAATATGGTAATTTCCCCAAGCCTTGACAGACTGAGCCCCACTGCCTCTTCCCCCCAATACCTGACATTACTAGATTTGGGAAGTTCCTCACAGAATTCGTCCTTACAGACACGTGGCGAGACAATCACATTTTTAATGCTTCACCCCCTCACGCTCAGCAATTTCCCGCATTGACCTCATCCTCCTTACACCCCCTCTCCTCCCTCACCTCCTCGACATGGGTTTTGGCACAAGAGTGCTCTCTGACCATTCCCCTTATTGGATCACACTGCGACTGCCACCCCCCCCCCACCGCTGTCCGGATTTGGAAACTGAATCCATTCTGGCTCACCACCTTGTCCGACTTGGACTCGGTCCGGCTCGAGTGGGTTCACTTTTTCTGCATTAACGATGGCTCCTCATTTGGTTCTGTCTGGGAGACCGTCAAAACCCATGCTCGCTTGATCATGACCACGCAAATTAATAGACACAAGGCCACCTCCAAGGCATTACACTGCCAGGCGGAGGAGAGCCTTGACACCATTGAGAAAGCCTTCCAAAATTACCCCACTGCAGCCCGTGTTCGTATGCAGACCAGACTTACAGACCAGCTGCATTTTGAGAAGGCCAAGAAGGTCATTTTTTTCAGCAAACAGCGCATATTCGAATTCGGCGAGCGTGCTGGCAAGCTCCTCGCCTACCTGGCTCACCTGGACTATAAGCCCCCGGTGTTGGTCTCTCTCCAGCTGGCCTCCGAAATCAGAATAACGGATCCTGATCTGGTGGCCATGGAGTTTAGGTCCTTCTACTCCGAGCTGTACTCATCTACTGTCCAACACACCCAAGACTCCCTCTCGGCGTTCCTGCGAGACGTTAACTTCCCCACACTTGCACCCCCCCAGGTGGCCCAGTTGGAGTCGCCTATCACAGAGGAATGTGTCGCGGAGGCTTTGGCATTGCTCCCCACATCTAAGGCGTCCATCTCCGACGGACTCCCTCTCGAGTTCTATAAGCAATTCGGTGAGACCCTCATCCCACGGCTCTGCCAACTATTCACGCACATATTCGATACAAGCTCCCTCCCGGCGTCCATGGGCGAAGCCCTGATTGTACTCATCCCCAAGCCGGGCAAAGTCCCCTTGTTCCCGGAACCATATAGGCCCAGATCTCTCCTCCAGCTCGACATCAAAATTCTGACCAAAATCCTAGCCTTACGCCTCAACAAGGTTATCCTCAGCCTCATACACCCCGACCAGTCCGGGTTAATGCCAGGCAAAAACACGGCCTTTAACCTCCACATGAACCTCCAGGGTGGTGGTCAGTTTAGACGCCGCCAAGGCGTTCGACTCCCTCGAATGGAGCTACTTGTGGGAATGCCTCCGCAGATTCGGCTTTGGCCCAAAATTTATCAAGTGGCTTCAACTCCTCTATCAGTCCCCCTCGGCGTGCATTCAGGTCAATGGCAGGGTCTCCACCTTCTTCCCTCTCTCCCGTGGTACACGCCAGGGGTGCCCTATCTCATCCCTGCTCTATGCCCTGGCAGTGGAGCCCCTAGCCATAGCTCTTAGGGCCCATCCCAACATCAAGGGCCTCCGCTGCGGTCGGCTGACTGAGGTCATCAGCCTCTACGCCGACGACATGCTTCTCTACCTTGCCGATGCTGGCCCCTCACTCCAGATGGCCCTCCAGGTTATCACAGCCTTCGGGACATACTCGGGGCTTTGGATAAACTGGACTAAGTCCCAAATCCTCCCTCTAGACGCGGGCGCCCCCACTGCCGATCAGGCCGCGCTCCCCCTGGTCAGAGCTAGCACCATTAAATATCTTTGTGTCACTGTTTCCAGGTCCCTCTTTGACTACGCTGCCCTCAATGTTGAACCCTTATTCGCCCTCCTAAAACTGAAAACGCAGATATGGTCCCGTCTTCCCCTTGGGGGTAATGGGCCAGATCAATCTGGTCAAAATGATCCTCCTCCCCAAATCGCTCTATGTTTTTTGGCAGGCCCCTCTATATCTCCCTCCACATATATTTAAAGCCATGGAGGCCATCCTCAACACCTTTGTCTGGGGCTCCTCCTGGCACAAATTGTCCTGGCAGGTCCTGAAGTGCCCGGCCGACTTGGGCGGTGCCGCACTCCCTGGCCTGCTTCTCTACTACATGGTATCCCAGCTCTCGCACCTCTTTCACTACAACCACTCTGACAGGGACCGATATTCTGCCCTGGTTTGCTCCAATTCCCCCGGGCCCTTTGTGCCACCCCTTCCAGCTCCTGTTCCGTGGACCCCGTGGCCCACCCCGGGCCGATGATGGAGGGCACATGCTGTTCCACCGTTGTATCTTAGGCTGCATATTTACACTGGCCGCTAGGTGGCGCTTCCCTATATTTACGCAAGGAATATGCTAATTAGGTATTCACGCCGATTCAGAAACATACGTCCGGTCGGCGCTTTTTTTTTGTCGTTTACGTTAGGCTTTTTCTGGCGTAAAGTTACCTCTGCTATATGAGGCGTAGCTAATTTTAATTATGGATGTTGTTCCTGCATCGAGTTTTGAAAATTTTACGTCGTTTGCGTAAGTCATTCGCGAATAGGGCTGTATGTAAGTTACCTTCACATCTAAAGCATTGGCGATTTGCGGCGTAATTTCGAGCATGCGCACTGGGATTTTTTCACGTTTTTAAAAAACGTCAAATACGTGGGGTCACAGTTAATATGCATAAAACACGCCCACATCTTCCCCATTTGAATTAGGCGGGCTTACGCCGGACCAAATACGTTACGCCGCCGTAACTAAGGGCACAAGTTCTTTCTGAATATGGAACTTGCGTCCTAATTTACGGCGGCGTAACGAATCGGAGATACGTTATGCCGGCACAAAGATACACAATTGTATCTGAATCTAGCCCTATGCCTTCTTATTTTCCCCGTTCTCTTTTTGCATGTCCTTGTGTATGTCAAATGGATTGATTTGTACTTGCAGTGCATGTTGCACTTATCACCCATCTCTTCATTTATTCTCTATGCTCAATAAAAGTTGTTTTGATTTAAAACTCACTAACAACTTACTGACTGCTAAAACCATTGGTCAGAAGGGATAAGCTTCGTGTTTGAGTGGAACTCATGTTCGACTTGAACATCGTATGTTCAACCGTTCGTCGAATTACGAACGTTACGGACTGTTCGCTCCAAATTCGAGTGGCATGTCACGGTCCATAATTCACTGCGACATCACAGTACATTGCTGGCTGATGATTGGCCAAGCATGCACTATGACCCGCATGCTTGGCCAATCACAGCTTGCAAAAAACAGAGAGCCATAATTGGCCAAAGCCAGGGTGGCTTTGGCCAATTATGGCTCAGGGGGTTCAGTACACGCACCACACTATATAAGGCCGCCTGAAAGTCGGCCTTGTGTAGTGTGTTGCAGTGGTTACAGAGAGAGACAGAGAGAGAGAGAGAGTGACATTTTTTCTTAAGTTAGATAGAGCAGGCAGGCAGGCTAGTCAGTTAGAGTTACAGGCCCGGATTCAGAAAGGAGATACAACTGCGTATCTCCGGATACACCGTCGTAACTCTGAGTGTGCGGGGTCGTAACTATGCGACTGATTCATAGAATCAGTTACGCATAGATTTCCCTAAGATCCGACCGGCGTAAGTGTCTTACATTGTCGTATCTTAGGCTGCATATTTACGCTGCCCGCTAGGTGGCGCTTCCGTATATTTACGTGAGGAATATGCTAATTAGGTAGATACGCCGATTCAGAAACGTACGTCCGACCGGCGCATTTCTTTACGTCGTTTGCGTTCGGCTTTTTCCGGCGTAAAGTTACCCCTGCTATATGAGGGGTATCCTATGTTAAGTAATTAAGTAATTTTGAAAATTCTGTACGTAAGTTACGTTCACGTCTAAAGCATTGACGATTTGCGCCGTTCGTGAAAAACGTCAAATACGCGGGGTCACATGTAATTTAAATAAAACACGCCCACATCATCCACATTTGAATTAGGCGGGCTTACACCGACACACATACGTTACGCCGCCGTAACATAGGGCGCAAGTTCTTTCCGAATACGAAACTTGCGCCCTAATTTACAGAGGCGTAGCGTATTTGCGATACGTTACGCCAGCCGATAGATAGACAATTCTATCTGAATCTGGGCCACAGTGTGTAGAGGATATATATGCATCCCAGGTGTTGTATATATATTTATACACTGTATTGAGTTTAGCTAGATCCGCTCTTACTAATATACTGACAGGCAGGCAGGTGATTGTGCTAGCTGCAGTATTTTCACTTGGTGTACTGTCTGTGTCCTCTGCACAGTGTGCACCTAAAGCTACGTGAATACATTTGCTGGTGTTCTCATATTAATACCACAGGCAGGGGATCTGCAAGTATTTTCATTTGGTGTATAGGGATGAGCCGAACATACCCGGGTTCGGTTCGCACCAGAACGTTCGAACAGACCGCGGGTTCGCGCGAACATTTAGAACCCCATTGAAGTCTATGGGACTCGAACGTTCAAATTCAAAAACGCTCATTTTTAAGACCAATATTCAATTTAATGTTGGAAAACGTCTTTCAGAACCCGGGTCTTGCCCCAGGGAACATGTATCAATGGAATTTTTTTTTTAAAAAACTCACGTTTTTCCGGAGCAGAGATTTTAATGATGCTTAAAGTGAAAAAAAAAAAAGAAAAATTCCTTCAAATATCACACCTGCTGTGTGTCTATAGTAGTGGCACGTGTTTAGAAATGTCCCTGCACAACATGAAATTATTATAAGAACAAAGTAATTTAATACTGCTTGCGCACGTGCTCTGTGGCAACAATATCTCGATTATTTTAGGAGTGGTGGGGGGGGCCATTATTTTTTTGTGCATGCAAAGTTGTAGAAAAAAATGGCACCCCTCAAACATACTGTAATTGGAGCGCAACAAAGAGCCACGTGCAAAGTATTGCATCAAAAATTGTTATTAGGCGCCCCTGTTACACAGGGGCACAAAAATTTGTCCGTAGGCACAACACAACACAGCAATCCCTCCCAATATCTGTAATTGGAGCGCAACAAGGAGCCACGTGCAAAGTATTGCATCAAAAAATGTTATTAGATGCCCCTGTTACACAGGGGCAGAAAAATTAGGCCTTAGGCACAACACAACACTGCAACCCCTCCCAATATCTGTAATTGGAGCGCAACAAGGAGCCACGTGCAAAGTATTGCATCAAAAATTGGTATCAGACGCCCCTGTTACACAGGGGCAGAAAAATAAGGCCTTAGACACAACACAACACTGCAACCCCTCCGAATATCTGTAATTGGAGCGCAACAAGGAGCCACGTGCAAAGTATTGCATCAAAAATTGCTATTAGGCGCCCCTGTTAAACAGGGGCAGAAAAATTAGGCCTTAGGCACTGGTGGCGGAGCACAGAAAAACAAAATTTCTTACTAGCTATCAGCAAGAAAAGTGAGGAGGAGAAGGATATTCCATCAGCAGCATAACAGGACAGTCACTCAGCATCAGCAGTCTCAAAGGGATCTGACATTTCAACAAAAAATTCTTATTCAGTAACATCAGCATCAGGTGCTTGGTAGCTGGTGTTGATCCAAGCCTGATTCATTTTGATGAAGGTCAGTCGATCAACAGAGTCGGTGTAGAGGCGCACCCTGTGACCAGTCACAAAGCCTCCAGCAGCACTGAATGTGCGTTCTGAAAGAACACTGGATGCAGGGCAAGCCAGTAGCTCAATTGCGTACTGTGCAAGCTCTGGCCGGTGATCCATCCTCAAGACCCAGTAAGCCAGTGGATTTTCCGTGGGGAAGGTGTCCAAGTCGGATCTTGCCGCTAGGTATTCCCGGACCATGTAAACCAGACGCTGGCGATGGTTGCTGGAACCGGTCAGACCTTGGGGCTGCGGACTAAAAAATTGTCTGAACGCATCGGTCAGTCGGCCACCTTCTCCACCGCTCCTTCTCTGACTCACCGAAGCCTCAGCAAGACGTTGATCAGGGCCAGGTTTTGGTAATCCCCCTGGTTCTGGGAACGCATTGCACAGACCCTTCTGCAAGGCCTCCCGCAGAAGTTTCATCTTCTGCTCCCTCTGCGATGGCAACATAAGGTCCACTACCTTACTCTTGTAATGTGGATCAAGGAGAGTTGCCAGCCAGTAATGATCCCTCTCCTTGATAGCACGTACACGAGGATCCTTACGCAGGCTTTGCAGGATCAGGGAGGCCATGCAGCGTAGGTTTGCAGAGGCATTCGGGGCAGAGTCCTCTGGGTCACTGAGGATGACAGGATCCGCAGCCACCTCATCCCAGCCACGTAAAAGTTCACGTGTTCCTTGGGACTGTAAATGATCCCTTGAAGACTGCTGCTGTTGATGCTGTGTGCTAGGCTCCACCTCCATGCTGCTGATACAATCATCCTCCTCCTCCTCTTCCTCCTCCTCTTCCTGTGTTCTAGGTGGGCAAGCAGGAACAGTGTCTGGATAAAGGGGGCCTTGAGAGGTAAGGAAGTCCTCCTCTTCCTCCCTCTGTTCTGCCTCAAGGGCCCTGACCATTATTCCACGTAGGGTGTGCTCCAACATGTGAATAAGCTGGACAGTCTCACTGATGCATGCACTGTCACTGCTCACCATCCTCGTGGCCTCCTCAAATGGTGACAGGACAGTGCATGCATCCCTGATCAAGGCCCACTGGCGTGGTGAAAAAAAACCAAGCTCCCCTGAGCCAGTTCTGCTGCCATATTGGCACAGGTACTCATTGATGTCCCTCTGCTGCGTGTGCAGCCGCTGCAGCATGGCCAACGTAGAGTTCCATCTGGTGGTCATGTCACATATTAGGCGGTTCTTGGGCAGGTTGTATTCCCTCTGGAGGTCTGTCAGCCGAGCAGTGGCATTATATGACCTCCGGAAATGCACACAGACTTTCCTGGCCTGCTTCAGGACATCCTGTAAGCCCGGGTACCTGCCCAAGAACCGCTGCACCACCAAATTGAGAACATGCGCAAAACAGGGCACATGGGTGAGTTTTCCCTGTCGCAGGGCAGAGAGGAGGTTGGTGCCATTATCGCTGACCACCATTCCAGGCTTCAACTGGCGTGGCGTCAACCACCTCTGAGCCTGCCCCTGCAGAGCTGAAAGAACCTGTTCCCCAGTGTGGCTCCTGTCTCCCAAGCACACCAGCTCTAGCCCCGCATGGCATCTCTTGGCCTGCATTCCTGCGTAGCCCCTCGTACGCCTACGGAGCACGGCTGGTTCTGAGGAAACATCACCACAGGAAGAGGCCACAGAGGAAGAAGAGCAGGGGGTGGAGGAGAGAGGTGTGTCACAAGCAGTAGTAGTGTTTTGGAGGCGTGGTAGCGGAACAACCTCCAAAACTACTGTACCTTGCCCTGCGTCTTTCCCAGCTGCCAGCAGAGTCACCCAATGGGCCGTAAAAGACAGGTAACGTCCCTGTCCATGCCTGCTGGACCATGAGTCAGCGGTAAGATGCACCTTACCACTGACCGCCCTGTCCAGCGAGGCATGGACATTGCCTTCCACATGCCGGTAGAGAGGCGGAATCGCCTTCCGTGAGAAAAAGTGGCGTTTGGGTACTTGCCACTGAGGTACTGCACATTCCACAAACTCACGGAAGGGGGCAGAATCTACCAACTGAAAAGGTAACAGTTGAAGTGCTAGTAATTTTGCTAAGCTAGCATTCAACCGCTGGGCATGAGGATGGCTGGGAGTGTACTTTTTCGCGCTGCAGCAGCTGGGGCAGGGAAATTTGTCTGGTACTATCAGTAGATTGCCCGCATGTACTACCACTGCTAGGTTGTGACACACCTATTTCTACAACTTCAGTGCAGGCTTCAGAGAGGACTGGGGGTCTAGTGGGGTTGGAGGTCACAGAAGGGCAAGGGGAGGTACGCTTTGGTCTTTGGTGTGGGTCTTTCTGGTATGCTTGGCAACGAGCTGCATGGCAGCTCGACATATGTCTGGACAAGCATGTGGTGCCCAAGCAGGTGATGATTTGGCCACGCGAGATACGCTTGAGACATATGTTGCAAACAGCAAAGGTACGATCTGATGGACATGTTTCAAAAAAGGCCCACACCAAAGAACTTTTGCTGGACCGTTGAGACACAGCAGTGCCACGTAATGCAGTTGGTGTGCTGCCCTTAAGCTGACCCCTGGAGGGCATCCTGCCTCTTTGGAGATGTGCCTGTGCCTCGTCCTCCTCCTCTTCCTCCTCCTCTCTCCTATCAGGCACCCAGGTAGAGTCAGTGACCTCATTATCCCCTCCCTCCTCATCATCACTGTCGACAACCTGGCAGTATGCTCCAGCTGGGGGAACATCACTCCCAGATTGTTGTCCCTCTCGGCCACCCCCCTCCTTGGGCTCACATCAATGCCTTCCTCTATCTGTGTTCCGTCATCGGAGTCTTCAAAACGCTGCGCATCTTCATGCAGCATGTACCCAACACTGTGTTGGAACAGTTCGGGCGACTCCTCAGGAGGACACGGTGGGACTAGGGAAGGATTGTGTGATGCCATTGTGCAGAGGGAAGAGGACGCCTTGGCAGCTGCTTTGCCAGACAAACTATGATCAGTCTGTGTGAGAGAGGATGAGGAGGATGAGGACGGCTTGGTCATCCACTCCACTAATTTCTCTGCATGTTGAGGCTCAACACGGCCAGCTCCCGAAAAGAAGGACGAGCGGCCACGGCCACGTGCTGAAGAGGATGCACCACATCCACCACCAGCGTTACCTCTAGATGCAGAGCCTGGTTGCCCTCGTGACTCTCTGCCTCTCTTTGTCCGTCCAGCCATATTTATGCGTTCAGGTGCTATATAACAAAATAGTCGCAGTCACACCGACTGCGTTCAGGTGTTAGTAAACTGCACACAAGCAGTAAGAGCGACTGCGTTCAGGTGCTATGTAACAAAATAGTCGCAGTCACACCAACTGCGTTCAGGTGTTAGTAAACTGCACACACGCAGTAAGAGCGACTGCGTTCAGGTGCTATGTAACAAAACAGGCACAGTCACACCAACTGCGTTCAGGTGTTAGTAAACTGCACACACGCAGTAAGAGCGACTGCGTTCAGGTGCTATGTAACAAAATAGTCGCAGTCACACCAACTGCGTTCAGGTGTTAGTAAACTGCACACAAGCAGTAAGAGCGACTGCGTTCAGGTGCTATGTAACAAAATAGTCGCAGTCACACCGACTGCGTTCAGGTGTTAGTAAACTGCACACACGCAGTAAGAGCGACTGCGTTCAGGTGCTATGTAACAAAACAGGCGCAGTCACACCAACTGCGTTCAGGTGTTAGTAAACTGCACACATGCAGTAAGAGCGACTGCTTTCAGGTGCTATGTAACAAAATAGTTACAGTGACACCAACTGCGTTCAGGTGTTAGTAAACTGCACACAAGCAGTAAGAGCGACTGCGTTCAGGTGCTATGTAACAAAATAGTCGCAGTCACACCGACTGCGTTCAGGTTTTAGTAAACTGCACACATGCAGTAAGAGCGACTGCGTTCAGGTGCTATGTAACAAAACAGACGCAGTCACACCAACTGCGTTCAGGTGTTAGTAAACTGCACACACGCAGTAAGAGCGACTGCGTTCAGGTGCTATGTAACAAAATAGTCGCAGTGACACGACTGCGTTCAGGTGTTAGTAAACTGCACACACGCAGTAAGAGCGACTGCGTTCAGGTGCTATGTAACAGCACACACGCAGTGACACCAACTGCGTTTAGTTGCTATTAAACTGCACACACGCAGTAAGAACGACTGCGTTCAGGTGCTATGTAACAAAATAGTCGCAGTCACACCGACTGCGTTCAGGTGTTAGTAAACTGCACACACGCAGTAAGAGCGACTGCGTTCAGGTGCTACGTAACAAAATAGTCGCAGTTACACCAACTGCGTTCAGGTGTTAGTAAACTGCACACACGCAGTAAGAGCGACTGCGTTCAGGTGCTATGTAACAAAACAGACGCAGTCACACCAACTGCGTTCAGGTGTTAGTAAACTGCACACAAGCAGTAAGAGCGACTGCGTTCAGGTGCTATGTAACAAAACAGGCACAGTCACACCAACTGCGTTCAGGTGTTAGTAAACTGCACACACGCAGTAAGAGCGACTGCGTTCAGGTGCTATGTAACAAAATAGTCGCAGTCACACCAACTGCGTTCAGGTGTTAGTAAACTGCACACAAGCAGTAAGAGCGACTGCGTTCAGGTGCTATGTAACAAAATAGTCGCAGTCACACCAACTTCGTTCAGGTGTTAGTAAACTGCACACAAGCAGTAAGAGCGACTGCATTCAGGTGCTATGTAACAAAATAGTCGCAGTCACACCGACTGCGTTCAGGTGTTAGTAAACTGCACACACGCAGTAAGAGCGACTGCGTTCAGGTGCTATGTAACAAAATAGTCGCAGTCACACCGACTGCGTTCAGGTGTTAGTAAACTGCACACACGCAGTAAGAGCGACTGTGTTCAGGTGCTATGTAACAAAATAGTCGCAGTTACACCAACTGCGTTCAGGTGTTAGTAAACTGCACACACGCAGTAAGAGCGACTGCGTTCAGGTGCTATGTAACAAAACAGACGCAGTCACACCAACTGCATTCAGGTGTTAGTAAACTGTACACAAGCAGTAAGAGCGACTGCGTTCAGGTGCTATGTAACAAAACAGGCACAGTCACACCAACTGCGTTCAGGTGTTAGTAAACTGCACACACGCAGTAAGAGCGACTGCGTTCAGGTGCTATATAACAAAATAGTCGCAGTCACACCGACTGCGTTCAGGTGTTAGTAAACTGCACACAAGCAGTAAGAGCGACTGCATTCAGGTGCTATGTAACAAAATAGTCGCAGTCACACCGACTGCGTTCAGGTGTTAGTAAACTGCACACACACAGTAAGAGCGACTGCGTTCAGGTGCTATGTAACAAAATAGTCGCAGTCACACCGACTGCGTTCAGGTGTTAGTAAACTGCACACACGCAGTAAGAGCGACTGCGTTCAGGTGCTATGTTATAAAATAGTCGCAGTGACACCGACTGCGTTCAGGTGTTAGTAAACTGCACACACGCAGTAAGAGCGACTGCGTTCAGGTGCTATGTAACAGCACACACGCAGTGACACCAACTGCGTTTAATTGCTATTAAACAGAACACACGCAGTAAGAGCGACTGCATTTCTGTGCAATTCAATAGCCCACTTGCATTAACAGCGACTGCGTTTCTGTGCAAATAAATTGCACACGTGCAGTAACAGGTAATGCGTGTATGTGCAATTAACTAGCACACCTTGAATAACACGGAGTACTACGTTTAAGCTAATCCCTAATGCAGGCAATACAACACGTTAGAGCGCTGCATGAAGAACAATCTCCTGCCTGACAGATACTAATAGCAGATCTAGCTGAGCTATACAGTTTATAAATATATTGACAACTCCTAGGGATGTGAATATATTCTCTACAAACTGTAGATTAAACTATACTGACTAGCCTTCCTGCTCTATCTATCTATCTATCTATCTATCTATCTATCTATCTATCTATCTATCTATCTATCTATCTATCTATCTATCTAGTAGAAAAGACACTGGCCGGGATTCCAGAAGCAATTGCGCCTGTGTAACCATAAGTTACACAGCGCAATTGCTTACTTCCCCCGGCGTAACGAATGCTCCTGATTCAGGAACCTCGTTACGCCGACTGCAGCCTAATATATGCGCGGCATAAGCCTCTTATGCCCGCATATCTTAGGCTGCATTCTTGCGATGGCCGCTAGGTGGCGTTCCCGTTGTGCTCAGCGTATAGTATGCAAATTGCATACTAACACCGATTCACAACGTTGCACGAGCCTTGCGTACGCAGTTTACGTTGTTTCAGTATGGCGTTTTTTGCGTAAGGCTGCCCCTGCCATTAGCAGGCGCAGCCAATGTTACGTATACCCGTCGTTCCCGCGTCGCGAAATTTGAAATTTACGTACTTTGCGTAAGTGATTTGTGAATGGCACTGGACGCCATTCACGTTCACTTTGAAGCAAATGACATCCTTGCGACGTCATTTGCCGCAATGCACGTCGGGAAAGTTTCCCGACGGAGCATGCGCTCTACGATCGGCGCGGGAACGCGCCTAATTTAAATGATTCCCGCCCCCTACGGGATCATTTAAATTGCGCGCGCTTACGCCGGGCATTTTGCCGGCGCGCCCGCGCAATTTACGGAGCTTCTGCTCCGTGAATCAAGGGCAGCGAAAAAAATTTGCGGGGGCGCAGGGCAAAAACGTTGCCCTGCGCCTCCATAAAAAAAGCGCAATTGTTACTGAATCCGGGCCACTATGTCTCTATCTCTCTCTCTCTCTCTCTAACTGTCTGACTGACTTCTCTAACAAAAGCCGGAACACACTACACGAGGCGGCCGTGCAGGCTGCCTTTTATAGTGTGGGGCGTGTACTAATCCCCCTAAACCATAATTGGCCAAAGCCACCCTGGCTTTGGCCAATTATGGCGCTTCGTTTTTTTGCGCGCTGTGATTGGCCAAGCATGCGGGACATACAGCATGCTTGGCCAATCATCAGCGCTCAACGAAGCAAGGGGAATTATGGGACGTTTTGCGTCATTCTAATTTGGTGCGAACGACCCGTTTTGTTCGAGTTTCGACGAACGATCGAACGACCGATGTTCGAGACGAACATACATTCGTATCGAACGCGAAGCTCATCCCTAGTGATGTCCTCTGCACAGTGTGCATCTAAAGCTATGTCAATAGATTTTCTGGTGTTCTTATATTAATACCACAGGCAGGGATCTGCTCATACTAATACCACAGGCAGGGGATCTGCAAATATTTTCACGTGGTGTACTGTGTCCTCTGCACAGTGTGCACCTAAAGCTACGTCAATAGATTTGCTGGTGTTCTCATATTAACACCACAGGCAGGGATCTGCTCATATTAATACCACAGGCAGGGGAACTGAAAGTATTTTCACGTGGTGTACTGTGTCCTCTGCACAGTCTGCACATAAAGCTACTTCAATAGATTTGATGGTACTCTCATATTAATACCACAAGCAAGGATCTGCTCATATTAATACAACAGGCAGGGGATCTGCAAGTATTTTCACATGGTGTACTGTGTCCTCTGCACAGTGTGCACCTAAAGCTACGTGAATACAATTGCTGGTGTTCTCAGATAAATACCACAGGCAGTGATCAGCAAGTATTGTCAGTATTTGTGCAGCTACATCTCCCTGCAGACCATTAGTATGTCTGGAAGGACAACAAGGAGAGGCAGAGAGTCACGAGCTGATAAAAGAGGGAAAGCAGGCTCTGCGTCTAGAGGCAACAGTGCTGGCTGTGGACACGGTGCATCCTCATCAGCTGGCCGCGTTGAGCCGCAACATGCCGAAGACTTGGTAGAGTGGATGACCAAGCCGTCCTCATCTTCCTCATTATCTCTCACCCAGGCTCAGGGTACTTTGGCAAAGCAGCTGCCAACGCGGCCTCTTCCCTCTGCTCAATGGCATCAGTCACTCCTTCCCTAGCCCCACCATGTCCTCCTGAGAAATCGTGTATGTAATGCGTGTATGTGCAATTAACTAGCACACCTTGAATAACACGGAGTACTACGTTTAAGCTAATCCCTAATGCAGGCAATACAACACGTTAGAGCGCTGCATGAAGAACAATCTCCTGCCTGACAGATACTAATAGCAGATCTAGCTGAGCTATACAGTTTATAAATATATTGACAACTCCTAGGGATGTGAATATATTCTCTACAAACTGTAGATTAAACTATACTGACTAGCCTTCCTGCTCTATCTATCTATCTATCTATCTATCTATCTATCTATCTATCTATCTATCTATCTATCTATCTATCTATCTATCTATCTATCTATCTAGTAGAAAAGACACTGGCCGGGATTCCAGAAGCAATTGCGCCTGTGTAACCATAAGTTACACAGCGCAATTGCTTACTTCCCCCGGCGTAACGAATGCTCCTGATTCAGGAACCTCGTTACGCCGACTGCAGCCTAATATATGCGCGGCATAAGCCTCTTATGCCCGCATATCTTAGGCTGCATTCTTGCGATGGCCGCTAGGTGGCGTTCCCGTTGTGCTCAGCGTATAGTATGCAAATTGCATACTAACACCGATTCACAACGTTGCACGAGCCTTGCGTACGCAGTTTACGTTGTTTCAGTATGGCGTTTTTTGCGTAAGGCTGCCCCTGCTATTAGCAGGCGCAGCCAATGTTACGTATACCCGTCGTTCCCGCATCGCGAAATTTGAAATTTACGTACTTTGCGTAAGTGATTTGTGAATGGCACTGGACGCCATTCACGTTCACTTTGAAGCAAATGACATCCTTGCGACGTCATTTGCCGCAATGCACGTCGGGAAAGTTTCCCGACGGAGCATGCGCTCTACGATCGGCGCGGGAACGCGCCTAATTTAAATGATTCCCGCCCCCTACGGGATCATTTAAATTGCGCGCGCTTACGCCGGGCATTTTGCCGGCGCGCCCGCGCAATTTACGGAGCTTCTGCTCCGTGAATCAAGGGCAGCGAAAAAAATTTGCGGGGGCGCAGGGCAAAAACGTTGCCCTGCGCCTCCATAAAAAAAGCGCAATTGTTACTGAATCCGGGCCACTATGTCTCTATCTCTCTCTCTCTCTCTCTAACTGTCTGACTGACTTCTCTAACAAAAGCCGGAACACACTACACGAGGCGGCCGTGCAGGCTGCCTTTTATAGTGTGGGGCGTGTACTAATCCCCCTAAACCATAATTGGCCAAAGCCACCCTGGCTTTGGCCAATTATGGCGCTTCGTTTTTTTGCGCGCTGTGATTGGCCAAGCATGCGGGACATACAGCATGCTTGGCCAATCATCAGCGCTCAACGAAGCAAGGGGAATTATGGGACGTTTTGCGTCATTCTAATTTGGCGCGAACGACCCGTTTTGTTCGAGTTTCGACGAACGATCGAACGACCGATGTTCGAGACGAACATACGTTCGTATCGAACGCGAAGCTCATCCCTAGTGATGTCCTCTGCACAGTGTGCATCTAAAGCTATGTCAATAGATTTTCTGGTGTTCTTATATTAATACCACAGGCAGGGATCTGCTCATACTAATACCACAGGCAGGGGATCTGCAAATATTTTCACGTGGTGTACTGTGTCCTCTGCACAGTGTGCACCTAAAGCTACGTCAATAGATTTGCTGGTGTTCTCATATTAACACCACAGGCAGGGATCTGCTCATATTAATACCACAGGCAGGGGAACTGAAAGTATTTTCACGTGGTGTACTGTGTCCTCTGCACAGTCTGCACATAAAGCTACTTCAATAGATTTGATGGTACTCTCATATTAATACCACAAGCAAGGATCTGCTCATATTAATACAACAGGCAGGGGATCTGCAAGTATTTTCACATGGTGTACTGTGTCCTCTGCACAGTGTGCACCTAAAGCTACGTGAATACAATTGCTGGTGTTCTCAGATAAATACCACAGGCAGTGATCAGCAAGTATTGTCAGTATTTGTGCAGCTACATCTCCCTGCAGACCATTAGTATGTCTGGAAGGACAACAAGGAGAGGCAGAGAGTCACGAGCTGATAAAAGAGGGAAAGCAGGCTCTGCGTCTAGAGGCAACAGTGCTGGCTGTGGACACGGTGCATCCTCATCAGCTGGCCGCGTTGAGCCGCAACATGCCGAAGACTTGGTAGAGTGGATGACCAAGCCGTCCTCATCTTCCTCATTATCTCTCACCCAGGCTCAGGGTACTTTGGCAAAGCAGCTGCCAACGCGGCCTCTTCCCTCTGCTCAATGGCATCAGTCACTCCTTCCCTAGCCCCACCATGTCCTCCTGAGAAATCCCCCGAACTGTTTGACCACAGTGTTGGGTACATGCTGCAGGAGGATGCGCAGCGTTTTGAAGGCTCCGATGATGGTACACAGCTAGAAGAAGGCAGTAACGTGAGCCCAGAGAGAGGGGGTGCCCAAGAAGGACAGCAACCTGGCAGTCATGTTCCCCCAGCTGCAGCATACTGCCAGATTTTCTACAGTGATGAGGAGGGAGGGGATGATGAAGTCAGTGATTCCACGTGGGTGCCTGATAGGAGAGGGGAGGAGAAAGAGGAGGAGAAGGAGGCACATTTCCAACGAGGCAGGATGCCCTCCAGGGGCCAGCTTAAGGGCAGTACACCGACTGCATCACAACGCAAAGCTACGCATGTGCAGGGCGCTGCTGTCTCTCCACGTTATTCCAAAAGTTCTTTGGTGTGGGCCTTTTTTGAGTGCATGAGATCGCACAACTGCTATTTGCAACATATGTCGCAAGCATATCTTGCGTGGCCAAAACCTCACCCGATTGGGCACCACATGCTTGACCAGACATATGTCGACCTGCCATGCAGTTCATTGGCAAGCATACCTCAAAGACCCACACCAAAGAACAAATCAGACCTCTCCTTGCTCCTCATCAGCTGGGATCTCCAACCCCACTATACATTTAGTCCTCTCTGAAGCCTGCACTGATAGGACTGAAGGTGTAGAATTAGGTGTGTCACAGCCAAGTACTTGCGGGCAATCTACTATCGGTACACTGACATCAAATTGTACCAGGCAAATTTCCCTGCCCCAGCTGCTGCAGCGCCGAAATAAGTTCTCTCCCAGCCATCCACATGCCCAGCGGTTGAATGCTAGCTTAGCTAAATTGCTAGTATTTCAACTGCTGCCTTTTCAATTGGTAGATTCTGCCCCCTTCTATGAGTTTGTGGAATGTGCGGTACCTCAGTGGCAAGTTCCCAAACGCCACTTTTTCTCACAGGGGCCGATTCCGGCTCTCTACCAACATGTGGAAGGCAATGTCCATGCCTCGCTGGACAGGGCGGTCAGTGGTAAGGTGCATATTACCGCTTACTCATGGTCCAGCAGGCATCGACAGGGATGTTACTTATCTTTCACGGCCCATTGGGTGACTCTGCTGGCAGCTGGGAAGGATGCAGGACAAGGTACAGTAGTGTTGGAGGTTGTTCCGCCACCATACCTCCAAAATGCTACTACTGGTCATTGTGACACACCTCTCTCCTCCATCCCCTCCTCTTCTTCTTCTGTGGCCTCTTCCTGTGCTGATGTGTCCTTGGAACCAGCGGTGCTCCGTAGGCGTTCAAGGGGCTACGCAGGTACGCAGGCAAAGAGATGCCATGAGGTGCTTGAGCTGGTGTGCTTGGGGGACAGGAGCCACACTGGGGCAGAGGTTATGTCAGCTCTGCAGGGGCAGGTTCAGAGGTGGTAGATGCCAGGCCAGCTTAAGCCAGGAATGGTGGTTTGCGACAATGGCACCAACCTCCTCTCCGCCCTGTAACAGGGACAACTGACCCATGTGCCCTGTTTTGCTCATGTCCTTAACTTGGTGGTGCAGCAGTTCTTGGGCAGGTACCCGGGCTTACAGGATGTCCTGAACCAGGCTAGGAAACTCTGTGTGCATTTCTGACAGTCATATCATGCCAGTGCTCGGCTGGCAGACCTCCAAAAGGAATACAACCTGCCCAAGTACCGCTTAATCTGTGACATGCCCACCAGGTGGAACTCTACGTTGGCCATGCTGCAGCGGCTGCACATGTAGCAGAGGGCCATCAATGAGTATCTGTGCCAATATGGCAGCAGGACAGGGTCAGATGAGCTTGTTTTTTTTCCCACGCCAGTGGGCCATGATCAGGGATGCATGCACTGTCCTGTCACCATTTGAGGAGGCCACAAGGATGGTGAGCAATGACAGTGCATGCATCAGTGACACTGTCTCTCTTATCCACCTGTTGGAGCACACACTGTGTGGAATAATGGACAGGGCCCTTGAAGCAGAACAGAGGGAGGAAGAGGAGGACTTCCTTACCTCTCAAGGCCCCCTTTATCCAGACAGTGTTCCTGCTTTCCCGCCTATCACACAGGAAGTGGAGGAGGAGGAGAATTGTGTCAGCATGGAGGTGGAGCCTAGCACTCAGCATCAGGAGCAGTCTTCAAGGGATCAATTACAGTCCCAAGAAACCATGGACTTGTACGTGGCTGGAACGAGGTGGGTGCAGATCCTGTCATCAGCAGGGCATTTCAGCGCTCACCCAGACTAACTGTGAGGGCTTACAGTGTTGTGGCAACACCAACACCTAGGGCCCAAATTTCTGCAGAGTATATACGGCAGGCCCCTACTTTCAAACATCCAACTTACAAACGACTCCTACTTGCAAACGGAAGGAGACAACAGGAAGTGAGAGAAAATCTACCCTTAGGAAGAGAAATTCTCTTCTTTAAGAGGTGTCTCCTGTCCACTGATTTATTTATGTATTACTATTTGTTTGTGAAGCGCACATATACCACCATTCGGTGGTGCCAAAGCACTTTGTGACAGATAGCCCGGATGTTCTGGCGAGGGTAGTATAAATAAAATAAACTGCGGCGGAGCAGGAGGTGAGATAAATGAGAAAATAGAGGAGGCAAAAAGGAAAAAGAGGAGTGAGAAAGAGACAGAGATCAGTGAGTGTATGAGCGTAGAAAAATAGGCCTATGATTGAAATGCTTGGCACTGATGCTTTATCACAAATCTTTGTTTCACAAAAAAAAAAATTGGGACAGAAAGTGAGGTGCAATCTTCTGAACAGATGCGCACAGACAGCAAAACACATGTTACAGGGGTGATAACCCTTTTCTATGTTTTCCAAAAAGCTTAAAAATAGATGTTTTGGCTGGAGCTACATTTAAAAAAAGTACCAGTTCAAAATTACAAACAGATTCTACTTAACAACAAACCTACTGTCCCTGTCTTGTTTGCACCACCTGTATACTGCTGTTCAAAGTATATAGTGCCAAAGGGGCTGGTAATGACCTAGGGGGAGGGGGGGACCCATGCTATTTTTCTCAATGATGATTTTCATCCATATTGCAGGGACCAGACATTACATTAAAGCCACAAGCAGTTTTAAATGACTTTTTTCTTATAGTAATGTAATTTTGTGCAGGGACAGTTCTAAACACGTGCCACTTCACAGGCATACTATAGACACCCAGCAGGTACGATATTTAACCTCATTCCGACCGCCCTATAGACAAAACACGTCTACAGCGGTCCAGTTACTCTGGGAGGACGTTCCCTGGGGCGCGCTCCCAGAATCATCTGTGAGCTAGACCCGGTGCATCACAGATCGCGGTAAATTGCAGCTGATATAGGCCGTTTACCACGTGATCGCTCCGTTCAATGATGGAGCGATCACTTGTAAACAAACCGGCGTCATGTGATGACGCCCGTTCCTCCCTCCCCTCTCTGTACCGATCGGTACAGTGTGAGAGGTAAGGGGGGAGAGCGGAGGCAGCAGCAGTGCTGTGGGCTGGATCTGTGACAATTGCAGTCACAGATCCAGCCATCCATCCCTCCCTCCAAGCTCAGCAATACCCTGCGCAATACTCTGCAAACAATACCCTGCAATACTCTGCAAACAATACCCTGCAATACTCTGCAAACAATACCCTGTGCAATACTCTGCAAACAATACCCTGCAATACTCTGCAAACAATACCCTGCGCAATACTCTGCAAACAATACCCTGCGCAATACTCTGCAAACAATACCCTGCACAATACTCTGAAAACAATACCGCACAATTCTCTGCAAACAATACCCTGCGCAATACTCTGCAAACAATACCCTGCAATACTCTGCAAACAATAACCTGTGCAATATTCTGCAGCAATACCTCAATACTCTGCAGCAATACCTCAATACTCTGCAGCAATACCTCAACACTCCACAATACTCTGCAATACCCTAAAATACTCTGCAATACCCAATATTCCGCAATACTCTGCAATACTCCGATACCCTGCAATATGCCCCCCCCCTCCTGCCACCCTCCGGTGCTTTTACAGACTCACCGCTACGATCGAAGCCAGGATAATTTTAAATTTTTTCAGTCTTCCCAGCCTAGAGGTGAGATGTGGGGTCTTATTGACCCCACATCTCACTGTAAAGAGGACCTGTCATGCTATATTCCTATTACAAGGGATGTTTACCTTCCTTATAATAGGAATAAAAGTGATCAAAAAATGTATTTTTGGGGAAAAAACTGTCAAACTAAAATAAATAAAGTAAAATGAACTATAAATTATTATTATTATTTTTTTTAAATCGTCCCTGTCCCCGTGAGCTTGCATGCAGAAGCGAACGCATACGTAATTTCCGCCGACATATGAAAACGGTGTTCGAGCTACACATGTGAGGTATCGATGCGAACATTAGAGCGAGAGCAATAATTTTGGCCCAAGACCTCCTCCGTAACTAAAAACATGTAACCAATAAAAATAATTAAAGCGTCGCCTATGGGGATTTTTAAGTAGCGAAGTTTGGCGCCATTCCACGAGCGTGTGCAATTTTGAAGGGTGACATGTTAGGTATCTATTTACTCGGCGTAACTTCATCTTTCATATTATGCAAAAACATTGGGCTAACTTTACTGATTTGTTTTTTTTTTTAAGCAAAAAACTGTTTTTTTTTTAAAAACATGTGTTCAAAAAATTGCTGCGAAAATACTGTGCGAGATAAAAAGTTGTAATGGCCGCCATTGTATTTCCTAGGGTCTTTGCTAAAAAAAAACATATATAATGTTTTATGGTTCTATGTAATTTTCTAACAAATAAATTAGGGTTGTCCCGATACCACTTTTTTAGGACTGAGTACAAGTACCGATACTTTTTTTCAAGTAGTCGCCGATACCGAATACCGATACTTTTTTTAAATGTCATGTGACCGTTTTCAAACCACAATACAGACTAAGGATATTTTCTTTAGAATTATGAAGAACTGGTACATCATGGTGTGGGGCTGTTTTTTAGCATACGGTACTGGAAAACTACATATCATTGAAGGAGTGATCACTGCCAGTGCCACCTATCAGTGCAGCTCATCGGTGCCAGTGCCCAAAAGTGCAGCTAGCCAGTGCCACCTATCAGTGCAGATCAGTGCCCATTAGTGCATCAGTGCAGGGAGGCAGCTTATTAGTGCATTTCATCAGTGCCACCCTATCAATGCTAGTGCCACCTATCAGTGCCATCCATTTATGAGTACCATTCAATCAATGCCAGTGCCACCTATCAGTGCCATCCAATGGCACTGCAGCTGACTGGACATGTGGATTTATTATATAGCGGTCGTCGGCCGGCCGCCGGGCCCTGGTGAGAGAATTAAGTTTGGGCCTATATTATGATGGGGGCCTGGAGCTGCAGCTCCATCAGCCCCACGGTTAATCCGGCCCTGCCTCTATGCACCGCTCGATGTCACAAAAAAAAAAAAAAGTATTCTATTTTGGTATCGGGAGTATTTGCACGAGTACGAGTACTAGCGCAAATACTCGGTATCGGTCCCGATACCGATACTGGTATCGGTATCGGGACAACCCTAAAATAAATGATGATTTTTACACGTAGGAGAGAAATGTCAGAATTGGCCTGGGTGCTCCAGAACGCCTGATGGTGCTCCCTGTATGTTGGGCCTCTGTATGTGGCCACGCTGTATAAAATTCTCACACATGTGGTATCGCCATACTCGGGAGGAATAGCAGAATGTGTTTTGGGGTGTAATTTGTGGTATGCATATGCTGTGTGTGAGAAATAACCTGCTAATATGACAGAAACGAGAACATTTTTTGAATTTTTACAGAATTTTCTTTTTTCTTTTATAGCGCAAAAAATAAAAAACCCAGAGGTGATCAAATACCACCAAAAGAAAGCTCTATTTGTGTGAAAAAAGGACAAAAATGTCATATGTATACAGTGTTGTATGACTAATTGTAATTGTCATTCAAATTGTGAGAGCACCAAAAGCTGAACATTGATCTGGTTAGGAAGGGGGTTTAAGTGCCCAGTGGTCAAGAGGTTAAAGGAATTTTTCAATTTTTTTTTTGCACATTAAGCATCATTAAAATCACTGCTCCCAAAAAACATCAGTTTAAAAAAGAAAATTCCCTGGGGCAAGACCCGGGTCCCTAAACCCGTTTTAGGACAATAACTAGCCTTTAAAATGATCACTTTTGATTCCGAACGTTCAAGTCCCATAGACGAAGGGGGGGGGGGTCTTCGGCTCATCCCTAATGGTCAGTACCCGGTACTCTTACTATTAGACCTATCTGCTGGCTTCAACACAGTTGACTATCAACTCTACTCTACAACTCTACACATATTTGGCTTCAATGACTCTTCTCGTTGCTGCTTCTCCTTCTACCTATCTAGGCACTCTTTCAGGGTTTCAGGGTCATCCACAATTCTACCTCCTTCTTTCCTCTTCTTCTTTCCATAGGGGTCCCCCAAGCTCTTTCTTTGGATCCTTTCTGCTCTCTATCTATACCTTATACCTTCAGTTAGTACACTTGCATGACTTCTATACCTGACAACTCCCAAATGTTTTTTTTTTCTACTAGAAGGTTTACAAGGTTTACCCCTTCAGTATCCTTGGGCATCAAACAATCTACTAAGGGACATATTAATATGGATGTCAAACCACTTCTCAAAACATAGTTTTTTTTAAAACTGAGCTCATAATATTTTCTCTCCCACATACCCCCTCCCCAGACTTTTCCTTAAGTTAAATAGCTTAACTAGTCTTCCGTTCTATCATACCAGGGTGCTAGGTGTAATCATGGGCTCAAACTATTCCTTTCAGCCTCATATCTAATCACTGTGCAAATGCTGCAACCTTTACCTTCGTATATTTCCAAAATACGCTGCTTCTTAAACAACAAAACCATCAAGCTGCTAATCCACTCTGTTGTTATTTTTTGGCTTAACTACTACAACTTTCTCTTCATTGGCATTCCTCTACACAGGCTATCCTTCGTTCAGTATACCCTAAATGCTGTTTTTTTAGATTTATCCACCTTAGCAACTTCTCAGTGTTCATAACCCCTCTCGGCCAATTTCGCTGTTGTTTTTAAATCACCCAATTAATAAAATTCTAAATATCAACAACAACAACTTACAAAGCCATTTAGAACTCTGACTCCAGCACTAACATCAACTAAACATATCCTCCTGCTCTCTAGTTCCCTTGTCACCTACTTCCAGGCTGTCATCCAGAACTTCTTCAGAGTCTTCTGTTGAACTTCCTACCCCAACCTGTATGGCTCTCTCCTACTCTGTATGCTTTTAATCGATCACTGAATACTCATATGTTTAGGGAAGCCTGACTAGTATCTAGCTAGCAATTGAATCTTACATTTTTGAACAACTCATACCAAAGAAATTACTACCTTTTGTATGACTTCCCCTTTCCTTTAGATCATGAGGTCTCATGGGCTGGGCCCCCATAACCCTCTTGTCTTGAATTGTATTTTAATTTTACTGTCTTGTACTATATTTTGCAAAGGGCTGCTCAATTTCTGAATAATAATAATAATAATTATAATAATAATAATAATAATAATAATAATAATAATAATAATAGACTTTAAAGCAAGGGAACATTTTGCTATGTATTAGATTATGTTTAGAATATTTCAAAAAAAGGGGAGAGGGGAAGAGGGGAAGAGGGTAGACAGGACTTGATATGAAGCACATGGAAGCGAATAGTTGGATAGAAAAATAGACAGCTTTAAATTGGTTTAAATAGCCATGTAAATTTAATTTTTCATTTATATGCATTTTGCTATATAATAAAAAAGGTTTTACTTTTAATTAAAACCAAATATTACACAATAAGTTGATAATTCAATAGAAAAAATGTCATTAATTTACACATATAGAAAATAATGGACACAGTTAATACACGTACAGATTATTGACCCATTGATAATATTTAAACCGGGATGGAGCCTGGGATCCGTAAGGTCCCAGCCTCATTTAAAGTCCCAAAACTTCTATGTTTAGAATATGTTTTTAGGCTCAATATTTAAAGCACACAACTATGCTTTTAAAAGATAAGTTGTGAACAAATTTATAGTCCTTAAATATGTTAGGATTCTTACCCTCTTTTATTCTCCGGGATGATGGATTATGTATAGCAATCTAAGAGCCTAAGGATAGAAGCCAGTGCAGGATGTAGGAGGAGCTGTTAAAACCCAGACCAGGAAAAGATTACAGCACAGACATGTGCATGAAAAAAACAGATTTGTTACCCAGACACTAATCAATGAATGGGTTTTTAGTCTAGTCTATCTCTTCCACCTATGTCAGTCTGTACCCTATGGAATACAATAGTTATTATCAGTATAAAGCTGTTGTCGGCAATTGCTCTTTAAAGTGGTTGTAAATAGAGTTGAGCGAACCCGAACTGTAAAGTTCGGGTTCGGTACGGACTTTGGGTTTTTCCTGAACCCGGACCCGAACCCGAATAATTGCTGAAAGTTCAGGTTCGGAGTTCGGGAAAAAAAATGCGTGGAGGTCCCCCCAAATTCAATAACCAGACCCTTTAGGTCTGGTATGGATATTAAGGGGAACCCTGCCGTCAATTTAAAAAAAAATGACGTAGGGTTCCCCCTAAATATCCATAACCAGACCCTTCAGGTCGTAGCTGGAGAGATCACCCGACGCTGGATAGAGACAACGATGGAGAAGCGAGCAGCGTATATTTTCACCGCTGGATTTTTATTTGGTTTAATTAATAAAGTAATTTGCTCTATGATGTGTGTGTTTTTTTTCTAAAAACTACTATTTACACTTCCTTCGTGAAATGGTAGGGGTACAGTGTACCCTATTACCATTTCACACAGGGGGGGCCAGGATCTGGGGGTCCCCTTTGTTAAAGGGGTCTTCCAGATTCTGATAAGCCCCCTGCCCGCATACCCCCACAACCACCGGGCAAGGGTTGTGGGTCATGTGACCCTTGTCACCATCAACATGGGGACAAGGTGCTTTGGGGGGCACCCCAAAGCACCCTCCCAATGTTGAGGGCATGTGGCCTGGTGCGGTTCAGGAGGGGGGGGGCGCACTCTGTCCCCCCCTCTTTTCTGCGGCTAGCCAGGTCAACGTGTTTGGATAAGGGGTCTGGTGTGGATTTTAGGGGGAACTCCACGCCAATTTTTTTTTACATTTGGGGTGGAGTTCCCCTTAAAATCCACACCAGACCTAAAGGGTCTGGTTATGGATATTTAGGGGGAACCCTACGTCATTTTTTTTTTCAATTGACGGCGGGGTTCCCCTTAATATCCATACCAGACCTAAAGGGTCTGGTAATTGAATTTGGGGAGACCTCCGCGTATTTTTTATTTTTTTTACTAAAAGTCCCTGTCCCATTGACTTCAATGGAGTTCGGGTTCGGGTTCCCGAACCCAAACTTTTTTTTAAAGTTCCGGTTCGGGTCCGAACCCGAACATCCAGGTGTCCGCTCGACTCTAGTTGTAAACCCTTACAGACCACTTTGACCTACAGGTAAGCCTAGAGTAAGGCTTACCTGTAGGTGCAACAAATATCTCCTTAACCTACACCGTTAAGAAGATATTTTCAAGAAAGACGGCACTGATGTCTACGACGGATGCTCTGTAGACAACGGTGCACAGGTGCACTGAGCGTGCCGCTACTAACGGCGATCATGCCATTAGTAACATCATCGCTGCTCCGGCCAGTCACAGCGCCGGAGCAGCGATACCCCGAAGTCACTCCGGGTATCATGGCGGCGACGAAGGAAGTGTCCGAGGGTCGCTGCGAGGGCTTCATTCTCAGGTAAGTAATTCATAATGAGCTAACATGCATACAGACACCCAGATAAGGCAAATATAGAAACAATGCAGTATCAGAAGCTCACTCCAGAGCTAGGAATAGGATCAAAGAGCTCAGGCCCGGATTCAAGAAACACATCAATAAGGACTGGAAAGCAAAAAAAAAAAACACTGCACAGTGAAGCAGTGAAGTTTAGAGGAAAGTGTTTTGGGAGCGCTAAATACAGTGCTCCCAACCCACCCCAAAGATGCTGCTCGCAGGACTTTCATAACGTCCTGCAAGTGCACCACCTCAGTGTAAAAAGACACACTGCAATGAATGGGAGGTGGTTTTCAGGCACTTTTCAGAGGCTTTTTCTAGCGCTAAAGCGCCTGAAATACGCCTTAGTGTGAAAGGGGTCTTAGGGAAAACAGATATAGACATGATCCTGATATCAACCAGATACATGTCAGACTCAACAGTTGACCCAGTATCAAAATGTTAGAAACACTTTAACCACCTCACTACTGTATTAGCTGTTGCAAAAAAAGGAAAGATAAAATATGAAATACCCATTACCCACCAAATCAAATTGTAAATAATTAACATCAATATTGACACTCTCTTGTTCTAAACAATTAATACCTGTCTTGATAATAGGTTGAAACAATATGATAACTTGTTGTGCTACATACAGAATCTCTAATGTATGGTATGTATGATTTCTACAACGCAGTCATATGATCAATATTCATATATTATATCAGTTAATAACAAGAATTCATGCATTTGACTGAAACCTAGAAAGTAAATCCTTCAAATCCTTCACAACCATAAGATTTCTACATTTCTCAACATTAATCTTCCCCTATTGCTGCAATTCCAAGACAAGAACTAGCCAAGTGCCCAAGTATTTAGTTGTTATGTTATGTTTATAGGCAATCCACACAATAAAGTGAGGTTTTTGCACTCTATTTCTCCTGTTGTGTTAAAATGTCTTTGGAAAATGTAGAGTTCACTGGATGATGCATTCCAAAGTTTTGCATGTTACATTTGTAACCAGATTGATTTTTGGCATTTCAGGTCCTGCACCGGCCAATGCTTTTTGAGGTTACTGACTTATTGCCTGCAAGATAATTTTTTTAAAACTTCTTGCTTTGTTTATCTATATTTGACATTCAATTTTATTATCTGAGAGGTTGGATTAAATGCTTTTTCTGGCAGACTTTATGTTATAGCAGGTGTACAACTTCAATGTTTTTCATTGTGTACAGAATCTTCAAATGGGATAAAAACATCCAGTGTGTGTTTATTTTAAATACTTTGTGCTTCTTTTTTAGAGGGTTTCATTTCAACTATACTCTTGTCTCTGTATTTGAATACATTTCCCGGTTCATTTCTAATTCAGTAAAGTTGACAGGCCTTAAAAGCTATGAAAATGCATTTTTGAAAGACTGGTCCCTTGAGTATTCAAGAGTTCACATATCAGTTTTCTTTTGTGTTACATAATCTACCCAATGTGAACCTAACAAGAGATAAAAAGTAGAAAAAAATATACTTACACATAAAAGTTGTTTGCAGCTTGTCATTCAGTTAAAACAGCAATTTGTGAAATGGAATGAAAGTCTTACAATGGACAATGAAATGTTAACTTAAGAATAAGGGTACTGCATAACAAAATGCTGATAATGGACACCATCATAATATGTTGTAAACCTTTCACAAGGTTAATTTTTGTTTCTGCCCTATGTATGCTTTATATTTAAAAGTAGATTAGTTATTTAGTCTCTAGGATCAATTCAGGCCAACAACAGTACCAATGCACTTCTGGTTCAAAAATAGTAGGTGTTGCATGTCGGGATGTCCAAACAGTTACAAACATCCCTAGACATTTTTATTTACTTCAAAATAACAGTTATAAAAACTGAAATAAAAAGAGCTATCGATTTTTAAGTGAATATTTGGCCAGGTTTAGACATTTGGATATAACACACAGTTAAATTAGTTTTTAAACAAGTGTACCAAGATCCCAGGTATCCTTTAGTCTAATGAAAACCTCCAGAGCCATGGACAGCTGACATCCTTCTGTATAGAGTGTGTTGAAAGGCATATTGAGTGCATAATAACGTAGATTCATGGGCGCCAGACACTTCTTGAATGCAAAGAGATTTATTTTCTGTTGAACAGAACGGTGGGAGAGAGGGTTTAGGGCCAGGACACCCTTAGGTAGTTGCAATATCAATTGGCAGACTTAGAGACTTCTACAGGTGAACAGCCATGCACGGAAAGGCATCCAGCAAGACACCACATCTGCATGTGTAGGAGCACTGTCTCCTATGGCAACAGTCTTAGAACAGTTCCTAACAAAAATTGTAACAAACGCCTTTACTTTTATATAATCACTTCTTGTAGATTCTCAGTCCACTGAGCTTCCAGTCTCTCTAACTAGACTTGCTGATTCAATGCCATTGAATGCTCTAAGCTCTTCTAATCTTCTTACTTTAGTATCTTCCTCAAGCGTCACCCCTGCTTCCCTGCTGGGTAACTGGCTTAGAACTCCAGATACTCCTCAAGCATCACCCCACTGGCTGGGTCCCTGGCTTGGCACCTGTTGAAGTTTCCCGCTTCTTCACCGTCCCCGGTTGGCGAAAATACTGCTCCGGTGCTTCAGCTGCTCACTGCGGTCCCTGGTAACAAGGTGGTTGGTCCCTTAGTGGCGAAAGCTTTCCTTCTAACTCCATCCACGACAGGTTCTCCGGCTGGCAGAACCACCACTTCTGGTTGGACTGAAAGCCACAATCCCAATGCTCTCTTGCTTCTGGATATGCCCTCCAACAGCCTAGCAGCGAGATGTACCCAGGATAGGCCCTAACTCTAGCCTAGCAGCCCAGGCAGCACAACACACGTCCACCCAGACAGCCGTCCAGGTGGCACAAAACAGTGATCACCTGACTCCACCCAAATATATAGGTTTTCCCAGCAAACTAAGGGGCCAAAAAAAACCCTGCCCATTGATTGAGACACCCTATATACTCCTAATCTGTCCTTGCATTGCCCTTATCTTATCTAATGTCACCAGGTACCCGGAAAACTAGCAGTAGAAGGGAGAAGTGCAGCAATTCCAGACTAAGGGTGAACTCAATTTAACCCTAACAATTGGCCAAGGCCAATACACCTGTCAGGTAAATTTAGGAGCAACCCTGCCTAGACATCAGAGTGCTACATCCTAACCCTGCCTATAAAACTACGTCTCAGAGTTTGCAGAAAAAAAAAAATAACAATGACAACAGTATATGTGGCGTACCACATGAAATAAACATGGATATCAGATACAATGATATTTCACACAGGGTAGTTAGACATCAAACATTATATACAATTTCAAATGCAGCATACCATTAAGATAAATAAAGGAAATAAAAAACAATAACCTTACATCCTAACTACCTATCTAATACATATATTAGACATGTGCACTGCCAAAAAAAAAATTGTTTTCATTACATTAGTTTTTTAGCATTTTTCGGAAATTCAGAAATTCTGTAAATTCGAAAGTTCAGAAATTCGGAAATTAGAAAATTCGGGAATTCAGAAATTCAGAAATAAAAAAATCTAAATGTTCAGATTTTTTAATTCTTGATTTTTGAATTTTTGAATTTGAATTTTTGAATTTCGGAATTTGAATTTTCGAATTTCGGAATTTGAATTTTCGAATTTCAGAATTAGAATTTTCAAATTTCAGAATTTGAATTTTCGAATTTCAGAATTTGAATTTTCGAATTTCAGAATTTGAATTTTCGAATTTCAGAATTTGAAAAAATAATTCAGAACTAAACAAATTGCATGTGTCTAATATATATACAGCAATGAAAGGGTATAAATGGTTAATGTAATCCTTATATGAAATCCCTGTCCCTCCTTGTCAAAGGGAGACTCTCTGCTGCAGCAACACTTGAAAGAGAAACAAACAGCAATGCAAATGCATCTGATCCCTAGTGCAATATATACAAAAGTGTTTAAGTAATTATTATTGGTCTTTAGCCAAAGACAGCATAGCAATGTAGCCCTATAATACATTTACATACTATACATAATGAAAGTGGGCCCCATTCTCAGACGAGAATGCCACCCCCTTTTTTTCTAATCAAAACTTTCCCTAGTGTTTTATATCATGTAAACAGTTCTGATGCATGGATTACTCTATTATTCACACAGAGGGTAAGAATTTGCCCCTTTGCCACAGTGTCCTTGCCATTTCATAGTCCATAACATTTTTACTTGGGGTGAACAAAGCTTCCTAGCAGTTTCCCTACTTCTTTAGGGATAACTCCGGGGACAAGGAGGTACAGCTGCATTCAGATAACAAGCAGCCAGGCCATGGTGCAAGGGACTGCACTTTGAGACATAGGTCCCCTTGCAACGATATCCTCAATCTGTCCACATGACAGCCAGGGACTGAGAAGATTCCCCTCATGAATTGGAGAAACAGCTACCTGCTGAATTTCACAGGTCACTTTTCAGAGTGAACCATCCGATAACTACAAGTTTTAACCCATGTGGCACATGTGGGCACTCCCTGTATCTGCCGGCAGCATTCAGTCCAGCCCAATCTCAGCAGTACAGCCCTCAGGAATGTTCTCCTCTGACAGCAACTTATGTGCAAAGGAGAAGTGGCTTACAGCGTTCATTACTCCTGTAAGGTACCTGTGATAGGTACTGTCCGAAGAGGAACTAGTGTGCTGAGGATTCAGGCAAAAACGTAGTCAGGCAGATTAGGTTGGCAACAGGTCAGGCAAAATGGTACACGATCGAAATCCAGAGAGTGGTCAGGCAGGCAAAGGTCATACACGAGCTGGCGGTGAAGTACAAAATCAGCAGGCTAGGGAGTAGTCAGGGATTCAGGCAGAAGTTCAACACGATAATCAAGATCACAAGTAGTCAGAGCATCCAGGGAGCTAATCCACACAAACGGGCGCTGAGCGATAGCATCACTTCCTATTTATGGGCCGCATTGATTGAAAAATTGTCCACAGCTGACAGCAGGTGGGGATAGTGAGTCCAAGGTAAGGCTTTATACTGAAAGGACATTTCCAAAAGTCCAGATCTCCTCTGTAGCACAACAGGTAAGGCTGCAGCTGTGGGACCAGGAAGATCCTGGTTCAAACACACCCAGGCACATGACAACTCCACAAGGTGCATACATTTGTAATCCAAAGTATTACAAAAAGCGCAATTCCACATTTCACCAGTAGTATTCAGGATCGGGCAAGATTAAGGACTCTCCTTTAGCATTCACCAAAGTGACAAAGTGTTTAATGTCCTTCTTGTTAAGTTAACATTATTTGTGTGAATTCAACAGGAATATGTAGGTAACACTGGGGCCCTCAAACCCTGGCTACTATGCCATGTTCAACTAGGGCCGAAACAACTAATCGATTACTATTTTCATAATCGATTAATCAGCCAGTAACATAATGTGGGTTAAAAAAAAATACATATCCCTTTATAGTACAAAAAGAGCAAATCGCTACTGTAAATATTACTTTCACTGTACCCCCTCACAGTGCCATGGGAACATTTGCCTCTCCTTGTTAACCTCCCAGACATGATGGGGGGGGGGGGGAACGATTTTTTAAAAGTGGTAATAAGGATGTGTTTCCCTGTTCCCATAACCCTGATATCTCCTTCCCCACATTGCTTCCCCTCTCTTGTGATGCACTACCTGTGTGTGGGCCTGAGCTGTTTTGTAAAAAAAAAAAAAAAGATATAGATACCTACCATAACACAGGGCAATGTTACAGATTGCAGAACTCTTTTGTTCCACAAGATGACAATGTCAACTATGACTTGTTTAGCTAGTGACTGGCTTTACGCAGGAGCATTCTGGGAGATGTAGTTTAGAAGAGGATCTGAGCCACAACTACAATATCCATGTACACCTGAGAGCAGGAGAGGTCACATAAAAAAGAAAGCCCAGGAAAGAGCGGTGCAGTTGAGAGCGTGCCAACCAGAGAAGGAAAGGAGTAAGAGTACTGCGTTATGCAATATTGGGCAGGCGGGCCTTGAGTGGAATTCTCTGCACGCTGCTGTACCTAAGAGCTGAGAGGCTGGACCAGAGAGAGTCTGCTGTAGTATCAGCTGCCTGGGTGCTGTGTTAAATCAGGGTAGGGAGTCTCCAACCAAGACCATTCATGCATCACTTCTGGTTAGGGCCATAGACAGGATTTCCTGTTGGCGCCTGTATCTGCATTGTTTGTCTCAAACACTTTTTAAAAATTGAGATAACGGTAAACATCTTGGACTGATCGTTTCCCAGGTTGCTACACAGTGGCACATACTGTGGCTGCGTAATACCCCTGGGGGTATGACATTTCTGGTGAGTGCATTTGTAATAAGAGCATTGAAAAATCGCCCACACTGCAAACACCTGATTAAGAAGACAACAATCAGCATTTTTATGTCTATAAGCACTGGACACTTTTTGTTTGTATGAGTACAAGTCACTTTGTATTTTTCACTGTTTGCCACAACCCTGAGTGGAAAAAATGTATTCATTTATAGATTTTATATTTATACTTTTTATGTACATTAATTGCTTGTGAATATACCGTATTTTTAGGACCATAAGGCGCACCGGGTTATAAGGTGCACTATCATTGAGCGCCTGTTAACAGGTTTTTTTCCATACATAAGGCACACTGGGTTATAAGGCGCACGCGGGTATAGAAAATTAATGAATGAATGCACACACCTCTGTCACACGCAAGCGCCAGCTCCGAAATGCCGTCGCATTCCAGTGACGTCACCGTGGCTCACGCTGCGCCCCATGCCTCGCTTTTAACAGTGTCACCGTACCAGCTAGTTCCACTGCTATACGGACGGTTCGACATAGAGGGGCATAGGAGCATTTTACAGTTTACATCTGGTGCGGAAGGACGTTACATTAGGGACTATTTCCATGATCTACATGCCGGATCTCTACTATTTACATGTAAGTTGATGCTGTAAACCTATCATGTATGTCTGTAATGCTCAATACAACCATACATAAGGCGCACCGCATTATAAGACGCACTGTCGATTTTTGAGAAAATGAAAGGATTTTAAGTGCGCCTTATGGTCCGAAAAATACGGTATTAATATTTTAATCATTGTAATATTAGTGAATGTCAATCCTAATTAGTGGCTCTTTCATTTAGTTTAAACACGCATCAAGCTGTATCACCTATATGCACAGGAATTTCTCACCCGTCCCGGGTGTAACACACCAGCATCAATTCCAATAGGACCTTTAAGGTTACATTTAGTAATTGTCACCTTACATATTTAAAGCTGTGTCACCATACGCATAGGAGTTTCTCATATGGTTTAGGATTAACCCGGCTGAGGGTGTAACACAACAGCATCAAATCCATGCACGTTTTTCAAAAAGACCACTCAGCACTCGTCACTTTAATCATATACTTTTTTCTATCCTATCAGACACTAGCACTTTTTACCTAGACAGAACACGCCACACCTACACTGCTTTTTAATCCATAACTCAACATTATCAGAGCCCTATAATTCTACTTGGCTGTCATAAAACGCTTGCTGTAAACCAGGACATCATCATCCAGAGCTGCTTAAGGCCACCACTTAATTTGCTGCCGCAATCAATTAACCACAGGATAAGGGAGCCCTTCACTTTTCATATAGCTAATCATCAGCAGAAGACTGCCAAGAGAGGAATTGGTGAGTGGGTCACTGACCCACCATCATGCTGCAACTACCTGCTAATAACAGACAATATGAGACCCACCCTTAATCTTCATTTACATGCTAACAACTTACAGTCACATACCCCTACACCTGTGAATATTCCAAGCCATTTTAGACAAAGTCTCACACAGCTTAGTAACCTGTTTGTACTCCGGGAGTTCCCTCTTTTATTATGTTCAACATCTGTGATAGATTTCTGCAATACTTATTTTATTGAAAATTTGAATCCCCCTGTGTGCCAACATTCGTAAAGGGCCTTAACATATCCGGCAGAAGATCCATCACAAATAATTGCCCAAATTACTCTATTCTAATGGCAGAACTGTATTTATATTCATATCTTGCAGGCCTAAACCTATTCCCTTTGTTTAAGAGTTTCCAAGTGACATAGTTTGTCTGTGTTACTTCTTTTTTATCACTTGGGGCGTTTCATCCTTGACCATATAGTAACAGGATCTCTTTAAATCATTCCTATAAATGACTTGTACACTGGAAAGATAGGAATATTTCAGTGGGAGTTATGTGTTTGGCTGGTAAATTATCCAACATATAGCCATTGTGGCAGGGCTATTGCGTTCACTGGTTTTGGATAAAATTAGTCTTCAAAGGATTTCTAGTTTCATCTATTGACCTAATATCCAATATGACTGTGGCTTGTCTTAAATAGCATGGTTTGGAATCAGTAGCTTGGCAATGTACATCAAAAGATATTAATCAGAGATAAGCAAATCAATTTGCAAAAGCTGGGTACACAATGTGAGAAAATCGGAAGAAAAATTCAGCACGAGGTACGATCCTTTGATCTTTATATAGAGTATACACAATTTTCAACATCTGATTCAAAATTTCCAAAGAACATTTCTGAAGGGACAAACTCTAAAATATTTCTCTTATGTGAACAGAACTAACAATGTTTGTTTCATGTGTAATGTTTTCGTACAGGAAAAATACGAAATACTGCGCATGATCAGGAACAATAAACATTGTTCGCCTAATTTTCTTATAGTATGTACCCACCTTAAGTTTGAGATTTCCACCCATCAAGCCAATCTTCATTTGATGTAAGCTAACAAGCACCATCCGCCCTTTGGAGCTGTGTAGTTGCATATTGCCTATCATATATTATTTTGAAAAAAATTATATTTAGTTTACACGCATAAATATCACTCATCTATGAATAAGTCTTTCAATCAAAAATCTTTTACATTTGAAAACTTTTACTTCTCATGAACTCAATGGGCCAAATCTTCAAAGGAGATACGCAGGCGGAACTGCTGTTCAACCTGCGTATCCCTGTGGCTATCTTTGGAAACGATCCTCAGAAGGATTTTTCCAAAGATAGTCAGAAGATCCGACATCTGTAAGACACTTACACTGTCGGATCTTAGGATGCAGTACCGCATCCGCCGCTGGGGGCATTTTGAGTCGAAATGCCGCTTTGCGTATGCAAATGAGGACTTAGGCAGATCCACAAAGCTTTTTAGCTATGTGTTTTCTGCGTAAGTTACGTTTTGCATACGTAAAATTAGGGATGCTTTTACAAGGCCTAAACTGTTTAGACCTTGTAAAAACAAACCTTTTTTTCGATCGCCGCGGTTTTTTTTAAATTTCGAATTTTTTTTCCCGGCGCATATTTTTTTTTTTACCCGACGCAACTTTATTGTCCCGTCGCGATCCACAAAGCCCGGCGTAAAGTACGTTCGCGCGATGCACGTCGGGAAAAATGACGTCACACGCATGCGCCGAACGTCCGGCGCGGGAGCGCGCCTCATTTGAATAGGAATCGCCCCCTCGAGCAGACGACCGCCTTGCGACGGAGGCACTTAGGTTACACGGCGTGTAATTTCTAGGTAAGTGCTTTGTGGATCGGGCACTTAGGTAGAAATTTAACGCCTGTGTAACTTAACTGCTGAAAGTTAAGTTAGGCAGGTTTTTTGAGAATTTGGCCCAATATTTTTTTTATATTGCAAACATTAGCAAAAAAATCATGGCAATAAAAATATGATATGTGTTATACTTTAATGAGCTGTTTTATAAACAGTGAACTATGATGCATCACACTTATCTCTAGATATAAAAAAGAAAAAATCAACTGAAATCTTTTGCCTACTTTTATGTATTTCAGTTCCAGGATTCTGTTGAAAATACGGTGTGATTATCATACAAAGGTAGCAAAACGTTATATATTTTTACTGCTAATTCTTTAACACAAGCATTAAAAGTTAATGTAAAAGAAACAATCCTTCACTTTGTAATAAAGAGTTACAGAGCTGCCTGGTTAGCTGTCAATTGCAGACAGTGTCAATCACTGTGAACACTCTACTCCAGACAGCAAATAGTGCAAAATATTTTACAAAGAGAAGCAATTATGCATGCTCACAAAGCCAGCAAATATGGCTCTACTGTGATAAAGAAAACCAGTGATTACATTCACAAAGCTTAACATCAGTTACAATTTTGAGCTTTATGAAGTTGTGACTATAACTAGTAAAACCTTCTAGAACAATAAAAGTATTAGGGACCTATATACTATTCAAACTAGAGCTCTCAAGAGCATTTTGTGCAGGATGTTCCAAGAAATATATCTGTATTGATTTAGCATCACATTTTACATTGTATAGAACACTAGTTTAGCTTTATGTCTATGCCTCAAGCATTATTGATGTACAGGAATGTCTAATCCATGTGTAAAACAGTGCCTAAAAATATGTCCCTCCTTTCAGATGTTCATATTTTATTGTCATAAGACATTGAATGACAGTAGGTTTAATTTTTTATAATTTTTTTACACTGATCAATAGAAACATATTCTTTGATGTCAACATAAAATCAGACTTCTGCAAAGCAAGTTGAATAAATTACAATGAAACACACACAACACACACACACCAAAAATACCAAATTGCATACAGTAAGTACAGTATATACCCCTTCAAGTTAGTTTGGACATGGCTCTATTAGCTTTGCACAGCTAGACAATGCAATTTTTTTCACATCACAAAACGGCTCCAGCTCTTTCAAGTTGCATGGGGTAGCTAGGTGAACAGTCTTTATCTACTACAGCCACAATTCTTTCTTGGATTAAGTTATGAATTGGCCATTCCTGGACAATAACGCTGTTGTTTTCAAAGTGCATACTGAGACAATAGACAATAAAAACATTTAATTTATCTTAACGAAAGGTTAAAACAGCTTTAACACGAGCTCTTACTTTTAAATCTGCAAGTACTCTGGGGAAATTAATTCTCAAAGTTCAAAGCAGAGATTATAAAAATGACAGCTCCTCCCCATTATTTTCTCAGGTAGCAGGGACTTGGCAGGCTAACCACTTAAGCCCCGAGCTTCTTTCTGAGATTTGGGGCCAGATCCACAAAGCACTTACACCGGCGTATCTCGAGATGCGCGGCGTAAGTGTATATATACGCCGGCGTAACTATGCGCCGTATCCACAAAACTAGATACGCCTGAAAATCGGCTTTTTCCGACGTAACTTTTCTGCGCCGGCGCATCGTGGGCGCATATATACGCTGGACGCATCTGGCGCTCCCATTGATTTGCTATTCAAATATGCAAATGAGGGAGATATGGCGATCGTACGTGCGCCCAACGCGGGCTACGCGTAAGTTGTACGTCCGGCCTAAAGTTACCCCTCATAAAGCAGGGGTAAGTCAGCAGCAGACATGCATAAGTCAGCTGGAGAGCAGCTTCAGCAGCACCGATACGGATGAGCTGAACATCCACACTTGCAGGACAACAATCTGTATGTCAACATGCCAGGGGCATCCATGGTCATAGCTATACTACTGGCTTCACAGGCGCGTAGGAGGAGGGCACGGGAGAGGATATACCGACCGCGCCTAAACGTCTTTGGCATTGGGGATTCGGAGGTGTATTGCATCTTCAGATTCAGCCCTGCTGCCATCCTGGAATTAGCCACAACCCTGAAAGATGACATCACCAGCCAGACACACTGCTCACAAGCAGTGGAGCCACTGGTCAAGGTACTGGCAACACTCCATTTCCTTGCCAGTGGCTCGTTCCAGCGTACAAGTGGAGTTGTGGCTGGGATGGCGCAATCCTCCATTAGCAGATGTGTGCACCAGGTTGTCCCCACAATCCTCAGACGCATGTCCCACCACATCGTCAGACCCACCCAGGAGCATCTGCGGCAGAAGGCAATGCGTGATTTCAACAGTATTGCAAGATTCCCACGCACCGTGGGGGCCATTGATTGCACACATGTGGCACTACGGCCCCCCCATGACACAGAGCACATATACCGCAATCTGAAGCATTGGCATTCCATCAACGTACAGGTGATAGCCGATGCCCAATGCCTCATATGGCACGTCCGTGCCAAACACCCAGGGTCCAGCCACGACAGCTACATATACCGTCAAAGCACCATCCCAACAGAATTTGAACAGAACGTGTACGGGAACAGCTGGCTGGTTGGTGAGTCACATGGGAGTCAGGCATGACTGTCCGACCCCATGATGCAGACATCACGAGGGGCACATGCACGACTAACATCCTCCTGTCTTCTCCCTTCCAGGTGACGCTGCATATGCACTTGGACCCCATCTCATGACTCCGTTCCGGAATCCTGACACCCCAGGAGAGAGAAGATACAATGATGCACATACACGTACCCGTGCAGTGGTGGAACGCACCTTTGGCCTCCTGAAGTCCCGTTTCCAATGCCTGGATAAGTCGGGGGGTACCCTGTTGTATTCCCCAAACTTTGTGTGCCAGATCATCGGTGCATGTTGCATGCTGCACAACTTCGCCGTGAGAAAGGGCCTGGAGATTGACATACATAATGACCTGACCCCCGAACCAGACATTCCCCCCGGCTACCCCGTCTGCTGAGAGAAGAGCAGTCAGGAGATGCCTCACAGTAGGCATCTTTGCACGTTACACACACACATTCATCATGGCACAAGCAGAATGCATGCATGCACACCACTGTGGTCCCTAGCACACACACCCCACATCCTCATCACATTGGATTAGCCCAAGTCCACCATGCAGGACTTGGGAGCAGCAACGCCACGTCAAGGCTCCAATTATGTTGCTGTCCATTCATACCACATTCACACGGTCCTGGGGATCACTTCTCCCTGATGACCGAGGGTGACACCCCTTTTCCAGCAGGAATGTCACCCCCACATTCAAACACCAGTCACACTGTAGCCTGCAATACTGACCGTGTGCTTGGGCTACAAAAAAAGAACTCATAACCTGAGTATAAAAAATAAACACAAAAAAAATCATAACCTGAGTATAAAAAATAAACACAAAAAAAACATCAGCGGCGCTGTCGTGGCCCATGCCTGGTGCCACGGCCACGGCCTCAGCTCCTCATGGGAGACTCATGGGGGGGGAATCAGGAGGAGGAGGAGCATCCCCTGTCTCTCCACGGCTGGCGGCCTGCATTGGTGTCAGCCTGCAGCAGCCTTGACTGCCTCCCCTCGGCCTGGATGGCAGCTGTATTTTCCCTGACAGCCTCTGCCAGAGCATGGACCTCATCCAGAAGGCCTGCTGTGGTGGCCTGCAGATCCCCCAGGCAGGTGACCACAGCAGCAGAATTTGCGCCAACATCATGGACAGCTTCCATCATGGTGGCATAGGAGGCCATGCTGTCTGCCATACGCTCCATCTGCTTTGCAAGCTCACCCAGATGGTGGGTCTGGCGGGCCTGGTCCCTCCTGAGGTGTTCCGGGGGGACATCAGACACTCCCCTAGTCTTCCTGGTCACCTTCCTGGTGCCAGAAGAGGCTTGGGGCCGTGGAGAAGGGGAGACCCTTGAGGGGGAATCCCTGTTGGGGGAGGACCCGGAGGGGCTACAACCGATGAAGGGCTGACTGGTCCCAGCCAAAGGGGGAGACTCCTCCAAATAGAGGCAGACCTCGTTTCCACTGGTCACCTCCTCCTCAACTAGAGGTGTGGCCACTCCCCTCCACTGATGAGTCATGGCTTGCCAGGGGGTCTGACTCAGACTGATGTCCGGGGGATGGTGTTGAAGAGCCACCAGCATCAGATGGCCCAGCACCCTCCTGCACATCTGTGGATGACACAAAACATTCACATGTTGGAGGACCCACACACTTGTCACATGCTCCCTTCCACCCCCACACATGCTACACACCAGATAGGAGATAAAACACACTTACCTGTCCTCAAGGCATCCTCAACGGAGTCAAAGCCCTCCACTCCCTCCACTTGATGCCTGTGGAGACACTGGGCAACCACCTGCTCCTCAGGAGTGAGCATCAAAGTAGTTGCTGGTCCCCCTCCAGTGCCCCTGGCATGAGCTCTCATCCTCGCCATCTTACCTTTGACCAGGCGACGCAGATCATTAATTTTTTTTTTAATGTCATTGGTGGTCCAGACCTCATATCCCAACGCATTCACATCAGCCGCAATCTGCGCCAGGATCTCCATCCTCCTGGCCTTTGCGGTGTTGGCACTCTCTGCACCATGGAGGTAGACATCAAACTGGGACATGGCCCTGATGATCACCTCCTTCTCCTGTGGAGAAAAGTTCAGCTTCCTCCTCTTCTCTGAACCTGGAGCAGACATGGATAAAAAAAACAAGAACCAAACCAACCAGCAAAAAGTACCTTGCTTCAGGGGGGGAAACAAGCGGATGTACTTTTGCACTCGACGGGCGCATGTCTGGGCATATTTATGCCCTGGGCGTATCTCAGAGATTACGCCGGGCCTAGTTCTGAGCATGCGCAGAGAGGCGCGGGACATAGTCAGCGCCACGGCACATGCGCCATTCGTTCGGCCCTTCATTTGCATGGGGTCACGGTTCATTTCAATGGAACATGCCCACTTCCTTCCTACTTTGAATTACGCCTAGGAATTTACGTCGCGCCGGCGCAACATTTGACGGAAATACTCTCTTGCCTCTCTGAGTTGAGCCGGCGTAGTGGAAATGAGATGCGCTACGCCGGTCTATATATAAGCCACGCTATGTGGATCTGGCCCTTGGTGATTACAAGTTAAAAACATTTTTTTTTGCTAGAAAATTACTTAGAACCCCCAAAGATTATATTTCCTAACACCCTGGAGAATAAAATGGCGGTCTTTGCAATACTTTTTGTCATACCATACTTGTGTAGCGGTCTTAAAAGATCACTTTTGAATTAAGAAATAAGACAACAGTAAAGTTAGCCTAATTTTTTTATATTGTGAAAGGTAATGTTACGCAGATTAAATTGATACCAAACATGTCATGCTTCAAAGTTGCACCCGCTCGTGGAATGGCGACAAACTTTTACCCTTAAAAATCTCCATAGGTGACATTTAAAAAATGTACAGGTTGCATGTTTTGAGTTACAGAGGAAGTCTATGGCTAGAATTATTGCTTTCACTCTAACGATCGTTGCAACACCTCACATGTGTGTTTGAACACCGTTTTCATATGCGGGTGCTGCTCACGTATGCGTTTGCTCCTGCGCGCGAGCCCGTCGGGACAAGGTGCTTTAACATTCTTTATTTTTTATTATTTATTTTACTTTATTTGATTTATTTTGACACTGTTTTAAAACAAAAATGGGTCACTTTTATTCCTATTACAAGGAATGTAAACATCCCTTGTAATAGAAAAAAGCATGACAGGTCCTCCTAAATATGAAATCTGGGGTCAAAAAGACCTCCGATCTCATATTTGGGCTAAAATGCAATAAAAAAAATGTAGTTCTAAAAAAATAAGACCTATGGGCGGAAGTAACATTTTGACGTTCCTTCCGCCCTGCAGTGATATGGAGACAGGCAGGGGCCATCTTCCCTTCACTCGTCTCCATACACAGCAACAGAGAGGGCAGACAATTCTTTCACCGCTCCAGGTGAGCCTCGTAGATCATTAAGGGTTGTTGAACCACCAGGGTGCTGGCGATGCTAATTGTAGCACATGAACGAAAAAACTCTGGATAGCCGCACTCCAAGATAACTTAAAATAAAGTTGGTCTTTTTATTTTCAAATGCACATGCATTCACCGCAAACAACAGGTACAGAAATGGCCGACGCGTTTCACGCTGCAATTCAGCGCTTAGTCATGGCTAACACAGGTTCACACTAACATGACATATATACCAAAACCACCATCATGTGAAAAAGACATCCGCCAATGGCGGAGCTCGATCAATCAAATAATTAAACAATTAGTTACATGCACATTCAATCTAAATCATATAGAGCAGGTGATGAGGCCTCCCTCAGAATTAACAAATTGAAATAAAAATAAAATAATTATAAATATACATATAGGAATATAAAAATGATATATAATATGTATAAAACATATAAAAAAACACACATATACACAGTAGCAAAACACCTGTATCTCCCTTCAAAACTCCAAAATTATGAAGTCACAATTTTGACCTGTGTATGACTCCACTAAAATTTGCAAATTGTATGCATGTTCTATAACTATTAAAGGGATAATATTTTTGTGCATTAAAAAGGTGAACAACTAATATTCAAATATGGACACTTCTGTGTAATACTAATGTGAAATACCTCATTTACGCGAGATAGGAGAGTAAACATTAAAGTGCTTCTATATTCTTATTTTTAGTTTTCTATATAAATATTTTTTAATGCAAAAACTCTCATTCCTATATTTTTGTGTTTTTATTTAATTTTTATATTGTGTTCCTATTATATATACAAAGTGTGTATGAGTGTAACTCTAATGAAATAATTGATCCTCCTAAAAAGAACCTAAATGAATGTTCATATAATTTGATAATCTGCAACTTCCATTAAGGAGCCGCACAATCAAAGAAATATACTTTGTTCAAAGAGGAGGAAAAAAGAGAAAAATATATAAAAAGGATAAAATAAGAGTAACCAAATAATAATGTAAAAACATGCATATGTGAACTTGGTGTTGACAGAGTGTCTAGTGGAGATCGTGATCTAATGCGAAACTCTGTTGTAAACACAGGGGTTGTGTATCAACATAATACCTATAGCAATTCAGACGCTGCAGTATATGCAGGGTCATGAACATCAAAATTATGTAATTACTTATCAGGTGAATGTGGGATCGGCCCGGAGAATGCGCTGCAAATGTTCCTCAAATTACTGATGTAAAAGTCTGGAAGTTGCCTAAAAGGACAACTGCCAAGATGTGACAACCTCTACGGTGTCTAACCGATTTTGTGAAAGGAGGAAAAACATCGTGCACAAATCCAAGGCCGAAAGTGAGAAATGTAATAATGGTCTAGTGCGATAGTCAGTTGTCGGAAACCCGACCATGACTCTCCAAAAGGCCATTAAAGTATACAACTGATGTAACCGCTAACCCGTTAAATATACATCCGGATGTGTGTAGAACAAGCCCAGGGGCTTGCCAAAATCATAACCTAAAGAAACAGGTTACATGTAAAAAAAGAAATAAATGCAACTGTGGCAGGAATCCGCATCCCATAGGGTAAGCGAACTCCTATGCCCAGCTGTCAAATATTGCTAGCGGCTTACGTCTTTTATAGCTATAGTCTGATGAAGATAAGATCTAGTATAAAAGTATGTCATAAAACACAGAGTGTATATATGAACACTATGCCTGTAGTAATCTAAACACTGCAATACACACAGGGCTGCGGGCATCAACTATGATGTTTATAAATCATAAAGTAAATATGAAATCGGCCCGAAACATGTGCTAAAAAAGTGTGTTTCAAATTAATGGTGTGAACATCTAAAGTGGCCAATATGGACAACTATGTGCAGATCCAAAGTCAAGGGATTAAAACATAATAATGATCTAGTGCGAAAGTCAATTATCGGAAACCCGATCATGACTCTCCAGAAGGCCATTACAATGTACAAATGGTGGAGACATTGGCCCTGTGTATATGCATCCAGATGTATGTAAGGCAGGCAAGAAATAATATCTAGATTGGGAAAGGTGTAGCTATGATCTATGCGATGAGGGAGAACAGATAGCTCCTATAAATGCAAAAAAGGTGGTAGATGTTATGTTCCGTGATCTGGGCTTCTAAGAAGCTCCATTTGAACCGAAGGGAGGTGGTGTGAGTCGGGAAACTACACAGGAAATATACTCAAAGGATACAAAGTATTCAAGACCAATGAATAAAAGTAAACATTAAATGTCAATTAACAGAAACAGGGTAGGCAAAATTATGCCGACGCCGCAATGATTAATATGTAGACAACTAGTGGACTCAGCCAAGGTTCAAAGTTAATACATCAGCTAGAGTATGGCAGCCTAAGTTGCAGAAATTGACATTCAAGATAAAATGAAAATAGCTATAAAAGCTGCAAATGTATGTTCCTGTATAATGTTCCGACCCCCCCTTTTCCCCTCTGCGCAGAACCCTTCTACCTATCAGGGTGAGTTTAATGAGAACCCAATCAGGATGTAAAATATGAATGATGGTGAAGTTGGACAACATAATGAATAAGTGCGAACCTATATGGAAACTCGCCCGTCTATAAGCCAATGCACACCTGTATTATGTAAACTACTGTAGATGGCATGCATATAAAGACCTGGTGTACTTGAGCAGGCTATAGGTAACAATCACTGTATATAAAGTCATGTGTATGTGGGATGAAAAAGGGGGGAATGGTATAACCTAAATGATGGAAAGAGGGTGGAGAATGAGACGGTATATGTGCCCACAAAGGGGGGGGGGAGGGGGGGGGAAGGAGGGGGTAAGGGGAGGGAAAGGGGGTTAAGGGAAGGGGAGGGGGGGGAAAGAGGGGGGGGGGAGGGGCGAGAGGGGGGGTATTCAATCATGGTAGTGTGAAACATCCCAATCAAAATTGAGTCCCCGGGGCTGTCTACAATCAAGATGAAATATCCAAAATACCTCTCGCTTACAGAGGAGCTTGAATTTGTCTCCTCCTCTAGGTGGACACGTCACCCTCTCCATACCCTGTATGGATAGACTGGAAACATTTTTGTCATGTAAATTGTTCCAGTGTTTAGCCACGTTGGTATTGTGGTTCTTTTCAATGTCGTACATATGATCACTGAGTCTATCCCTTAATCTCCTTATTGTCCTTTCCACATACTGGACACGACAAATGCTACATGTGATAACATAAACTACAAATTTTGTATTGCAGTTAATAAACTGTTTTATTTTAAAACCTCTACCGTTAGAGCAGGACCGGACCGTATTACCAGTGCCTACTAAAGGGCAATATCTGCACCCATGGGTGCCACATTTAAAAGTGCCTACAAAATTAAGCCATGTAGGGGAGGTAGATTTGGAGGCGAACAGGCTGGGTGAAAGAACACCCCCTAAAGTGGGGGCTCTTCGGCTTACTGATTTAATGCCCTCAGACAAAATGGATGCATAAGTAGTGTCGCTGTATAGGACAGGTAAATATTTATTCACAATTTGTTTGATCTTATTGAACTCTATACTGTAAGCTGTGGAAAATAAGGGGGCTGATTTGTGAACCGAAGACCCAGTCTGTGCGTTTCTCACTCCCCTTTTGGTCAACAGTGAATCCCTGGAAATGGTATTTACCCTGCGCAAGGCATTATTAATGACTGTGGCTGAGTAACCCCTGTCCCTGAATCTGAGGGCCATTTGGCCTGCCTCTTTGGTAAAATCATTGGGAGAAGTACACAGCCTTTTCAGGCGGAGGAACTGTCCATATGGGATACTGTTTATGGTGTGTGTAGGATGGGACGAGTCAGCTCGCAATAAGGCATTGCCAGCTGTGCTCTTCCTATAGAGTCCTGTGGAAATGCTACCATTGGCTCCCGTGAGTGTTACATCCAGGAATTCTATAGTAGTGGGTTGTAGATTACCCGTGAACTGGAGGTTCAACTCGTTGTCATTGAGATATTTCAGCCATTCGTTGAGATCTGCAAACTCATCAGATACTATGAAGAGCAGGTCGCCGATATAGCGACAATACAGAATAGTATCTGAGCGGCGGGGGCTGGTATCTCCAAAGATGCGGGACTTTTCCCACCAGCCCATGTACAAATTAGCCAGGGATGGAGAGAACTTGGCCCCCATCGAAGCCCCGCACCTTTGGAGGTAGCAGACCCCGTCGAACATGAAAAAATTATGCGTGAGTAAATAGTGCAGGGCTAAAATAATGAATTCCTGTAGGGCCAATGAGTAGCATCCCAACTGTTGCAAAAAGTAAGATACCGCTTGCAATCCCAGATGATGTGGGATGCTGGAATACAGGCTACACACATCAAAGCTCATCCACCTGTATCCGTGCCCCCAAGGGACCCCTGTTAATTTGCACAAGAGATGCTTAGTATCCCTGAGGTACCCCGGGAGAGCGGATACAAGTGGCTGTAATTGGCCATCCACCCACTCACCGAGTCGCTCATTGAGCGATCCGATCCCGGCCACGATCGGTCTGCCAGTCAAAGGTGAAAACCCCTTATGAACTTTTGGCAAGTGATGAAAGACCGGTGTTATAGGGTGTGCGGAAACAAAAAGTTTGCTGTCAGACTCTGAAAAAATACCTACAGCTACACCCCTATCTAAAAGACAGATTAAATCTTGTGTGAACTTGACAGTGTTGAGGCATGTATATGTGGAAACATCTGATAGCTGTCTCATGGCCTCAGCTTTATACACACATGAGTCCAAAACCACAACCGCACCCCCTTTGTCTGCATTCCTGATGACAATGTCCCGATTAGAGCTCAATGTTGTAACAGCTTCTCTCTCGGAATGTGACAAATTGGAGGGGTGCGGAGTGCCGTGGCACTTGTGTGCCAGGTGAGTAAGGTCTCTCTCCACTAATTTCTGATATAAGTCAAGTTCACTGCCCCTGGAACCCAGCGGATAGAACCGGGATTGTAAATTAAATGATAATGAAGTAGGAGCATCCGCAGGATCCAAGGGGCAGGGATCCGATTCAATAGGTAAATTGGTAAGGTCTTGAAGACCACACACATCTTTGAACAAAATAGGAGAAGAGACCAACTCACCCGACTCCAGGCTGCTAACCGATGGAGTATCTTCCTCAGCAGGTGAAAAAAAATGTTTTTTAAGGGTGAGTTTTCTTGCAAACTTGTTGACATCCAGGATGGTCCCAAACAAATTAAAGTGATTAGAAGGGCAAAAGTTTAAACCCTTGGATAAAAGATTAAGTTCATCCATGTTCAAGGCCTTTTTGGAAATGTTGATGACATTGTCTATTACTTCCTTCTGGTTCCCCACAAGGCATATGGAGTGCGTGGAGTTTTTGTATCTCTTACCTCCCCTTCTGGTCTTTTTATGGTAGGTTTTCGTTTCTTGGTGCCCTTGTTTCCATGAGGGTGTCCATCAGATTGTAAATCCTGATCTGGCAGGGGGCTGGGTGTGGTGTTGAGACGGTCCGGGGATGACTCCGACCCTGATGTAACTAGGGTGTCATATGCTACATCGTTCTCAATATCGGAGAAGCTGACCTTCTTTATTCTGTTCTTCCGGGGACGTCTGGACTGGAAGGGAGGACCGGATCGTGTCCGCCACTGCCGACGACTCCGGTAAGCACAGGAGAGCGGCAGGAGGGGGGGCCCTCTCCCACCACCGATAAAAGTAATCTTGCGGCATATACTTTTATCTTGTAGTGGAAGAGGAGAATACCGGGGTTATGGTAGCTAGCTGCTACCGTAACAACGGTGTTCCTCTTCTGCGGCGGGTGGACCGTAAGTGGTTAAAGAGGAGTTCCAGGCTTCTTCAGAAAAAAAATGTCACCAGCTACAAATACTGTAGCTGCTGACTTTTAACCACTTCAATACTGGGCTTTTATACACCCTTCCTTCCCAGACCAATTGTTAGCTTTCAGCGCTCTCACACTTTAAATGACAATTACTCAGTCATGCTACACTGTACCCAAACAAAATTGTAATAATTTTTTTCTCACAAACAGAGATTTCTTTTGGTGGTATCACCGCTGTTTGTTTTTTTTGGCAATATAAGTGAAAACAAGAGAGAACCTTTTTGAAATAAAAACACTTTGTTTTTGTTTCTATTGTAAAATTTTGCAAATAAGTAATTTTTCTTCATAAATTTGGGCCAAAATGTATACTGCTACATATCTTTAGTAAAAATAACCCAAATTAGTGTATACTATTTGGTCTCTGTGAAAGTTATAGAGTCTACAAGCTATGGTGCAAATCATTGAAAAATTATCACACCTGATCACACCTGATGTACTGAAGGCCTAACTCATTTCTTGAGACCTTAACACACCAGGAAAGTACAAATACCCCCCAAATTACCCCTTTTTGGAAAACAGACATTCCAAGGTATTTAGTAAGAGGCATGGTGAGATTTTTGAAGTTGTAATTGTTCCCCACAATTCTTGGGAAAATTATTATTATTATTATTTTTTACACAAAATTGTCATAATAAGTTATTTCTCTCACACAGCACATGCATACTTGCAATGACACCCCAAAATACATTCTGCTACTTCTCTTGAGTATAGTGATACCACATGTGAGAGACTTTTACACAGCCTGGCCACATACAGAGGTCCAACATCCAAGTAGCACCGTCAGGCGTTTTACGAGTATAAATTGCACATCTCATTTGATGACAATCTATCACATTTTGAAGGCCCTGGAGCACCAGGTCAATGAAAATGCCCACAAAATGACGTCATTTTTGAAAGCTAACACCCAACTTATAATCTATGAAGCATAATGAGTCTTTTGAATGTTATATTTTTTTCCAGAAGTTTTTGAAATATGTGGAAAAAATATGAAAACACATTGTTTTATACAAAGTTGTCCATTTATAAGATATTTCCAACACATAGCATGTACATAGCAAAACTGACACCCCAAAATACATTCTGCTACTCCTCCCGAGTATGGCGATACCACTTGTGTGAGACTTTTACACAGCCTGGCCACATACAGAGGCCTGACATTGAAGTAGCACCGTCAGGCGTTCTAGGAGCATAAATTACACACATAAATTCCTGCCAACCTATCACATTGTTGAAAGCTCTTCATATTTCTAACACATAGCATGTACTGTACATACTAATTACAAACCAAAATACATTCTGCTGAGCAAAGGGTAAAGAAAAGATTACCTGCGGTTTTAGTAGTGCACTTCAACCCATACCTCGCCCTCTTACTGGGCATATATTGCTTGATTCCCAGCCGGCCTGTGAAATGGACCAGGGATTCGTCCACAGAGATTTTTTTGTCAGGGATATAAAGTTTGGCAAATTTTATATAGTTTATCAAAGTTTGGGGTATTTCGAGGGGTGCACTGTGAGTTATTGCTGAAATGCAAGAAGTGCATTACAATTTCATATTGTGACCTGGACATAACAGAGAAAAAGATTGGCATGTGGTGGATAGGGTTGTCGACAGGGCTCTAGTCCTGCGGGAACGCGTGGGAACGGAGTTCCTGCACTTTTTTCACAGCAGGAACGCAGTTCCCTTTGCAGGACTAGAGCAGCCGAGCCGCCCGAGACAATCCTTCACTAAGCGGCGATGCCCAGCTCGAGTCAGGGGGGGAGTGGATCTTGGGTGGGAGTTCCCACACTTTTTTCCCCAGGACTTGACCCCTGGTTGTCGACCAATATTTATGCAATAACATTTTTTTGTAAGCCCCAAATTGAGCATTAGGCCTAAAAGCAATTTAAGCTCCACCACTGTTAGGGGTCTCCATTCAAAAGAACGGGCATACAGTAGGTGTTTGTGATATTGTGTTTTTAGCACGACAGCATCGCGCTGATTCTCGGCGACATGGTCCCGAGATCTCGCCGACATCTCGCACTCACTGGAATAGTGACAGCACATTCCAACGTGCGCGTCATAGAAGCGACGGGAGATCCGACTTGGATTCCCGCCAATTGTACATGTGTGCGGCGTTTGTTATGAATCCTGAGGGGGAAGTCCCCGCCGGATTTTAAATAAAAATTCGGCATGGGTTCCCCCCTCAGGAGCATACCGGGCCCTTAGGTCTGTTATGGGTTGTAAGGAGAGCCCCCCTATGCCGAAAAAACGGCATAGGGGGTCCCCCTACAATCCATACCAGACCCGTATCCAAAGCACGCTACCCGGCCGGTCAGGAAAGGAGTGGGGGCGAGCGCCCCCCCCTCCTGAGCCGTACCGGGCTGCATGCCCTCAACATGGGGGGGTTGGGTGCTCTGGGGCAGGGGGGCGCACTGCGGGGCCCCCCCACCCCAGAGCACCCTGTCCCCATGTTGATGAGGACAGGGCCCCTTCCCGACAACCCTGGCCGTTGGTTGTCGGGGTATGCGGGCGGGAGGCTTATCGGAATCTGGGAGCCCCCTTTAATAAGGGGGCCCCCAGATACCGGCCCCCCACCCTAAGTGAATGGATATGGGGTACATCGTACCCCTACCCATTCACCTGGAGGAAAAGTGGTAAAAACACAAATAAAAAACACAGGGTATTAAAATATTTTATTAGTCTGCTCCGGAGGCTCCCCCTGTCTTCTTTAGCTCTTTTACCAGGGGGAGCTTCTTCTTCCGATTTCCGGGGGTCTTCTCCTGCTCTCCGGGGTCTTCACCGCTCTTCTGTGACGTCTTCTCCGCTCCGGGGGGTCTTCTTCTATGTTCGCCGCTCTCCGCTCTTGACTCGGCGCACCCCGGTTCTTCCTCCCGCTGTCCGGTGCCTTCTCCTTCTTCCGCTGTTCTGTGACGTCTTCTCTTCTTCCGCTGTTCTGTGACGTCTTCTACTTCTCCCTTCAGGCCGCTGTGCTGTGACGTCTTCTCTTCTTCTCTTCTCCCGATGCTGACACGCCGGGCTCTTCTTGCTGCAATGACGGGTGCGCGGCTTGCGTCGGACTTATATAGGCGCCTTCTCCTTCTTCCACTGTCCGGTGCCTTCTCCTTCTTCCGCTGTTCTGTGACGTCTTCTCTTCTTCCGCTGTTCTGTGACGTCTTCTACTTCTCCCTTCAGGCCGCTGTGCTGTGACGTCTTCTCTTCTTCTCTTCTCCCGATGCTGACACGTCGCCTCTTCTCGCTGCAATGACGGGTGCGGATTTATATAGGCCTCACAGTCCCATCATGCTCTGGTACCTACCCATGTGATACCTACCCACGTGGTACCTACCGGAGAATGATGGGACTGTGAGGCCTATATAAGTCCGACGCAAGCCGCGCACCCGTCATTGCAGCAAGAAGAGCCCGGCGTGTCAACATCGGGAGAAGAGAAGAAGAGAAGACGTCACAGCACAGCGGCCTGAAGGGAGAAGTAGAAGACGTCACAGAACAGCGGAAGAAGAGGAGAAGACAACACAGAACAGCGGAAGAAGGAGAAGGCACCGGACAGCGGGAGGAATAATCGGGGTGCGCCGAGTCAAGAGCGGAGAGCGGCGAACATAGAAGAAGACCCCCCGGAGTGGAGAAGACGTCACAGAAGAGCGGTGAAGACCCCGGAGAGCAGGAGAAGACCCCCGGAAATCGGAAGAAGAAGCTCCCCCTGGTAAAAGAGCTAAAGAAGACAGGGGGAGCCTCCGGAGCAGACTAATAAAATATTTTAATACCCTGTGTTTTTTATTTGTGTTTTTACCACTTTTCCTCCAGGTGAATGGGTAGGGGTACGATGTACCCCATATCCATTCACTTAGGGTGGGGGGCCGGTATCTGGGGGCCCCCTTATTAAAGGTGGCTCCCAGATTCCGATAAGCCTCCCGCCCGCATACCCCGACAACCAACGGCCAGGGTTGTCCGGAAGGGGCCCTGTCCTCATCAACATGGGGACAGGGTGCTCTGGGGTGGGGGGGCCCCGCAGTGCTCCCCCCTGCCCCAGAGCACCCAACCCCCCCATGTTGAGGGCATGCAGCCCGGTACGGCTCAGGAGGGGGGGGGCGCTCGCTCGTCCCCACTCCTTTCCTGACCGGCCGGGTAGCGTGCTTTGGATACGGGTCTGGTATGGATTGTAGGGGGACCCCCTACGCCGTTTTTTCGGCATAGGGGGGCTCTCCTTACAACTCATAACAGACCTAAGGGCCCGGTATGCTCCTGAGGGGGGAACCCATGCCGAATTTTTATTTAAAATCCGGCGGGGACTTCCCCCTCAGGATTCATAACAAACGCCGCACACATGTAGAATTGGCGGGAATCCAAGTCGGATCTCCCGTCGCTTCTATGACGGCTCTGTCTCCATCGCGGCAAGCCAGCTCGGCGCTGGCTCCCGCGATGGGGCTCGTAGGTGCTCAATCTCGCCGAGAAAGGGAGCGAGATTGACACAATATCGCGTGCACCTACTGTAGCTTGAGCTGTTTTTTTTTTCAATAAATTGTTGGGCAAAAAGATTGGTTTGGTCCACGATGCCTTGAACTAATTTGTCAGGGAAAAATAAATTAAAAAAATCTATTTTTAGTGTGGACCTGCACACATGGCTGTGCTGTGAAAGGGGGGATTTTGGCTGACCTCGTGCTAGAAGACAGCACCAATGGATTTTCCAAGGCATCTGGTAGCTGGGTTTGGGCCCTAATTCTTTGGCGTGTAATTTTGGGACTTTACTCCTGGGGTCTAGCAGCGCTTGTACTGGGCCTCTCCTCCTGGGGTCTAGCATCGTTGGCACTGCTGGTAGCTGCCTGGTGTTCAGACCGTCATCTTTTTGGACGGACTGCTTCCTCCTCTGATTCGGATCCTGATGTGCTGCTTTCGACGGGTTCATATTCGGAACCAGAATCGGAATCAGAACTGGGCGATGAGAGATCCCTGTTGAAATGCCTTTTCTGGCGTGTATACTTTTCTGGACATGGCTGTATGACGGGTGACACTGATGGGCTGCACATCAGGGACTAATGGGCTGAATGTCAGGGACTAATGGGCTGAATGTCAGGGACTAATGGGCTGCTCCTTGGTAGTAATTGGCTGCAGACAGAGACTCTTTGACAGGCTCTAGGGACAAGTACTCTGATGGGCTCACGAGACAGGTACTTTGATGGGCTCATGGGACAGGTACTTTGATGGGCTCACGGACAGGTACTCAGATGGGGTGACACATACTCTGATGGGATGGATGGACATGTACTCTGATGAGCTCAGACAGGTACTGATGACAGAAACTATGACAGGGTACTATGGCTTTGGGCCCTAATTCTTTGGCGTGTAATTTTGGGACTTTCAGGTACTGACGGCAGGTACTCTGATGGAACTGATGTCAGGCACTCTGATGGGTACTGATGGCAGGTACTGATGGCAGGTACCCTGATGGGAAGTGATTGCAGGTACTTTGACGGGAACTGATAGCAGGTACTGATGGCATGTACTCTGATGGGTACTGATGGCAGGTACTCTGATGGGTACTGATGGTAGGTACTCTAATGGGTTCTGATGGCAGGTACTCTTTATTGGGGGGGCAATCTGGGCACAGTAAAATCACGGAAAAGTGTAACTCGCTGTTACCTCGCTCTCTTCCTCACATGGTCTCACCAGGCACAGGGAATTAAGATCTCCCAAAAACCTATGTGGATGTCTAGATGTCTGGAGCTGCTAGGTCTGTGTCACTCAAAAGACATTAATAGAATAGATTCCCATAGTGTAGTATTTAAATTTAATGAGTTAAATCGATTTGCACTTACAGTAACACAGGCCACACCCTTCTCGTTTTGTCACAATAGGATGTCGTCTGAGGATTGGCTGCCAAACGCTTATATAGAGTTGTGTGATTTTTTTTATATATAGAAGTTGCCAATGGATGTCATTTGCCCACAATTTAAACTGTATCATTGTTTCTCAATATAATTTTTTTTAATGTAATTTTTCTATAGCATATCTTATAGAACGAATGAAAAGAATTGCATAGACACCTCGCAAAAATACATGATTCATGCAAAAAAAATCCCTATGTTGATGAGGATAAAGGCCTCTTCCCCACAACCCTTGCCTGGTGGTTGTGGGTGTTTGTAGGTGAGGGACATAGTATCCTTACTCATTCAAACAAAAAGCTGTAACCTAGACACATAATTTTAAAAAAGCAGAGTGGAACTTTTATGGTACCAATAACCATAAAAATAATTCACACATCGCATTGTGGCCACACTTTATTCACAAAGCTTAAAAATGTTACCATACATAAAAAAAGCTAACAATCAAATACATCAATGGTTATCTGCATCATATATATATATATATATATATATATATATATATGTTTCATCAATAAAGCCGTCCTTAATGGCAGCTTGGGAAACCTCAACGCGTTTCAATTTGTAAAGAGTCTTCATCAGAGAGAACAGTGTGTTCTGAAATTTTAATAAACAGTGCAGACCAAAAGTTTGGACACACCTTCCCATTCAAAGAGTTTTCTTTATTTTCATGACTATGAAAATTGTAGATTCACACTGTAGGCATCAAAACTATGAATTAACAATGAACCAAAGATCTCAAGTTTGGACTCATCAGACCAAAGCACAGATTTCCACTGGTCTAATGTCCATTCCTTGTGTTCTTTAGCCCAAACAAGTCTCTTCTGCATGTTGCCTTTCTTTATCAGTGGTTTCCTAGCAGATATTCTACCATGAAGGCCTGATTCACACAGTCTCCTCTTAACAGTTCTAGAGATGTGTCTGCTGCAAAAGGTGGCTACTTTGAAGAATCTAGAATATGAAAGATATTTTCAGTTGTTTCACACTTTTTTGTTATGTATAATTCCACATGTGTTAATTCATAGTTTTGATGCCTTCAGTGTGAATCTACAATTTTCGTAGTCATGAAAATAAAGAAAACTCTTTGAATGAGAAGGTGTGTCCAAACTTTTGGTCTGTACTGTACATAAGTATCAATACTAGCTATTACAGTCATATACATGGCGGATGGGTGGGACATTCATCGTTCTGGGTGGATGTCATATGACATCCTCCTGGAATGCACCTTGCACGTGCCCCACGGGCCGCACTGCAGCACGATCTATCACTAGCTGTGTCCACCAGACACAGTCGAGGACTGATCAGTTTACTGGTCCGCTGCCAGTACCATGTGATCACTATGACCAATCACTGCAGATCACATGGCAATTGTAAACAATGAATGGCTTTGATTCATGCCATTCATTGTGTTGCTAGCTGTGATTGGTCTCAGGGATCACATGGTACAGACACTAGTCTGTGGGCAATCACAGCTAATCACAACAATACACACTGAATGAATCAATTTCATTCAGAAAAAAATACTCAAGAAATGAGATACAGTATATACCATAGTTTGTGGACTTTGGTTATTTTCACCGAAGACAGTTTGGCCAAAATTTAATTATGAAATAAATATTTTTTGCAAAATTTTACAAAAACATGTTTTTTTTTTTATGTTTGGTCTTTTTTGGTTCATTTAGCAAAAAATGAAAAACCCAGTGGTGATCAACTACCACCAAAATAAGGTTCTATTTGTGTGAAAAAATAATTAAACAATCTCATATGGATAGTGTTCCATGACCGTGTAATTCCCACCATGAAAGAAATATTTTCCTTGTGTAAACTACATGTTTTGTAAAATGTTTTGTTGCTTCTCTGGAAGACTTTGCCTCAAGTCACCATTTGTTGTTTAAAAAAATAGCCTTGGTTATTGGCTGTCCTCTTTGAACTTGGTTTCCTGGACCTAGCACATAGGGAAAATATGTAGCCACAATGTGGTGTGTGAAATTAAATCAAATTAAAATGTAGGTCTGTCTACTTGTTCTTTCTTTTTTATGATCACAGTAAGAACTTGATGACCCATATGAAATCACTAAGTCATTTTCAGCTCACCAAAAAAAATACTTTAAGGCAAAGTTGTGGATTACATTTGGTATACTTCATATATACTAGCAGCTTAATGCAAGCTGGGAAATATATAGTTAATTCCTGCTAATTGAATTTGTAGCACCCTGTCCTCCCATATTACCTGGAAAATGCATCTTTTCAGAAGGTTATGCACCTTGTGTGATTTAAATCCTTTCTTTGATTTTTATATAATTGTTAAGTGGAAGGAAAATTATAAATGGTTTTCAATTTTTTTTACACAAAGATATCTGAAAAGTGTGGCGTGTATTTGTATTCAGCACCCTTTTTCTCTGATACCCCTAACTAAAATTTAGTTTAACCAATTGCAGTCAGAAGTCACCTAATTAGTAAATAGATCCCACCTATGTGTAATTTAAACTCAGTGGCCCAGATTCAAGAAGCAATTGCGCCCGTGTAACCATAAGTTACACGGCGCAATTGCTTACTTGCTCCGGTGTAACGAGTGCTCCTGATTCAGGAACCTCGTTACACCAACTGCATGCCTAAAATCTGCGTGGCATAAGGCACTTATGCCTCGCAGATTTTAGGCTGCATTATTGTGCTTGCCGCTAGGGGGCGCTCCCATTGTGATCAGCGTGTAGTATGCAAATTGCATACTACCAACTGATTCACAAACTTGCGCGGCCCCCGTGCAAGCCAGGTACAGAGTTTCCGTACGGCAAATTTAGCGCAAGGCTGCCCTTTCTAATAGCAGGGGCAGCCAATGCTAAAGTATAGCCGGCCTTCCCGCGCCGTGAAATTTGAATTTCACGGCGTTTGCGTAAGTGCTTCGTGAATGGCGCTGGACGCCATTCACGTTCACTTTGAAGCAAATGACGTCCTTGCGACGTCATTTGCCGCAATGCACGCCGGGAAAGTTTCCAGACGGAGCATGCGCTGTACGCTCGGCGCGGGAGCGCGCCTAATTTAAATGATTCCCGCCCCCGGCAGGATCATTTAACTTGTGCGCGCTTACGCCGGGCAAATTTGCCGGCGCGCCCTCACAGTTCACGGAGCTACTGCTCCGTGAATCGAGGGCAGCGCAAAATATTTGCGGGGGCCCAGGGCAAAATTGTTGCCCTGCTCCCCCGCAAATATCGCGCAAGCTATGCTGAATCTGGGCCAGTATATATACAGCTGTTCTGTAAAGCCCTCAGAGGTTTGTTAGAGAACCTTAGTGAGCAAACAGTTAATGAAGACCAAGGAACACACCAGACAAATCAGGGATAAAGTTGTGGAGAAGTTTAAAACAGGGTTAGGTTATAAAAAAATATCCAAAGCTTTGAACATCTCATGGAGCACTGTTCAATCCATCATCTGAAAATAAAAATAATATGACACAACTGTATACCTACCACGGCATGGCCATCCACCTATACTGACAGGCCTGGCAAGGAGAGCATTAATCAGAGAAGCAGCCAAGAGGCCCATGGTAACTCTGGAGGAGCTGCAGAGATCTACAGCTCAGGTGGGAGCATCTGTCCACAAGACAACTATAATGCCCTGTACACACGATCGGAATTTCCGACGGGATAAAACTTTATGGATTTTTCCATCGAAATTCCATTCAAGCTGTCTTGCATACACACTGTCAGACCAAATTCCGACCATCCAAAACGCGGTGACGTAAAACACTATGACGAGCCGAGAAAAATGAAGTTCAATGCTTCCGAGCATGCGCCGACTTGATTCTGAGCATGCGTGTTTTTTTCCACACAGACAATCGGAATTTCAAATTGAAAAAATAAAACATGTTCTATTTCTAAACTCTGACAGAAAAAAGTCAGATGGGGGCCACACACGGTCGGAAAACCTGATGAAAAAATTCTGTCTGACTTTTTTCATCGGAAGTTCCAATCATGTGTACAAGGCATTGGGCGTGCACTCCACACATCTGCCTTTATGGAAGAGTGACAAGAAGAAAGCCATTGTTGAAAGAAAGCCATAAGAAGTCCCGTTTGCAGTTTGTGAGAAGCCATGTGGGGGGCACAGCAAACATGTGAAAGAAAGTGCTCTGGTCAGATGAGACCAAAATGAAACTTTTTTTTTTTTATTGATTTTTTGGGGATATTTATTATAGCAAAAAGTAAAAAATATTGGGGCAGATCCACATACAATTAGATGGGCGCAGCATATGTGAGATACGCTACGCCGCTGTAACTTACTTTTGGCAGCTTTGAATCCACAAAGAATTTGCTCCGTAAGTTACGGCGGCATAGTGTATCTCTCGCGGCGTAACGGCGCCTGATTCAAATCGGCGAGTAGGGGGGCGTGTTTCATTTAAATGAAGCGCGTCCCCGCGCCGAACGAACTGCGCATGCGCCGTCCCTAAATTTCCCGCCGTGCATTGCGCGAAATGACGTCGCAAGGACGTCATTGTTTTGACTTTTACGTAAATTACGTCCATCCCGCGATTCACGGACGACTTACACCAACGAAAAAAAAAAAAATTCTAATTAAACGCGGGAACGACGGCAATACTTAACATAGCAGGTCTAACTATACGCCACGAAACAGCAGCTTTAACTATACGCCGGAAAAAGCCGACTAGAGACGACGTAGAATGCGACGGCCGCTCGTACGTTCGTGGATCGTCGGAAATAGCTAATTTGCATACTCAACGCGGAAAACGACAGGAACGCCACCCAGCGGACGCCGAAGAATTGCATCTTAGATCCGAAGTCGTACGAAGGCGTATGCCTGTCGGATCTAACCCAGATGCCGTCGTATCTTATTACTCTCTGTGTGGATCTGCCCCATTGTATTTTTTTCGAAATAGTCGCTCTATTTTTGTTTATAGCGCAAAAAATAAAAACCACAGATGTAATCAAATATCACCAAAAGAAAGATCTATTTGTGGGAAAAAAGGCCTTCAATTTGGTTTGGGAGCCACGACGCAATTGCCAGTTAAAGCGACGCAGTGGCGAATTGCAAAAAGTGGCCTGGTCTTTGGCCAGCCAAATGGTCCGTGGCTTCAGTGGTTTAACGTGAAGCTTTACAATCACTTCAAAATTAACACTTTTGATTTTTCACGTTCATGTCCCATAGACTTTAATGGTGTTCGCATGTTCCCAGAAATGTTTTGTCTGTTCGCATGTTCTGGTGTGAACCAAACTGGGGGGTGCTCATCCGTAGTCACCACGGTATAATGTGCTTTGTGAAGTGCCATGAGAGGCAGAGTGTGATTCTATGAAAAATATGGATATTTGTATATGTAGGACATATACTACTGCGCTGACCCCATGCAGAAATTCGTTAACACTGTGAATATATTGCTTAAATCACATGCATATAATAAAAAATAAAATAATATTCATATGTATATAATAACACCAATCTTCTCAAAAATATATATTACGTGACCCTCAATATGCAGTCTCAATAAATATAAATAATACAATGTGCACGTGCAGAAATAAAGTTAATTAACAAACTTCCAAGAAATAGTGCTGTGTGTTCTTGCCAAAATTTCGTGAATTTTCACCCTTATTTAGTGTCACCACCACCTCTTTTATATTATGCGCTCACCAGATCAGGGTAAGATTATAGCATATAATCATATCCAGGTATGTGTCTCCTCAGACTTTTAGCGATGGTCCCGTTTGATCTCCAATATATATATCAGACCCAACATACAGGAAAAGTACTTTTCTCATCCACACCAGCTTCCAGTTACTCTCTTTGCTCCCATATGCACCTCATATGGTGTAGTATGTATAAAAAGGCAGTTTATTTATAAACATTAAAATGTGCACTCACATGTTAACGTGCCCAACCGGCACTAGTTTGTCCAGCGTTACTGCTCGATCTCTCCTCGGCGTGCGTTCTATGCCTCGGTTGCGATGCGGTTCAGCGCGCGGAAGTGCCGTGGAGGAGGCGTGTGACGTATTTCCATCTATTAATTTTTTTTACCCATAGGCCTCTACGCATTTCGCATGTACGCATGCGTCATCAGGACGAAGAGTATGATTCTAAATGCAAACGCTCTAGGGTGAGTGTAGCAGATAAGTCTACCGGCAGAGATCTCCTCTACATCTTGGTGCCTAAGAAGATTCAGCGCGGTGGTCGGGCCTTCTCCTACCAGGGTATTATGAAATTGTCTCCCTGTTGAGCTCTAGGAGGCCCCTATTATCCCGGTCTTCCGCGGATTACTGAAGACTTGGCTTTTCACGCAAGCATTTCCTGCGTAGCCTCTCTCTTCCACCTGTTCTGCCGCTCTGTGCTGCTTTTGGTTCCTGGGTCCTCTGTTCCCAGGAACTCTGCTATGCGCGTCGGGGTCCTTCGGGGTAAGACCGCACTATATTACAGTTTTTCTCTATTGTTTTGGCTCATTTCTTGAAACAGAAATGACATTCTCAAAACTCTAAGATCATTTGGCAAAACAGTCTTACAGTTTAGCACAACACTATAATTCACGTGCAAAAGCTCATATCTTTCCCAAAACTGTTCACTCATGCTTCAAAACCATATTAATTTCCCATATAAAGAGTCACTGCCCCCAAAATGGCAAAGATTCTTCTCAATTGCTTTGGCTCATTTCTTGATACAGACCGGACGTTCTCAGCTCTCTTGGTACTTTTGTCAAAATAACCTGGATGGTTCGGCACAACACCATGGTTCACCTTCAAAAGTTCATATCTTTCCCAAAACAGTTCACTCATGTGTCAAAACTAAATTTCTTTCTCATTCAAATAGTCAGTGCCCTCAAAATGCTTCATCCCTTTGGCATTGTGTAAGCACTGCAAGTCAAAATGTTTAGATGTTTTGTCTCTATGGCAGAGGACCATTGAAATATCCCTCATGTCCACCTTTCAGTCTTAGCCCAGTCCTTCATTGACAATGGTTACTGTACAGTTTTTGTCTAGCAAATTGAATATAATTGTGTATAAAACTGAAAAAAAAAAGAAAAGATTTTAGAGTAAGAGTCGCCTCCAAGGTTTGACATCACACATTGCACTCATACTGCCAAGGAAAAATTACTTTACAGTATTGTAACCATTATCATTCACACACAAAGTAACTTCCATACATCAGAGTAAAAAGAAAATGTATACAGCATAATATACGGAAATATAAATAAACAAACAAAAAACAAGGAAAATTACATTTAGCCTACAATGCTGTAAATAAAGCTGGAGTTTCACAACTACTGTAACATCTCTTCACTGGTCGCTGTCCTCACCCTCCCTCTCCTGGCCACCGCCCTCACCCTCCCTCTCCTGGGCACCGTCATCACCCTCCCTCTCCTGTCGACGGTCCTCACCCTCCCTCTCCTGTCCACTGTCCTCACCCTCCCTCTCCTGGGCACCATCCTCACCCTCCCTCTCCTGGTCACCGTCCTCACCCTCCCTCTCCTGTCCACTGTCCTCACCCTCCCTCTCCTGTCCACCATCCTCACCCTCCTGCCCATCCACATGCTGCTGTCTGTCTGGCCACAGATTCTCGCCAACATCACAGCGTATATCCTCCCTTGCGATGCAACGAGGGAAGAAACAGCGTGAATGTCGCAAACATCCCCTACACTAATCTCCTGTAATATCCTCACAGGCAGCGTCCATTGCATGGAGCAGGGACCTCTGATCTTGACCCTGATGCTCATACACTCTCCACCTCCAAGCAGAGAAAAACACCTCAATAGAATTGAGGAAGGGAGAGTAAGATGGTAGGAACACCATATCCATCCTTGGATGAGCAGTGAACCAGGTCCTGATAAGCGGGCCACGGTGGAAATTCACATTGTCCCATACAATTCTATATTGTGGTAGGTGAGGCCCTATGAGACCTCTCTCATTTTCAGGGATCAAATCCAAATGAAGGCGGTCCAAGAAGATGAGGAGCTTCTGTGTATTGTATGGGCCAAGACTGGGGATGCCCCACTGAGGCAAATTGCATCCTTGTCAACCATACTTGGTGCTTGTGGAAGTCCGTTATGGGCACGGGTGCCCATAAAAAAGATGGCCACGAGCCCACCATGCAACTGTGCATGCGCCGCTCGGCCGGGCGGCGCATGCGCAGTAACGTAATGGTGCCACCCAGCACCATTTTTGAATAGACGATCGGGATGTGAGTGCTGTCGCTACAGTGACTCGTGTAGTGCATCGCCATAGTAGGACTCGGCCAAGCAGGGAGGAGGAGGAGGGGGGAGTAAAACTGGGGGGGATATGAAGTGAGAGGAAGACTGCACTGAAGCGGCCATGGCATGCAGGGGAGGGACACAGACTGATGTGCTCTGTCCACCATTATATAACTTCTACTCCACATCAACAGTATGCTGTCCTCCTCCTGTGCCCCTTTCACATCTCCACAGGTCAGAGATGTTCTGACCTGTGGAGAGGTGAAAGGGGCACAGGAGGAGGACACAGCATACTGATGATGTGGAGGAGAAGTTATATGATGGTGGACGGAGGAGGAGGCCACTGTGAGAAGGGAGGCCACTGTGAGGAGGACACTATCATATTTGCAGCCTCTGTCCCCCTCATGTGTCATGTCTGCAGCCTCTATCCACCTCATGTGTCATGTCTGCAGACCGCAGCCTCTGTCCACCTCCTGTATTGTGTCCATAGCCTCTGACCATCTCCTGTCTTTTATCATGTCTGCAGTCTCTAAAGGGGATCCTAGAAATTAGTCAAGAGTGGGAGCGCCAGGATGGGGGTTACGGGAAGAAACAGATGTGTAAACTGGTCCTCTTTATACTCCTACATACATGAATAGAGCTATAACAGTTTTTTTTAGACTCCTATACATGTAAACAACCATAACAGGTATAGAGCCATGACAGGTCCGCTTTAGTTATCATGATATAAAATAATGGATGTGGGGGTATTTTGGTGGGCGTGATTTTTTTTGGTATCAGGCAGCACAATGTCTTGGGCCGGCACTGCTACAGTTACAGACAGTTACATAGGAATGTTCTATGTTCTACACAAGTTCAAAATACTACTGGCCAGTATTCCAGTGTTCCAAACCTGGGGTACATGTTCCCTAACATCCCACTGAGGTAAGATACTGTAATACTGTAGGCCTATCACACACACACACACTAAATGAATATGTAAATGAATAAACATATTTGTTGCTCTATGCACAGTGTCCTGTCCTATACATTATATAATTCCATCATTGATTGTGAGGCCATGGTTGATGACATGGTCTATAATTGTGGCCCGAATTTCATCAGGGACAGCATGGTGTCTTCGTGCTCCTCGGCCTCTTCCCCCTATTCCACCACCACGCAACCTTACTCCTCCTCCTCTTCTTCTTCCACGAGCAAACAGTTTCCATTGTTCATTTACTTGGCCAGGTGACTCCATGTTCAGAAATTGTACTGGTCCTGCTCTATATATACATGTTTGGCAGCATTCACAATCATGGACAGCATCTGTCAGGTACAGTAACTAAACATACTGTTTGATTGGTCATCTGAGACCAACTCCAACTCCTCCTTCGTTAGTCAAGTTCTAGTTGCACCCGACTGTCAATTGCTGTAATCATTTTATCAAATGTTCCAAGAGATTCATATATGGTATTCATGGTATTATGTTCCTGAAAATTTTTGACAATTGAACAGACTATTGTGCATGTGATGACTTAAACAATGAAATGACGCTGACACGTTTTGGAGAGAGCGACCATTAGACTGAAGAAATGACAATCAGTTTGGATCAACAAGATCTATTCAATTGGAAATTGTGCTAAATGTAGGCTAATTGTACTTAATCATTTGAAAAATGTACTGAGACAGTGAGACATGTACTGAGACATTTGCAATTTGATGAAATGAATGAGAAATGCAATTCAGTTGTGAACAATTGCGAAGTGGTTTGGAGATTTGTCCATGTTGTTTTGAGAATGTAATTTCTGTTTCAAGAAATGAGCCAAAACAATTGAGAAAAACTGTAAGATACCTCTCAACTCAACTCTCAACGCAATTCAGAAAGCATAAAGGCTACTTTAGCCACTATATATCTCAAAGATTCATGTCTTATTGTAGTTATAATTAAAGCTGTGTAGGCTGAAAAGTGTCAACTGATTGCATTTGCGTACTGTACACTGTAGTTTCCTGAATAAAAAGCAAGATTTTAGAGCAATAGCGTTTGTGCGGATCATCTTTATGGACAAAACTAGAAACCAGGCAATTGTGCTGGACCCATCTCTGTTCGCTGATATAGCCACCTCTCGTCCCTATGCTTTTTGCAGCCCCAATTAGGAGCAAATTTTATTATAAATGTTCCTTCTCCTCTCGTTGTTTACCCCTAACTAATGTTTGTACAATCCTTAAAATCTTAATAGCTGCCCTGGGCTAAGGCAGCAGAATTTCAATTACGTCATTTCACCATCCCAATGTCTCGAGAAATCTGCCTCTTTGAGGAGTTACAGACTAATATACTAATAAGCAATTACCAGTTCATATGTTCTACTCTTATCTTCAGTTTAAAACACAATTTCTACTGTGTGTGACCCGCTTTAACCTTAGAACGGCCCACAAAATTTGTACATATATGTGTCCAGGATCCCTTCTAACAGCATCTAATTTCCTCTATTTATCAAGTCCTCCACAAAGCCCTCCCACCGACTGCGATTTACCACTTTTATGTGAGAAAATGGGAATAGGCTCTTCAATGCCCCATATCCTAAAAATGTTGAAAAAAAATATGGGATTCAGCCACTAAAACATATAAATGTGTGTTATATAAGGAGAATATACAGTATATAAGATATACTGTATATACGATTATAATGTTCTGGTATAGAAATCCTGATTGATTACATGCTTGTATTTCAAAGTGGTCGGAGACCTGCTGAAGATGCAGACATGGAAAAGGTACATTATTTCATATCTTCTGGTTATGTCCCCTGATCCAACCCTTCTACAGTAGACCTTAGTGTCTTTACTCTTATTACATATCCTGGATGTATCACTCCCTAAAGATCCTGTCCACTATTTCTTTGGCCTTCTATTGTTTGGTGTATCCAAATAAGCAGATACGCCAATAAATTAGCCGGTCATGTCTTAACAGATGCTGTAGATTTATATCATTACATTGGCTAGCTAATAAGGTACCTTCTCAGGCTGATATTTACAGGATGAAAAGCATCATGGCTAAAGCCTGAGGTTCACTGGAGCTGCTTAAAATATTTGGACACCTATGGTCTTCCACCTTTACATGAGATATACACATAACAACTCCTAAACTCTTGTATTTGACTACAGGCTGTTTCAGCTACTACCCTCTGGTGTGTGTTTTATCCCTTGTCTATTTTTATTTACCATACATGTTGAATATCTGCTACTTTGGATTGTTCTTAATTGTTCCATGTTTTCTTTAAGTTATGCAAAGGCAGGAATAGCACTGTGAGATACCACCAGCTCATTCTCTTATTTTGCACTAAGGTTTATACTTCAATGCAGATGTCATTACATTTCTTTAGTACAACATGGATAATGATATTGACCATTTGCTGACTTTACTGTGAATAAGGATGTTGTGTACCCTTTTCTCAAATGTACTCTTCCTTGAACTGTTTGTTCTTTAGCTTTTGAAAATCAAATACAATTTATACATATACAAATACGTAGATTTGTTTGTCTTTCAGATGGCATACTGTTCAGGTGAATTGACAAATATTTTGTGCAGCTCAGTTCAGCACTGACGAATAACTAATCCTTTTGAAAATGAGATTGGCTTTGGGTAGGAAGTAGTTAAGAGTGAATGCATTTTGGTTCGACTTGCGGAATGTAAATCTAACTCATCATAATATCCGCAAATGTGAACTTTTACCTGAATTCCATTGAAGTAGCAATGGGGGGGGAAATCTTGATAATTGATTCTAACCACTTTCAAGGCTAATAGGTAAGCAACTGTCAAACATAGGGCATGATGAACTGATCAATGGCAGGGGGACATGTGGGCAGGAGAGAATGCATCTCTGTGGAGTGGAAACAAATAATAAAAAAGTGCATGGAGACACACTTATTAAAGTAAAGGGTCATACAGTCTGGTGTGTGCAGTTTCACAAGAGGAAGGTGACATAGGAGTGGCACTTGGATTGACAAGCACTGGAGGTTGTTTTTAGGGCACTCAAATACCTGTAATAACCTACAATAACCTGTAAAGGAGAACTTTTTTAGGACACAATACTAATATCATTATTTTGATAAACACTTTATCATTATTTTTCCATTAAGACGTTATGTAGTTTTTGGGAAAGGTTAAAGAAATCTGCTGCACTTAAACAGCATCAGTAGTATCAGTCATTGAGAAAGTAAACAAGCACAAGCAAGCAAAAGAGAAAGAGTCAGCTAGAATAAGAGTGTGGGGATCATCCCTCAAGACCACTATCTAGAACATTATAAACAATAGTTATATGCAAGGAGCCATACTCTTGATACTTTTGGGTCAGTAAATTTGTAGGAGGGGCCTCTAAGCCATAATCGAGTATATAGAAGGAAGGCGGTAGAGGGATAATTAATGTGTCAAATTAACCCACTAAAGCATATAAGTAATGTGAAGAGAAGTTTATGAAGCAAGTAAAAAAAGAGGAATGAACAGAGAGAAAAGTACCCAGAAAAAAAGCTAGAAGGGTGCCACGGTAAAAAAAAGGGGGGTGGTATAGGGGAAGTGGGAGAAAAGACACAGTAGGGTATGGTGTAGTAAGAGAAAGTATTGTATAGTGAGAGTGTCACATCAACCTAGCCCCGAATGCCAATCCGATTTACGTGTATATTTGCTGAAATAATTTTGCCAACCCTCCAGACCAGTTTGTGTAACAACAGCGGGTATAGCTATAGAGAAGGAGGAAAAATGTTCATCTGCTGGGCAAAATGTGCAGCTCTGTGTTTGGGAGGAAGGAAATAAAAAAACATCTTGCTTATCCATACCTCCCAACTTTTTGAGATGGGAAAAAGGGACACCTATTAGCAAAAGTATGTAAGCATAGGAAACACCCCCTGCCAAATCCCCTTAAAGGAGAATTAGAAAAAAAATATTAATTAAACCCACAAATGCTTTTTTTTAACCACTACTATTCCTTTATACTGGCTTATGAAATTTGCAAATGCAGAAATGTAGAAATTGGATAAAAGGTTTAGCACTGAGAAAAACTTCTTAAAAGATAAAAAGTGCATTTTATATACAACTATAAAGATGAGACCAACATGAGGGACGAATGAGGTGGAAAGAGGGACAGAGGAACTTGTTCCAAATCAGGGACAGTCCTTCAAAATTAGGGACAGTTGGGCATTATGGTTAATCTACTCAACAATCTCCTATTACTGATCTGGCTGTATAGCATGCCCACTGTTGTGCAAGGTAGCCATGCTTTCCTACTGAATCCTCACTGACAAAGAGTCATTAGCAACTGTTGTGTGCTGTAACTTCTAAACATATACTCAATATTGAAGAAGCAATTCTGAGTGGACTTTTAATGACAGCACTACGCACATAGTGGGCTGAATCATCAGCATAAAGAGCAGAAACACTTGTATAATGTTAGCTTGTTGCTTCTTTTCCAGATCATTACACATTGTCAGATCATTTTGGCCTCAAAAATGTCTATAATTTACTTAACTGCGATAGCTCTGATCTGTAGACTTAAGGTACTACTTTTGGTACAGAAGCTGTTGGCATCAAAATTGTGGTACATTGTTTAAATAAGCTCTAAAAGTAATTATGTAACCCTACCCAACAATTAGAGAGCCACTTCTGGGAACAGCCAAAAGAGCCTGCCATCATCCACTTTTATTATGCTTGTTATCGGAAAAGCAGAAACTGGTTTATTGTGTCCAGTAAATGTTTTAACTATAATGTAATATTTTAGTTCAAAGAAAAAATAGATTCCAAATTTGGGTAGTTTTACAGTAGGTATTGTAATCTGACAAGTGTTATAGCATGTACACAGGAGAAGTTGCTAATAACAACATTATGATTTTTTTTTTGTCTTCTTATGTGCATTTTAGATATCTTGGAAGCATTTTACACAAGCTTAAAACAATGGATTCCTGCATGGGTCTGTAATGAACATCAGTATACAGTATACAGTACAACCTTATCCCACAAAATTTATAAGCATGCTATTTTGGATACATTTAAGTTTCTTATCGGGTATGAATTTGGACTAAATCTTGCATGTATATTTTTAAATCATCTGTTCTATTGAAAATATTTATTCATTAAATATTTATTTCCTCACTTTGCATATCACAGTACAATAATGTACATTAGAAACAAATAAAACAAAAACAAAACAAACAAACGCATGAAAACAAAATAGCACAAAAAGCACACATAAAAACACTGATGCCGCATACACACCATCACTTTATGTGATGAAAAAAAATGACATTTTTAAAAACGTCAATTTAAATGACTGTGTGTGGGGAAAAACATCGTTTTATGTCTTGTGAAAAACGACAAAAAAAAATTGAAGCATGCTTCAATTTTATGTGTCGTTTTTCAAAACGTAGTTTTTTACTTCACAGAAATTGACCGTGTGTAGCAAAAAACGTCGTTTAAAACGACGTTTTCAAACCCGCGCATGCCCAGAAGCTAGTTATGAAGCGAGCTTCAATGGAAAAGAGTGGTGAACGTAACCTGCTTTGCTAGAACATTGTGAGAAAAACGATGGTGTGTAGGCAAAATCGTCTTTGAAAATTGAAGTTTCAAAAACGTCGTTTTTTACTTCACAGAAAATGTCGTTTTTTTTCATCACATAAAGTGATGGTGTGTATGCGGCATTAGGGTGTCACTTACTATAGTGACGTGCGATAATTAGCACTAATCATGCTAATTAGCGCTAAAACGGTATTCACTATAGCGCTGGTGCAAAAATACTATTAAAAAGGAAATTACTATAGCTCGCTGAAAACATATAGCGCTAGAACCCTTACTTTTGTTAGGACCACGACTATTGCACATGGCCATTTGAGATATGCTTGCAATGACTGCAAGAGGAAACCTTATCAGAAAGGGAACTATGAGGGTAGCGAAAACCGGTTGTTGTTGTTATTGTGTATTGCTGGGTTGAGTAACGTTTTTTTTATACTAATTTACAGATGTATTTGTACAGATTTATTTGCATGTCATTAGCCGGGGTTGTGACTATGGGGTTGATTTAGTAAAACTGGAGAGTGCAAAATCTGAAATAATAATATAATTATAATAACAATTATTCAATAATGTAATCAACTCAAAATCACTGTCCGAAGTGTCTGCCATAATGTCGCAGTCACGAAAAAAATCGCTGATTGCCGCCATTAGTAGTAAAAAAATATATATATATAAAAATGCAATAAAACTACCCCCTATTTTGTAAATGCTATAAATTTTGCGCAAATCAATCGATAAACGCTTATTGGGATTTTTTTACCAAAAATAGGTAGAAGAATATGTATCGGCCTAAACTGAGGAAAACATTTTTTTTATATATTTTTGGGGGATATTTATTATAGCAAAAAGTAAAAAATATAGAATTTTTTTCAAAATTGTCGCTCTATTTTTGTTTATAGCGCAAAAAATAAAAACCGCAGAGGTGATCAAATACCACCAAAAGAAATCTCTATTTGTGGGGAAAAAAGGACGCCAATTTTGTTTGGGAGCCACGTCGCACGACCGCGCAATTGTCAGTTAAAGCGACACAGTGCCGAATCGCAAAAACTGGCCAGGTCCTTTAGCTGCCTAAAGGTCCGGGTCTTAAGTGGTTAAAGTCTATTCTAAACCTGGCGGGTAGCCAGTGCAAGAACCTAGTCAGGATTCTGGCTGAATAATTTTTCACATATTGTAGTCGATTTAGGTACATCAACGAGTAGAGCATTGCAGTAGTCAAGTCAGGAAAACACAAATGTATGGATCAGCTTTCAGCTACTGTGTATGATAACACAGGATGCAGCCAAGCAATATTTCTCAAGTGGAAAAAATATGTCATGACAACATTTTGTACATGGTTCAAAGGTCAAACTAGCATCAAATATTACCCCTATATTTTTCAATTTAGACTGAAGCTCAAGTATAGTGCCATCTATAGATAGGCTAGCATGCTAAACTTGCCTTGCATAATTGATGGGGTGGGGGGGGGGTGCAAAAAAGCATGACGTAGGTCCTTTCACAGTTTAATTGAAGGAAATTGTAGGCCATACACGTTTTTATAACTTCTAAAGTGACTAGTGCACCTATTATTGTATCACTACATGCCAAGGATACAGTCCTCAGAGGGAAATATGCCTAAGAGCTTTACTCAAGAGAAATTGGATATATAGGGCCAGATTCACAAACAGCGGCTCAAATTAAGTTAAGTTAAGTTAAGTTACTCAAAACTAATGCAATTTAAGTTACGGCGCCTTAATTTTGTGTCGTAAGCGCATTTGCGCACAAAATTGCGCAAGCGTAACTTAAATCCCGAGGCGTAAGGCGTAAGAAGTGGGCGTGCTCCATTGTAATGAGCTGTGACCCCATGCAAATGAAGGGCCGGTCATACTGCGCATGCGCGCACGAATCTGCACCTCACTGGGCATGCTCAGAACTTGGCTCGGCGCAATCAGTGAGATAGGTAAAAGGCCAAGCGTACTTAGTTTGAGAATCGCCCTGTGTATAAATAGCCCCAGACAAACACACTTCCCTTGCAAAAGTAAATCCCTGTGTTCCCCTTTCCTAGAGCAAGTTGCTTCTGCTCTGTTGTTTGTTGGTGTGTGTTGGTGAGTTGAGTGTTAGAGTAAAGTTGTGTAGGAGTAGTAGAGTATATTAGCTGTGTTTTTTTTCTAAGTGTTTTTTCTGTTTGTTTTTTCTGATTGTCTTTTTTCTGAGTGTATTTTCTGTTTGTTTTTTCCGTGTTTGTGTTTGAATTTGTAGTAGCTGTCTGCTTGTGTGGTTTGATTTTTGTGTTTGTTTGTCCTGTGAGTATCTGTGTTTGTTTGTTGTGTGAGTATTTGTGTTTGTTTGTTGTGTTTGTTTTTTCTTGTTGCTGAGTGGTGGGTGTTATGGCACCGAAGCGTAGGAAGTTGAATTTTTCTACTACAGAGAAGCAGACACTTGCTCGGGCCATCACCGGATATGGGCGTTATCTGCATGGCCCTGAGAGCCGGAACACCACCCCGGCCAGGAGGAGGGAGATCCTAAAAAAAATTACGGATCAGATCAATGCGGCGGGGGGGGGGAGACGAGGACCCCCGGTGGGATACAAAAGAAGATCAACGATCTTAAGAGCCTGGTCCGTGACAAGATGGCCAGGATAAGTGCCCATGCCAGGGGCACTGGAGTGTAGTGATCATGTATAGTGTCCAACACAGAACCATAAGATCCAATGTACTGAAGTCAGAGAGTAAATTAGGTTGTTTCGCAGCAACTCACACCAGGTTCTCCAGAGAACACATTTAATGGATCTTCCAATAACATACAAAGTCCACAGACGATACAAGAATCCAACAGAGTATAATTCAGAATCCCATCTTCTCCTAGACCTGTGCAATGTTCATCATAGAGTGACAAGACAAGACTAGATTTCTTGAATGCCAGCTTGAGTCCTTCAAATATTGGACTCACGCTGGAAGGGGGGGGGGGGTCAACCAAATGTTCCCATTGAATGAATATCCCACCGAGTCTAATTAACATTAATAAACACTTCCTTATGTAAGGAAGTACCAGGCCACACACCTAGGTCGCCTTAGATAAGATTAACACATCAAAGAGTTCTCTGTATCTTTTGATACGTGTCGTTTGACCACTAACCCCTTTGATGTGTAACCTTGAATGCCTGTATGTAAACCTATATATACTGTGCCTTTCATATACCACAATATTTTACAATACCTACATATCTATATTAATATTACAACATGGAGGAGGCCCACCCTGCGCCGTCAGGCTGACTGACGAGGAATGGGCAGTGACCCGGTGTTTCCACCCACAGCAGGTGGTGGGCCTGCCTGGCTATCAATCAGATTCTCCTGTGAGGACAGGTAAGTTTTGGCTTTTTCTATCTGGTGATTAGCATGTGTGGGTGGGGGAAGGGAAGATGTGCCAAGTGTGTGGATCCTCCAACCTGTGAATGTTTTGTGTCCTCCACAGATGGCCAGGAGGTTGCTGGGCCATCAGGCCAGTCTACTGCACCATCCCCTGAACAACAGGCTGCAGAAGAGTCCCAAGAAGGGAAGGATTCCCCAGGGGAGGGGAGTGGCCACACCTCCCCTCATGAGGAGGATGGGGGGGGATTAGGGGGGGAGGCTGAGGAAGAGGATATGGACATAGCCAGGGAAATCCTTTTGGCTACGGATGTGGTTCCCCCTGAGGCTACCCCTGAGGCTGGCAGCAGTCAGGCCACCATCAGGGGTAGCCCCTCCCACTCCTCCCCCAACAGGCCTTCACCCACAAGGGTCTCTCTCTCCCCTCCTCCCAGGCCACAAGCCTCAGCTCCAGCCAGGGTGGCCACCCATGAGACCAGGGGGGTGGCCGAGCGTCTGCCGGGCAATCTGCAGAGGGACAATGCCCGGCAGACCCGCAATCTGGCTCACATAAAACAGACTATGACCCAGATGGAGGACAGCCTGGGTTCAATTAAGAAGTCACTCACTGATGTGGCCACAAACACTGTGGCGGTCATAACATGCATTTGTGAGCTGCAGACCGCCACAACAGGCATGGCCCAGGAGGTGAGTGCCCTGACCCAGGCTGTCCAGGACAATACCCGGGCTGTCCAGGCCAATACGTCTGCCATGACTGTGTGCCTGAATAGGATAGCCGTGGCCTTGGAGGGCAGGCCAGCAGGAGGACAGTCACCAGGGGAGGCTCCTCCTTCCCCTGCTACACCCCCCCCCAGGAGTCTCCCTTGGTTGGCCGTGGCCGTGCCCGTGGGTGGCCCAGGCGTAGCTTACGACGCCGACAATAATTTTTGGGATTACTTTTGTTTTTTTATTTTTATTATTTATTTTATTATGCTGTACTTATGATTTGATTTATGTGTGTGAATGATGTGTGAATGTGGGGGTGGCATTCCTGATTAAATAAGGGTGTCACCCTCAGTTTTGGTGGAGTAGGGATCCCCAGGACCAGGGAGAAGTGATCCCAGGTCCACGTGAATGGTGTATGAATGCACAGTGACATAATTGGAGCCGTGGCGGGGCGTTACTGCTCCCAAGTACCATTGAGGTACTTGGATCTAATCCAATTAGATGTGCATGTGATGTGTCTGTGCTAGGGACCACAGTGGGTGTGCATTCATGCATTCTCATTGTGACATGATTAAGGTGTGTGTTTACTGTGCAAAGATGCATTCTGCGAGGCGTCTCCTGACTGCTGTCAGAAGAGGGGGTACCCTCGGTCACTAAAGTCACTAGTATAGCTATGCGCATGGATGCCCATATATGCATGGATGCATGGATGCCCCTGGCATGTTGGCATACAGATTGTTGTCCTGCAAGTTTGTGTGCTCAGCTCTTCCTTAATGGTGTTGCTTTAGCTGACATTTCCACGGCATGTGTAAATTTAGGGCACCTTTTATAAAGTGTAACTTTACACCATGAAACTAACAGATGCGCACAGGGCGTAATCTACGCCGCACACACTTGATCGCCTTATCTCCCTCATTTGCATCTTTGCCCATCTTTGCCTATCAAAACAGCGGTGTGTCTAGCGTATTTTGTGCTCGAAGAAGCGCCGGTGTAATTTTTTTAGGTAGGATGGAAAAAACTAGATTTCAGGCGTAACTCGCTTTGAGGATCAGGCGCAAAAATACGCGCGGCGCATTTTTCAATTACGCCGCGCATCTCGAGTTAAGTCGGCGCAAGTGCTTTGTGAATCTGGCCCATAGTTCTTTACCTATTAGACCAATTGAGGGATCATTTGACATGGTCTTGTGCATAACAGCCTTACAAACGACTATATCCAGCCTGTACTGAATTTTTCTGTAGTCTTACTAACAAGCTCAATTTTTGTTGTTTTATTGCAAAACATCAGACTGTATGTGTTTTTCATGTTTTATTATGTGAAAAATTGCTTGTAATCCTATAGTCAAATCTGTTTCTATTTATTATTTTTATGGTGTGTGTAATACGATTTTCCTGTTTTAATGATAATTGTAGAAAATAGGGAATACATTTTGAAGTGTAATATTTACAAGATTGTAAATTGTTAGTGCTGCTTACCTTTGCCATCTGTTTGCTTTCATGCTATATAACCTATACTACTTAAAGTGAAATTATTGCCAAATTGACCAGCACATATTTGGAATGAAATTCCACATTACAGGCTTTAAAGAACTACAGTGCCAGGTTTAAAATCCTGGGGTCTATTTATAAAATTAAGCAAGGATTAGCCACATAGCCACTGGTGAACCATTCTCTTGATTAATAAAGCACATTTGTCGGCATTATGCATTGATATACACTTCAACAGAAATTTTGACTTTCAATAATATAAAGCCTGACAGCAACATGTTGGTTCATCAGATGTATTCCTAGCACCCAGGACACCAATAGTTTGAAAATCTTGAAAGTTGAAAAAAGACAGACCAGCTATATAATATGTAAAGGTATACAGGAATGAACACAATTAACCTGCACTGTGCAAAATGTACAATTTTTAAAGGCAAAATTATTATATTGTAGACAGGAGATTCTTATTTTTCAAAAATTTGAATGTTTGTGAAATAATTATAATAAAATAAATGAGTGGAGAAATTAAAACATGAATATTTTCAGGTTGTTGTAAGATGGGTAAGGTGGAACCAAACTTCCTTTTCTAAATACTGGGAATTACAGGATATATTTATTAAATTCTGGGGTGAATTCCCTTGCAAAGTGAAACTTTTCTTGCAACATGAACATCCTAGTTGCCTTCAGCAAATTAAACCCCACTGTGCTGTCAGCTCAAACAGAAAGTTAACAGTACACTATTTTTCTACCACTTTGAACACTATTGGCCAGATTCACAAAGAGTTACACCGGCGTATCAGTAGATACGCCGACGTAACTCGGAATCTAAGCCCATCGTATGTTTAAGTGTATGCTCAAACTGAGATACACTTAAACCTGCCTAAGATACGACGGCCTGCGCGTCGTATCTTAGGGTGCAATATTTACGCTGGCCGCTAGGTGGCGCTTCCATTGAGTTTGGCGTAGAATATGCAAATGAGTAGATACGCTGATTCACAAACGTACGCTTGCCCGTCGCAGTAAAGATACACCGTTTCTGTAAGAGATAAGCCGCGTAAAGATAAACATGCCCCCTAGGTGGCGTATCCAATGTTAAGTATGGCCGTCGTTCCCGCGTCGCAATTTGAAAATTTTACGTTGTTTGCGTAACTCGTCCGTGAATGGGGCTGGACGTCAATTACTTTCACGTCAAAACCAATGAAGTCCTTGCGACGTCATTTGGAGCAATGCACAATGGGATATTTTACGGACGGCGCATGCGCAGTTCGTTCAGCGCGGGGACGCGGTTCATTTAAATGATACACGCCCCCTACCTGCCGAATTTGAATTCCGCCGCGTGATTTATGCTACGCCGCCGCAACTTTACAGGCAAGTGCTTTGTGAATAAAGCACTTGCCTGAAAAACTTGCGGCGGCGTAACGTAAATGACATACGTTACGCCAGCAGAAATATCGGCTGATCTTTCTGAATCTGGCCCTATTTTTCTATATATGCAGCATTTTTTGGGGGGAAAAAAAACATTGAGATGTGTGCATGAATTGCAGGACTATAATAGAGTCTTGCCATGTTATTATCTGTAATGCGTTATCTATTAATGGTATTGACACACCAACAGCTTGTTTAGAGAGTGGAGAATTGTGGAATTTCTAACAATCTTACCACATGACAGCAGAGGAAAAGAGAAAGCATGCACGCTCAAGCAAAATGTTTCCTTCTTTGCAAACAGTTCTCCTGCTTTACCCCTATCCATTCACCCATGACTGATGGAAAACTGATAATATTGCTGTGGGTTGACAGTCTTGACTTTACCAATTTGAATGTTGGAGTTTTAAGAAAGTGACAAAAGTTTACATATACAGTACATGCAAGTGAATGTGATTTTACTTTATTAGGATCCAGAAATATGTGTAAAATATAAGGTTATATAAGCTGAATGGATCCTCCAAAAGTAAAATATGTGTTAAATTTAACTATGGCTGAAGACATTGGGACTACACCAGTCTCCGTTCCTTTTTTTGCAAGAACCAGTAGCTTTTTCTCTTAACTCTATTATTTTACTTTTTATTATTTGTATACCTTTACAGGTGGTTTACATGTACCTGCAATCTTGCAAAGTGAATGAAGCTGCCTCCCTCATGTTAGGTTTTTGATGCACCTGCAGATCACTTCAGCTTTTCTCTACAGTACAACACAAGCCATGGAACCAAAGGGACTCCAATATTAAAATACTGATCACTTTGTGTGGTGGAGACTTGGGTCCATCCCCTTCTGCCTGCCTGTATTTTGCATAAGAAATGACCCAGTGGTGAGTTTCTGGAGTCAGTTGCTAATGGAGCCCAGCTCTTTGAAATGAGAGCTGTTCAGTTCATTTTAGAGACTCAAGTTTAGGGCTTCTGAGATGCTCTAGAATTTTTTTTAACTAATGTGCATACACTGGAATGTTAAAGTGTGGAGTTATCTGGAGTACAGCTTAGCTTTAAACCTTTTCTATCATTAACAGAAATTGCACAAGTTTACTACACATTGGGCCAGATCCACATAGAAATGGATCGGCGCAGAGTATCAGAGATACGCTACGCCGCCGTATCTTACCTGGCTTTAAATCGAATCCTGGAAGATTTCGCACCATAAGTTAGGGCGGCGTAGTGTATTTCTGGCGGTGGAATTCAAATCGGCGATTAGGGGGCGTGTTTCATTTAAATGAAGCGCGTCCCCGTGCCGAATGAACTGCGCATGCTCCGTTTCGAAATTTCCCGCTGTGCATTGCGCGAAATGACGTAGCAACGACGTAATTTTTTTAACTTAGGCGTGGATTACGTCCATCCCTATTCACGGACAACTTACGCAAAAAAAAAAATTCAAGTTTCGACGCGGGAACGACGGCCATACCTAACATGGCAAGTCTATCTATACGCCTCAAAATAGCAGCTTTGACTATACACCAGAAAAATTCGACTAGAGATGACGTAAGAGAATGCGGCGGCCGCGCGTGCGTTCGTGGATTGTCGGAAAAAGCTAATTTGCATACCCAACGCGGAAAACGACGCAAACTCCACCCAGCGGACGCCGAAGTATTGCATCTACGATCCGAAGGCATACGAAGCCGTACGCCTGTCGGATCGAACCCAGATGCCGTTGTATCTTGGTTTGAGGATTCAAACTAAAGATACGACGTGGGAAATTTGAAAGTTCCTTCGGCGTATCAGTAGATACGCCGACATACTCTCTCTCTGGATCTGGCCCATATAATCTAATGGTGTAGTAATGGGAAACCTAGTAATATTCATTAGGATGGCACACCTACCTCCACAGCGGCAATGCAAGACCCAATACTCTGATTTGTCCATCAGTATTGCCAAGTCACTTTAATCAAAAATAAGGTCAGAAATACTGATTTCGGGATGAAGTTATTATTGGAAAGGAGGGTCAAAAGCTGTCTTGAATGGAGAAGCAAGAAGAAATTAAGACCTTCTGTTCCCAAGTTGTAAATAACATTTCATAAATCAAAGAGCAATTAAGAAAACAATGGATCAGGGGGGCATACTCTTTTGATCTGTGGTCTGCCTGTGTTTGAATATTTGAATTCACCATGTGGTGACAGATGACCTAGAAGTTTAGCTCCACCTGGACTAAATCAATCTTATAACCCAACCTAAAAAGAGGGCAAACTACAGGATCTGATACTGTTTTATCAGTATCTTGAATCAGAAGAAAAACTGCTGCTACCAGACATTAGATTGTAACTTATGATCTGTTGAAAAAAGATTCAAATTGACAACTGTCATCTCATGTCTATAATTAAAATATCTTAGAATTAGCATTGGCCTGAGGAATTCTGCATTTCTGAGGATATCTGTTTAAATGCACAGAAGAAAAAAGACAATATAGCTTGTGAATAATATGTTTTGTCTCAAAAAAAAAACAAGCATAGAACAAAATATGTTTCAGTCTTTACATGTGTATGCAGATCAAGGCATTTCAAGAACTCAGTAATGGTCCCATATGTGGCAAACTATGAAAAGAAGATGCAGACATTCCAAACCAACATCTGCAAAGAAAATAAGAAATGCTACTACTAAGGCTAAATGACGAAAGAAAACAGCTTTTGCTGCCAAAACTATTGCTTTTTACCAAGTGTTGGGTCTGGCAGGTTCTAACAGTAAATTAAGCATGACCAAGGCAAGCAATTGGAGTTTACATAGTGTAACTGGAAGTAATAAGGTTTCTTGACCTGTCAGTTTAATGACCATAACTCACCATGTAGCTGATTAGATTTAAAGGGGTCAGCTGCACATAGGGAGCTAGGTTAGCTTTATGTCTTAGGTTAAATTTATTGTTAAATGCTGCATTCTTTTTTGTTGGCTCCTAATAACTTTGAAACCATATGAATAACAAGAACAAAATATATTTTTGTTTTTAGGCTAACTACTGTATTTGTTAGCTATTACTAACACCATGCACTATGTATTATAACCACAATTATGCTATGCTGAACTTACACAAGAGGTTCTGTGACAAATATGAAGTGCAGACACCTAGGGGTACCAGCAGCAGCTTCAGTACATCCTGCATCGTTCCGTTACTGGGTAATTCTGACAGGTAAAGCTCTGACACATTTGGGTAATGTAACATCTTTTTTTTTATAAATTCTTTATTTAGTTTTTTTTTTTGTTATTCTTATACAAGGACAGTTAAACATCAACATTGAACAGTATAAATCTCTACAACAATTCTGTTCTTCTTAACCTTCAAAAAATGTGTCAGTCTGGTTTTACCCCGTCTTTTTAAACTCATGAAACCCTAATCTTTTAGGCCAGGCTCAAAATCCGGGGTTACCCAAGATTGGTATCATCGGGCTCGTTTCGGTCGCTCTATTTATTTTTTTAAATATCTTTTTAACCAAAATAATAGCCCCCCATACCGTCGGATGTCACTTCACTGCCTGCGGTATCGCGGATTCCGTGAGCCAAACTAGGCCCTCCAAGGGTAACTCAGACATTGCTTGTTCCATATGGATCTAAGGCTTGTCTTTTGGAACTACACACCAATCCAATACTCTCGACAGGTGTAATGCCTGTAATGTCACATCTTGACAACTTCCTTCAGCTCACATGTACAGTATATTATCCATCACTTTGATAGCAGCTTTACAGGCCAAGAGGAATGTGTAAAATGTAGGAAGGAACAAAAAAGCATCAGCTCTGCATTGGTAAAACATGTTTTCACTTTAAGAACACTTTTCAGAAAAGACAAGTATGTGTAGCCCCACAACTCCTACAGAAGTTTTAGGTTATCTGAAACAAAAGGGAATTAATTACAAAATATCCTCAGTTACTCCATTATTAACCACTTGCCACTGGCCCACAGTACATTTAAAGTGGACAGGCAGCACAGCCGGGCTAGGCAATTTACTGGTACCTCGCCTAGCACATGCACACTAGCACATCCCTGTATCATGACACTCAGTACCCGACCATTGTGTGCGGCCGGGGGGAACATGTGATTGCTATTATTGGTAATAGTGATCACATGATTACAACATCAACAAAACAGTCACGAATGACTTCCATTCATGACTGTATTGTGATGCTGTGATTGGCCCTTAGCTATCACATGGTTCCTGGGCCACTCACAGCGCCCTGTACCATGTGATTAGCTCTAGCCAATCACAGCAAGCAAGCTGTCAACAGTAATTCAACATTTTTGTTGCAGGGGATTCTCAAAATTGAATTTGTATCTTAGTGCAGACTTCTTGGAAAATCAGTAAACCAATCATACAAGCAGGACATGACACACCTGGGGGGAGTTCTGCACCCAATCTGTGTACAGAACACCTCCAGGTAGCCATTACAGCACTGAAGGTTGAAAAGGAAAGGCAATGTTTAATAACATTTAATTACAACATGACTTGGGTCACAATTGTATATGCTATATAATTTTTTTTATTTTTTTTCCGCACATATATGGAGTTAACCTTTAACCATTACTTATAACAGTGATCATCACTGTTATAATCAATAACGATGTAAACCCCCCAGAGTGGTAAAATGTCCATATAGTTAAAAAAATAAAAATGTTCAAACATATTTATTTAAAATGTATATATACCATAGTTTGTAGACATTTTGGCCTACCGGGTTCCACACCAGTAATTGACTTTAGTTTGCCCTCCACCTAGGTAGTCTTAAAGGGGTTGTAAAGGTTTGATTTTTATTTTCTAAATAGGTTCCTTTAAGCTAGTGCATTGTTGGTTCACTTACCTTTTCCTTCGATTTCCCTTCGAAATGTTTTTTTTCTTTGTCTGAATTTCTCACTTCCTGTTTCTCCTCAGTAAGCTTGCCCCCATCATCAGAGCCGTTCTGGCTGGGGGTTAGTCAGCCTGAACAGCTTACTGAGGAGGAACAGGAAGTGAGAAATTCAGACAAAGAAAACAAAGAAAAAAAAACATTTAGAAGGGAAATCAAAGGAAAAGGTAAGTGAACCAACAATGCACTAGCTTAAAGAAACCTATTTAGAAAATAAAGAATTAACCTTTACAACCCGTTTAATACACTGTGGTGTCCTCCCACTCTACACATTTATTTTACAATTTTTAGTATGCTCCTGCTTTCTAATTAGATCCCTACTTCTCCTCCCCTTTTCATTCACCTTTCATTCTTTCTTCTTTTACCTTTCTTTCTCTTTTTCCTCCTTCTTTCCTCCTTTTTTGTCTTCTCTCTAAATACTTTTCAGTGCTCCTGCATTACTCTAATGCCGTGTACACATGACCGTTATGTACGCGGCATAAGGAATACAGAGAACTGTTATCTCAATACTCAATACTGGTGGATTGTTCACATGAACTTAACCACACCAAACCCTATTTCACTTTATGCTCACATCCGCCTGATGTTTTTATTAGAATTGATCATGTCTTTGTTAAGATTCCCACCCTAGTATTGGTTGCTCATGCCAGCGTATGCCCTGTTCCACGGTCTGAGCATGCAATGTTTTAAATACTGTTATTCTCTCTGGCAACCAAACAAAATGAGTTCACCTGGACCCTGCATGATTCACTTTTTACTGATGACCCCACTTGTTTTGCTATTCAAACTTGCCTTCAAGAACATCTGGTCAATAAATCTCCTACTCCGATTAGTGGGAAGCCCTTAAACCCATAATTATAGGAAATCTTGTCCAATTGAAACCTGAAAGCATGCGTGGCCCAGTTAGAACAGGACTTCAAGCTTTTCATCAAAATGTTAAAGATAGACCCGTCTGCCTCTAATAAAACTAAATTAAAAAGGCCAGACAAAGCTCAGGAACCCCAATTCATCTTAAGAGCCTATTAAACTATTTACCAGCACTAGTATGTACACATGTAACCCCCATCAAAATGTTACACATATTTCATGAACAATTGTCTAATTTTTACACTTGTGAAAAGAAGGGAAAAAACTGCGCTAACCCACAAGTGAAAAAGTATGGAGCTGCCAGCACTCTAACAAACAAAGTAGATCAAGAATAGAAATAAAGGGCCAAATTCTCAAAAGAGATACGCAGACTTAACTGCTGTTCAGCCTGCGTATCCCTGTGCCTAACTTTGGAAACGATTCTCAAAAGGCTTTTTCCAAAGTTAGGCAGAAAATCTGACATGTGTAAGACACTTACACGGTCAGATTTTAGGATGCAGTACCGCATCCGCCACTGGGGGCATTTCTCATTGAAATGCAGCTTTGCGTATGCAAATGAGGACTTAAGCAGATTCTCAAAGCATTTCAGCACTTTGATTTCTGCCTAAGTTCCGAATTTGCCGGCGCAAAACTAGGGCTGGTTTTATAATGTGGAAAGTTAGCCAAACCTTGTAAAGGCCCATTCCAGCGACGGCATTTGGTATGCATTCCTGAGGGAGAACTCCACGGCAATTTTTAAATTCAAAACCGGCATGGGTTCCCCCCCAGGAGCATACCAGGCCCTTAGGTCTGGTATGGGTTGTAAGGAGACCCCCCCACGCCGAAAAATTGACGTAGGGGGTCCCCCTACAATCCATACCAGACCCGTATCCAAAGCACGCTACCCGGCCGGTCAGGAATGGGAGTGGGGACGAGCGAGCATCCCCCCCCCTCCTGAGCCGTGCCAGGCCGCATGCCCTCAACATGGGGGGGTTGGGTGCTCTGGGGCAGGGGGGCGCACTGCGGGCCCCCCCACCCCAGAGCACCCTGTCCCCATGTCGATGAGGACAGGACCTCTTCCCGACAACCCTTGCCATTGGTTGTCGGGGTCTGCGGGCGGGGGCTTATCGGAATCTGGGAGTCCCCTCAAATAAGGGGGCCCCCAGATACCGGCCCCCCACCCTAAGTGAATGGATATGGGGTACATCGTACCCCTATCCATTCACCTGGAGGCAAAAAGTAAAATTTAGTAAACACACAACACAAGGCTTTTTAAAATAATTTATTATTCTGCTCCGGATGCCCCCCCTGTCTTCGTTATTAGCTCAATTACCAGGGGGGGCTTCTTCTTCCACTCTCCGGGGGTCTTCTTCCACTCTCCGGGGGTCTTCTCCGCTCTCCGGGGGGGGGGTTTCTTCTTCCGCTCTCCGGGGGGGGCTTCTCCGGACTCCGGGGGGCTTCTTCCATCTTCTCCCCTCTTCCGCTGTTGACTCGGCGAACCCCGGTTCTTCTGCAGCTCTCCGGTGCCTTCTTCTTCAGCGCTGGCTGCCTGCTATGTTTGTGTGTTAGCTCGATTTCAAACAGGCAGCTGGCGCGGTCTTCTGTGACGTCAGGGTCTTGTCTTCTGTTCTTCCGATGTTGACTCGTCACCTGTTGTCGCTGTAATAATGGAAGCGCGCCTTGCATCCCATTTATATAGGCATCACCGTCCCATCATGCTCCGGTAGGTACCCACGTGGTGGGTGCCTACCCACGTGCACCCACCACGTGGGTACCTACCGGAGCATGATGGGACGGTGATGCCTATATAAATGGGATGCAAGGCGCGCTTCCATCATTACAGCGACGACAGGCGACGGAATGCATGCTGAGCGACGCTGACATTTTTTTTTATAATTATTTGTTTTCCCGGCGCGTCTTTTTTTTTCACCCGTCGCAACTTTAGTGTCCCGTCGAAATTCTCAAAGCCGACCGGCGTTAATTACGTTCGCGCGCTGCACGTCGGGAAAATTACGTCACACGCATGCGCAGTACGGCCGGTGCGGGAGCGCGCCTCATTTAAGCCGCCGCTAGATGGCATTTAAGTGAAGGAGTCATTTGCGTATGCAAATGATCCTTCTACGCCGATTCACGAACGAGTTCGCGTCGCGTAACCGTCGCTAACGTCGTTTGCGTAAGCGGAAACTTACCCCTGCTATATGAGGGGTAAGTTTCCACAAGTCTCGCGTAGGCCATGTTACGGATGGCGTCGGGTCCCCGTCGTGTTTTTTCGTCGGATACGTCGTTTACGTAAGTCGTTCTTGAATACGACTTTACGTCAATGACGCACACGTCGGCGTCATTGACGTTTTCCGCCGAGAACTGGAGCATGCGCACTGGGCTTTTTGCAGCCCGGCGCATGCCCAGTTCTTTTGTATCGGGGGCGCGCTTCATTTGAATAGAAGCCGCCCCCTTGGAGATCCGCCAGGCTACGCCGGGACACTTACACTCCGCTGTCCCAACTTATGGAGCAAGTGGTTGGGGAATACAACACCTGCTCCAGTAAGTTGGGACAGCGGAGTGTAAGTGCCCTAAGCGAAGCTGGCGGAGAGTTACTCAGAATATGGCCCTTAGGTAGAAATTTTAAGTCAGTGTAACTTAACTGCTGAAATTTAAGTTACGCAGACTTTTTGAGAATTTGGCCCAAACAGTGCATTATGGGGTGCTGTCAAGCAAAAAAAAAAAAAAACATACTGCTTTTATTCTGTTATTTCTGTGATCACTTGTATTTCTCTTGTAATTTTTGTATATTTGGAATAAAAGCAGTATGGGGTGTTGTGAAGCAAAAAAACGTTTTTTGCTTCACAGCACCCCATACTGCTTTTATTCAGTTATTTCTGGGATCACTTTTATTTCTCTTGTCATTTTTGTATGACCCTTTTTTATTCAAATAAGCCTTTTACGGATTTTATGACCTGCACCATTTGGAGCACTCTTTTTGTTTGTTTCATTTTTGGAGCCGATATGAATTGGTCCATACTCATCCTGTAGCAGAAGGTCCACTGGTTCATCTCTTCAGTCTCTGGGATCCATTCCACAGGAGTCATCGAGACCGCATTGCCAACCTGGGAGACCTTGCCGCACCGATTTAGGTCCTCTGAGACCATAAGCACATCAGACTTACTGTTTTATAAACAGATGAGTCCACATAACACGGTAAGAGCACCTCATCTTGTCTTTATGTGAAGTCACCTTGATTCCATCAGGCAATCAGCCATTCAACATCCAGTGTTGTCACCACATATGGACTTTTATGTCACTATATTCAGTTGTGATTTTGCACTCAGCATATATTGATTTTATGTCACTATATTAGTCATAATATGTTTGATTGATATATCTAGCGCTGCACTATTTATTCCTACTTTTTACACTTACCTCAACATTTTCTGAAAGATTTAGCAGCTACACCTCCACACTTTGTCAGTGCCTAATAGGAGGAATTTAATTTCCCCATTACACTCCTCAAGCTTCAAAGCTATCACGGCTCTTAAAATGAATGAGAACCAAGGCTGGATGATTTCACAGCATCCAATTATAAGAAATGGTCTGGCATCTTGTCTCCTCTTTATTTGAAAGTCTTTATTAGCAGCAGGAAGGTGCTCTTATATAGACATGAAGCGCCTTGAAAAACTCACCATGCATTTAAATTCCTCCATTGGAAATTTTATTGGGAGACATCAGGTGGGTTTTGTCCTTCAGTGTCAGGCCAGCGATCATACTATCAGAAAGTCCTACTATTGACTAAGATTGCATGCCAACATAGAGTTTTCCCAATCCCTATGAGCCTTTCGCTTGACACTAGGAAGGCTTTTGATTCCTTGTCCTGGCCTTCCTTTCTTTATATTCTCTGGTGGGGTTTTGGCTCATGTATTTTTAACTGGGTGCTGTTACTGTACTCTTGATCTACAGTTTTTGTAAGATACACAGGACTTATTCTTCCTTCATCCCTACCTTGGGAGGGTCTAGACAGGGCTGTCCCCTATCTACCCTATGCTTTCTTCTTGTGATAGACCCCATTGCCTAAATTATATGCATGAACCTTAACAGTACTTGTCTGGAGTTGATGGACAAACTTTATTCATTCACAGACAATGCCTTCCTTTTTATCTCCACACTTACCAAACATATGGAAATAACTTTTCCTATTTTTATTTTCTTGTAAACTCCCATATTTAAGTATCCACTTAATAAATTCATGTGACTCCCTCTGTGCAGTTAACTACCCAACTTTTGTTATCTAAACAGAAAGGCCCAGATTCTCGTAGAATGGCGTAACTTAGGGCGGGCGTAACGTATCTCATTTACGTTACGCCGCCGCAAAATTTTCAGGCAAGTGCTTTACTTGCCTGTAAAGTTGCGGCGGCATAGCGTAAATCACCTGGCGCAAGCCCGCCTAATTCAAAATAGGCGGGTAGGGGGCGTGTAGCATTTAAATTAAGCGCGTTCCCACGCATGCGCCGTCCGTAAAATATCCCAGGGGGCATTGCTCCAAATGACGTCGCAAGGACGTCATTGGTTTCGACATGAACGTAAATGGCATCCAGCCCCATTCACGGACGACTTACGCAAACAACGTAAATTTATAAATTTTGACGCGGGAACGACGGCCATACTTAAAGCGGTGGTTCCCCTAAAAATAAAATTTTGACATTGCATTTAGCAAATAAATTACAATTAGAATCGGCTTGTTTTATTTAAAAAATACCTCCGTACGTATCGTTTCCTATATTCGGTCCCACCGCCACTTCCGGGTACGATGCAGGCGGTGGGCGTTCCTAATTGATTGACAGGCATCCGACTGACGCATCCATCGCGTCACGAGATGCCGAAAAAAGCCGAACGTCGGTGCGGCTCTATACGGCGCATGCGCACCGACGTTCGGCTTTTTTCGGCATCTCGTGACGCGATGGATGTGTCGTTCGGATGCCTGTCAATCAATTAGGAACGCCCACCGCCTGCATCGTACCCGGAAGTGGCGGTGGGACCGAATATAGGAAACGATACGTACGGAGGTATTTTTTAAATAAAACAAGCCGATTCTAATTGTAATTTATTTGCTAAATGCGATGTCAAAATTTTATTTTTAGGGGAACCACCGCTTTAACATTGGTTGCCCCTCATATAGCAGGGGCAACTTTACGCCGGAAAAACCTAACGTAAACGTCGTAACTTTACTGCGTCGGCCGCGCGTACGTTCGGGAATTCGCGTATCTAGCTAATTTGCATACTCGACGGGGAAAACGACGGAAGCGCCACCTAGCGGGCAAAAAAAAATTTGCAGTTAAGATCCGACGGTGTAAGAGCCTTATGCCTGTCGGATCTAATGGATATCTATGCGTAACTGATTCTAAGAATCAGTCGCATAGATACGACGGCCCAGATTAGGACTTACGACGGCGTACATGGCGTTGCGCCGTCGTAAGCCCTTTGAGAATCTGGGCCAAAGTCTTTATAGCTGTCGAAACAAAATAAAACATTTCTTGGTCTGGTGAAGTAGCTGCTGTGAAAATGACTCTCTTACCTAAAATATTGTAACTCTTTAGGGCTCTCCCACTACAGGTTGGGACAGGAGAAAATCTGTTAGATGCATTAGCTTTGATTAGCAAACATTGTTCAGAAATTTTCCCAAGGAAAGGAATTTACTATAAGATCTAATAAAAACAGTATAAGGCAGTTCATCATTTTCCAGCAGTTCCATCCACAGGACAGATAATTCTTTCAGAAGAAACCCACCCAACAGAAAGAAAACAGATAACTTTAATTGTTTTTACCTAAACTGATATGTCCATCCAAACAGCAAGCCAATTAATAAAAACTGATGACAACAAATGGAAATGACCAGATTAAAACTAGCTCATTATGAAATGCTTAACTCAGAAGGAAGCCCCCATATCGGAGTCTGGTCCACGCCAAGGCAGCTGACATCTTGCCCTTGGCGTGTCTTCCGCGTTCGCGACTCCAGCGCTGTGAGTGGCCGGAGCCGCGATTACGTCACTCCCGCACATGCGCGTGGGAGTACTCTTCCCAGCAAGATCCAGCAGCGTCTGCTGGACCTTCAGCCGGCCATTCAGAGCACATGCACCGCTGACGTCAGTGGCTGCATGCAAGGGATTATCTCCTAAACCGTACAGGTTTAGGAGATATTCATTTTTCCAACAGGTAAGCCTTATAGGCTTACCTGTAGGTAAAAGTGTCAAATTTGGGTATACAACCGCTTTAAACCAGCACTACTCCATTTTTTTCAAAACAATATTATACTGATAACTTGCGAATGTATTTTTTTTTTCAGTTTTAACAACTTTCTAGAAATGCTGAGACCAGATCTTAAATTGCAGGCTACGGCATACTGGAAGGCAGTGTCAACCACAGAGTGCCTGATAGTTAATCTCAGCTGAGTAACCACTGCAATTACTCGGATGATATTATTTTGTAAAAGTTAAATCAGAACTTCACACATAGTTTATTATTGTTCTTGTAAACAATAGTTACCCCTCTAGAGGTATATCAAATGACCAGATCGCCACTTCATGTAATAGACCTGTGACTTTCATACAGAAGGGATAGTGTCATTTATACATACTTCCCTCCCCTTGGCCATTGGTGGTCTGAAAGCATGGAACCAGAGATTCCCCTTAGAGATATTGTAATCAGTACTTCTTACTGGTATTGACAATATATGGTATACTGTCTCCTCCTGAGACTCTTGGTGAGGTACCTGTGGTGTTTTGCAAAAACACATGGCAGTAGCAATGCTGTATTATGGGCCAGAAGTTATGAGCTATGCCCATGGGACGGGTAGGGTTCATGGGGGGGGGGGAGAAGTAGCTAAGGGCAAGATTTGTAGTAGGAAGGGTGGGGATAGTCATATATTGTGCGGCTGATGATGGAGGTTGGTAAACATGGGAAGTGCTTTAGGCAAAATTGGGAATATATGAGTAGTAATGTAAACAAATGCATCCTAAGGTAGATTCTACTCTTCCAGCACCATGGCCATTGGCAAGTGATATTCGACTGTATTCTCATTTTATTTCCCCAACAAGTTTGTTAATAGCCTTCATGAGTGCTTTAAATTCTTGAGGGTGATGTTGTTGGAAATGTATTCTTGGAGGACTGAGCCTTGACTGAAAGCTGGAAATGCCAATAGATGGACCAGGATCAGTGGCGGCCCATCCATTAGGCATGCACGGGAGCCGCCCCCTCTATCCATGCGTCCGGCCCCCTAATCTACATGCGGGGCACCGGATGCATAGATTCCAATGTTTTTTCTGTTTTGTTTTTTAAGCACTTGTTTAGAGCCTGAGGCTCTATTAGGCTTAAAAAAAGGGTTGGCTCAGGGCACAGAGCACTGGGCCCTGAGCCCACCCAGTTGTGTTACAATGGCAAATAAATATTTGTTGCTGTCACACTTGGTGACTCTCGTCCCAGCCAATCAGGTCTCAGGCCAATCAATAATGAGACCCATTTCCAGATTGGCCAAAAGGAGAAGCGATCCTATTGGCGTAGAGGGAGAAGGAGGGAGACACACAGCCAGAGGATATGCTCGGCCAGAGGAGATGCAGGGAAAGTCTGATGGACCGATCAGGCGCCACTGTCTTCAGGGATGGCTCACCCATAGCAGCTCAGCCACAATCAGCACTCCCCAGCTCAGACAGGGGTGGGAGGAAGAGGGGAGATCGGCGTGTTATCCCAGGTAGGACATCTGTCTCCTAAGGTAAGGAGGCCTTCCGCCTTCCCGTCCATTCGTCTCCCATGAGGGGTGCTGCTGGTGTTTCTGGTGTTCCCCGTCTTCATTTCCATCTCCCGTGGGGGAACAGCCCCCCTCCCCCCGTATCTCCTGCAAAAAGGGGGGCATTGGTTTGCCGCCCCCCCACCAAATTATTGAGCACCAGCCGCCACTCACCATGATGCTCCTGAGGTTCCAAAGAAGCATCTGCAGTGCAAATGAGTGCATTGCTAAAAAAAACTGTAGGACTGCCATCCACTGGGTCTTCAATGTTTGGCATTCACCTGCTGGCCCCATCATCACTTCTATTCTTCTTCCACTGGGACAGCAGCAATGTAGGATAGTTGTCTCGTACACTACTCCAGTTAATGTTCATTATTGTGACTGCAAAAAAAGTGACCGAGTGACCCATGCTGATTAGCAGCATGAATTTGAATATCCTCCCAGCCAATTACAGGGAGTGGTGCCCCTGACCATGCTGAGAGTTTTTTTTTTTTTAGTGAGCACATGGGATCTGTGCCTTCCTCCTGAAAGGAGAGGTCCAGTTGGGGAGAGGGCCTGTCGCCTCTCCCCAGCACAGGCTGCCAGTGGGAGACCTAAGGGGCCTGAACAGTGAATGCTGAAACCTGGAGTCCTACTAAGAGGTGCCTGAGGGAGGATGTCCATGGATCCTGTCTGGTATCAAGGAGGAAGGTGACCTGTGACTAAAGCGTGAGTATAGACCCCCTAAAGGGATCCTAGAGACTAGTATTGCTAGTATTGTGGGTGCTAGAAGTCAGCTGGGAAAATACCAGCAGCTCCTGCAGGGGTAGTGCTACAAGTAGTAGCAACACTCAATAGACAATAGAAAATAGACTTTTAATGGAAAATCTGCAATTTGTATTGGTAGACTGTTAAACACAACCAGGTAGTCCTGACAGGAGGTGATGAGGAAATCCCCCCAATAGGAAAACAACAATAAAACCTGATTGAGGTTCTAACCCTTGCCTGTACTACCGAAAATTATAGTGTGTGTTAACGTGATTGTAAACAATCACCTTGTAAAACAACCCATTCAATTTAAAATATAAATGAAAGGCAAAGCATTTTTGTATCGATATAAAATAAAGCATTCTAAACACCTTTTTTCCCTTTTTTATCAGTGATCACATTCCCTCTGTTCTCAGCTGCATAAGAGCTGGGGGGAGGAGAAGCAGCAGCACACTGATTTTCTCAGTGAATGGCAGAGCAGCGGGAGGTGGGGGGTGTCAAGACAAGTCTGATTATTGGAGGAGAGCACACCAAGTTCCCAGCTTAGCTAGAGAACTGACCACATTGCGCTCCCCTGCTTGGTGTGGTCAGTTTTCAATAGGAAAGCAAGGTGACTAGCAGGAACACCAGGGATTTCACATAAAGGAAGCAATACAAAAAGAACAGGACCTTCTTATATAAGTACATGGTACAGCAGGCACATATCAGGAAAATTAAGTGTTTGTTTAACAAATGCTTTAAAAATAAAAAAAAAAAACAACATATGATGTACATTTCTGCAAAACATAAATGTTGTGCATTTTTTAAACTCTTTAAAGACCTTGCAAATACAGAAGAAAGACAAACCCATCACATCCACCGTGCCGTCTCACTCGATACTTCTGCCCCATGGATCTGCAATCTAGCAAAAATGGCACCGGCAGACTCTCAGTGACAGTGCACAGCAACAATGGCGATCATATCCCACAGACCTGAGTGAGCAGGAAGTGATGGACAGTCTCCCTCCTGCACTTACAAACCCTGCAGATGTGCCAGTGGATAAAGGTAAATGGAATTCCAGCCAATTCTCCCAGTAAAACACCTCTAGCCAAAAAACATCACTGGGCAACCTCAGACTACAAAACCCAGGAACCCTCTCATATGTCCACATTAGCTAACATGCCAGTCACTGACAATCCAGTATCTGAAAGCATGTTAAAATCCATGCTGCTCACATTACAAAGGGATCTACATAGAGTGCTGCAGATGTCTCTATCCTAAGGGCATGACAGGATTGACTGCTTAGAGGAGAGAACTGACACAGTAAAGGGAACACGTGTCTGAAATTGACAAAGCACACAATGAACTCCTTGACGCACACGCTCACCACTCCAATGAGTTCCAAAGAATTAAACTGAAACTTGCTGACCTTGAAGATAGATTGAGACACAACAACATAAAATGCAGAGGTATCCCGGAGTTGATACCCCCCAATAATCTTAAAAAATACCTATAAGGCCTCGTACACACGACCGTTTTCCTCGACAGAATCCATCAAGAAACTTGGTGGCATAGCTTTTTTGCTTAGGAAAACGGTCGTGTGTATGTTTTTCATCGAGAAAACTGTCGAGGAACTCGATGAGAAAAAAAGAGAACAAGTTCTCTTTTTCCTCGTCGGGAGTCTCAATTTCCTCGTCGTGTTCCTTGTCGGGCTGGTTTTCAATGAGAAACACGTTTGTGTGTATGCTTAGAAACCCGCACATGCTCAGAATAAAGTATGAGATGGGAGCGCACCTTCGGTAAAAGTAGCGTTTGTAATGGAGATAGCACATTTGCCACGCTGTAACAGACTGAAAAGTGCAAATCGTCTCCTACCAAACTTTTACTTAACACGCAGTAACACGAGATTAGCAAAAGCAGCCCCAAGGGTTGTGCCAGTGGAGTCCAACTTCCCCTGCCGTTGTACGTCACCGCGTTTGAGAACAACGAGATTTGGTCTTGACAGTGTGTACGCAAAGAAATCTAGTCAAGTTTCTCGACAAGCCCAACAAGGAACTCGTCGAGGAAAACGATGTTTCATTTACAACGAGTTCTTCGGTCGTGTGTACGACGCCTGATTGATCTTCTCCACCTTACTTACACAATATAACTGGGTACTAACATTTATAGGTAAAGTTTATCCAGGGAAAATCCAATTGCCTTTCAGGGGATCAGGAAGGATTTTTTTTTTCCTGCTGTAGTAAATTGGAGCATACTTTTCTGTTTTATTTTTTGCCTTCCTCTGGATCAACTGTGGGTGTTGGTTTGTATATCGGATTGTATTTTTTTATTTATTTTTGGTTGAACTTGAGGAATTGTGTCTTTTTTCAACCTGACTAACTATGTAACTATGGGCCAGATCCACAGACGAAGTACGCCGGCGTATCTACTGATACGCCGGCGTACTTTTTAATTACCCGCGTCGTATCGTTGTTTTGAATCCTCAAAACAAGATACAACGGCTTCTGGGTTCGATCCGACAGGTGTACGTCTTAGTACGCCTTTGGATCTAAGATGCAATTCTTCGGCGTCCACTGGGTGGTGTTCATGTAGTTTTCCGTGTCGGGTATGCAAATTAGCGATTTACGACGATCCACGAACGTACGCGCGGCCGTCGCATTTTCTAACGTCGTCTGTAGTCGGCTTTTTCCGGCGTATAGTTAAAGCTGGTATTTTGCGGTGTATAGATAGACTTGCCATGTTAAGTATGGCCATTGTTCCCGCGTCGAAATTTGAAAAAAGAAATTTGCGTAAGTCGTCCGTGAATAGGGATGGACGTAACTCACGTCTAAGTTAAAAAAATTACGTCATTGCGACGTCATTTTGCGCAAAGCACGGCGGGAAATTTCTGGACGACGCATGCGCAGTTCATTCGGCGCAGGGACGCGCTTCATTTAAATGGAACCCGCCCCCAACCCGCCCAATTTCAAATCCGCCGCCAGAAATACACTATGCCGCCGTAACTTATGGCGCAAACTCGCTGAGGATTCGAATATACGCCAGGTAAGGTACGGCGGCGTAGTGTATCTCTGATCCAAATGTATGTGGATCTGGCCCCCTGTAACTACTTCCAAACCTCCCTCTCCGCAACATTCTCATCGATCGTACACATAGAATCCTAAAACCTGATCACCTTCCTGCGCCCAAGTATGTCCTTCCATAATACATATTTTTCATATTTTTCATATAAAAGAGCAAATTCTATATGCAGCTAGAACCACTAAACCCATACCTGCACCCTATTCCAAAATATCTCTCTTCATTGAGCTCTCCCCCACCACAATGGCACTACGTAGGGTATATGCTCTAGTCACCTCCATCCTCCAGGAACAAAAAATAACCTACCGTTAGGGTTACCCCACCAAATAACTGGTCCCATACCAAAAAAAAAAAACATCCCAATCCTGTCACCTTAAGATGGTTACAAAAAGCTAACTAACTGGGGCCTCCTGCCCATCTCTGCCTCCTCTCAGGCTATGAGCAACTACGCCATTTCCTCATCTCCTCCGCAACCTAAACCAAGCAGACAAAAGATAACCTCCATCCCAGAAGTTCTCATCACAAGCATGGAAATATCCTGCCTGAGCGATTTGTATGATTCCCACCTTACCCCCGCTGAATAGTGTGCAAAGCACACTCAGATGAACATTGCTTTTTACAATTTCCTCATTCAACTTATCCTCTCTCTATTGCATGTGTTATTTCTGTTACATATTTGCATACCATAATTTCCAAATTGTCAATTACACCCTAATTGTGGTGCTTATGACATCTGCATATATTTGTAACTCAGTTATAATTTTCAACTTGCGGTACACTAATAGACTTTCTTCCAAGTACAGTGTAGAAGGTGTTATAGTCTAGCTTGATTACTGCAGTCTGATCTCCAGAACCTAATAACATGTCCATCAAAATTACATCCATTATTGCCAAAGAGCTTAACTCAGCATTTAAGAGACACCTCCTCTGGAAAGAGGCTTCTTCCCAAAACACAGATATATTATGTGTCCAGGAGACTAATTTCTCTAAGGCCAAACCCCCCTTCTGTACACACCAAAAATATTCACAATATTTCCTTGCAATCGCTGAGAAAAAAAAGTGTGGAGTGATGATAGCTGTCAGCACCAAAATGTCCTTTGCACTAAACCATGTAGAAACAGATGAAGAAGGCAGATTCATAATTCTCTCAGCCAGTATCCATAACCACCCCCTGACTCTGGTGAACATCTATGCACCCAACACCTCCCAATGCAAATTTTACAAAAAACGAAGGGATAAACTGTTTCGAGCAATACAAAAACACTCCATTGGTACTTTGTGGTGACTTTTACGCTATCATCGACCCCTCATTGGACTCCACAAACCTCGATAGACACCGACTGTCAGCCCTCACATCCTTTATAAACAATGAGGACCTATACGATCTTTGGAGATGCATGCATGACGTTGAGCGCGACTATACATTTTATTCTCACAAAAGTGGTTCCTACTCTCAGAATGACCTTTTTCTCACAAACAAAAAGATCTTATTGGCTACCTCAAAATCTTGCATATCTCTAATTATTTGGTTAGACCACGCCCCTATATCTATTAAATTGTTCCCACACACTCAACTGACCAATCACACCCTCTGAAGGTTGAACTCATCTCTCCTAACTAACCAACGCTATGGACACCAAATCAAATCCCAGATTAAGAACTACTTCAAAACGAAATGTGATTCTGTTGATGATCAATCCATGGTATGGTTGGCCCACAAAGCTTTTCTACGAGGTATTATTATGAAATGTGGGGTTCAGGAACGTAAACGTCAATCAAATGAGATAGACTGACTACTATGCCAGATCAAAATCCTAGAACAAATAAATAAGGCCTCACCCAATCTGACAACCACTAATGAGCTTAGAGAACAAAGATATAGACTAGGAGAACTCCTACATCGTAAGTTTGACTATTACATCAAATGCTTAAAACTACATTCATACTCACTAAGCAACAAAGCCTGGCGTTCCTGGCTAAAGAGGTTAAAAGTCAACAAATACGCTGAAAAATTCCCTTCCTCCTAGATCCACAAGGGACACGTATGACTAACCCTTTAGACATAGCTAACACATTTGCATTCTTTTATGCCAAATTGTACAACTTACAAGCTGCAGACAATACCACCCCTCCATGCGCCAAAAACATAAATGCCTTTCTCTCCTCTATACACTTGCCTTCAGTATGCGCCAAACAACTTACAGCCTTATCAGCTCCCTTCACCCAAAATGAAATCTGCAAAGTTATTAAAACCACTAGATAAATTTGATATTTGAGATTGGAGAATTAAATATAAGCACCACTTCCCTTGAATTGAGTTCAAACATTATCAAGAAAACAGAATGGGAGTTTAAAGGTGTAAAAAAAAATATATGAAATTGATTTAAAAAAACATTGTTAACAAATACCAGTATATATGTTTTTAAAATACACAAGATCCAGAGCTTAAAAAGCCCTATGGTCAGAATACAAAAGAATAGTTGCCTCTACATGTTTCACCACAATCATTGAAGGTCCTACCCCTTCCCCTATCCTTTGCCAATTAACACCATCTCACTTATCACCCCAGATCTACAAATACAGCCATGGATGGATGCGGGTATCTACACTATAGGAAACCTCTTTGACTCATCAGGCTTACAGTCATTTGCAAATCTGCAAGCCACATATGGCCTTTCTACTAAAATGTTCTATGTTTACCTCAGGATCAGATCTCTGAACCCACTGGATTACACAAGACAAAATCCTGTACCCCCTGCTAAAATTCTACGACTCTTCCAACAAACTACTGAAAGGTATCTCATACATCTATGATCTCCTTACACAGTCATCCGATGACTCCATCTAGAAAGAAATATCACTCTGGTCAATGCACATAACTTCAATCCCTTTACTGGACCAATCTTACAAAGCAGTATCGCTTCCCTCATGACTCTTTAATTGTACCACACTTTGGGAATCACTACAAAAACTTTTTCAACAATGGTATTATAGCTTAGTCACCCACATAACAACTAATTTATCTTCAGTAGATTTTGTACTTGGCCTGGCAATTCATATGTGTCCTAGACAATTCCAAACCGTGGCAACACACATCCTCATTGCTGCATAATTAGCAATAGCTAAAAAAGGGAAATCTCTTACGCCTCCAAAGCTCCAAGACGTAACTACAACCTTAAACAACCAACTCAAAATGCAAAGTTCTACAATGACTGGGAACCATGGCTCATGGACTCCAGAAGCATAAATCTGGACTGACCCTCCTGACTTTAAATCCCTAAAGCACCTCTAACTTCCCTATCTGATATACTGCCGGTAATACACATCAATTAGCATTATGCACCTAGTAACACAGCTTGATGGACTAGATCTACATATCTGTTTACCTGCTGATACTAAGTATTACTTGAGTTAAAACAAGAATTGAATATAAGTACCGCATAGTCACTTGCCAGTTTGCCTTCTTTAATAACCATTACATATATACAGACCGATAATTTACATACTTATACTGTATATACACATATTTTTACTATGTATGTTTGATCTTTTTAGCACTCCAATTCATATACTAAATGTATTCTGAAAATGTATTTTCTCACTTTCTTTGTTGTTTCTATGTAAAATCTCAAATACAGAAAAAAAAATCTTTAGCCTTTACAACCACTTAACCACTTAACCCCTGGACCATATTGCTGATCAAAGACCAGAGCACTTTTTGCGATTCAGCACTGCGTCGCTTTAACTGACAATTGCGCGGTCATGCAACGTGGCTCCCAAACAAAATTGGCGTCCTTTTTTTCCCACAAATAGAGCTTTATTTTGGTGGTATTTGATCACCTCTGCGGTTTTTAGTTTTTGCGCTATAAACAAAAATAGAGCGACAATTTTGAAAAAAAAAATATTTTTTACTTTTTGCTATAATAAATATCCCCAAAAATATATAAAAAAAAAAATTTTTTTCCTCAGTTTGGGCCGAAACGTATTCTTCTACATATTTTTTCGTAAAAAATAATCGCAATAAACGTTTATTGGTTAGTTTGCGCAAAAGTTATAGCGTTTTCAAATAGGGGGTTTTTTATGGCATTTTTATAAATATTTTTTTTTACTAGTAATGGCGGCTATCAGCGTTTTTTTTTTCGGTACTGCAACATTATGGTGGACACTTCGGACACTTTTGACACATTTTTGGGACCATTGCCATTTTTATAGCGATCAGTGATATAAAAATGCATTGGATTACTATATAAATGCCACTGGTAGTGAAGGGGTTAACACTAGGGGACGGGGAAGGGGTTAAGTATGTTCCCTGGGTGTGTTCTAACTGTAGGGGGGTGGACTCACTAGGGGAAATGACTGATCACTGTTCATACATTGTATGAACAGAAGATCAGCATTTCTCTCCCTGACAGGACCGGGAGCTGTGTGTTTACACACACAGCTCCCTCTCCTCACTCTGTAACGAGCTATCGTGGGTGCCCGGCGGTGATCGCACCCACCAGGTTCGCGTTTCGGGATCAGGGACGAGCGGGGGGCGAGGTGACGTAGAGCTACAGGCTCTCGTGCAGGGGAGCCAACCTGCCGCCATATAACTGCGGAGGCTGGTCGGCAAGTAGTTAAACTTTGCTGCTATAACCACAAGTAAGCAATGTCTCCATAGATGATAACAAATACAATTGATACTAAAAGGATATAAAAATTACTTCATATATTTAAATTATATATAAAAAAATGTATCACGGCAGTATTCAATGTACACCTGTGAAAACAATAAAACACAATATAGTATTTAGTTTCAATAGTTTTTATTAGTTTTAACAGTATTAAACACAAATTACATGCACAAAGATACACAGAGATCATATTGGCGGTTTGGATCACCAGGTGAGGAGGCATCTTATCCATACAGTACTAAGAAGGTGTATACAACAGATGAGAGTAGTTGGATTCCCGTAACCCATCATGTCTGACGGGCTAGTTGTCATGTAAACCAGAGGTACTGGTTCAGCACCAAACTCAACATGACTAAAATGGGATAGTGCAATTGAGATAACAAAAAATAAGAAGAAACAAGAAAAACAAAACAAAAACAAACAGAGAAGCAGTCTAAAACTAGAGCATTGTAAACAGTATTGGGCAGTATACCAGCCTTGTGTCAGGCAAGGGCTAACTTACTACAGGCCATGACCAGGTTGAACCCTATACCAGTCGTTCCACGGTTCCCATACCTTATTAATCTCTGCATAGGTACCTACCCCTGAGGCAAATATTTGTTCATATGAGCCATGGGTATTGATTATTTGAATAACTTCCGACAGAGGAGGTCTAGCAGTGGTCCTCCAATGCCTGACCAACGCTAGCCTAGCAGCTAGAAGGACGTGGGATAAAAGCGTCCTCGAATGGTAAGGGATCTGATCTATACCCAAGGAAAGTAGCGCCAGCCCCGGGGACAGGGTCACATTAAGTTTAAGGACTTGTGCTACCAGGTGTTGGATTAGCTGCCAGTATTGTATTGTCACGGGGCAGGACCATAGAATATGGAACAACGTCCCCGTTCCCCCACATTCCCTCCAGCACCCGGGGGATATACCATTGCCGATCTTAGACAGTCTGAATGGGGTGAGATACCATCTCAACAAGATTTTTTGGAATAGTTCCCACAGATTAACACATTTGGTGGATGAGTATGTTACCCTTAGGGCCGTCTGCCACTGATCAACAGAGTATACTGTGTCAAATTCTCTCTCCCAGGCTTGCATATCAGAGGATTTGATAAGTGCTAGCTTATCCTGTAGGTAAGAATAGAACACTGATATGCCCTTGACTTTCGTACTCTTCGCTGTATAATATAAAGCTATATGCCACGGGAGGAGGGTGTGGAGGTCAGTCTGTCGTTTCAGAAGGTGTGAAATTTTCACATACCGAAAGTATTCAGTTGTGGGTATAGAGTACTCCAGTTGGAGAGCTCTAAATGTTTTGAGTGCAGGTCCCACATACAAGTCATTTATATCTAGTACCCCCCCGGAACTCCAGCCCTCTACAGAGATATCGGGGATAAGATAGGATAGGGCAGTCAGTGGAAATTTCATTGGTATGAGTTTATACTGTGGGGAAACTTGCGAAGTCAGTATTCGCCATGCATCAATAGATGCTCTTATAGTCGGTCCAATGTTCGGGGATCGGCCTGGGCGGAGGTTGCTAGTGATGAGGTAGTCATAGAGATTTTGGCCCGGGATCTGCTGTTGCTCTAGAGCAACCCAGAGGGACGGAGTGGAGCAAGGAAACCAGCTCTTCAGCTGGGCTAAGATCGAGGCTGTATAGTAATCCTTGATGTGGGTGTGACCTATACCTCCCGCCCTCCTATGTTTGATAATTTTGTGGAATGCACAACGTGACCGCTTGCCCCCCCAAAGAAACTTATTAAGAGTAGATTGTGCTGAGAGGAAGAATGAGGGTGGTACCGGGATGGGCAGGGTTCTAAAGACATATAGTAGTTGTGGGAGGACCTGCATCTTGAAGGCGGCCAGACGTCCCGACCAGGATAGTTTGAATTTTGCTAGAGCCTCTAATTTAGTATGTAACCGTTGCAGAAATGGGGTATAGTTTTCTCTCACTAACTCAGATGGTGAAGACGTAAGAGTTATACCCAGGTATGATATACCTTTCTCCTTCCATGGAAAGGGAAACCTTGTGCTAAGGGCGTGCCTAGTTCGGGCAGGAATGCCCACCCCTAAAATATGCGACTTGGTTTCATTAACCTTATAGTATGACACTGTCGTGAACAATTGCAATACCTGGTGAGCCGAAGCCAGAGAGGTCTCAACATTGGTGAGCATCAAAATTATGTCGTCCGCAAAGAGGCTTATGGTGTGTTGTCGCCTCCAACCATAAACCACTTATTTGGGGGTGAGAGCGAATATAGGTTGCCAGGGGTTCCATAAGGAGATTAATATAAGAGGGGATAGTGGACACCCCTGGCGGGTTCCGTTAGAAATATTGAATGCCTTGGAGAGCATCCCCGATATATACACTTGGGCCGATGGAGTCGTGTATAGTGCCATAATAGCTGAATGTATTCTTGCCCTCGAACCCAAATTTGGAGAGCACTTTGGCTAAATAATCCCAGTGGACTCTGTCAAAACGCCTTCTCCGCATCCAAAGCGAGGAGCAGAGAAGGCGTTTCTGTTCGATTGGCCAGATGCACTATATTAATTAAGCGCCTAGTGGCATCCGACGTCTGTCGGCCCTTTGTGAACCCCGATTGGGTCCATATGTATCAATGACGGCAAGAGGTCTACCAATCTATTGGCGAGGAGCTTGGCATATAACTTCAGGTCCGTATTGAGCAATGAAATGGGCCTAAAATTCTGGGGTGTGTCGGGATCCTTCCCGGGCTTCGGCAGCGCCACAATCATAGCCCTTAGCATCTCAGAAGGAAAAAAGGACGAGGAGGCAGCTTGATTGAAAATACCTGCTAAATATGGGACCAGTTCCAGTTTAAAGGCTTTATAATACTCTCCGGTGAAGCCGTCAGGCCCGGGGGCTTTGTTGTTGGGAAGGGAGTCTATTGTTTTGGCGATTTCAATTTCTGAAAAGGGAGAATTTAAATCCTCCAGTTGATTAGATGATATTCGGGGGAGTTTATTTTGCTCAGGAAGTCTGAGATAATGGGTCCCGTGGGTTGGATTGTGGAGGGGTCATCTTTAAATTATAGAGTGAGCTATAATAGCAACTGAACGCGTCAGCTATCGCTTGGGGGTGGAACAATTTATTATGGGTGAAGGGGTGGCGACAAAGGGGATAGTGGGTCTTATGCCGTACTCCTCTGAGGCGATTGGCCAAGAGTTTCCCAGCCCTATTGCCACTGACGTAGTAATGTCATCTTAAGGCGCTTGGAAGACTTTTCAAAGTTGTCAAGCAGAATCGAGCGGAGCTCGCTCCTAAGTTGTGTCAATTGACTAGAGACTAGTGGAGAGGCCCTTTGTTTATTCTGGGATCTAGATTGTGTATCTTAGAAATGAGAGTTTGTATCTGCTGCCCCCTCATCCTCTTAGCCCTCGCCCCCATCTGAATCAAAACCCTCTCATAAACGCCTTGTGGGAATTCCATAATACCATAGGGTCCGATACAGAGCCATCATTGCAAGAGAAGAAATCGGTCAGTTCCTTCTGCAAGGTCTTTTTGGAGTGGTCAGCTTGAAAACAACCTCGGGCTGGAACGCCAGACGAATGTGGTACCCACGCCGGGCGCATCAGCAACCGAGAGTGTCCACAGAGGCATGATCCGACCAAGTAATATCATTAATTTTAGTGTCCACAATTTTAGGTAGCAGCCATTTGTCCGTAAGGAAAAGATCTAATCTTGTGTACACCCCATGGCTCGTTGAGAAGAAAGAGTAGTCCCTCTCAGTGCTATGGAGACATCTCAAGCGTCATAGAGATCCTGTGAGTGTAGTGTTGATTGCAGAGAATGATGATGTCTGCGTGAACACGATGTGGAGTCCACCTCAGGGTCAGGGGGAAGATTGAAGTCTCCACATAAGAGAAGGAAGCCCTTTTGTATCGGTCTAACACTTCTGAGGACTTGTTTCAAAAAATGAATTTGGTGGTCGTTAGGCGCATAAACATTGACCACTGTGTAAGTGGTGGAGTTAATGTCGCACACAAGGATGTGGTAGCGACCCTGGGAATCAGCAATTTCATTGTGCAACTTGAACGCAACAGAGTCCCTAATTGCTGTCATCACTCCCCGCTTTTTTGCCGAGGCACTGGCTTTGAAGATGTGTGGATATTTTGGATGAGTGCAGTTAGGCGTTTTGTCGCCCTGAAAGTGAGTCTCTTGAGTGCAGAGGACATCGCAGTTAAATCTAATCGCCTCAGCCCACAGTGATTTTCTTTTGGCTGGATGGTTGAGGCCTTTAGCGTTAATAGTTAAGAAAGTAATAGTCATCCTGGGACAACGGTCTTAATTGATAAGCAGTATGAAGAATAAGTAACACTTACATCAGGTGGCTTAGCATACCACACCGGTGAGCCAAGAAGAATCGCCCTCAAGGTCAGACGGTCACGAGTGGGTCCATTCAATAACTCTTCAGTGAATCTGTGGACTCTTCCGAGACCAACTGCAGAGTGGGGTGTTAGACTGCTATGTAAAAAATGAGAAACCAACGGAAAAAATAAGAAAAAAAAACATAAAAAGAGAAAAAAGCGCCAAAACAGGTGAACATAGGTCATTATGACCTGAGTGCAGCTCATGGCTGCAAGTAACCAAAAGGGTGTGAGGCAAGTTCAGCAAGGTGCCTCCAGAACAGGGCAATTAGGAGTAGTAAGACAATTTTGGCAGCCCATAATACTTCAGCGGTTGTGAGCGAGCATTTCTGAGTTGACCACATTCCAATCACTGCCAACCTGATCCGGACTGCGGTTGTTAGGCCCACCGGGGGGATCCTCCGGGATGATATTCCATGTTTTAAGCAAGGCCAAGCCTTTAGCCAAGGAATCTACTGTATGCTCTTTTCCATCATTGGTGATAATGAGTTGGTTGGAAACCCCATTTGTAGACTATTTTGTTGTTGCGCAATGCCTTGGAAATGGTGTTGAGATTTCGCCGCTTCTGCAACGTAAATTGAGACAAATCGGAGAAGAACTGAAGATCTTTGTATTGCGGGGGGATGGAATCCCTATTACGCACCTTGGACATCAGGCGTTCCTTTACGTGAAAAAAATGCAGGCGTAGGATGACATCCCTCGGTATTTTATCTGGAAGGTAGGAGGGTTTTGGTAGCCTGTGATTCTGTCCATTGTGATGTCCATTTCAGTGAGTCTGGTAGTATTGAGATAAAGATCTTGGATACAAAGTCGCGCAATTCTGATTGTGAACGGATTCGGGGACCCCGCGTATTTTGAGATTGTTCTCCTGGAACGGTCTTCTATATCTGCCATTTTAGCTTTGACTGCTTCCATTTCCTCGTCCCTAGCGTCATGGGCATCTACAAGGCTGTTGATCGTGGTGGCAAATTCCCCCATCCTGTTTTCGACGTGGTCTACCCGTGATGTCACAGCTTGTAGCTCACTCCCAAATTTTTGGACGCACGCCATCATGTCGCTGTGGAGGGAGCTCCTCAGGGATACCAGCATATCTTTAAGCGTGGTATCCAACACTGGTTGATTGCTCGTGGGGAAACGGTCGATGGAATCTGGGAGCTCCCTGGTGTCGTCTCCAGATTCAAGACTAGCACTCACCTCATGGGAAGGCCCCGTAGCATCCAATTTAGGCCTGGCTTTCTCAGGGCTTCCAGATGCAGAGGAAGAGGCAGGAGATTGTCTGTTGCTAGCTGGAGACATTCGTTTAAAGGGTTTATCCCTTCTCTGCGGTAGATGGGGGGTGCTGGCAGCAGAGGGCCCAGGTGTGCCAGTGCTCTCCTGCCTCTGCTCTAGGGCGAAGTATTCTGTCAGTTTTTGCGGCTTCTGAGGCCCCTTGTGCTTTTTAGTCATGTTGCAGAAATGAGGGGTAGTTATAAAGGCGGGTTGTCTCAATCTTTTCTGTGTGGGCTGCTATGCATTAAATATTCCCTGTGGGGCCTGGAGCACCGTTCTTATGCTGCCATCTTGGAGCTAAGCAGGTCTGGCTTCATGTAACTCAGTGCAGTAGTAGTGTAGAGAGCAGGCCATCTCCACCCCCTCCAATCATATACAAAAAAAAAACCCTATCCAGCCTCCTACTGGGGTGCAGTGCCGTTGGGTCTGGAAGGCTAGGCAGGATTTGGCTCGATTTGCAGGTGAACAGCAGGCCCTGGGTGTGCCAAGATGGCCGCTGTGGGTCTGCTACACAGCCCCTGCACAATAGGGTCAGCACAAGTCCAGGTCGTGGAGGGGCTCAGGATAGCAGGAGGGTGGATGGTAGTGGGCGATCGTATCGCCGAGGGCTCACCTCCGCGGTGTATCGCGTCAGGAAAGTCCGGGGATCCAAGGCCTAACTAGGCCGCACCAGACCGCGGCCGCGGCGGACAATTCCGGGACCAGGCGAGTCCTTCAGACAGCACCGGGTAGGTGGAGAGGAGCTGGGTAAGGGCTGGATGTGATCCCCTACCTCCAGAAGCTGTGGGATCCGGCTCCTCTGGCAGGCCTCGAGCAGGCAATATGGCGGCTGCCTCGCGGTTTGTTGTGGGGATATCTCCGGCGCGGATCGTCCAAATTTCACCAGAGTACGGTCCTCAGACTCCGAGGGGACCAGGGCTCAGTGATGCTGTGAATTGCAGCATAGGATGGTGAACAAACACCCGGATGGCTGCGGATTACAGTCAACACAATATAGTATTGGTGCACAAATCTGAAAACATATAAGTTGCTGTCAGTAGGAAAGCATTGGTTTTAGCTGTACTGGAACCATACCTTGGAAAGTAAGAAAACAACTTGATAAATCTCCACTTACATTCTGGCTCATGCATTGAATTATATGAAAATGAGCAAAAATACATAAAAAAAGTATGGATTAAGAAAAAAATATATATAAATCTCCACTTGTGTCAAAACAAATTTAAAATGATACATAGTGCCAAGAACACAATTTGCAATGATCAAATGTGATCTTTAGCAAAGAAATGTCACTAATTTGTGTTTAATGTTTTTCTATCCCAGAGGTAACTGAATTATTTTCTGCAACATTGTGTATTGATTTAAAGTCAATTAAAGTACAATAGGATCTAACCCAACAATCTGCAGCTTATCATATCTCTTGATGTCATTCCTGAAAGAATACACACATAACACTCAGGCAAAATCATTTCCTTAATTAGGAGCAGTTATTCCAGATGTGCAATGGTTCTCGCCAATGATTTGTTGTTCTTGGAAATTCTCAATTGTGTCAAATTTGCATGATAAATGTTACAGTGCTACAGTGTTTATGATGCCTATTAATATTAATTAAAAGTAGCCTAAAGCTAAACTATAAAATTAGGTTTTGTGGACTTTAGTGGTTCCAACACACAAGGGTTCTCATGTGCTGGGAACATTGTCCTTACTGGCAGAATTTCATGGGCTCTGTGCATGCTGTTCCTCTAACCTAAATGATCCAGAAATAAAACTGTAGTAAATGGTTCACAAACTTGGAAAATTCAAGCTGAGTATACGATGAAAACAGGCATGGAGAACCAGTCACAACAGGCAATAAATCCAGATATTTAGGCAGCTTTGGGTATATGCACACTTCAGCTTTTGGAAAGATAGTTTTGAGAGTTTGCGTGGTTTAGCCAATAAAGTTGTGCTTCAAATAAAGGATATCATTAAATACTATAAAAGTGGTAAATTAGATTTGCAGTGTAAATTGTTGAAAACTGACAGTTTTATTCAGCAGTGTAAATTTTAAAACACACCCGTCATGAGATAAATATTGCTGACCTCCATTTGGAATTGCTGGCTTCATGGCCGTATCTGGTTTTAATGTTTCTGGTTTACAGATCCAGAACAAGCGTGTAGTGCAAGCGTCACAAAAGTGGCAGCATTCCCTATAGTCACATAACTGAGATAGAAAATATTGATGTCAAAATATTAGAATGACAACCAGGCATCTAGCAATTTCAGAAAGGAGGTTGAGGAAATGGCTGTATACACACAGTAACTGTGCAAAAGTTTTTGTCAGGTGTAAAAAAAATGAATATAACGTGCAAAGTGATGTGAACAGAAGAATAATCTAAATCAAATCAATATTTGGTGTGACTACCCTTTGGCTTCAAACCAGCATCAATTCTTATGCCGCGTACACACGGTCGTTTTTTGTTATGAAAAAAAATGACATTTTAAAAACGTCATTTAAAATGACCGTGTGTGGGAAAACGTTGTTTTAAAACAACGTTTTTTAAACCCGCACATGCTCAGAAGCAAGTTATGACGCGAGCTTGAATGGAACAGAGTGCTGCCGTACTTGCTGTATGTAACCGCGCTTTGCTAGAGCATTTGAAAAAAACGATGGTGTGTAGGCAACGTCGTTTTTTAAAATGAAGTTTGAAAAAATGTGGGTTTTTTTTTTCATGAGAAAAAAATACGTTTTTTTCATCACAAAAACGACCGTGTGTACGCAGCATTACACTTGCACAAAGTCAGGTGTATGATTAACCAATTACACCAAGCAGGTGCTATGGTCATGATTTCATATGTAGGTTGAAACCACTGTCATTAACCACTTACCCCCCCGGACCATATTGCTGCCCAAAGAACCAGAGTACTTTTTGCGATTCGGGACTGCGTCGCTTTTAAACAGACAATTGCGCGGTCGTGCGACGTGGCTCCCAAACAAAATTGGCATCCTTTTTTTCCACAAATAGAGCTTTCTTTTGGTGGTATTTGATCACCTCTGCGTTTTTTTATTTTTGCGCTATAAACAAAAATAGAGCGACAATTTTGAAAAAAATTAATATTTTTTAACTTTTTGCTGTAATAAATATCCCCAAAAATATATAAAAAAACATTTTTTTTTCCTCAGTTTAGGCCGATACGTATTCTTTCCACATATTTTTCATAAAAAAAAATCGCAATAAGCGTTTATTGATTGGTTTGCGCAAAAGTTATACTGTAGCGTTTACAAAATAGGGGGTATTTTTATGTCATTTTTATTAATATATATTTTTTACTAGTAATGGCGGCGATCAGCGATTTTTTTTCGGTATTGCGACATTATGGCGGACACTTCGGACACTTTTGACACATTTTTGGGACCATTGGCATTTTTATAGCGATCAGTGCTATAAAAATGCATTGGATTACTATAAAAATGCCACTGGCAGTGAAGGGGTTAACACTAGGGGGCGGGAGGGGTTAAGTTATGCCTGGGTGTGTTCTTACTGTGGGGGGGGGGGTGGCCTCACTAGGGGAAACACTGATCCTCTGTTCATACATTGTATGAACAGAAGATCAGCATTTCCCCTGCTGACAGGACCGAGAGCTGTGTGTTTACACACACAGCTCCCGGTCCCCACTCTGTACCGAGCGATCGCGTTTGCCCGGCGGCGATCGCTGCCTGCCGGGCACACACACGGGAGTCGGGGTGAGTGGGGGGCGAGCGCGCGCGCCTCCGCCGGCGCGCGCGCCCCTAGTAGCGGCTGAGAGAGAGGACGTTAATACTACGTGCTCTCGCCCAGCCGAGCCGACCTGCCGACGTAGAACGGCGGTGCGCGGTCGGCTAGTGGTTAAACTAAAACAGGAACAGCTGTTTAGGAGGCTTAAAGTGGTTGTTAAGGCAGAAGGTTTTTTATCTTAATACATTTAAGACAAAAAACCTTCTGTGTGCAGCAGTCCACCTCACCCCCCCCTAATACTTACCTCAGGTCCATCTAGATCCAGCGATGTTGCACAAGAGTCCTCCCCTCCTCATTGCTGAGACAGCAGAGCGTGCCATTGGCTCACATTGCAGTCAATCAAAGTCAGTGAACCAATGAAGAGAGAAAGGGGGGTGGGACCGAGCCACGGCTCCATGTCTGAATGGACACAGGGAGCTGCATCTTGGCTCAGGTGCCCCCATAGCATTGCTGTGTGGGGCACTCAACCGAGGGGGGGGGGACAGGAGCACCGAAGACAGACCAAAGAAGAGCAGGATCTGTGCTGCTCTGTGCAAAACCACTGCACAGAGCAGGTGAGTATAACATGGTTATTTTTTATGAAAATAAAACAAGACTTAGTTTCATTTAAGGAACAGCCAAACTCTGCTTACTATAACAACCAACCTGGGGAATGCCCAGGGAAAAACCAAAGCCTCCTTACCGACCAGCCTGCAGAACAACCAAATTACCTGTCTAACAGTATGCGTTAAAAACAGGGGTTTTGTCCGCACGCATTTACAGACGCATGCGTGAGCCACAGAGCCGCGCCAAGGCACCCTGTAATCTGGGGTCCTAACACAAACAATGAGCGTCCTGACAGTGGAGGTACATGCATTCTGATGGATAGAGAGGGCAGGTGGACTGAAGGGGAGCCACCCCTCATTAAAGGTACAGGAGCACACCAAAACACCCAGCATATAGCACAATGGCTGCAAAGGTGTTGGTGCACTGCTGGACCAATATAAACACCACAGGTGAAACATAAACGTGTCCACCGCCCCCATCTATTGCTGGCAATCACAGTAAGTGGCATAGGAAGGCTAACACAGATAACAACAAACCTGGGGAATGCCCAGGGAAAAACCAAGCCTCCTTACGACCAGCCTGCAGAACAACCAAATTAACCTGTCTAACAGAATGCATTAAAAACAGGGGTTTTGTCCGCACGCATTTGCAGACACATGCGTGAGCCACAGAGCCGTGCAAGGCACCCTGTAATCTGTGGTCCTAACAATAAACAATGAGCGTCCCCACAGTGGAGGCACATGCATTCTAATGGAGAGATGGGGGCAGGTGGACTGAAGGGGAGCCACCCTCCTTAAGGTACAGGAGCACACCAAACTCTGCTACTAAGTTGAGGTACTTGTGTAGTAATGTAGTAATACTGCATCAGAAAGGTCTCTCTCAGACAAAGAATTCAAGCAGATTGGTTTTCAAGATGTGCTGCTCAAGCTCTGTTGAAGATGCACAAAGAAATGGCAATGTTGAGTCAAAATTTGAAATATTTGGGCTATAACAGGAGGCAGTTTGTTCTCCGAACGTCTGGAGATTGGTACCATCAAGTGCGGGGCTACATCTCTGCAAATGGAGTTGCAGATTTGGTCTTTTGGTTTTCTAATTTATGTAGGTCTTTTTCTTCTTTAAAACCATTTCAATACAGGGAATTTTCACCCTTTCCTGCACAGGCCAATTGTCAGCTTTCAGAGCTGTAACATTTTGAATGACAATTGCGACGTGGCTCCCAAACAAAATGTATGTAATTTTTTTCCCCACAAATAGAGCTTTCTTTGGCATTTGATCACCTTTTTACTTTTTGCTATAATAAATATCCCCAACAAATATATAAAAAACTTTTTTTTCCTCAGTTTAGGCCGATATGTTATTCTTCTACATATCTTTGGTAAAAAATATTGCAATAAGCGTATATTGATTGGTTTGCGCAAAAGTTATAGCGCCTACAAAATAGGGGATAAATGTATGGCATTCTGACAGGCGCGGGTAGAGGAGAGCTGATCGGCTGCTCTCCTGATAGGGGGGGGTCTGTGCTGATTGTTATCAGTGCAGCCCCCCCTCGGTTGCTCACCCAGGAAAACCAGGATCTGCCAGGACCACCAGGGAAGGCCACAACACTGGACCACCGGGTATGCACCCTAGACCACTAGGGAAATGGCAATTATTCCCCACTCAGTTTACAATCAGTGCCCTTGCCAAAATGTGTACAGGAAGAAGAAAACAAAAGGCGCCTCCAGGTTAAAACGTTAGTGAAGCTTTTTTTACACAAAACAACAGTGTAAACTTACATTGTAAAATCTTAAAATCCGGTAAGGAATTAACTGGATCAATGCTGAGGGAGGAGGGTTGGAGGGACGTCTATCCGGGCTAGTTGTTGTGCTGGTTTTTCTCTCTCCGTGGTCACTCCTAAGCCTGTCCGTTCTATTGCTTTAAAATAGCTGGTCCGGAGGATAGTGGAAACGAGGCCCGGAGCGCAGCGTAGGCCGCGGTGACGTCACCAGGTGCGACGACGTTTCGAAGCTGGCGCCGTCGGATGACTAAGCGCGCTTCTTTCTCAAGCATGGGAAAAGGACGTGGAGAAAGTCTATTTGTAAGTATTTAGACATGCGCCATCTTGTGGATAAAAATAGGAACTGATCCTTATTTTAAGTAAAAACACATAAAAGAATACACGCTGGAGATTTGGCATATGGGATTGTTTCCAGTGACAAGAAAAATATAATAAATATAAATGGAAAACATACTAAATATATGCATATATCTCTGGAATACCTACCTATATTTAGTATGTTTTCCATTTATATTTATTATATTTTTCTGGTCACTGGAAACAAGCCCATATGCCAATCTCCAGCGTGTATTCTTTTATGTTGTTTTTCTTAAAATAAGGATCAGTTCCTATTTTTATCCACAAGATGGCGCATGTCTAAATACTTACAAATAGACTTTCTCCACGTCCTTTTCCCATGCTTGAGAAAGAAGCACGCTAAGTCATCCGACGCGCCAGCTTCGAACGTCGTCGCACCTGGTGACGTCACCGCGGCCTACGCTGCGCTCCGGGCCTCGTTTGAACTATCCCTCCGGACCAGCTGTTTACAGCAATAGACGGACAGGCTTAGGAGTGGACCACGGAGAGAGAAAAACCAGCACAACAACTAGCTCGGAAAGACGTCCCTCCAACCCTCCTCCCTCAGCATTGATCCAGTTAATTCCTTACCGGATTTTTAAGATTTTACAATGTGAGTTTACACTGTTGTTTGTGTAAAAAAAGCTTCACTAACGTTTTAACCTGGAGGCGCCTTTTGTTTCTTCTTCCTGATACATGTTTGGAGTCCCTGCTCTGGTCTCCCCTGCTTTGGAAGGCTTGCCCTAGGACAGTGTTTTTGGGACAATCAGCTCTACACAGAACAGTGTCTCTTCCTTCATGATTCACTGCATCACTAACTAATCCCAGGTTTTATTATTAATTTTTCATTTTTAAATCTAATTTTTGTTCTTATATATATTTTTAAAAAAAATCTTTATCTTTGTAATAAGGATTCATCTCCTATTCAGCGACTTTATTCTAACTTCTGTGTCATTCATTTGCAGCGCCACATTTCTTTGTTGCTTCCAAAATGTGTGCCAGTGCCATCAGTGATGCCTATCAGTGCCATTTATTAGTGCCGCATATTAGTGCCACGTATCAGTGCCCACCAGTGGTCATCAGTGCCGCCTATCAGTGCCCAGCAGTGCCTCCTATCAGTGCCACTCATAAGTACCCCATCAGTGCAGGCTATCCATGCCCATCAGTGTCGCCTATCAGTGCCCATCAGTGCCCCACCCGTGCCACCCATGAGTGCTTATCAGTGCTGCCCATCTGTGCCTGCCTATCAGTGCCCATCATCAGTGCCCATCAGAGCCACATCATGGTGCCAGCCTTATCAGTGCCCGTCAGTGAAGGAGAAAACATACTTTTTTACAACATCTTATAACAGAAACAAAATAAAAACATTTTTTTTTTCAAAATGTTCGGTCTTTTTCCATTTGTTTAGCAAAAAATAAAAACCACAGAGGTGATCAAATACCACCAAAAGAAAGCTCTATTTGTGAGAACAAAATGATAACATTCTGTTTGGGTACAGTGTAGCATGACCGCGCAATTGTCATTTAAACAACGACAGCACTGAAAGATGAAAATTGTCTTGTGCAGGAAGTGCCTGGTATTGAAGTGGTTAAATAATTTTATTCAATTCTAAATTAACCATGTCCTCCTCCAAATCTCCGTGATGATTTATTTGAAAATTAATACCTTACTGGTGTTACATTAATACCTTACTGTGTAATGCATGTGATTTGTGATGGCCTGGCTTTAGTTTAGAGAAGGTTCGATAAATTTGTACAGGAGTTTGATTGCTGAATGTGAACTCCATTAAAACCAATGGAGAGAATTTTGAAATCAGTAATGGTCATTTCTAGGCTAATAGGCAAGAGATTTGCAAACAAATGACATTGGGTTGGATGGGCTCAATGCCCTGAGACAGCAAAAAAAGTCTAAATAATATATGTTTTAATTAAATTCAGCAGGCAGCAAAAATTGTAATAATATTTAAGATGAAACATTATTAACCACTTTGACCCCCGGATAATTTTACCCCCTTCCAGACCAAAGCACCTTTTACAATTTGGCACTGCGTTGCTTTAACTGGTAATTGTGCGGTCATGCGATGTTGTACCAAACAAAATTTGCGTCCTGTTTTTCCATAAATAGAGATCTATTTTGGTGGTATTTGATCACTTCTGCGTTTTTATTTTTTGCATTATAAAAAAAAAAAACTGCGCCGATTTTGAAAAAAAAAATAAGAAAAATTTACTTTTTGCTATAATAAATAATAAATACCCAAAAATGTTTTTAAAAAACAAATTTCTTCATCAGTTCAGGCCAATATATATTCTTTTACATATTCTTGGTAAAAAAAAATCGCAATAAGCGTATATTGATTTGTTTGTGCAAAAGTATAGGGGTAGATTCAGGTAGGGAGCGCGTATTTGTGAGCGGGCGCGTAACGTATCCTATTTACGCTACGCCTCCGCAACTTTGACAGGCAAGTGCAGTATTCACAAAGCAAAGTTGCGGCCGGCGTAGCGTAAATAGGCCGGCGGTAAGCCCACCGAATTCAAATGTGGAACATGTGGGGCGTGTTTATGTTAATTTTATTGTGACCATCACGTAAATTACGGCTTTTATACGAACGGCGCATGCGCAGTTCGTGAAGTATCCCAGTGCGAATGCTCCAAATTAACGCCGCAAAAAGCCAATGCTTCGACGTGAACGTAAATGACGCACTAGCCCTATTCGTGAACGACTTACGCAAACAACGTAATCGACTGAAAATTAGACGCTGGCCCGACGTCTCATACTTAACATTGGCTGCGCCTCATATAGCAGGGGTAACTTTATGCCGGAAAAAGCCTAACGTAAACGGCGTATCTGTACTGCGACGGATGGGAGTACGTTCGTGAATAGGCATATCTAGCTGATTTACATATTCTAGGCGTAAATCAGCGTACACACCCCTAGCGGCCAGTGTAAATATGCAGTTAAGATACGACGGCGTAGGAGACTTACGCTGGTCGTATCTTAGACAAATTCTGGCGTATCTGATTCTTTGAATCAGGCGCCAAGATACGACGCCTCACACTCAGACATACGACAGCGTATCTGGAGATACGGCGTTGTATCTCCTACCTGAATCTGGCCCATAGCGTCTGCAAACGATGGGAAAGATTTATGGCATTTTTATGGCATTTTTAAGGCATTTGTATTCCTTTTTTTTTTACTAGTAATGCCGGCGATTTGCGATTTTTATCAGGACTGTAACATTGCGGCAGAGAGATCAGACACTTTTTACACATTTTTGGGTCCATTGAAATTTATACAGCGATTAGTGTTATAAAAATGCACTGATTACTGTGTAAATGTCACTGGTAGGGAGGGGGTTAACGCTAGGGGTCGATCAAGGGGTTAAATATGTGTTCCCTCAGTGTGTTCTAACTGTATGAGGATAGGACTGAGTAAGCGAGGAGACATATCGTTGTTTCTATTAACTAGGAACAAACAACATATCTCCTCTCTTTTGACAGCACAGGGATTTGTGTGTTTACACACACAACTCCCCATGCTGGCACTCGTGCACGTGATCACGCATGGCCGTCAGCGATTGTGACCACCGGCCACGTGCATCGGGTCCCCCCCTAGTGCAGCAGGCGGGCACCCTCTGGTGGATTTTAATGGGCGGACGTACCCGTACGGGGTTTTGCGCAGCCGTGCCACTTTGCTGAAGTACATTGGCGTGAGCCGCTCGGCAAGTGGTTAATGCTAAAAGAGTGGAGGTAAACTCCATGCAAAAAAAAACAAAAAAACAGAGAGGAGCCCCCCCCCCCCTAAAATCCACACCAGGCCCTTATGCACGCATGCAGCCGCTCTACAACCATGAACAAGGAATGTTGGTTACAGCATATTTACAAAAGTGATTCTTCTGCTTCTTTCTGACGCTGGCTTGTCACATATTTATTGTTCACCTTTAATCGATTATTAGTGTGATTGTCATCATTTATTTTTTAGTTTCTTGCACAAATGTACTTATTGTTTGTCTATTAATGTACAATCAGAGCTAGTGCTGCTACCAAGTTTTCATATAATGTAAATAGTTCTTTTTTTATTATTAGACAATTGATCACTATTTCATGGCACAGTTCACCAATATTAATTCATGTTTTTTCTTTTTTTGGGTCGGTGTCAGGTGTCATTCACTGTGTTTGATGAGGTTATTCATTGCTGGATGACAAGCCTGATTTTTTAAGGACCTGCTGATAAGCTGCTACATGCAGGTCCTGGTTCTCATAAACATGGTATTGTAAATATCTCCTAAACGTGCACTGTTTAGGAGGTATTTACTGTATATGCTGCCAACTGTACCGTTCCTTCAGAGCCCTGTGACGTGATCTGCGGCTGGGAGTGACATCAAGTGGCTCTGGCCAGTCACACAGCTGGAGTCCGCGGACCCAAGAGGAAGACAGGTGGAGATGGATGTGGCCTCCAGCGGTGACAACTCATCGGTGAAGGGCTTCATTTGCAGGTAAGTTTCACATAATGTGCTAGTATGTGATGCATACTAGCACAGTTTGCCTTTACTTTATAGGTCAGGAAAAAAATTAGAGTGAGGTTTACTTCACCTCTTTAACAGATGAATGGAAGCATACGCACCCTGGTGGCTCTATGAACCCACAGATCATTGTAACCAAGAACAAGGAAATATGAGTGACTGGCATGATCAACAGGACATTTTTAGGTAAAGTTTTCATTAAAAAAAAGAAAAAACATATTTTTTTTTACTTTGGCCATAGGATGGAACCCATATACAGTTGTACTCATAAGTTTACATTTTTCAGAGAATATGAATGATAACACAAAAATATTTCTTTCACTCATGGTTAGTGTTTTGCTGAGGCCATTTTTTATCAATCAACTGTGTTTACTCTTTTTAAATCATAATGACAGCAGAAACTACCCAAATGACCCTGATCAAAAGTTTACATACCCTGGTGATTTTGGCCTGATAACATGCACACAAGTTGATATAAAGGGGTTTGAATGGCTATTAAAGGTAACCATCCTCGCCTGTGATATGACAAGAAATCAT